>NC_080835.1:87478473-88103473 GCF_030435755.1 Ochotona princeps
AGTGTCTAAATTGCTCTCCTGAGTTCATTCCCTTACTACCAAATTACTGATTTCAAATGATTAAGAATTCTAGCGCTGGAACTCCTTCATTGCCTTCAGGACACAATCCAATCTTCACAGGATGATATACTATGGCCATCATGCTCAAGCTATCTCTTTTGCTAACTTCTGGTGAGTGTAACATGCAAAATAATTACTAACTCCAGAAGCATTGTATCAGATGATAATAAATACACTAGAAGGATATATGTGTGATCATTTTAGCATACTAAGTGCATGGAACAATTTTTTTAAATCGATATATTCTAAATTATCAAATGGTTATCTTAGTGCAAATCATTATTACTTATAAAAATTAGAAGAAGTGTCTGACCTCTGTTGAAATTTGTGAATAAAAATGTCTAGGTATAATTCTCTTCATTTAACTATTTTTTTAATTTACACTAGTTACCTAATGTCAAACTTATTATTCTGGGAATATTAAACAGAAATTTAGGTAACAGCCTTCATAGAGTGTGGATTGAAAATATTCTGCATTGCTTCAGCTATAAAAGGAGCTCCGGCGGCGTGGCCTAGTGGCTAAGGTCCTCGTCTTGATCCCATATGGCCGCTGGTTCTGATCCTGGCAGCTCCACTTCCTCTCTATCTCTCCTCCTCTCAGTATATCTGACTTTGTAATAAAAATAAAATAAGTCTAAAAAAAAATAAAATAAAAGAGGAGCTCATGAAACTTCAGCACAGTTAAGCATGTTAATACTTACAGACTATCCAACTCTAATGGACTGGGGAATAAAGCATACAACTTCCATTTTTTATGTTGGAGTTGATTTTTTTTTTCAGATCCTTGAAATATTTTCCTTGTCAAGTATTGACATTACACCTTGGATCTTTTTGGAGTCAAAACATAACAAGATTTTCTTCAGCTTTTAAACTCAACATCCAAATATTTGTTGTATAAGTGATGAACTTACTGACTCCAATTAAAACAAAAAGAACTTAGTTAAAAGGGTTTAATCCTACTATTAGATTATGCTAGACAAATGGATGCAAATTAGGATTATGTCTGTTTGTGCTCCACTAGCATGATATATGTTGGTGGGAAAGAGAAAGAATACAGCAATTCCATTATTTCAGAGTTAAATATTAACTACTGAGAATGCACATTCCTCTAAAGATAAAGAGACATTTCATTTAGCCCTTGGTTTTCACAGAGAGTTGATTACTTCCCAATTCGATAGAATCCTATAGAGTTAATATCATTATTTTCAGGGGAGAAGTCTAGCTTTCAGACTCAAAAGTCTCAGAAGGGTGCTAATGCATTTTAAATGAAGGTGTAACTACATCTACAGATTTTGATTCTTGGTAAAGTAAGCTCCTTGCAATATTATATTTTCTAATAATTAATGACCACTAACAAATTAATAAAAGTGTAGCAAACAATATCATAGTGAACATAAAATGAAATATGCTTGTATACATTGCTTTTGGAGTTTAGTATATTTAGCAAATCTTGGTTTAACTACAGACAATTAAATATTCACTAGAACTCATGGTTATGATAATGAGAGATATGGATCACATATAAGAAAAGGCAATATTTAGTTTAGTTGTTCAAAATGCACAGGCTGAACTGTTGTTTAAATTTGACTTCCTCGGAGCTCCTTTCTTGACCACCAGAATGCTCCTCCTCTCCAATATCTATCTGTTGACTCTGCCTTATTTTTTTTATCCTTATTTTTGATATTATACAGCAAAATCGTTTATGTATTCTTAATATTCTCTGGAACTAAATTTCAGTAAAGGGTACATCGGTGATAATTATCATCTCACAAACATTTCAAAAACCCTGAATTTGCAGACAGACAAGGTTGAATTAGGCTGATCCTCATAATGGAAAAAAATATATACAGGACTACTGATATTCAAAAATTTTACATATTAAGATAACATCTGTATAATGTACTTTTTGTGATTTTTGATTAAATGCATCAAATGAACACAAATGAAAATATTTTAAATGTGTTTAGAATTTAATATAATTAAGTATCATCACAGTCTACGTTGTTCTAATTAATAATGTAAGATAACTTTGAATCCTGATACATTCATTAGCTGTTTTTTGTTCTAAAGTGGTGAAATGAATCTAACTCCCTCTGGTAATCTTTACTTGACTCATGCAACTATATTATCAATAAAGTAACTTAAAATATAAGCAAAGTGTCAGGGTTTAAAAAAACTATATTAACAAATGGCTCCTTGACATTGAAGGAAACGAGAGAAGTAGAAAGATTTCTCTGATCTCCTGCCATCTTTACAAAAATACACCTTGAATAGAATCTTCTGCATTTTCTTGAAAACAAATCCTTATGATTTTATTTCCGCGTTAGAGGGGGCCCCACCCTGTACTCAGAAGAGAACTCATATCTGAGCACATTAAAAGTTAGGAACAATCTGATCAAACAGGCTTTTCCCCCTATGAAACAGGCCACTCCCTTACCAGTTCAATTCCTTTAGATCATATTCCTTTTCATCTAATCAACTTCTGTATAATTCTCCTTAAGGATACAAATGAAATAAGCAATGAAAGTATACTTTCTTGGTTCTCCTACTATCTCTGAATGTGTGACTTTCCAACAGAGCAAAAATGAGCTTTATTATGGAGTAATTTTTTTGAAGAGAATGAGATTTAGAATGGCTGGATAAGACCTCTTCTATTTTAAAGGAAGCAGATGTTCATCAGTTTCAGTATCTAATCAAGATATCTTTGCCTCCACCACCACCTAAGGGCTTACGTAATAACTTATTTATTGATTTACAATAGCACACAACAGAGCTTCAAACGAAAGGAATTGTTTTAACGCAACTATGACCAAACACCGCAGAGATGAAAACAAACTTTTTATACTCTGTACTTCATCAACACAGCCTGTCCAACAGTGAGTTGGCCTCCTCCAGCCTCAGCTAAGATGCCATCCTAACTGCAGAAACGCTCAGGAACAGAGCACAACAAGGCTCTTCGCAGACACAGTACACATGATTTACTAATATGACTTACATAATGCAGACGGGGCCAAGTACTGAGTATGAAGGTTATCTAGAACAGTAGATACCGACAGTGATGTCAGTATGGAACCTGAATGTTAACAGAGATGATAGATGTTTCACTCAGTACTTACACAGTTTGAAAAATAAGCTACAAACGCTTGAATGTTTATTCCCATTCTCCTCATTTCTCTTTGGAAAACTGATGAAAACTTACTGTTCTTACAGCTAAAGAGACCCCACATTAGAATATAGAATTCAGCTATGAGAGCAGCAGTTTGCAATGTGCGTTCTTTCCACATGTGCCATTTGAGAACGTCTAGCCTTATTGTTTTATATCAGCTGCTGCTATTATGAGGGTTAGAACTGGCTAACCTCTGCTTGAAGCACACCATGTCCACCTAACTGCTCTGCCTTATCCCTGCATCTCCTGCCCATAGACTCCCAAAAAAGCTGGCTTCACAGGCCTTTACTTTGTGCTCACACACACACACACACACAGTCTACAAGTAATCAGGCACCACTAGAGCAACCTTATGTCAATCGGATGTGGAATCCAAGAAGTCATTGTTCCTTTGGTACTCAAAAAGAGTCAGCCCTGTGCTAACTTGGAAATAGTGTATTTGGCTTTTATGGAGCCATCCTAAGGGATCAAGAAGTCAGAAGCAGTTAGCATGCCAATATTAGCCCATAATGGCTCTTACTTCCAGCTCACTTCCCTTTCCTTTCCTAACTTGTGCTCAGAACTGTACTAACTTGGAACAGCAATTATTCATCTGCCTCAGGCTACACATTCTAGGGAACCCAGGCAGATATAAAAATCTGTCTTCTAATTGTGTAATTCTGAAGCAAGAAAAGTATATTAAAAATGTTTCACAAATATATTTGATGCTGTAATTCTCCACTAACTGATTACATGTGGACTTTATGTTTCAGGTCCAATGCCACTTATAAATGGACCATTTTGATTTGCTTAATTTTATTAATTTATGTAATAATCTCATGACCAAATACAGGATACCTAAATTATGGTTTTTTTACAGATCAAAATCTGAATTCCAAACTTATTTTTATGACAGCATTTTTAAGATTGATTCAGATTACAGAATGATATTTGAAAAGGCATGTACTGGGCATAATTTTCAAGTAAATTTTGAAAGAAATCTTAATAGCATACTATCAAATAAGATATCCAGGAAGTACAAAATAATATTCCTGAATGCTAATAATTAATATCTCCACTTATATAGGAGATTAGCTTTAAGAAGATAATAAACATTGAATATAAAGAGCAATACACTTGTTGAAAAACTCCCATGAAAAGACAGAAGACTTTTTTTTAACATTTTTTTTTCTGCAATTTGAAGATCTTTCTCCTCTCTTTCTCTTCAGTTATCTTTTTAACTATCCTTTTTCTCCTTTGTTTTCACAGTTACTTATGCATAACCTATTGTGCTTACTTGTTCTTTCTGGCAAAACATCTATAGTAAAAATACTTGTTTGACAACTTCTAATCTCAAGTTCTTTATTTAATTTTACCCCTTTTTGGCAGACTATCTATTTGAGAATAGATATCTTGCTCCAGCATTCCTATGAATATTGCCATAGTTGGATGTTTATAGAAGATAGTACATACCATGAACTATGGAGAATATGCTAGGTTAGCCAGAAGAGTTCAGCTTCCTGATGTCATTAACCTCTTTTTCCTGTGACATTTCAGGCTACAGAATATGAGTAGGACAGAAGTTGCTAGCAGGAAACTCACAAGAAGAAAAAAATAGAAATTGCTATGTACAACAGATGTGAATTTTTATGGTAAAGAGTTTGAGCACACTTTGAATGTTGGAACAATTACATAAGAAGGACTGAGGAATAAATAAACAGTGAATCTTAAGGAACAGGCAAATATTCGTGAACCAGATAAAATTCACAGAAAATACTTGCAGAACAGTAATGATCATTCTAATGATTGATTCAATATATTTAACTTACAACAACATTGAAGTATAAAAACAAACTTGTGAATCTGAAATTTTGCTATTCCCGTTTTATAAATGAAAGTGATGATGCATGTTTGGCATAGACATGTATACTTCACTTGGGATACCAACATTCCCTGTAGCAGTGCTTGCTTTGAATCTGCCTTTGGATTTCTGGTTTCTGGCGTTAGCCTAGCCCAGCTGGGGAATGAAGCAGATGGGATCTCTTGCTCTCTCTTTCTACTCTCTCTTGCTCTCTCAGCCACTCGAATAAATAAATAACAACCCAATAAATAAATAAAGATGAAACTGAAGCCTGAAGAAGTTCAATCACCTGCCAGAAATTCCAGTGAAAGCCACTCTGACCTCTTTGCTGAGCTAGATGTCTAATGCTTACAGATACCTCTAAAGGAGAGAAGTGTTACCATTTCATGGAGTGAAAATGTCATAGCAAAGACTCGGAAAATATAATAACAAGAGAGAACAACTATTAAAGAGCATTTTTATATATTACTGACACATTTCCACAGACAACTCCTGTTTCAATAACTAACGTGTACTGGAAAAAATCATGCCTCCAATCGATAACCAAGGTCAAAAAGATCCCAAATCTGATTACAGTTCTGTACCAATAGCTTTAAATGTCATCTGTTATCTATAGTTTATACCTTAGGCTATATTGCCCTCTTTAGCACAATGTAAGTTTTGTGTCCTTCAATAAAGGCTTTTGTTTTGTCTTAATGTCAGAATTAACTCAGTTTAATAGATCTTTATCCAGCTCTGACAAGTAAAGCAGGCTGGACTGAATAAAAAAAAGAAGTGAAAAACTATGGAAATTCAAAGTGACAGTAAATAAAATATTGTACAGAAAACATAAAATATCAATTTTTACACTCCAATATATGTACATATCAGATATAAAATGTAATAGGAAGGGGCTGTATATAGTTAGAAGCTATATCTATTTGAATAAGGCATCACTATATATAGCTAGTTTTCCTTCATCTAAAAAATTGAAAATTTTAAAAATTAACTCTAAAAATAAAGTGTTATTAAAATTAACTATATTTTAAAGTTAACTATATTTTAATATTGCATATTTTTAGATTTAAAACTTAAAGGCAAAAGTACTCTCATTATTTCTAATGAACTTTTTTAGGTTATATCTACCTTCAAAATTGGGAGTCAAGAAAAGAGATTCAAATTCCTTCATTCAAAGTATGTTTTTTGAGCTCTGCTGTATGTTACCCAAAAAGAGTAAAAATTACTAAAGGACTCATTCTTTTTCATAACTCTATTACATGACCTTTATGCAATGAATAGAGATTGTAAATGACCAAACATTACTTTAAAATTAAATCATGAAGTTTTTTCTTGTTATGTGTTATGAGAAAAACATATTTTTTTTATTAAATGGGAAAAAGGTGAGAAGGCCATTCCATACATTAGAAGTCAAGCTTAATTTACTTTCATTCATTCCAATAACTGTATTCATTTAAGAAATGCTTTTTTTAAAAAGCAGAATGAATCTGGAAGAGAATGACCAGTTGATCCTTGCATATTCTGTTTTCCTCAGTAACCGGAAAAGCCACACTCACTATAATCCACTGTTTTACATTTTAATATGTGACACTAATATTACTGTTAATTTTTAATGAATGGGTTCTATTCTATTTCTGCATTCATTCAAACAATTTTACATTAAAGTGGCTAAAAGAAATTTCAAATGCAAATACACACACAATAAATCTAAAACATTTCATGGAAAATATTCTTCAACCTAGATAAACCATAATATATAGATGAAACCACTAATTTTGTGATACATGAAGAATTCTATTAAATGTACTTATTGAAATGCACATCTATTTTTAAAAGTAAAAATGGCATTCCATAGCTGAATAATGTCACATCATACTCTCAGCATAACTCATTTTCAAAGAAGAAAGTAATGACTGAATTTTTATAACATTTAGCTATTCCTGTGGAAGTTTTCCTTAACACAGTGTTAAATATATAAAGTTCATTCCATTTACATAAAGATTCATTTATCTGAAATGTGGTGAGAGAGAGACAGAGAGAGAGAGAGAGAGAGAGGAGAGAGATCACCCATCAGTCAGTTCTCTCCCCAGATGACCACAATAAACACTGCTGGACCAGACTAACCAGCAGCCATGAACTCCTTCCTGGTATTGGTAGCTGGGGATCACGTACTTGGATCACTTTCCCCTGCCATCCCATAATGGGAAAGTGGATCTGAAGCAAAATAGCTGGTACTGGGACAAGCACAGCGATATGGAATGTGAATGTCACAAATGATACCATAGCCCATTGCGCCATAAAACTACTTTTTTTTTAATTCAGCTATTAGTATACAGAGGATATAGGTAGCTAAAAGCAAAAATTTAAAAAAAATGCTAACAGTAAAGATTTTTTTAAGGTTTAATAATTTTTGTTGGAATGTCAGATTTACAAAGAGAAGGAGAGACAGAAAGGTCCTCCATGCTCTGGTTCACTCCCCAAGTGGCCTCAGTGGCAAGAGCTGAGCTGATCTGAAGCCAGGATCCAGGAATTTCTTCTAGGTCTCCCATGTGAGTTGAGGTTTCCAAGGCTTTGGGCCATCTTCCGCTGTTTTTCTAGGCCACAAGCAGGGAGCTGGAAGGGAAGTGGCGCATCTAGGATATGAACCAGAACTCATATGAAATCCTGGAGAATGAAAGGCAAGGAATTTAGCCACTAGGCTACTGTGCCAAGTCCAGATTTTTTTTTTTTTTTATGGTCTAACTGTAAAGATGTGACAGGGTGAAAATTATAGAGTGGATTGTATCCCACCATCATCAGTCAGGTTAGACTGATCCTCCTCCCTTAGGGTGGAACCAAGTTCTGGGAACAGAGCCCCATGGAAAGACAGTCCCATTGAAGGAGGAACCAGGTCCTGAGAGCTAGGGCCTGTGAAAAATAGAACCAACTTCCAAGAAATGAAACTGTAACTATAACTATAGAATTGGTCATCTTGGCTCCAACCTACTTATTGCAGCTGCTGGCTTGCTTGCTTCTCAGTGTAAAGGCTACTAGGATATAGATTTTTCCCTTTTAAATCTCACTGCAAAGACAGCTAAGGGTTATCTTAAACCTGTTCTGAGTGGGGGCACTTTCCAGTGGGCTAATAAAGACTCTCCAAATTCTAAATTGGCTTCGGTGGTCTTTCATATAGTGCACCTCATAACAAAGTTAGCATAAAGAAACAGACATTGGTAAAAAATAAACACAAACACCAGGTGACACACAGAGTTTCATTATCAAATACAAAAAGAAAGACTCAAAAGAGAATTAGAACTCATCATATTTGAGGGTCAGTGAAGATCATATGACAAATCTATAATAGTTAACAATCCATCTGTAGTTACATGCAGGCATTTAATCTATCATTTGTTACTTTCCCAGGCACATTAGTAGGAAACTGGATCAGAAAAAGAGCAGCCAGGAATTTTCGTTTTTAAAGATTTATTTTATTTTTTTATTTTTTTATTTTTTTGCTTTGAACGCTTGCTTTTTTTATTATTATTTATTATTTTTAATTCATTAATTACATTGTATTATGTGACACAGTTTCATAGGTACTTGGGTTCTCCCCACCTCTCCCCAAACCCTCCATTCAAAATAACAGAGAAAAGTATGAAATATCTGGGAATAAATCTAACCAAAAATGTAGGAGACTTATTTGAAGAAAACTACAAACTACTTAAAAAAGAAATTGAACAAGACCTCAAAAGATGGAGTAACATCCCATGCTCCTGGATAGGTAAAATCAATATCATTAAAATGTCTATACTGCCAAAAGCAATATATACATTCAACGCAATCCCAATCAAATTGCCCAAAACATTCTTCATGGAAGTGGAAACAATGATCCAAAGGTTCATCTGGAAACACAAAAAAACACGGATAGCTAGAACCATCCTGAAGAATAGGAAGTTAGCAGGGGGAACCACAGTTCTGGACCTCTGGACATACTACAGGGCAGTGGTTCTCAAAACAGCCTGGTACTGGCACAAAGATAGAGAGGAAGATCAATGGAGCAGAATAGAAATACCAGAAGGGAACCCAAACAGGTACAGCCAAAAAGACAAATGACAATCCAGGCAAATGGGAAGGTCTGTTCAATAAATGCTGTTGGGACAACTGGTTAATAGCCTGCAGAAACAAAAAGATAGATCCACATCTCTCACCATACACTAAGATCAGATCTAAATGGATAACAGAACTAAACCTACATCCAGAAACCTTCAAACTTTTGGAAGAAAATGTTGGAAACACACTGCAACACTTAGGAGTAGGCCCTCACTTCCTAAAAAAGACTCCAAAAGCAGTAAAGATTTATTTTATTTTTATTGGGTAGGCAGATATACAGAAAGGAAAAGCAGAGAGATAAATCTTCCATATGATTGTTCACTCCAAAAAATGGCCACAACAGCCGGTGTTGAGTTGAGCTGAAGCCAGGAGCCAGCAGCTTGGGTGCAGGTTTCCTAGGCCTTGGGCTGTCCTGCTCTGTTTTCCCAGGGCACAAGCAGGGGGCTGGATGGGAAGAGGGGCTGCCGGGACACAAACTCATACCCATATTGGATCCTGGTGCCTGAAGTGGAGGACTAGCTAATTGAACCAACAAGCCAGGCTCCAGTAAATGATTTTTAAAAGATTATTTTTACTATGCTTGTCAGTAATGTGCTTGAAAATTATAACTTTTATGTATTATTCATAAATCACATCTCATAATTTGTTTTTAAACAATTCACTGAATTTTTTCAGAATTGTTTATATATGAAAAATATTTCAAAATATATTTATTTGAAAAACCTGTTCATAAATGCTTACATCCGAACTGGATTCACTATGGAATGGTCAGACTGCAGTTTAAGTTGCTCAGCTCCTTTTCTTTGTATACTGAGGTAAAAGATCAAAGTATTTTTGACTGGTTCTGAATCCATTCAGCTTGAAATTTCTACCTTCTTAAGAATTTCAGCTCTCAAAGTATTTTGACTAATTTTTAATGAAGTGATGGCTTCAAGGGACCATGGATAACCTTAATCCACAAGTGAATGATAACCACGAGCCCCAATTAATGTTTCGATCCTTATTGGTTTAATCTTATCTTCCTGGCTAGATGAGACACATGTGTGTTAGAATAGTGGGCAGGGCCGAGCCAGAGCCAGGAGTGGGAAATGTAATTCAGACATTCCTTGTGGGTGTCAGCAACAGAACTTAATTCATCCCTATTGTCTCCTAGGTCAGTGTTAGCAGGAATTTAGAATCAGATGCTGGAGCTGGGATAAATCCCCTGTAATTTTGTTGTAGCACCAACAGACCTTATTCATAATCTTAACCACTGGGCTAAATGCCCACCTCTAAAATGATCTCTTAATTCCATATCCCAGACAGTTAAATACCCTCATGTATATGTATTAATATGTACACATGCGCATGAACATAAATGACCTTCAAACATTAATGGAAATATGCATTATGAAAAATAAGTATGGATTTCAATGAGTGATTATGATGCGCATGCTCATGTGCAACTTTTGGCCATGGAATTGATATCTGAGGAACCGCAGGTGGTACAGCAAGTACATTTGTTACCTATGATATCAGCACCCCTTTCAAATGCCAGTTTGAGTCTCAGTTGGCTCCACTTCTGAACCCTTTCTGCTAATGGATCTGGAAAGTAATAGAGGACAGCCCAAAAGCTTGATTCTGTGCCACCAACACAGGACACATAGTTGGAGATCCTAGATCCTGGCTGTGGCCATTGCAACAATTTAGGGAGCGGAACAAGTGGAGGGAAGATTTGTCTGCCATCTTTCTCTGTAATTCCACCTTTCAAGTGAATACATAAATCTTCAACATTTTAAACAGTTTTTCCAAGTATAACAATAGGATTTAAATTATAATTCTGATACATTTGTCTTAATTGGAAGCATCAAATGAGTTGATTGAAAATGTTTGCCTTGGCAAGAGGTATTTGAATCTTTTTTACTAAGATAAAGAAGATAAACGGGGGTTTTAATTATAGACAGATGGTTATAAAATACTACCCACTGGCATAACACATTATATCAGCATAAACTCCAAATTTTTAGAAAATATAGCAAAAAGGATGACAAATTGCTGTGATAAGAACTGTTTTTTCAGCTATGACTATTCTGTCTTTTCATCACATCCTACTTGAACATAAAGTGTGTTAGAGCAGAAAAAATGTTGCTCTCAATCAAGCATAATTCTTTTGAAAAGATCTTGATCTCAAATTACTATAAAGTTTCAGAATCAAATATAAAAAGACTCAAACAGAATCAGTTCATAGTTGAGGGTCAGTGAAGATCATATGGCACATCTGTAATAGTTAACAATCCATTTGTAGTTACATGCCAGCACTTAATCTTAGGGAAGATTAGGATGAGGGGAAAAAAAAGAAGAATGTTCCATCATCTTTTCCCTAAACATAGCTTTGAAATTATAACAAACCCAAATAGCAGGCATTAAACAAGAATTGTAAAAGACTTATCTTTTGTAAAAAAAAAAAAAATTGTAAAAACTTAGTACTTATTATTACAAAATGATCATTTACAAATATTTTAGAATACAAATCATGCATGCATATGCAGCCTGAAAAAAAAATATTGCACATAGCTTTCTAAAATGCCTGTAAGGAAAGGGTGTTGGCCAGGTCCAAGCTCAGCAGTCAATTTACTAAAGCAGTAGTAGCATAACTACTTTGGTATTGCAGTTAGTGCAAGTAGTGGCTTATTAGTTGGTAATATTTTTATTATCTATGGATTGTAATGGGTTGTATTTGGCTTTTATTTGACTTTCAAATTTATTCAACTTGACAGTTGTTTGACTAAGAAAACTATCTATAAAATAAGATGTATTGAAAATGTGCCTTTAATTGAATTATAAAGTAGCTAAATTAATGCTACTAAGTAATAGTCCTCCTGAATGATCTGTAAAAACCAGTTAACTTTCAGTACTGGTTCCATAAATTAACTTTAACTTCCATAAATTAACTTGAACTTTAACTTCCATCTTTAACTTTGAAGCAACAATATTGCTAATATTTATTTATTTATTGTGGCATTTTGTTTTATTATTTATTATTTTATCTTTAGTGACGCTTATTTTCACAGAGAAAATTCAAGCATGCATGCCATTTTGCTGTCAAAATGTTTTCTGTTCTATAAAAAGGTAGAGTTTAGGGCCCGGTGGCATGGCCTAGCAGCTAAAGTCCTCGCCTTGAAAGCCCCGGGATCCCATATGGACGCCGGTTTTAATCCCGGCAGCTCCACTTCCCATCCAGCTCCCTGCTTGTGGCCTGGGGAAGCAGTCGAGGACGGCCCAAAGCTTTGGGACCCTGCACCCGCGTGGGAGACCCGGAAGAGGTTCCAGATTCCCGGCATCGGATCGGCGCGCACCGGCCCCTTGCAGCTCACTTGGGGAGTGAATCATTGGACGGAAGATCTTCCTCTCTGTCTCTCCTCCTCTCTGTATATCCGGCTTTCCAATAATAATAAAATCTTTAAAAAAAAAAAAAAAAGGTAGAGTTTACTAATCCTAATCTCAAAGGCTTAGAAAATACTTTAGCAATATTGATTTTAAAAATTGTTGTGTTCCTTATTTTATTGTAGAATGTTTTGCATGGTTTAGGAGCTTTATCTAGTGGGTGTATTTTTAATATGAAAATTAATATTAACCTATGTATAACAAAGAAAGAAATCTCACCATATTAACTTCAACTTCAGATACCAGAAGACTTTCAGAGACACTACTAAAATGCAAAGTAGTTTAAATAGATAATAGAAAATAAAAAGCAAATAACTTGTTTTCAGGTAAAATATATTTTAATGTAAAATGTTCATCTCTCTTTTCAAAGCAGAATATTATATGATACACCCAAAACATCTTTTGATAAGTAAATAAAACATAAAGTAATAAACATCATATTTAATCTCCTCAAAAGGAAAGAAACAGATTAAATAAATATGTATGCCAAAAATGGAGAGATAGGTAAGGATTATTTCCTTAGCAACAATAGTGCCAATATTTATACACTGTATCTGGCATAAGTATCAATTACTGAGAAAACAAAATGACTAACTTACATTTTGCGTCATCAAGAAAGTCTGTGGGACAGGCATCTGACACAGCAGTTAAGAAGCTATTTACACTGGCATACCATATAAGAAGTGACAGGTTGAAATTTCTAATGCAACTACTGGGAGGCAGCAAGAGATGAAAAAAGTAAATATGTCCCTGTGGCCCATGGGGAAAGAATTGGGTTGAGTTGCTGGCTGCTGGTTTGGGTCTGGCCCAGCCCTGTATGACAATGGGCATTTAGATTGTGAGCAGACAAATGAATAATCTTTGTCTCTTTCCCTTTCAAATAAAATCAATATAAATAAGTTTATTTTAAGAAAGAAGTTCAGTAAGAAAAAGGAAAAGGTCATCTCAAAAAGGACTACTAGGGATACATGCAAGCCAAAAGATTTGTTAGTGTTCAGATCTTTTAGCATTTTGGCATGTAAATGGAGGAGTATACTCTCGAGTCAAGGTGGAGCACTTTCAGAATGATGATAATGAGACAGAACAAAGCCAAAGGAAAGTGATACATGAAAGTATAAACGTTTAGTGAAGATTGATTAGCAGTATGCTTCAGTGTGTAAACTCTAAAAGATTTGTAATGGTCAATGCTTTGGCTATTTGAAAATTTTGTTAGAAACCAAATTTTCATTATGCTTTTTGAGTAATTACAGTGTATGATTCCCCAGGATGGTTCACTGACATATAAGTTATAGTTGTGCATTCACAAAATAACATTTTGTGAATTACTTTTATATGGGAAAACATAAGCAATATGCTAAATACTTAGAAATATATCCCATTTCTACAGCAGATATGTTATCAGATTCTATTACTTTTGATGTCATGCTTTCCCTATACATTTTTTTCTCTACATTATTAGAACAAGTTTCAAATTTATGGACAAAGTGATATAATTTAGTATGACATCATATGCCTATCACTTCAGTTCTAAATGAGAATTTCAACCACTCTTGTTTTATCCATTTATCCCTCTTTCTATCAATCACTTAATCTTAGAGAATGATGTTATTCAAAGCAAACTGCAAACATTTGAACAATTTCCCTTAAGTATTGCATCATATTTATTATTATAAGGAGTAAGATTTTTGAAAGACAAAAATGGATGTACAAACGGAATATACAGATCTCCAGCGTGCATTTGCTGGGAACAGTGTTTTTGTTTCAATTTGCCTTCCATAGGGTTTGCCTGCAGGCAAAAAGAAATGCCACTGTTAAATTGGTAGAAGTATCTCACCTCTTAGGTAGTAAATCATTCTTCCATTCTCCATTCCCCATTGCAGCCGCCTTTGTTAGTGAGCTACTTCTCCAGAACAACATCAGCTGTGAAACAATTACTGTATCTAGTTTGAAAGCCAGTAACACGGAATGCCAGTTTAGTGATCAAGGTCAAAACTAGAGGGAACCTAACTGGAACACCCAACAAACTTTCCTATATTCATGTTACTCAACTTCAAAAATAAAAAAAGGAGGACATAAATTTTAACCCTGTAATGATAAAAAAAACAATAGGCTTTTTCCCAGGAACAAAACCAAATTAAATATATATATATGCAAATATATATATATATATGCAAAAGGAAAACAAATTCTGTATAAAACAAGGATTTTTTTGTCTTTTTTTTTTTGAGGGGGGAGGACAGGGCGCGACCAATGAAGTTTGGATATTTTCTTAAATGTTACATAATTCATTTAATATAATTGTATATTATGTTTAGGTTTACACATGAAAGAATCAGTTCCTTTCTGGAATATGGATTCATTGCCTGGGGTGTGGGGACAGCAATAGCTAAGAAACTATTTTAAAGCATCTTTAACAACCTGTATGGGCCCAGTGCAGTCGCCTAGCACTAAAGTCCTCGCTTTGCATGTGCCAGGATGCGCTATGGGCACCAATTCGTATCCCAGCAGTCCTGCTTCCCATCCAGCTCCCTGCTTGTAGCCAGGTAAAGCAATCGAGAATGACCCAAAGCCTTGGGACCCTGCACCTGCGTGGGAGACCCAGAAGAAGCTCCTGTCTCCTTGCTTTGAATCGGCACAGCTCAGGCTGTTGTGACTGCTTGAAAAGTGAATCAGTGGACGGAAGATCTTTCCTCTCTGTTTCTCCTCCTCTCTTTATATCTGACTTTCCAATTGAAAAACAAAAACACATTTTAAAAAGCCTATGTAAAAAATAATAGTAGGGTGCAGAGGTTGTAGAAATTAGACTGAAAAAAGGCTCAGATACAAGCATTACTTTTTAACTGGAATCATTAGAAATGGAGACTCCATGTCATCTTAAAAATTAAGAAGCTTGAAGAAAATGAAAAAAAAATTAAGAAGCTTTTAGGATAGCCAGAAAAGTTTTATGGCATAAAGAATAAGGAATGACAAAGTTAGCCATGATTAAAAATATATAAATCATTCGTATCATAAGGAAGAATAATAATTTTTTGTGATTATTATGTTGGAAACCCTTGTGGAATACATAATTACAGATGTGTGACAGGTAAGAAATGTGGGTATGGATATTGGAAATTAAATTTGTATTAGAAAAATGCTTAAAATGTATTGATGTTTAACTTCAGGCTTCTCAATGCTAATTTCACACTAAAGTCATTTAAAGAGTTTTAAAAACAATTGCAACGGTGGTAGGATGGCAACTTCATTGATTAATTCTAAATCTCATATAAACATAAGTATATAAGACAAAATACAAATATATAAATAATTCAAAAGTTATGAGGGTTTTTTTTCAGATTATAACTGGTGAGTCATTGTGGCTTTTTAGAAAGAGCTATGCCTTTCGAAACAGAAAGAACACTCTTTTAAGCCACTGTGTTTAGCATAGCAAGTGTCATATACACAGGAAATTAGTCAATTCACGTGTACTTAAGGATACCTCAAGTAGGTTCACTTTTACAACACATATACTGAAAACTAGATATCTCAAGTTATTTACCACTTAATCTTATTTTGAATATCAAACATTTTAAAATATTTCCGGGAAGCGTTATTTGGCTCAGTGATGAATATGCACCTGGGATGCCGGTATGCTATTTGAGAGTCCCTGCGTTTCAGTCTCAGTACTCCTTCCTAGTCCGGCTTCCTGCAAAGTGCACTATAGTGGCAGCCTGTGATGGATCAACGACTGGGGTCCCTGAGACCCACGAGCAGACTCAGAATGAGGTTCAAATGCCCAGTCTCAGGATGATCTAGGCCTGGAGACTGGGTGGGCCCTTCTCCTTAAGGGAAATAAAATAAACAAACACATTTTAAATGCATACATATACATTTAACTTAAATGCAATACTAAGAATAGTCTTAAGTGTTTTACTATTTGTATTTTTAAGAAGCATTTTAATATACACAGTTTTGACAGGAAAGTTATATTTATTAGCTAAAGAATCACAGGAAATTATTTTGTAAAATGTTACTGAATGATGAAGTTTCTATCTGCTTTCAACATGTGGATGCCACCTGACAGGAACATTTTCAATGTAAATTAGATCATTGACAAAGATAACTTCAGAGGGAATACTATATAAGCAAAACTGAAAGTGTGGAGTGAGCATTAAAAAAAATAACAATAAATGACAATCAACATAGGCCCTAACAGTAAAATCAGAGACACATAACCCCGTATGACAAAGTAGGAAGTCAAAATCCACATAAAATTTGCTATAAATGCGATGTTAAAAAGGTGCAAAGAATGAGATAAAGGATATCTTATTATTCCAAACCAGTCACAGGCAAAGTTAGAACCCAGAACAATTATTTTAAAAAATTTTAAAGTAATCATTTTTGGAAAATAATGACCCAGGCATTACATTAGCAAATCCATGAGTTCATACTATAGACTTCATTTCTAAATTTTATTTCTATTTATTGTTTTGATTTGGTGTCCTCATAGAGTTTTGTAGGAAAATTCATCAAGAAGCTGAGAGGAAACTGTGATACGAAGTTTGAATACTTAGGTGTCTAATGATGGTGAAGATGCGTGCTGTTTCCTGGACTACCATGAGATTTCTGCTAAGCTGTTGTGAAATGTTGAGTATCCAGTATCTATAAAACCCTTATTTCAGTCCTTACAACACAGTGAGCATTTCCTTTACTCAATAAAGATTCTTTAAGTGTTTTGACTATGCTACGCATTGAGGATACTCTAGCAAATCAAGAGAGAAATAATTCTTTCCTGTATATATCATATTTTCTTTCCAGCAAATGTTAATAATCAAGAATTATACAAGATATTATGAATGCAGACAAAAGGGTATTATGACGGAACATAAAAATCATTACCTTTGTATTAAATATATCAGGGGAAAAACTGGATAGGAGACTCTGTTCTTGTGTCTATTTTGTCTTAAGAAGTACAGTTCTCAGAATACATGCATGAAGTAGGCATATCACAATTATGCGTGGATTATAGTATGAAGTACAGAGGTATTTAATTACTCAAGTTGGGGCAGTTTTTAAGTTGCAGAGGTGAGTTTACAAGAACTCTATATTGTTTTTGAGGATTTATTAATTTTTATTGCAAAGTCAGATACAGAGAGGAGGAGAGACTGAGAGGAAGATTTTCCATGAGGTGATTCATTCCTCAAGTGGCCACAATGGCCGGAGCTGCGCCAATCCAAAGCCAGGAACCAGGAACTTCCTCCAGGTCTCCCACATGGGTGCAGGTCTCCCACATGGGTGCAGGGTCCCTAGGCTTTGGGCCGTCCTCGACTGCTTTCCCAGGCCACAAGCAGGGAGCTGAATGGGAAGTAGAGCTTCCAGGATTAGAACTGGCGCCCATTTGGGAGCCTGGCGCTTTCAAGGCAAGGACTTTAGCCTCTAGGTCACCGCACCAGACCCAAGAAGTCTATATTGCTAATCCTTACCTAATTTGTCTTTTCTCTGCTGAATAAGAAAATTTAGGTCAAGAATGGCCTTCAAAGGAAAATAGAAGCAGAAAGACAGGCAGTATTGAACCAGACAAAAACTAGAAGGTGGGAATATGATCCAAACAAAACAAAAAATACATAAAAGTAAAAAATGACATTATTTTAAGAATATCAAAGTGCACCTGTGATTCAAGATATGGGATATGAATGAAGATTGCTTGCACAGTTTGATTGCATTTGGAGGATATTTTATATTTGGAAAGCAGATGGAGTTTTTTATGGAGATGTAAAGTATTACCATGAGTTATTATTATGTTACTTTTTACTGTAGTTCAAGTATAATTTTTATTGCAAAATATATTAGATTTGTACTTTTGTTAGAAACATTACTGTATATGTGAAATTGTATTGTGTGTAGTAGTTCTAAAAATCTATAAAGAATTTCTGAGGTGGCACTGGGAGCTCTGTAATTTCAGTATGCCTGTTTCATACAAATTTTAGAATAATGTATGAGTACTTCAAGAATTTAATGGAAAAGTGTATTAGAACAAAATGGCATGGATTTCAAAATTTATTGTTCAAATACAAAAATATCTTTTAATTCCACTTTCCATGAACTTTTAAAGTTACTCCTTTTAGCTAATATTTTGAACCTGAACTTGAAATTGTCAATGATATTTATGGGTGAACAACAGTAGTCGACTCATGGAAACACAGTACAAAATAAGTTGTACTCAGCATTTACTTCAAATCTCTTATGTACCTATCTGTGAAAGTGTTTTAAAATGTGTAATTACTTTAAATATTATTATTATCATTATTATTTTAGATGTATATATTTTTATAGGAAGAGTGGATTTATAGAGAAAAAGAGAAAAGACTGGTTCACTCCCCAAGTGTCCTCAATGGCTGCAGCTAAGCAAGTCTGAAGCCAGGAGCCAGGAGCTTCCTCCAGGTCTCCTAGGTGGGTACAAGGTCCCAAGGGCTTGGGCCATTTCTACTGCTTTCCAAGGTCACAAGCAGGGAACTACATGGGAAGTGGAGCGGTCAGGCCACAAACTGGTGCTCATGTGGGATCCTGGGCTTGCAAGGCAAGGATTAGTCACTAGGCTATTGTGCCAGGCCCTAAACTTTAATTATCTGGGCCCCATTCTGGCCTTTTCGGCCACTTGGGGAGTGAGCCAGCAGACAGAAGATCTTCCTGTTTCTCCTGTCTGTAAATCTGCCTTTGCAGTGAAAATGGATAACTCTGGAAAAAATAACTTAATTTTACTTTAACTTTTAAAGGTATATATTTCCAGTTGTCTTCATTTATTTGGCAAAAAAGCAGAGTGCTAAATAGTGCGGGGGCATTTCCCCACACTGGTTCAGACTCCTAATGCTCTAAACAGCCAGGAGTGGGCCCCTTGAAGCCAGAGTTGGCTTCTCACTCCTGGAATTCAATATGAGTTTCTCAAGTGGGTGTATGAATGAAAACATTGAATAAAATTTTGTGTATGGCATAGGCCGAATTAAAAAATATATATATACATATATATATATATATATATATATATATATATATATATATATAATTGTTGATGACTTACACTGCACGAGTGAGATAATATGACTTCACAACTTCTAATGAACTTATAAGCATACCTGTACATTTTGTATAGCATGCTCTGGATTAAAGTCCTGATTTACAATTTCATGGATGTGTTGTGTAAGCCAAGTTGTTCTAACTCCTTGAACTTTAGTTACTTCCTCTACTATGCAACGAATAGGCCTGCTTTAAATGATAATGGCTAGTATAGGACAGTTACTCATTACATTGTAATTGTTATTATTGCTGATATCATTGTTTCTAAAATAATAGTGGCTGAGAAGCTATAGAAGTCAGGTATTTTATATTATTATGTTCAGTAGAAAAATTAAATGTCAGAAAATATTCAGTTTTTTTCTTAAGGTGGATAAACAGATCCAGATTAAAAATCATGTACACACATACAAAGTAACTGATGTAAATAAAGTCTCAGACAACATAGCTACCATAATAAAAAATCTTCAATAACCGATCAATTTATCATTCTTATAACAACATATCATTCAATATCCATGCTTAAATGAGGTGGTAAGGCATAGAAAAATCAGAGTTATAAAATATTAAGACAATGGTGTACAGAAATTCTAATGAAGATTTGAAAATATTTAAAAAATTAAAAATGAGGGACACAAGAATAAATTCAACTACTTTAATGGAAATAAGTACTAATGTTTATAGTAGTTGCTTGTAAATAACTGTCCAGAGAGTATAAGAAACATAATTATGAATCAAGATAGAAATAAAACTATGGAATAAGTAGGCATTACTAAGTTTGTAATGACATTACTAGGACTAATTCAAATACTCATAAAAGATGCCAAATTTGATATTCATTGACACACAGAAATTGACCAGTTTGAAGAAAGAGAAACAGTTCTCCATGTTATTAAGATTTTAAATGTGCTAAGTTCTGATTCACCAATGATTATTTAAAATAAATACCATATTTAACATGCAGGCTCTTCTTTTACCAATACTGTATTTCAATTATACCAAGCCTAATTTTAATTTTTCTAAATTTCATGTGAATAGCATGTGATTAATTGGGAGAAGTTCAAGGACAAAAGAAACTTTCCGTTTCACATGGCTCTTCTGCTGCTAAGTCTGTTATCACAAGGAGAAATGTTTGAGGAACTTGATGCACTTGTTCCTAACTTATAGGAAAAATCAATTTTTTGAGTGAAGGATATAGTTGGTATGCCTTTATGGTGCTGAACTTGTAAGTAAATGACATGTAACAAAGAATAATTTCTTATGACTTGACATTATATTTGGAACTGTAGAATTAGTAAACTGAACGGAAAAAACAGCCAAGCTTTTGAGATGAGATGATCAATGTGCAAGAATCACAGTGATGATAAGGTGGAATGACAAATTAGTAATTAAACAAAACAATTATTTAAGAAGATGCTATATATTTATCTACATGGGAAAAATACAGATTTTTATATTAATTTTATATCACATGAAAGATAAACTTAAAAAAGTTTCTAAATATGGAGTAAGGACTACGAAAATAGGGAAGAAATACAGGAGAGTATTTTGTCAGAGCTTATTCAACAATGTATTAATGAAGACTGAGAGAGTATAAACAAAAAAGACCAAGCCATTTTGATGGGCTGCCACAAAATTAAATTTTTCTTTTCTTCACTAGGGGTGTGTGTGTGTGTTTGTGCGTGTGTGTGTGTCTGTGCGCACACATGCACACATGTATCTCTGTAAACCCTTCTATTAAAGAACCAAGTAAAATTACAGATCATAACTCACTATGAGGTTTTTCAATGAGGCATTGCTTTTGCTATTGTGGAGATGCATTTTTCCCAAGACCTGGTGCATGCACACTGAGAAACAGCTGGCAATTGGGTGTCAGCCAAACAGCAACAAGAATAGATTTTAAATCCAACTCATTTTAATTCTTTCATGCAATGAGATCTATGACTTAATATTTATAATCAAATGTGAATTCTAATTCCAACCCTAAATCTAGCATGCACACATGTAAAAAGCACACCAAGTGCATTCAGGTAGATTTCAGCGAGTTTGTGGAGATGAAAAAAAAAAAAAGACTGCAAAAGCAGGAGGCTGTTGACACAGGTCACTGCAAATGGGATTTTGTGGCATGAAGAGCATGGTGTCTTGATGCTTAACAGAAAGGCATAAATGCTAAAGGAAAACAAAAGAGAATCACATAATTCATAATTACATAATTCATTATATGTAGAAACGGAGAATATGCAGCTAGAATTTAAGGGGTCCTCAAAACTTTTATTTTGATGGACTAAACCAGGCTCACATGAGACTTCTCTGGTGTGTACCCTAGCTACAGAAAAAAACCAGAGAGCTGTGGTGGATGGCAGTTAGGTATGGACGCTGTAGGACTGAAAGTTAAATAGTCACAAAGGACAAACATAAATTGCCATTGTGCCTCTTAAAAGAATAGAGAAATATTCACAATTCTGAGAAAAAAGTCATTTATGAACTAAAATGCTACACACAGTATAATAACGTGAGGAGAATAAAGATGTGTTTAGATATCTAAGATGTGACCAACACAGTTTTACTTGTGTAGCAAATATATTCATTTTCTTTAAGCATCTGTGCTTACCATTGCTCCTTGCAGTTGTGTAAGGCCCAGTGATTTTTCTTTTCCTAGACACAAAATCCCTTTAACAAAAAGGAGGATCCTTATAGGACCAGTCATCTTTTTTCTATGCTTATAGTAGTTTGGGCCATGATCAATGGATGACTGCTGTATCATGGGGAGGAGTGTGTATGTGTGTGTGAGAGACACAGGGCTGTGCAGGGTTGGGTCTTTTGACAATGGTGTGGAACAGATATTGAAATCAAATCAACAGTCTCCACCAGACGAAACCAGTCTAGCAATTTATTAGTGACATTTAGTATAACATTGGAAAACTCAGTGATTTGTTATTACAGTATCCTTGCCTTCCAATGTATATGGGAAAAAATGCCTCCCATGTAGTCCATCAAAGACTCAAGCAAGCAGGAACCATTCTGAAATCAAAGATGAACACACTGAGAAAAAAATACAACTTGAAGATTTGGGAAAAAAGTGAAAAAAGCGAAGTGAATTTCCAGGATAATGAAAATTCTCACTCTATCAATAGTTATTTAAGAAATTGATCCAGGGGCCAGTGAGTTGGCTGACCTGGCTAATCCTCCACCTCCAAGCTCCCAGTTTATGGTCTAGGAAAGTACTGGAGGATGGCCCAATGCTTGGGACCTGAGATCCATGTGGGAGACACAGAGGAAGCTCCTGGCTCCTGGCTTCAGACCATCTCATCTCAGCTTAGGCCACTGCAGATATTTGAGGAGTGAGTTAGTGGATGGAAGCTCTTTTTTTGTCTTGCCTTCCCAGTGTAAATATAACTTTCTAATAAAAACAAGTAAATCTTTAAAATGTTTTTCCATTTTTTGAAGATTTATTTATTTTTATTGCAAAGTCATATATACAGAGAGGGGGAGAGACAGAGAGGGAGATCTTCCTTCCACTGATTCATTCCCCAAGCAGCCACAATGGCTAGAGCTGCATCAATCTGAAGTCAGGAGCCAGGAACTTCCTCCAGGTCTCCCACATGGGTGCAGGGTCCCAAGGCTTTGAGCCGTCCTTGACTGCTTTCCCAGGCCACAAACTGAGAGCTGGATGGGAACCGGGGCTGCCGGGATTAGAACCAGAGTCCACATGGGATCCTGGAGCAGTCAAGGAGAGGACTTCAGCCACTAGGTCACCGCACTGGGCCCCATTTCTTCATTTTTTTATCCACTAAATAAAAACATACTGAATTTTTATTATGTATCAAGTAATAGCCTGTAAACAAATAACATAGAGCAAGAAAGAATTGGTTCTATACTATCTATAACTTGTGATGCTCAAATTCAAAAAGTTATGTGCTTTGCTGGAACTTTTGTTTATCATGAATCAGATCCATTAAAATTTATTGTGTAAATATTAAATACAGTAAGTGTTAAATATGTCCCACAGCACAATTTCAAGGTTTAGGAAAAAAAGGCACCGGCTTCTTTAAAACTAAAAATGTAAGCAGGCTAAAAACTAATGTAAGTTGACTGCAGCTTTGGAAAGACGAGAGGAAGCGCTGGGGCACAGAGCCCACCAAGCAGAAATAAAGCAAGCAGACGCAGCTGGTGAGCTTGCTTCTAGCTTGAACCACAAGTTCACTGCTTTAGGAAGAAGTACCTGCAGTTGAAACAAATCCTATCTTGTCTGACATTCACATTTGCTCCACTTTCTGCTCTTAAAGCAGTATGATTACCAGGAAAAGTGAAAGAAAATCTTACCTTCTAAAAGGGAATCATAAACATGGCTTTTATTTTCAAACATTTCAAAAAAGAAACAAAAGGAAAATTGTATAATGGTCATTTTCTATAATGAAACAGTGAATTACGGCTTTCATGATCACTACTGTCAAGCGTTGTCAAGGCGTTGTGATTTTTGACATGTAATATACAAACCAACCTACAGCACTGGTGATTGATTAAAATGTTTTAAACTAATATTTCCAATACTACAACATTTTTCAGATTCCTACTCACATTCTCAAGCTAATCTGAATTCTATAGCTTCAATTTTCATATAAAATATATAGGGTAGCGACAATGAAACTAAATAAATAACATTGGTCAAGTTTTAAAAATTCAATAATTTATAATTGGATTCTATCACATGTAACCTAAAAATCAACCATCATTTCTTGCTAAATTTCAAGGTGCTAAGTAATTATTTCTACACAAAATAGAGAACAGACACTAATATTCTTACACATACTTGTACCCTTAAATGCATTTAAATCAATTTGCCAGTTCCTATACATATGTTCATATTGAATCATTACAATATAGACAGTCAATGAAAATGCTATGTAGGTAGATTTGTTCTTTTAAATGTAAATTTTTATCTTTCTAGAAAACATAAATATCTGGGACAATATCAGCTACTTTCAGCACTAACATATGTTCATTTATTTCTGACTCCCCTGGAAGAAACAGCTGTTTAATTTCATAAAATGAGCCTACTTCAAACAAGTTACAATTTTCCTCCAAGGCAGAATCTAATACTCCCCAAATGTATATGCAAAATACAGCAATCATTAATAGAGTCCAAAAACCACAGCACACTTGTGCTGCGTAAGGCACTATGTATTAAAGCTTTTTTTTCAACAGCTACATCTGTCAGCAATAAAATATAGAAAAATTACAAATCTGATCAGGGATATCAGTAAAGAGAGTGCTGAAATTACACTACATTATGTTCATTACAAAATTATTTTTTAGAGTATCATTTAATTTTAAATGCATTTTAGTGGACAGAACCATTTCTATGTTCACATCAATTAATATATCTATTTTTATTTTTTTAAACTTCTAATTAAGTTATTGAGCTACATTAAAAAAACAATGTTCTGAGTAGAAGAAATATAAAATTCCTTTCTTCCCTACTCTTTCTTTACATACTCATGTTTGCTTACAGAACAACAATCTGCAATATCACAGTGAGAAGCTTACATTACTAATTTCAGACACAATGGATACTTTTGGGCAAGCATTATAAATTAAGCAAAGTAACCTAGAATATGTTAGATATTCCTCTTATTTTTCTTATTACAGCAATGAAGGATGGATTCTGGCTCAAGCACTTAAAGTTTATTGCATACTGCCCAAACTTGGAAGATCAGTCTTTTTAAAATGCAAGTCCAGTTTGTCACTTGAAAGTCAGATTCCTTGGAATTTTCTAATTGGAATTTCTGCCACTACTTCTACAGTATCAGTTTTCAAATCTTCGAAGTGTAACTCCACAACAGAAGCCTTTAGGCAGCATCAAGGAATGGCACATTCCATACTCCCAAGTTCCCATGGCAAATGCTAACTTTGGTCATCATTTGGTAACAAGGACATTATTGGCATTCTCTTTATCAAAAAATGAATATATTTCAAATATTTATGCTGTTCTAATAATTATTACTAATTATTTTTAAGACAGATACACAGAAAGGAGACAAAAGATCCTTCGTTTGTTGGTTGACTCCCCCAGAGGCTGCAACAGCCAGAGCCCAACAGATGCAAAGCCAGGAGCCAGGAGCCTCCTCTGGATCTCCCATGCAGGTGAAGGGTCCCAAGACTTTGGGTCGTCATCTAATACTTTCCTTGTCACAGGTGGGGAGCTGGATAGCAAACGGAACAGCCAGGATTAGAGCTCATATAGCATCCCGGAGGATACAAGACAAGGATTAAGCAACTAGGCTATTGTGCTGGGCCCACTATCACTAATTCTAATAGTAATTCCAAGTGGCAAGAATCAATTTACAGTAGTGAAAATGCAATAGGGTCAGATTTTTTAAGAGACTATTGATATGCTGCTCATTTGTGCCACTTAAAGAACTGTAGATATTTCTCTAAAATTGTTCGTTAGCTTTCACACAGTATTTTAAATATTAAAAATGCAGATGATAATATTCACTTTTTTATTCATTCCTCCTTTTCTCAATGAACAAGCTCCTATCAATTCCATTAAGAACTATTTAACAAACCTACTTTTAGAATAGAATCAATGTTTCCTTAATAGAATGATGTTAGTAGAATGATGTTCATGGCTACAACTTTTCTGTAGTTGTAGAACTGCGCCAAGAAATATGGTAGCCATGAGCTACATTTTGCTACACAAAATAAATATTCAGTCCCATCACCACAGTCATTATTCAGTACTGTACACCTAAATTCACTAATGACTCTTATACTGAAGAACATAAATAAAATAGGCTTTGAACTTTTGCACATCAGTTTCAGATGTGCCTCAAAATAGAATTCATTCTGCAGAAACTTATTTTTATATATAATTTATTCCTGTTAGTAAATACTTGGATACCACAACCTAATTCTATCATTAATTTGCACATTTTAGAGGTAACACTATAGCAGAATGTTCAGAAGTGGACAAAGTGTACATACTTCGTCAAAGCGATCAACAAGCAATCAGAAAAGAATCTGCAATGAAAAATACTGTCTTCAGGACAGAACAAAGTTTTAGTCAGCTTAGATTCAATGGAGAATAGTAAAGTACTAAAGATCGCTGGTAAATATGCAATATCTTAATGAATTCTTTAAAAAAATATATAGGTCAAATTATTGGACAAATCTTTGGGTAAAAACATACTTCAAATAAATTTAGAGAATCAGGAAAGGGTATATATACGTCCAAACATTACTGATTCATTTCACTTTCTTTGAAAGAGACAGAATCAGAAGAGATTTTTCCAATTTTCTTGTTTGCTTTCCCAACAATTGTAACAGCCAGGAGCCCAGGAATTTGTTTGGGTTTTTCTTATGGGTTGCAGGGGCCCAAGCACCTAAGCCATCTTCTGCAGCCTTGCAAGGTGCTCATTAACAAGAAGCTTAATTATAAGCAGAAAAGCTCTGACTTTACCTAGCACTAAAATAGGGCATGCAGCATCCCAAATGAAATGTTTTACAGGCACTGTGTCAAACCACTGGCCCCTCAAAAAGCATATTCTGCCGTATCCTGTTTAAAATGTGAATTAAACTATACTCAACACTCATATTCTTATGATTATTAATAAAAAGGGAATTATCAAAGGTATTTGGACACACATGGGTAAATGTATATGTATTATGCATAAGTGACTCATAGCATTTAGTGAGAAGCAATTTTACATGATAAAATTACAATATTCCTTTACTGTATAAAGAATTCTCCTGTGTAGGGAAAAAATGAACCCTACTCGACTGCCGGTGGAATTGAAGGCTGTTGCAGCCATTATGGAAGTCAGTATGGAGTATACACAGGCAACTGAAAATTCACCTACCACATGACCCAGCAATCCCACTCCTGGAAATATATCCAAAGGATCTCATTCATGAGAAAACAACTTGTACCCCATATTCATTGCAACTCAATCAACAATCACAAAAACATTGAAATAACCTAGAGGCCCATTAAGAGAGGATAAGAAACTGTGGTACATATACTGTATGGAATACTATTCAGCTATTAAAAAGAATGAAATTCTATCATTTGCATCCAAATGGACCTAACAGGAGACCATTATGCTCAGTGAAATGAGCCAAACGCACAAGGATAAATATCATAAAATGTTGTTCACTCCAATATAAGACAAAGTTCCATAAAAAATACAAAACAAGATAATAAGGAGAATAAACACACATGCATAACTACACAAATAAAGGCTCTAATGGAGACCAGAGTATCATGAACAAGGACAATCAACAGAATATATTTCTACCAGGGAATGAAGGCAGACTCCCAATGAAACTTCCAAATATACCTAGGCACAAAAAAAAAAAAATTACAAGCCCTACTATTGCCATGGCAACAACGGCATGACTCACGTAAAGAGCAAAAAGTTGCAGCTATTTCTCTTTTATCTCTAATTTTAAGTGGTTGTCCCTTCATGATGGTCAAAACTAATATGGCTGAGGGGTTGTTTTGCTCATTCTTTTAGGCAATGGCCTGCTCTTGTTTCAACATACAGGGTTTTTTTGTTGTTGGTATCATTTCTAGTTATTTTTGCTGTGAACTTTAACTTGTGGCGCTTCCTAGTCATTTATACCTTCAATAAGTCCTTGTCATTCATTAACTGATCATCCATAAGAGATTTTTTAAATTCCTTGTAAGCACTTGAGGTTATAAATGTCCTTTTCAACACTGTATTTGCTGCATCTCATGGGCATTAATGTTTTTATTTTTATTCTTGTTTCCTTAGCATCACATGAATCATGCAGTAGCATCATTTTCTAGAAGGTTTTTTTTACTTTATTTTTCATCACTTTAGAGACATATGGACACCGGTTCTAACCCTGGCAGCTCCACTTCCCATCCAGCTCCCTGCTTGTGGCCTGGGAAAGCAGTCGAGGACAGCCCAAAGCCTTGGGACCCTGCACCCGCGTGGGAGACCTGGAAGAGGTTCCTGGCTCCTGGGTTCAGATTGGTGCAGCACCGACTGTTGCGGTCACTTGGGGAGTGAATCTTAAGACGAAAGATCTTCCTCGCTGTCCCTCCTCCCCTCTGTATATCTGATTTTGCAATAAAAATAAATAAATCTTTTTAAAAATTGCCCAAGTTGTAAAGTAGTAACTGCCATCAAAGTGTTTACAAGTGAACACTGAACAGACTTTAGGCAAAGTGTTGTAGTAATGGATCAAATAAGATAGTATTGAGAATTACCTTATCTATCTCACTTGCCCTCTATTACTTCAAGAACCACTGGTGCCACAGGCAAATCAAGATAAAATGTGAGTCACTCTGTGCTTGACTAAAAAGTGAGGCCCAAGTAGTCACACTGATTTTGCCTCTCTGAATTAATACACCACTTGTGTTTCATATCAAAACTTGATGAGTATAGCTATCTAGGAATTGAAGAAACTACTAATTTGTGCTTTGTGTCATCAGAAATTCTCAGAAGGAGTGATAACGGCAGGGAAGTACGGTACACAATTAAAATGTCTAATTTAAATAAGTCTAATGCAGTTTTGCAACTATATACTTCTGTTAATTCATAACTATTATCCAGGCTATGAAGATACTAATTCTCAATGTCTTTGACTCTAATTCAAAAATTAGGCATTATCTATTTGCAATGGAACTGACATATCCATTTCCTGATGAAATGTTGAAGCTTTCTTCCGTGTTATGAAGAACAAATAATAAATACAATTATTTGAGGTCTTGTTTTAGTTTAGGATCATTGCCTTAACACTTATGTTTCTTTTTTTTAACTTTTTTTATTAATTATTTTGCATTATGTGACAGTTTCATAGGCTCTGGGAATCCCCCACCCCTCCCCACGCCCCTCCCCCCTGGTGGATTCCTCCACCTTGGTGCAGTATTACAGTTCAAATTCAATCAAGATTCTTTCCTTGCAAACATATACCAAACATAGAGTCCAGCTACTTATTGTCCAGATGGGTTGAACAGTTTCTTGGGGAGACCATTTCTGGTCCAAAGTTAGAGCTGGTAGAATATCATCCCAGTCAATTAAGAGTCCCAATACAACATTAACAGCAATTTGTAACATTATGGAATTGACATGTTTTGCGCAACTAGCATGTCAAAAAAAAAACCAAAAAACAAGTTCTTAACCTCAACCTATGATTTGCTCATTGACATTTCAATTTTAGTTTGTATACAGGACTGGCTGCTATATACCTTAAAATGGCTATAAGGTACCATTCAGCTGCCTCGTGTCTATTTCATTTTAGTATTTAGCCATTTGCTGTGTTGAAGTATAATTTTACTGATCTTGGCAGATTTTAGGATAATCTAGACTGGCTTGTAACTCTAACAAGACATTTGTCAACAATTAAGGTGCAGAACATTTTTTTTGGGGGGGGGTGTGCAGGAAAGTCCCCAACACCATGGTGAGGAGTGACTAATCTTCGTGTCCCACCCAGCGAGGCATGAGCAAATCCATGCCAGCTCTTTCCTGTCAGATTTCAAGCTCTACTTTTTGTTGTTTGTCTATTTATTTTAGGTTTTTTTAGTTTGTATGATTGTTTGTTTGCTATGAGGGGTTTTCGGAGCGATCCTGATGGTCATTGCAAGGGAGGGTGGGGGTCCAGAGGTGGAGCCAGGCTCGGACCAGAGAAAGCTCTCCTCCCTGGTCCCGAAGGACATTTATTGTTCTTCTGTTTCTGCGGACTGCTCAGGGCTTCTGGTTGTCTTTCCGATGATGTTGGTTTCTGCACGGTAGTGTTTGGACTTCTTCCATCCCCTGCGGAAGCTCCGGTTGGGGGTGGGTGACCTCAGAGTACTCGGCCTCCGAGGGCATCCAATTCCCTGTGGCCTCCTTGGCAGTTGGGATCTAGTCCTTGTTGCTCGTATTAATAGTTTGTGGTGAAGGTCTGGGAGTCTTCATGGTTGGGATCCAGGCTTTCTCCTTGCCACCTGCTCCACCCTGGAGTGCCCCCCTGCTCCACGCACATCACCTCCTGTTAAGAGGTTGTCAGGATCGCACCCGATTCCCCCCTCATGCATTGGTACAGTAGTTTTACTATTGTTCAGTGCCGCTTTGAATCTGTTGTCTATGAATTACCCACATATATGTTTTCATTCATCAACAAATACATTTGGAAACCTACTGAAAACATTATCTCATATTTATAAGAATTTAAATTCCATTACAGCCTGGGCCTTGCTTTTCTATTTTATCAAAATCTTCTGTCTGGCCTGGCATTGCGTCACTGAAGGCAAACCTGTTCTCTGTAATGCAGGCAACCCTTATGGGAACTGATTCTAGACACAGATGCTCAACTCCAATCTAGCTCCCTGCTAAAGTATCTGGTAAAGCAGTGAAACATAGTCAGGTGGCCCCTGCACCCACATGGGAGACATGGATGAAGCTCCAGGCCAGCTCCTGCCATTGCAGCCATTCGGGAAATGTACCAACAGATTCTCTCTCTCTCTCTCTCTCTCTCTCTCTCTCTCTCTCTCCCTCTCTCTCTCTCTCTCTCTCCCTCTCTCTCTCCATATGTGTGTGCGTGTTTCTTCTTCTGTGTTACTCTTTCAAATAAATGAATGTTTTTTTTAAATTATCTTTTAATGTGACCTAACACGAAAGAGATATCCAAACATTTCTTGCCTGGATAAAGAGTCAGCAAGTCATTTAAATTTTTCAAATCATATTCCTTGAAAATATGTGTTAATATATAGTTTCATCAACTTTGGGATAATAGTAAGCAACTCAGAATTGATATTTATTTAATTAGGGATATCCATTCACTATCTGGGGACTTTTTTGTTAGATACTAAAATTTAGATCTTCAGTCTTATAGCTTGAAAGAATAAATAGTTGGAGAGGCATCAGAAAAAAATGTAGATTCCACAGTAACATACAATTTTGATATAAACTTTTGTGACAATATTAAATTAAAGCTGTCATTTCAAGTTTCCTGATTCCCTTGCTTGGAAACATGAAAGTTTTTAAGTTTGTAGTCCCAGAGATTGATTTAAATAGCTCTGTGCATAAGGGAATAATTTATTATCTTAATAGTTCTCTACAAGTTGTCCTTAATATTTCACATGTTTCACTTCTGTATATCTCATAGTCATTTATATTCCAGAGATGATACTGAATCTATTCTAAGTGATTGGCAACATACATTTTCATCAATTTCAAACAACCTAAAACAATTTTGTGCTTCTGCTAAAGAATAACCATTTTATCAGTTGCTTGCCAAACCTTTACTCTGGGTTCCCACATCACAACAAAACATGAAACTGGAACCAGGCCCCGAAAGACAAACATTGCACGTTTTTTTAAATTGTTTTCTGTAATTGTGGTGATTCATATGCAAAATGTTAAAAATTAAATGTATAGATGATTCTTAACTAATTCCTCAAATTTATTTTCCTTAGTTTTAGAAAGTTTACATCCAACAGCACAATTATTTTATTTGAAGAATTTTTGAATAAAGGGCTGGTTTTCAGAAACTGAACGCAAAGAATTGAAGGGGTAAAAAGTCAACAAAGGGAAAGTTCAGTGGAAATTTTCTCTGGAAACTATAGAATTGCATTAAACAGACCTCTAAAACAAAAAGACCTCTGTTTTCACTAAGTCCCTGGTTGTTATGGCAACTGGTCTCTCTATGAGAAATGAGTAGAGCCAAGATTATCCTTAGGGAATAAAAATAAATTACTGGCTTTAAAAAGAAGGCATTGGACAATTCAGTAGCATGGTTTATATGGCAAAGCAGTGATGATGCCAACATTTCTGCTAAAGGCTTGAAACAATGTACTTATTGGGAAAGGGTTTTTTTTATCTTTTTCATAGTTTTCTGTTATTAGTACTCTTGAAAAGGGAAGTTTAATGATTAGGACCCCATGCTTTCCCTGCAGTTGCTCTTAATAGTAAATAGGGACTCTAAAAAGGTCAGTGAGAGAAGCTTCAACTGACTTCAACATTCATTGCTAGAGCCTGTCTACATTCTTGACAGCCTGTTATACACCTTGTTTCTTGGAATTCTGCTAACTTCACATATTATACTCTGCTGTTTCTGCAATTTCTGTCCTAGACCAAAGTGTTTATTCTGTATTCTAAATGAAAACATTTCACATGTTTTCCTTTAAATCTGGAACATTTTCCAGGAAAGTGAATTTACCACCTATGCAGGCTTTCACATAGATCACTTTCCTTTCTGGGTGCTCAGTGAATGTGGAAATTTTATATATTCTTCTCTGCTGTTTTAATATCTAAATTTCTTTGTTTATAGAAATTAAATGTTCCAATATTCTTTCTACTAACTTTTATTTATGGGTAGGAGGTGACCTTTGTTTTTAAAATTATACTCAGTTGGTTTTTAGTGTTAACATCTTTAGGAGGAAAATACAAAGCTACTTTTCTTCAAAGAGGATTTGCATTTCCTTCTTCTTGATCCAAAGAAAACTGTTCGAGTTCATTTGGGCATCTTCCAGATGACTGGCTTAGCCAGGCTGTCTCAGGCTCCACAAACTCACTCATCTCTTGCCAAGGTTTAGAAATTCAAAACCAACCAGAAAAATAAACAAAGTGGCTTTGTGATTGCTTAATGTTTACTAATCTCTGCTATCCTAAAAATTCTGTGTTTACAGAGGCGTGGGGTGCTGGTCTTTCTATCAGAGTGGGAGCATGATGTTTTATAGCATATCATTTTGCTACAGAGTGTCTATCAGAGCAATCAATTCCCTAGAGTGCCAAATGGTAGCCTGGTTAACTTGTTTAATATTTCTCAATTTTATAAAAATTAATTTTATATGATTTCACATTCAACAACTGTGGTAATTTCTCAGTGTTTAATTTCCCATTGTCTATTTTTCTGCTCAGGATCTTTATCAAGTTTTGTTTTTTTCTCCTTCTCTTTCTACTCAATATAATTTGATCACAGACTGGTGTTTGTTTTCTTTTTTCGATTATGTTGCTTTCAAGAACTTTTTTTCAGACTTCCCTCTTAAGAGAAAAACAGGAGAATGTATTAAAGTTATGCAGTCCTCTGAGATTTTTACGTTGAACCTTTTATCTGGATATTTAAGATTCTATCTATATTCTGATATCCTCAGTGAAAGTCAGAAGGCTATATAAAGGGGAAAAAATAGCAACCTTTAATAGAATATTTGTGTCTTTTCGATCTTTTCTGAGAATTTCCTAGCATTTTTATGCTAGGATTCACACCATTTGAAGATATAACCCCTTTACCAGGGAGATATTCTAATTTTACACAATTCATTGGGTAACCTAAAATCTTGGGCTATGTAAGAGGCAGTCATTCCCTCTGTTCACTTTGCCAGCTTCTCTCAATACAGACATTTGTACACAAATTTAATTATCTTCTATCAAGGTTTAGGATAGCGAAATCTTTTTCATGATTGTATGTTCCCATTCCAGTTCTGTTTCTTCTGTCCTTCTCTTTCATTATATTTCATGCATAATTGCACTTGACTATTTTTACTAAAACATTGGTGTTTTTTAGCATTCTGTTTGTACTTCTTACAGTAAATATTCATTTCTTAATGTTTTCTCTACTACTGCATATTTAAGGAAATCTATTCTTTTAAATTTGGGGAAATCACATTTTTAGTTCATATTATCATCAAAGGTTTATTCCTTTCAACAGCAAATTTAAAAGCTGTTTCAAATATTTCTTTAATCCCTGTTAGTGCTCTCCATGTTTCTTCATTGTCACTAAGGCTTTCTTCTTCCACACTGTTACACAACAATTTAAAACTAGTATATACACTTTGCTAAGCTTTCAGGAAGTTATTGCATCTATGAGGTGACTGAAATATTATTTATATTATTATTTAGTGTTTAAGGCGTCAATTAAGATGTGTATGTCCCTCATCAGAGTTACTGGGCTCAGTTCCCAGCCCTGGCATGAACTGCAGATTCCTGTAAGCGCAGAACCTGGGAGGGAGCAGTGAAGACCCAAGCAGTGGGACAGCAGCCACTCACAAGGGAGGCCTGGATAGAGTTTCTGGACCACAGCTCCAGCTCAGGACTGGCCCCAGATACTGTGGATGGAAGCTCTATCTCTGTGTGTGCCTCACAAATGAACAAAAAATCATAGGTTACTTTTAAATGGTTATATTAAATAGGAGTTTAATTTTATTTCTTATACCAACTATATCTAAAATATTTGTCACTGTTTAATAGATTATAACACCAAATTTTTAAAAAAGAATTAGAAGCAAAATATTCTGATACAGAAATGTTTTTAAATTATGTTGAATTAAATTCCCTCATGTTTTTATTTGCAAAATCACATGACATAGTCACGTTCTGTCATTCAATGTGCTATACTGCCTTAATTTTGCTTTAAGGAAATAATGGAATGAAAAATATTCTAATAAGGAGTTTCTGGCTTTTACTATGTATTACCAATTTTCCTACTTAAAAATCTTTCCATCAGTTCCCTGAATTTTAACGTATCATTCCAGATTTCAGTGGTACAGTATGAAGGAGTACCTTAGCATGTGCAGATCAGTGCTGAACCGCCCAATGTATACCAAAATCTGAATATCTTCAACTTTCTTCCATCAAATGACAGAAAGCATATACTTGATCTAGCCACAGTGTCATCTATGTGTTAAATAACATCTGGATTATGTCTAGTACCTAATACAATAGACAGCTCTATTATGTAAACTCTGTTATGTGGGGCTGACAAAAATAAAGATAAGCCAGAGTTAGCCACTGCCTGTGACACCAGCATTCCACAGTGCAAGTTGAATTTCTGCCTGCAACTTCCCACCCAGCCCCTTCTTAAAGCATCTGGGAAGCTGGTGGAAAATGGTCCAAGTAATCGGGCACCTGTCAACCATGTGGAAGATGCAGATGGACTTCAAGGTCCCTGCCTCTGGCCTGCCCCAGCACTAGCTCACGTGGTCATTTGCGGAGCAAACCAGCAGATGGAAGATATTTGCTCTACCTCCCTCTCATTTTTTTAACTCTACTTCTGCCTCTCTCCCTCCCTGTAACTGTCTTTTAAATTTAAAAAAAAAAAAAATCTTTTTGGGCCCAGCGCCATGGCTTAGCAGCTAAAGTCCTCGCCTTGAAAGCACCAGTATCCTATATGGACGTTAGTTCTAATCCTGACAGTTCTACTTCCCATTCAGCTCCCTGCTTGTGGCCTGGGAAAACAGTCGAGGACGGCCCAAAACCTTAGGACCCTGCACCCACACGGAGGACCCAGAAGAAGCTCCTGGCTCCTGGTCTCGGATCAGCTCAGCTCCAGCTGTCGCAGTCACTTGGGGAGTGAATCATTGTATGGAAGATCTTCCTCTCTGTCTCTCCTCCTTTCTGTATATCTGATTTTGCAATAAAAATCAAATCAATCTTAAAAAAAATCCAGAAGTCATCTGAAGTGAGCCAAAATGTCAAAAAAATCAAAATATGAATTTATTATATTCCTTTTAATAATACAATGATTCAGTCTTATGGCTTGCAGATAGTGATCTGCAAAGATATTGGAAGCTAATATGTTTAATATGCTCTACAAATCACAACCCACAATGCAAATCTTGAAATTTGAGAAATTTAATCACAAAATCAGCATAAGAGAAGCCTTATCTTTGAGTTAAATACTAGCATTGTTTTTAATACAAAAGTCCTATATATGACTCTAAAATCATAGCTCTACGCATAATTCTATATTTGATTACAGCTTACTTTCTCTTAGAAATACTGGCTTCTGCTATTCAAGGATACAGCAGAATACAAATTCCTTTATAACAAACTGTACAATATCACAGCCAAGAGATTTGAATTTATTCTGATCTGTCAGTAGTCTTTGTGATGTTTACTGCAAATACAGCGTTACACATAATGATTGCCATGTTGAATGTGCTCAGATGTTTACTGGCTAAGTGGGTAAACTTTATCCCCCATGCCTCTGTATGTTAACGTTTAAAGTTAAATGTCTCATTATGAGTCAGCGCTTATCTGATAACTTTTATTATTGCTGTTGTTACTATTGAAGTTTTCATTGGTACTACTTGTAATTTGCCCAAATCCTACTTGGATTACAGCTAAATATAAACATAGAATAAAGCACAATCCTCTGGAGATGTTATCTCTGGATGTTTTAAAAATACATGATATTTTTCAAAATTTGTTTTAAGTTTTTTACATTTTTAAATAATTCAATGATTTACTATAATTTTGAAATTATGAATCTAGAACTTTTCATAATGTTTTATTAATCTTTCCAAACGAATGTCTTCTTCTTTTTAAACATTGCTAATATTTTCTTCACATGAAACTTCCTTTTGGGTGGGGGTGGGGTTTAGGTATTACATGATCTTATAATCCTGGCATTGATTAAACGATTTAAAAAAATATATGATAATATTTTGCAGATATAAGTCATGCTGAAATCAATTTACTTGATTTCCCATCATGAACCATTATTCTTAAATATTAAAATCAGAGTTAATTTACTTCTTGGTTAATTAACTTCTGGACTATTATTTGCTGAGAATCTGCTGTGTCTCTGCTTTATGTTAGATACTAGTCAAACAGAACTCAACAGAATTCAATCATTTGAATTCAGATTTCTCAGGTTTCCCACCCTCAGGGTCTTTAGTGCCTCTTGGAGAATTCATATATTCCACAGTAAATCAATAATTATATGTAAAGATACAAAATGTGCAAAATATTACAGGGATACAACATAAAGAATATCCTGAATAAGGGTACAAAATAACAAGTACCCTCTGGTGAAGAAATAGATAAAAGAGATTCATTTGGTCCAAGAGGCATAGCAACGGTTTAATGGAGTCTATGTCCCTTCCCTTTGTACATTTAAGTCAAATTTCTGACAATAATTCTTAAAACATACTTCAGATTTAAGCATTTGATTTTATATAAATATGTTCAGTTTTGAGCAATTATTTTCTTTATATTAACATATTTATTGTTATCTTATTTTATATTACTTTTTCTTGCACTCTGTTTATAGGCTTGAATTTTGTTTAAACTCAAAAGATAACAAAAAGTAATTGTTTATATTGTATCAAATAGATTGTTTCACATAAAAATTGATTCTAAAGCAACCACTGTAATGAAACTAATTACTAAAGATAAAACAATGATTTTAGTTAAGTATGTAAATAGCATTTCATATTTTAAATATTTCTAAGAGAAATCTTCATTTTCTTAACTAAAATGGCACGGTTGACTCTGTACAGTCACTGGTTTTCTAAACACCAGTGGGAAATATCTCTAGAAGTGTTTTATAATAATTCTGATACATTATTAATTTGAATTTAAATGTATTACTATTATCATGAGATAACATGTTTGCTTTAAGATGTTGCTACAATCACTGAATCATATCAAGAATTTTAAAAAAATTATGTAGGAAACTGCATCAAATCAGAAGCTATTATAATGTGATTAGCTTACAATTTAAGCAATGTTTCCATAACTTTTTGAAGTTATAGAAACTTTTATTTTTATGATTTTTTTAAAAGAGTATGGTATGTTTTGTGTAAGTCCTTCTTTCTTTGATGCAGGTCTTGATCTACCAACTTATTTTGGCAATTGGACATCAATCCAAATCATATCATTAAGTCAACAAATGTTTGGTAAGTGTTTGGATTGCCTACCTAAGTTTTACTACCACACAGAAGAAAGCTCAGTGAAGCCAACTTAAATGAAGAGACCCATTCAGTCTCTTTCAGCTACGGATCAGAAGATGGTCAAATGATATTCAAAATGAGCTATCCATCAGAGATCTTTTGAAAAAACTCCTGTAACACACAGAATCACGAGAAAAAAGTCCACAATTGTTTTAAACCACTAAGTTTTGGGGATAGTTTTTCAGGAAAAACTAAATACCTGTACACAAATTCAGCAAGTTGATCATCTATTATTTGATAATTTGGGAAAAGATATTTTAAATAGGATACATAAATGCAAAATTTGAGAAAGCAATGAAAGTTGTATTTTGCTTTTTGATTTTTTTTAAGCTTTTAATCATCCCCACCATGGAAAACTGATTGCAGAGGAAAACTAAATTTCATAATATCTATTTATCTAACAGCTTTTATGTAAGTCAACACTAAAATTAATATTCAAGTTCATTATCCAAAAACTTTCAGTGCAATTAGGAAAATTTGCACATGTTCATAATACTTTTTTAAAAAACATTTATTTATTTTTACTAGAGCATCAGATATTCAGAGAGGAGGAGAGACAGAGCGGAAGATCTTCCATCCGATGATTCACTCCCCAAACAGCCACAACAGCTGAAGCTGTGTCGATCCAAAGCCAGGAGACCTGAACCTCTTCTGGCTCTCCCATGCGGCTACAGGGTCCCAAGGCATTGGGCCGTCCTCCGCTGCTTTTCAGGCCACAAGCAGGGAGCTGGATGGGAAGCTGGCCTTCGGGATTAGAACTGGCACCCATATGGGATACTGGCATATTCAAGCCAAGGGCTTTTGCCGCCAGGCCACTGAACTGGGCTCCCCAACGATACTTTTGAAAAGTAAGAAACTCATTCAAATTCTATAAAGCAATTGAAAGCTCCTTGAAGAAACAATTTTTTTTTAATTCCTCCTTGTGTCCAGTAATATAAGGGCAAATTCACATGCGATAGTTAGGGATTGTTACATAAAACAATTCTAATTTTACGCAAGCCATGGGACTTTTTGAGCATCAAATTTATCATTAAAAAAAAAAGAGATAATCCATGCCATTAAAATTCCAGGTGCAGGAGTCCATGAAATCAGCAATCTGAATTTCTAGTGAAGGGGTTAGACTATATATTCACAAAATTATAGTTATATCTGATATATAGATGATTAACTTAATAAATTATACACTTTTGTAAAATGTAGAGGTTATTAGGTTTCTATTTATTTTACATTATCTTTTTTTAAAGATTTATTTATTTTTATTACAAAGTCGGATATACAGAGAGCAGAAGTGACAGAGAGGAAAATCTTCCATCTGATGATTCACTCCCCAAATGAGCACAACGGCCAGTACTGCGCCAATCCAAAGCCAGGAGCCAGGAACCTCCTCCAGGTCTCCCACATGGGTGCAGGGTCCCAAGGCTTTGGGCTGTCCTCGACTGCTTTCCCAGGCCACAAACAGGGAGCTGGATGGGAAGTGGAGCTGCCGGGATTAAAACCGGCGCCCATATGGGATCCCTGGCGCTTTCAAGGCGAGGACTTTAGCTGCTAGGCCACCGCTGCCGGGCCCTATTTTATATTATCTTTTCAACAAGTTCCTTGAAATATATTTTAAAAATTGTCTAGGGCCCGGTGCGGTAGACAGTGGCTATAGTCCTCTTCTTGCACGTGTTGGGATCCCAAATGGGTGCTGGTTCTAATCCCGGCAGCCCACTTTCCATCCAGCTCCCTACCTGTGGCCTGAGAAAGCAGTGGAGCATAGCCCAAAACCTTGGGTTCCTGCATGTGCATGGGAGGCCTGGAAGAGATGAGTGCAGCTCCTACAGCTGTGGCCACTTAGGGAGTGAATCGGTGGACAGAATTTCTTCCTCTCTGTCTCTCCTCCTCTCTGTCTCTCGTCCTCTCTGTATATCTGACTTTCCAATAAAAATAAATAAATCTTTAAAAAATTGTCTATAAGCATGATGTACCTATTAGCTAAAAAATTATAATTTCCAGACTCTCATATTTATGACAACTCTTGTTTATTAATGTAGTCAAATAGTGTATGTATCTTCTCACCGAGCACACACAGGAATGCCTCATTTATTGGGTCTATTATAGGATATATTTTTTAAACATTTATTTATTTTTATTGGAAAGTCAGATATACAGAGAGGACGAGAGACCGAGAGGAAGATCTTCCCTCCGATGATTCACCCCCCAAGTGGCCACAATAGCTGGAGCTGAGCCAATCCAATCCAAAACCAGGAGCCAGGAACCTTTTCCGGGTCTCCCATGCAGGTACAGGTTCCCAAATCTTTGGGCCCTCCTCAAAGGCTGCCATATGGAATCCCATCTTGTTCAAGGCGAGGACTTTAACCACTATGCTATTGCGCCAGGCCCCCTATTATAGGATATTACTTGGTATTTTAAAATACTCCCTCCCCACAAAAGATGACTTTTGGTGGCTCTTTAATTCATTGTAGGTTTACTGGTTCTCCGACACATTTAGCAATCAATTTAGCACATTTTAAATATCTATATAAAGGTAAATATTAATTCACAATCAGAAAGGCACTTACTAACAAATAAATATTTTTGTAATGTAATTAATCAAGCAGTTCCGGTTATTTCATTAGCTGATTTTATGGGGGAAAAAATGTACCAGGTTATATCAGAGATCCTAGAGATACAACTGAACTTAATCAGACATCTGTATATACACACAGGTCATTGAGAGGGATAAAAATTTAAACTGAATTTTACAACACTTTTCCCCCAACATATCCTGAATTGTAAACAATTTATTGAGTTTACCCAAGAGAATAAGAAGGATTTTCAAATTAGTTCCTTTTTCAAAAACAGAAAAAGATGATACTTTTAAATAGTTTTAAATATTCCCCCATGAAGTAATGCTGATACATTTTGTTTTATTATATTTTAAAGATTTATGTATTTTTATTGGGAAGAAAGATTTACAGAGAGAAAGAGCTTCCATCTGCTGGTTCACTCGTAAAGAGGTCACAACAGCTAAAGCTCAGTTGAGCCAAAACCAGGAGCCAGGAACTGCCTCTGGGTCTCCCCCGGGGGTGCAGGCTCTCCAGGCTTCAGGGTGTCCTTGATTGCTTTCCCAGGCCACAAGCAGGGAGCTGGATGGGAAATGGGGCAGCCAACACATGAACCTGCACTAGTATGGGATCCCGTGTGCATGGCAAGGACTTCAGCCGCTAGGCTGCCATGCTGGGCCCAAGCAACACATTTTGTATCAAGAAATGTAAACTAGATAATTGTTCCTATTACCATTTTAAAGATACTTTTATATTATATTACTTTATTTTCTGCCTTTCTCTACATTTGTAACTCCAGGATAAGTTTATATAACAAAAAGTAAAACATGACAGTGAAACGAATTAGGATGCCACTGTAATGACTTGAGAACAAACAGTAAGAGGGAGATACAGGGTCTCCCCTGTGCTCTTTTTTTCTGAATTTTTTCTATCTGATTTTCTGTTTTATTCTACATGAGATCTCCGAAAACAGAATACAGTTTAAAATGTACTTGAATCAAAAGAATAAGGACAATTTTAACATAGAAATATGAGAAATTTGAGTCTGTTGGGTAACTTTAATAAACTGATTATAATTCAGGATATGTTGGTGAAAAATGTGTGGTAAATTAAGTCAGTCTGTTTTGAATTAAAAATATAAGTAAAATAAAGAAAAATAAATTAAACAAAAATCAATATTATTTAAGATACCTAAAAAGATGTAAATTAGATAATTATTGAAGAAATATACACTATTTTTCTCATTCAGTACATAGAACATTTGAGCTTGGTAAGATTTGAGCATTTCAACTTGTCATTTATTTTTGCACATAATTTTAACATTATAGACATATTTTAACATATTTAACATAAATATAAAATGTGATTATAAATTAAATATCACAATATAATTGAAGACTATGTTTTTATTCTTTTCATTTTTAATACGTCCTGGCAATTAGATAATGGCTTGATACAAGTCAGAAGTCATTTTACTCAGCCATGCTGAGTAAACACATAATGTGTTTCCTCCTTTTATATACAAATATATATAAATTTTATTTTTCAGCAGGTTTACATAGTTGATTAGGATGAGAAAGGTCAAGGATCAATGGAAAATGTTTCCAATTTTTCTTTTTCTTCTTCCTGTGTCTGGGGGTAGGGGAGACATAAAGAGTGAGGCCACACCCTCCCTCCCAACTACCTTAGTACCCAGGGATGGGAAACGGTTGCCCAGTGTCATCCCAGGGTCTCTGATATGGAGCAGGCTCCAAGAGTTTTGCTCAAGTTTTGATTATTCTGAAATGGTTTCTATCTCACTGCTCCAAGGATGAGGAAATCCTTCGAAGGTCCATTGGCTGACATAGTCCACCTTAAAGTCTCCCTTCACCCAGATATTTGCTGTCAACGCTTGACTGGGGTAGTTGACCAATTTGTTCTTTCCTCCTTCATCTTCTGTGGTACCAAATGTCCTCTATAGGCCCCAATGGATTGCCATATTCTCCATGCATCTGAGTATCCATCCATTGCCCTAAGTGGACAAGGAGACAGTGGTCTGACACATGCACTCCATGGTCAGACCACAGATCCTGCAATTCTCCCTATGGTGGAGTTGAGTCCAGCAGTTCAGTTGGGGTGTTCTTTGAAACAAACCTTGTCTGAATTGATCCCAGACATGACTCTTGCATGCTTGCAATTATATGTCTGGCTTAGTCCATCACTCACGTAAGCCTATGTACACATGGACAATTGCTAGGTTGGTTTTGTCTCCAGTGCCACCTCATACATAAACCAATGGGTGCTTCAGCCCAACCCATCCCTACTCACCACACAGCCTTCATGCACACCAGCATGAACTGCAGCCTAGTTGAGCAACTCCCAATAAATCCCACCAGGCTCACCCACAGCTCTGATTTCCGTGCTTGCTGTTATGTGCAACAGACTGGTCCAGTCTGTCCCACATCCTATTCAGCTCTCTAACGTTTCAATAGGTGTTGAAGTCTAGCCCAACTCAACTGATCCCACTATCCAGCCCACATTCATGCTGACAGATGCCACCACCTATCTAGCCGGACCCATCCCCAGCCCTGATTCTCATACTCAGCAGAGGGTGTTGCAGACCATCCTGGAGGTGCTCACTCTTTCCCTACTGGACCCACTCCCAGCCTCAGATCTTGCACTTTCCAGGTGATTCTGAAATCTAGCTTTATAGGACATGCTCTCAGTCCCAGCACTTGCCAACTGATGCTGCATCAAAGGTCACCAACCTGCACTTATAGCTCATGCATTCAACAGTGGGTACATTCCATTAGCCCAGCCTGGTTCTACCCCTAACCTATCCCATATGCAGGCCAACAGGTGTTGTGGTCCTACACTTATCCTGACTTTCATAAGCACCAGTTGGTGCTGGAGTCAAGCCCAGCCTGGTGCATTCCAGACTCTGTCCACGTCACGCCATGTCCCCCATTCTGACTCTTGCACTCACCAATGGGAACCTCCACTCAGCCATGGTGTCCCTTTAGCTCCCCAGCCAGGTCAATTCCCAGGCACAGATCTTACACATGCCAGTATGTGCTCTGACCCAGTTCAGCATAGTTCATCCTTGGTCTTGACTATTGTCATTGGATGCTACAGCCTTGCCTGACCTGCCCTGCCCACTATCCCAACTCTCGCTAGTGTATGCTGCAGCCTAGCCCTGCCAAGTCTGCTCCCATTCCTGTCTCATACATGCTGATAAGTGTGATAGCCTAGCCTGGCATGACCTGCCCTGCAACCTGCCTCCTGCACATGCCAGTGGGCTAAGTTTGGCCTGGCCCTGTAGGGTCTGTACTTCTCCAGAACCAACCTACACATTTTCCAATAGATGGCACTACCTTGCCCAGCCTGACCAACACACAGGCTCACCAGCAGGAGCTATGGTGTACCAGGGGAGTTTCCCATGTTTCCCCACCATGGTCACCACTGAATCCAGATCTCACATGTGCCATCAGATGTTAGGCCGCCACCTGGCATAGTGCACCCTCCTTTCTGGCCCTTTTATGAGGTGATGAATCTTGTGTCCTGTCCTGCCACACATCCCATTCTTGGGTGTGCCTATGAGTACTACAGCCTGGACCAGCCTGTCCTGTTCCCTATCCCAGAACTCATGAGTGGCAGAGGGTTGCATGATCATGCCTAGCTCAGCCTGTCACTGCCCTGGCCCTTAATTAGGCCAGCAAAAATTGAAGTTCCACAGGGGGTGGGCCCACATATGCCCCACAGAATCTGCCCCCAGACATGGCATGCTGGTCAGTGTCATGGCCCACCCTAGTATTATCCATCCCCTGTTCCAACTCTCACTGGCAGGTACTGTGATCTAGTCTTGCCAGGTAGGTCCCCAGGCCTAGCTTTAGTGTATACTGATGAGTGGTGGTCAGCGGTGGTAAATGTTAACTGCCCCAGCTCAGGTCTCCTACACTGGCTGGTGCACATTGGTCTGTCCCATAAAAGTCTTCCAGTCCCCCCTCAAAACCACTTGGCTGCAGTACCTTTGCTTATCTTCAAGTACAGTGGCCTTTTCAATAGAAGTCCCTCAGAAGACACTCCTCACCTGCAACACACTCCCTCAATGGTCCTGCTTTCCACAAATCCCTCTGTCTGTTCCTCTAATCAATCCATTATCCCTGTACCCGGGAGCACTTGGATTCCCCAGCCCAACCTTCCTAAGCTTAATCTTCCAGTGCTGTGTTGTGCCAGCCCGGGGCTCTGTCCACCCACCAGGGATACAAGCTCCTAGCACATGTGATGGCCCAGGAACCTACTCCTCTACACACCCAAAACTTAGGGCCAAATTTCTCAAAGTCTGGCCCACCGGCACAGGAGGAGAGCATGCTATCCTAGGTCTCTCCCTTCTCCTCCCCACACTCCAATGGGACTAAGGATATGGGGAAATATCCAGATCATTCCACCCACTTCTACAAACCCAAGATCGCAGCATGCCCCTCACTGATTGCATCCTCCAGGCCATCCATAATCCCATTTCCCCAGGGTCATACAGGCCTGCCTCCCTCCTGTACAGGCACAACATGTTGGTGGGCTGCCCTGCCATGCTGGTGCAGTCAATGATGAATTTTTTAACTAAACTTCTTTGAAGTCAAAACAGCCATGCTCCTTTATATTCCAAATTAGAAAAAACTTTAAAGACACTGTTGTGATTTGTGTTTGAGACTGAGAAAAGTTAATGATCTCAGATCCAGTTCTTCAAGTATAATATTTAGGTCACCAGCCAAAGACCTATTTCCCAGAAAACCACCCAAATGTATGCCTTTACTAATATTTTAATTCTTGTATCGCTGCTTCAAGAAAAATGTACTACATGCACATATATACACACTGATAGAGCAAATTACTTTTTGAACCATTGATACTAAATATTTATAAATTCATAAATTTGAAGTCTCTTACAAATTTGAAGTGACATCAACTTGCATTTCTCTTGGAGTCCTGGTTTGCTGTCAGCAAAAACTGACTTGTGACACTTATTACAAGCTTTTGCCACAATGTCATTAAAACATATGCTGACTACCCACCGTTTTTTTAATCAATGTTTAGATTTTTACACAATAAAGCATCAATAACGATTCATTTGAGACTGCAACATCCTCCTGAATAATTCACTCTAATTATGCATGAGATGAAAAAGAAAAAACGACAGCATTAACCATTCTTGAGTGACTTGTAATTTCAGTGCACTTGTGTTAAGATCAAAGGAAATATTTCCATGTTTTTGTTTCTCTGAGTGTTTTGATGAGTACACAGACATCCTTTAATCCAGTGTCTTTGATACTTGTCTTTTCATTCTTCATATGTGACCTTTGTTTCCTTTTCCACTTCCAGACCTTTCTGATACTACAACACTAATTATTATGTGAATTACTTTGTCAGTATGGCCAACTAACTCAGAATATTTAGCATATGTGAAGTGCACATTTTATAAATATTATAAAAGTTTTAAAAATCTTACACAGGAAACAAAACACATGTAAGATGCTCAATCACAATGCTCTCCCCATACACCATCAGTCTCTGATCATTCTCACTGAACCTGAAGTGCCAGATTTTTGCTTTTTATGGGAAGAGAGAAGGGAGGAAAAAAGGAAAACAGCTAACTGAAGCATACTGCCATCCTACCTAGCTCTAGCGTATATTTTTAGAGTGAATCAACAAACAAGAGCTTTCTCTATATTTCTTGCCACAGGCAGTTTCTACAAAACAGCAGCTTGACCTGATATGGAAGAGCTGGGCAGATTGTATTGAGAATCTTGAGCTTACAGATAGCTGGTGTCAGAGACTGAGGTCAAACTCTGCAGGCAACAGAGCTTGCCTGTGGACAAGGGTCTGCAGTTGGGGGATGGTTCAAGACCACAGAGTTGTCACACTTTGACTTCCTCACCATCAAGCACTGGCTGGTTAACATTGATACCAGATATAGCTATTAAGATTTGTGCTACATCAACTCCTGTGATTTGACTCCCTAAGCATTTCAATGAAAGATTGAGACATTGAGCCTTACAAATCAACCTCGTTCCTCAAAGGGCCTTTCCTCTGACTGCCCACTTTTGTAGTCCTTATCTTGTGTCTGTCTCATTTCTTATTTTCTCAATTGCATCTTGCCTCTTTCTCGACTCTGCTCACACCTCACTGGTCACAGTTATTTCTCACTTCTCTTCCTCCATGTTCTTTCTCTTCCTCCTCATCTCAGATTTTTTTTTTTGAAGAATTTTACTAATTTTTTTATGTATGTCTAGAAGTTGGGGAGAGAAGTAGAGACAGAAATTAGATTCAGTGTTTGGACTCACTTTGGGAACAGGTAGGTCAATATATTTGTAAATGGACTGCTACCTAAAAACACAAGAGCCACAGAACTTTAGCCTTAGATGTGAACCTGCTGAACTCAAAGTGCTATCTTACCTTCTCTAGCATGACACGTGGCCAACTTCATTTCACGGACTCCTGTGTCGTACAATCTGGCAATCAAGTGATTACATTTTACTCAGTGTGAATTCCTGGATGTATTTGTCCCCTACTACACCCAAATGTCTTACTTTATTTGCTTTCTGCCTTTACAGATCTTTCAAGACCAGCATCTAGCTTTAACAATATGAAATGGAATAAGAATTGCATATATTAAAAAATTAACAAGTAGTATTATACAAAGCTATAAACAACATTATTATCAGAAAATGGAAGCCTAATAATATGTAGGCTTCAACAGTCCTTTCTGTCATTACCCACTAATTACCTAATAAATAGTTCCATGCATCAATATAAAAAGCATAATGGATTAGAAAACTTAAGTTGCCTACTTTGTTAGATAGAATGCAATATAAATATAATAACCTTTTTAATTATAATTAAGATATTTCTGAATAATGGAAACCAAAATCAAGACAAGGAGGGGCCCAGCACAGTACCCCAGTGGCTGAAGTCCTTGCCTTGAGTACACTGGGATCCCATATGGCTGCCGGTTCTAATCCCGGCAGCCCTGCTTCCCATTTAGTTCCCTGCTTGTGACCCAGTAAAGCAGCTGAGGATGACCCAAAGCCTTGGGACCCTGAACCTGCATGGGAGACCTGGAAGAAGCTTCTGGCTTCGGATTGGATTGGCTCAGCTCTGGCCGTTGTGGCCACTTGGGGAGTGAATCATCAGATAGAAGATCTTCCTCTCTGTTTCTCCTTCTCTCTGTAAATCTGCTTTTCCAATAAAAATAAAATGAATCTTTTAAAAAATAATAAAAATTTTAAAAAGGGGAAATTTTGTTGTAGACTGTTCTATGTTTGAGCAAAACTGTTTAGATTTTATATATTAGTAATAATTCCAGTTGTCATTGTAGTTTCACAAGAAGTCATTAACGTAATAAGGAAATTTCAACAGAAAAAAACATATCCCTTTTAACTCAGCAGCAGCCCAATAAACCTAATTCACTAAAAATTAGCTGTTGTAATTTATAAGGGCACTTACCAAGATGAATCACTTCTAGAGGTAATTATCCTCATTTATTGAAAGTTATGGAAAACATGTGAAGGAAACATTTTTAATTGAAAGAATCGTGCTAGAATATATTAAATCCTCACTACACCCACAGAAATATTAATAAATTAATTACTATATTCAATCATGTTAATGTTTTTAACATTGGCTATTTTTCCTAATTTATTTGAATTATCTATGTTGTTCAGTACATTTTATTTTCCATTTTATGTATGCCTGCATTGATCCAGATGTTTTCTTTCTATATATCAATTCTATTAATTACCTTTCCACACCAAGTGCCAAATTTCAATGCATATTTTAAGAATCCTAATTGTTGGTTAAGGTGAAATGTATGCAACATATATTAAAAACCTGTATTTAGACAAAAATGTGCAGTATTTCTAAGTGCTAAATGGCCATTTTGAAAAGGGAATGTCCAAAATTCATGGAATGGTAGAATTAAAGTAAAGACTGTTAAAATAGTTCTTTAAATGAAAGGGGAAGTTACAGAGAGAGAGAGAATAGGAGAGAGAGGGAGAGAGAGAGAGAAAGAGAGAGACAGACTGATGTTCCACCTGTTGGTTTGCTCCCTAAGTGGCTTCAGTTGTCAGGTAACTACAACTCCACGCATGTCTCTCACATGGCAGGCAGGGATCTAACTAACTTGGGACATTTTGTGTTACCTTTTAGACACATGAGGAAATGCTGTATTGGAAGTGGAGCATCTGGACTCCAGCCAGCATACATATGGGATCCAAATATCACAGCTGGCAGGTTAATCTGTTGCAGTATGATTATTTTGGTTAAAAAAAAACAACTTATTTGAAGTCCAAACGTATCTTTGTTTAAAATATACATTTTAATGAACTTTTTGAAAACTTACCATGTCTTAAAAACAGATCCCATATTTCACTGTGACATTTCTGTAGCTTGAAGTCACATATTTAACTCCTAAATGTTTTTACCACATAACATTATGGCCTAACCTACTTCATGATCTTATCTGTCCTCTTCAACTGTCTGTGCTAAAGTCATATGGTCATATTTAAATTCCTTGAATTCATGAAGCTTATTTTGGTCTTTGGGATTTTATTTATTTATTTATTTATTTATTTATTTATTTATTAGTTATTTATTTATTTTTAGTTTGAGAGGAAAAAAGAGTGACTGACAGATGGTTGTGTTGTGCTGGATTTTGAGATCCCCACGGAATTATCGAGTCTGAATTCGGTGCTAATGCATAAAAGCGATTTATCCAGGTTAACCTCAGTCTCCCAGCCATCCCCCGCAGCCCATCAGGGCTGCGTGGGGGAGGGGCAGTTTCAGCAGAGGCTGCAGCAGGAACAGTAGGGCAGAAAGAGAGAGCAAAGTTCAACAGCACAGGGTTCTTATAAATTTCACGATTCTATATAATTATACAGTCATGATTTGTCAGTTTTAACTGTTAACTTTCAAAAAGAGCAAGTTGGCAGGCTTCTCTTGGTGGGTTTGAAGCAAGCAACTTTCAAAAGGTACAAACTGATGAGCTGTAGGGCAGTGGGTCTTATCTAACACCAGGGACCTCCTTCCTGAGGAGTGGTCTGCCTATGTGACCTGCCAGGTGTCCTGCCAGGGGTCACTTAGACTGTCAGGCCTGGAGTTCACACAGCCCCCAGCCAAGCAAGGAAGGCAGAAATCACAAAAGCAGAAAACACCTAGGTTCTTCAGTTGATAGATAGCCTTTACCCTCTACCAACAGCAGGGACTGGATTTGGTGAAATTCAGGGTCTGGGAATAAAATCCAGGTCTCACAACCTGGGAAACAGAAATCCTAGTACTGCTGCCTCAGCCCTGCTTCCCCGGGTCTGCATTCCCAGGTATATGGAATCAGAGGCCAGAGTCAGAGACGAAGCCCCAGAATCTCAAATGTACTATTTAGCTTTCATAATCACTAGGCCAAATGTCTACCACTGGGAGTTTCAAATATAATCTAATCATCCTTTTTGAACAGAATTTTTTTTGTGCAATCTTATACATCTAATCCTTATCAGTTAAGTCTCTTATCTGAAATACAGTCTTCTCACATAACAAATTTCATTTGGTGTCCTGCTTTTATCTTTACTCTAAGGGGATTATTATACTCAAATCATAACTTCTACACATGTATTTTTTACTATTTATTTTTTCTACCACCTATCATCAGTTCCGGATATATGTGATGTAATCAAATTCTTGCAGTCTTTGTTTTGACATTATGTAAAAGAGTTAAGATTTATCATAGTCTGAAGTTAATTTATAACATTGATTTGTTATAAAAGCAATATAAGAGACATAAGCATTGTTTCCCTTGTTTGCGTATGGACAGAAGCCTCTAGATTTGAACCCAAAAAATAACTAGTATAAGAACATGGCATTAGTTGGAGAAACTCAATGAACAAAAAATCCAAGCATTTGAGAAAAACATAGTATACCGTTTAGATGTGTACATGCTTTCAAAACACGCTAAAGTATAATGCGTTCATAGCTCAAATGAAATAACCTTAAAATATTATGTTGATGAGAGAAAGAGAGAGAATGTAATGGAAATATAAACAAGAAAACAAAGAAGCGTCACAAGGATATTTGGAGATTGTTTAGGTGTTCTACATTTCTAAAGTCAGAGTACTAAGTTTCATTGGGTAGGTAACAAATCCTCTTTTTACTTCATTACGTTATTTGGTAATGCACAGATTAAATATCAGTGAATATTCTCAAATATTCAAAGTCTTCATTTTAAAAAAGGATTCATGAAATGTGATCTAAAATTAATCGTGATTCAAGATTATCATTATGTTCCATTAAATGGCTGTTGAATCAGGAGCAATTTGTGAAGTTGAAATGCATATGAAGGGCGCCCAGAATAAATCATTTTTATTTGGTTATTAATCCCTAATGTGAATAAATCTTCAGTTGTTAATTAAATGTTGCACGAATGCCATCATTCATGAGCATCTAATGATACATAAATGTTGGTATGCTATATGACACAAACAGAATGAGCTCCATTGTATTTAAAACGCAATCTCATTCATAAAAACTAGAAAAAAAATCAGGAAATCTATTAGCATGATAATATTGCTCAACACACAATAACGGAAATTTGAGAGTTCTGTAATTTTCTGCAGAGCTTCTAATCTTTCAGATTCATCAGCTTAGACCTATTTTATGCCCAGTTAAAAATGAAAATAATGTATAAAATGAGAAATACTGCTTACATATTTTGTATTATTCATGCTATGTTGATTTCATATAATTACTTCCACCATTATTTCCACAGTTAATTTTACCGTAAAGCAGATATTTCCAATAATTGCAATGTATGAAATCAAATTTTACATAATTATGTAAATAAGCATCTTAGAAATATGCCAAAAATCTACCTGCAACTATCAGACCAACAATTGCTAATTACATGACCTTAATGGAATGACATATGTCTAAAATTGAACATCATGAAAATGTACCTGGCATTGAAACTACTCTTTTTTGCAAGAAGCACTATAGTCCTGATTTATTAGAAGTACTATGTGGGCCGACATACATGTTACTACACATCTTATTTTCAATGATTTCAGAATTGGCAAAATCTTTGAAAGAGAACATCATTGTTTACTTCTGAACATTTTACATGTGTACTTTTCATTCAGCATTCCAAAAGTGAAGTTGAGTGAGTAACCCAGATGTTGGAGGTTGGAGTGGCTTGCACAGATTAGCATGTTGAAAATACAAATTTGGAAATCTTTAGCATATAGATGGAATTAATAAACCAGACGTAGAGAAAGTCTCTCAAGGAAAATTGTAACCTGAGATGAAGGCTTCAGGTAGCCAACTTAGATGTTGAGTATTTTACGGACATAATGCAAACAAAATAGGAATGCAATGAGTTGTAAAATCTCACCATAGGATGTGGGAGTCAAGGAAATGAACGAAAACAGATTAGAAAACATTACGTTGGAGATGTTTTTGTAGATAGATGTGATACAGATGTCATTTTGTTTAGTTGTTTGCTTATTTATTGTTTGAATTGCTTCATTAGGTAAGACAGATATAGAGCAGGAGTCATCTAAAGGAGACAGGACATTTTTTGGATAATAGATCAGATGATCACAACCTGACAGGCTGATGTTCATCAAGGAAAAACAAAACCTTGAGAGCAATGATCACATGAGATGTGGACACCTGCACCTTATATAAGTCCAAGGCATCAAAAACTACTTCTCCAGGGCCCAGCGGCATGGCCTAGCGGCTAAAAGTCCTCGCCTTGAAAGCCCCGGGATCCCATATGGGCGCCGGTTCTAATCCCCACAGCTCCACTTCCCATCTAGCTCCCTGCTTGTGGCCTGGGAAAGCAGTCGAGGACGGCCCAATGCATTGGGACCCTGCACCCGAATGGGAGACCTGGAAGAGGTTCCTGGTCCCAGCATCGGATCGGCACGCACTGGCCCGTTGCGGCTCACTTGGGGAGTGAATCATCGGATGGAAGATCTTCCTCTCTGTCTCTCCTCCTCTCTGTATATCCGGCTTTCCAATAACAAATCTTTAAAAAAAAAAAAAAAAAAGCTACTTCTCCAGCAGGACAATAATGCAGCCAATACTACCATGCCCAGATAATCTCATTGTGAATATGAGTACATTTAACTTAATCTCTCCTAATCTGTATTTATTCTTCTGATAAACAGATGTAATTATAACCCCTACCTCAAATGCTCTTTGTAGGAGTAAAGCAACATTTTTAGCATACTTATCCTAACTTCTAGCACAAGTATCAAAAAAGTGATTCACATGACTACCCCTACGACAGACAATGGGGTGCAAATTAGGTATTACTGACAAAATGGGCAACTTCCTGCTCTGTTAAAACAGTAAGAGTTTAAGCAAATATTTTATAGAAAGTTGATCTGTAAGTCTAACCTAAGAGAACACATTTGACCCTGAAATGTCTATGAAATTTTAAGGAAATGTTGGGTCATGATTAAATCAAATTACACCTTGTCTTCAAAAGGTGTCTACAAAAATATCGTAAACATCAATTTTCACACAACAGTAGACCTAACTTCGAATTTCACTTCAAATTTACTTTTTAAAAACAATTTGATAACTATAAACCTATGTCATAATTCTGAAAATGACAGAGAATTCCAACTTGTAAGTTTCTTTCCTATACATTTCTTCATATATAATTTAATTTTCCACATGTATATGCTGTAAATAGGAGACTAAACTAATGGCAGGAAAGTACTCAACATTCATTACACTGGTTTGGTTATAGATTGTCCCAATATCAGTTTTTGCATATTATTAATTTTTCCTGATTGAAAAGCTAATTGAGATGAAACTTACTGTTTTCCCTCTTTGGTAAACAATACTCACAAAATATTCCTTATGCTGAATTTTTCAGGCCCACTCACAGTAATGAAATCCTTATAAATTACAGCTAATTGAAGACTTGTGTATGATTTCTAAGTTGAAGCAGAAATAAAGTGGGAATGAGTTTCAGTGTGAAGTTTATATACATCCTCTTCCCTGGTTCTGCATGATGTAGGACTCTATATTCAGATACCCCAGCCACAAAATTCCAGAGGTCTTGATTTCTGAATCACCCGTGGGCATCACTGATATGTTAGTGATGAACTCACTATCATGTGACTGAGCCTTGGAGACAGTTTCTTAACATGGGGTAACCAAAAATATCCAAGATATGAGCACTACAGAGCAATGTTCATAGCTTAGTATAATAGTATGTACTTTAAATGGCAATTAGGAGTATTGCTCTAAAAAGTATAAATCTTTCTGACTCATTTCAGAGTTCACCAACCGCTTCGCAGATAATGAAAGAAGGACTATATTTCCCTTTCGATATTTGCACAAAATATTCTATTTTGTGAACATCTTTAAAAGCTGTCATTGGTGTAAAAATAATCTCAAATTATATATCAATAGATCTAAACCATATCACATTCACATGTTTTAACCAAACAAGTGAGATTACATTTTTGCTAAGAAATAGATTAATAATGGTCCTGATAATTGCATGGGAAATTAGTTATTAAGTGATATGGAACAAATGTTCATAATTACTGACTTTGCTAAGAAATCGTGAAATACAGTATTCATTTTTAATTAAATTAAAGTGTCAAAACAAAATGATGAGTATAAATAGGAGCTTTCTAAATATGTATATCATTTCCACAGCAATCTTTTGGACACCTGTTATATGGAAGCATCTATTGAAAATGAATAACAAAAACAAACACAGCTGCTAAAGACACATTGCTTTATCTTCAAAGTTACTATCAGAAGGTTATAAACGTTTCTTTTGGTAAACATGATTAAGAATATTCTTATTAGAAGATATTATTAAAAATAATTGTTGGAAAAAACGTTGAAATACATTTATCTTCTTAAAAAAAAAGATTTACTTAACCTTATTGGAAAGGCAAATTAACACAGAAAAGGAGAGACAGAAAGATCTTCTGTCCACTGGTTCACTCCCGAAACAGTTGGCCAGAACTCAGCTGATATGCAGCCAAGTGTCAGGACCCCCTTTCAGGTCTCCTATGTGGGCACAAGGTCACAAGACCTTGGGGCTTGTTCCACTGCTTTCCCAGGACATTAAACAGGAAGCTTAGTGAGAAATGGAGCAGCCAGGGCATGAACTGGAGCCAAAGTGGAATGATGGTGCTGTAAGGCAGAGGGTTAGCTGATTGAATCATTGTGCCGGCCCGTGCATACGGTTACCTTACATTATTACTTCATCAGACTTTAAAAAGAACTGAGAAAATGTGGATTATGGTAGATTCCTGAGTATAGCAAAGAAGATTAAAAGCTATACATCTTTCTGTATTATAGAATCAGAGAAAACTATTAAAATGATTTAGCTTTACATGCAATATAAACTATAATGTGGTACACTGTTTCATAAAACAATTCCCTCCAAACCTGAGCTCACTAAAGTTGATTTACTATGCTAACTTGAGCATGGAATATTTCCCTACATGTAAGTTTCCCTACATCATTTTAGAAATGGCAAAACATTTCTAGAAGAATGAATTTTATCTGCTTGTTTCAGAAGCTTGCTGGATGATGAATAGAACACAGGTATTTCATAAAAATATATTTTTCAAATTGTTTCCCAGCATAGAATAGGAAATCACAGCTTTGAGGTCAAATATACCATCTACTCAATCTTGCTTTATTCAGTAACTTATTTTATAAGGTAATTAATTGATACAAAACAAATTATACCACATGTTTCTTGGCCTAAAAAAATATATAGAGTTACTTCAAAAAGTTCATTGGAAATTGATATTAAAATATAGATTTATGTTGGAGGAATGAAATTTCAGATTCCATGTGTAACTTCTATATAAATTTTGAAGATCCTTGATATGCATGGATTTTTTAAAAATTGAAACAAAATAAACTTGTTTATTATTTCCATTTCCACCAAACCTTTTGAGGTACCTTCAAATGTCTCATGGTCTGAAACTAAAACGCTTTTGTAGGTATGGCACTGAATATCTCGCATCACTGAGGATATAACAAGAGTTGTAACAATACTCTGACAAAGATGTTTTCTAATCTGCTTCTTTACTCTCTGAAACAAATGGACTTTCATTTCAACTTCATAAAGCACAGTAAAACACTATGAGTACAGAATAAATAGGAAAGTAGCATCTCTGTACCACCAATAATAAGAAGATTTATAATCATTGCTCAAACCCTCCTTTAATACGTTTATTCAAGAGCAACCAGTGTTCTGGCAGTGTAGTAAAGCCACTGGTTGTGAAGTCAGCATACCATATGGCACAAATTTTAGTCACAGATGGTCCATTTCTGATTCAGATCATTGTTTAATATGCCTGAGAAAGCAACCAAGCATGATCCATTTGACCAGGACCCCCATCCACGTGACAGACTCAGAAAAAGCTCCAGGCTCCTGGCTTTGGACTAATGTAGTTTTGGCCATTGTGGAGTGAACCAACAGATGGAAAATCTCTTACTCTCTCTTTGCTTCTCAGTCCTCTCTCTCTCTGTGACTCTGATTTTCAAATAAATTTTTAGAAATCTGGATTTTAAAGCCGATGTGATGGTTCAATTGGCTAATCTTTCACCACCAAGCACCAGAATCCCATCTGGGCACGGGTATGCATCCCCACTGCTCTGCTTCCCACCCAGCACCCTGCTTGTAGCCAGGCAAAGTAGTAGAGGATGGCTCAAGGCCATGAGACCCTACGCTCTCATGGAAGACCTAGATGAAAACCCTGACTCCAGGATTCAGATCAGCTTAGCCCCAGCCACTGTGGTCATTTAGGGAGTGAACAAGCAGATGGAAGATCTTTCTCGCTGTCTCTCCTGTCCACAGATCTGCCTTTCCAATAAAAAGAAATATTTTTTAAAAACTTGATATTTAAAAAAATTCAAGAAACCAACCACCCTTACCATAATGACATCTGTTAGTATCTTCGTCAACTCTCTTGAAGTGGTTGAATTGACTTCATACATTTCACTGATGTTCAGAACATTGTATATTATTGAATCATTTTACTTAAGGACACTCATTGAAGATCAAATATTAGGCTTGATGAAATTATTAATACTTTAATTAAATGTCAGGAAAGATTTGAAAATAACATATATAACATTGAGAAATAAAAGCAAAAGAGTGAATTTTCAATATATTTTTAACTATTATTTATATGAAAGGCAAAATTAGAAATGAGAGAGAGAGGGAGAGAAAGAGAGAAATTTTCTAACTGCTGGTACTTTTTCCAAATGGCAAGAATAATAGGGTTGGACAAGGCCGAAATCAGAAGCCAGAGCTTCTTCTGAGTCTCCCACATGGGCACAGGAGCCCAAGCACTTGGCCATCTTCTCCTGTTGTCCTAGGCATGTTAGCAGAGAACTAGATTGGAAGTGGAGCTGCGGGGTCTTCAACTGAGTCCCCTATGGGATGGCAGCATCATGGCTTTATCAGATGGGCCACCATGATAACCCACATAATCTTCAATATTAAGACTACCTTTAAGCAGTAAACACAAGTGATTTACAGTGTTATGAATGAAATGATTAAAATGCATGAAATCTAGAAGTTAAACTATAATACGCACATATGCTCATGAGTTTTCCATTTCACTAAATGTATTATAAGATACATTATAATTCCAGTCTTCCTTGTGTTCTTTCTGAAATTGATCAGTAATGATCAAAACTGCTTATGTTTTTTATTTTCTGACCATTCCTTTCATTTTCTTTGTACAAATAGAATGTAACTTCCCAGAAGGATTTGCATATCATGCAGAATTTCATGTGGTCATGATCTCTATCACTGTTGAGTCCCCTGAATCAGGAGGTGAATACTATTGTCTTCATCTCTCATTTCTGCCTCCAGAACCTAGCTTTACATCCTTTCAAAAATATCACGGAACTGTAAGCATAGCTCGTAATCTATAGTGCCCACTAATTGACATTTATACTTGCGAAATCTCTATCACCATTTTTTGAACATTTGATCCCAAGTTACTGCCTCCACTTTCAGATAGGAATCCATCTTTTTCTAGCATCAGTATCAATAGATATTCTGATATGCATACATCTGTAGCTCCCTTTAGTCTCACCATCATACTTTCCTCATCATATAAGACGAGTACATAAAAGAATCTTAATTCCTGAGCTGGGGGCAACGGTGCAGTTAATCACCCTACAAATGCTGGGATCCCATATGGGCACCAGTTCATCTTCTGGCTGCTCCACTTCCCATCAAACATGCTCTTTAATGGACTCAGAAAGCAGCAAGGATGACCCAAAGCCTTTATCTCCACATGGAAGACCCAGAAGAAGCTTCTAGATTCAGATCAACTCAGATCCGGTTGTTGTGGCCATTTGGGGAGTGAGCCAGTGAATGGGACACTCATCTCTGTCTCTCTTCTCTGTAAATTGGCCTTTTAAATATAAATAAATAATTTTTTTAAAAAAGTCTTAATTCCTGGGCCCGGCAGCATGGCCTAGCAGCTAAAGTCCTCTCCTTGAATGCCCCGGGATCCCATATGGGTGCCGGTTCTAATCCCGGAAGCCCCGCTTCCCATCCAGCTCCCTGCTTGTGGCCTGGGAAAGCAGTCGAGGACGGCCCAATGCATTGGGACCCTGCACCCGCATGGGAGACCCTGAAGAGGTTCCTGGTTCCCTGCATCAGATAGGCACGCACCGGCCCATTGCGGCTCACTTGGGGAGTGAATCATCGGATGGAAGATCTTCCTCTCTGTATATCTGACTTTGTAATAAAAATAAATCTTTAAAAAAAAAAGTCTTAATTCCCAACTCTAAAAATTGGTGGAGAACCCCCATTCTATGAGAAAATTAGAAAATTTGAAACAGTCATTTCTCAGATTTTTGACACACATACAAATTATTTTAGAAACTATGTCTTTTGTCCACTATCTGACATTCTTTAGGACCTGATAACTACCACTTTGAAAAGTAAACACCAAGAAAGATAATGACCCATCACCTACCTTCTGTGGAGAGAAGAGTCTAATTTCCTTGGACACCTTGATCCAAGTTGCAAAACCAGCTTTAGCCATAAAGATCCAAATGGCTGTATTTTTGTTTTGTTTTGTTTTGTTTTGTTTTGTTTTGTTTTCTGGATGAAGACAGTTATTTAACCTAGATTGTGACCCAATTACCAGATGAGCTTATGAAGAAGAAATTTTGGAAGATAATGCTATTAAATGTGATTACCTGAAGATCCCTTATGAAAATGCATATGCAAAGATTTGTGTCTGTTTGACTACATTTCTTAGTGGATTGTTTGTGATTGTACCAGTTTCCACCTCAAAGCTTCTGGGATAATATTTCTATTTTCTTCACTACCTACAAAGATAGGATTTGAAGTCATGAGAAAATTCTATTTTCAACATTCAGTCCCAGCACTTGCAAGTCATGCCTTGGAAGTTTAGTCTGCAAAACCCTAAAGCTTCCTCCCTGTTTACATTACTCTTAGCTACATGGGTCCCATTTAAGTTTCTGAAACAGCCGAAACATTTCATATTGCTGTTTCCTCTGCCTGAAAAAAATCATCCTCCAGGAGGAAAAAAGCATCAGTTTGTCAAACATTTCTTCTTTATTATTCTATTTACATAAATCCTCTCCATTATTCCCGTTACCTACAAATTATCTTTACCGCAAAAACTTAAAAAAAAATGTCATCTTTCCTTCACTAATTAGAAGGTGAACTCTGCTAGGAGAGAAACAGTCTTAATATTGTTTCCATCTTTACCCATTCCAGGACTGGAATAATGCCCTCCATATTTTATGTATGCCATGAATATCTACATAATAAATTAGAGCACTGTCACTTACATGAATGTGCTAATGGGCCGAATCAAATGCTTAAAAATAGTGACTTTTTCACTTCAAAAAAATAAAACTATCAAACCAATTAACCTGGTTATATATTACAGTGATTTTTAATGACTGCCTCTATTAAATTATCAGTGCAAAGTAAATATCAGAAATAAATTAAATGTGTTTTTTCTTACTCTCCTGTCAAATCTCTGTTCATGAGTCTTCGTTTTGTCTCCTTCCCTACTCTAGATTTCTACCTCTCACTGACTTGATTGCTCTGATGACCTCAATCAAAAGGCAATTACCTAGTGAGGATGGAAGGTAATTATTCCTATCAAGCAGAGATTGAACACACCTGAATAGACAGCTGCAGTTCTTTCAGGATGACATTATTACCAGAAAATTTGACTCTGAAAAATTTGTGATGCATGTAAAATCTATGATAAGTTGCTGATTTATTTGCAAGATTTGTAGGACGCCTATTTTTTCCCCATTAAAAGCCACGTCTCCAACAGGCAAAATAAATAAGGCAGTGACCCTCATTTGGAGAAAAGAAGTTCTACTTAAATTTTTAAATTAGAAGAGTTATAAAGCAAAAAGCATCCTGTGATATTTTTTACCAGAGTAAGAAGGCATTATAAAAATTGCATTTATAAGGTTCATAAAATTATGAATTATACCATGCATAGAAAAGGAAAATCTAAATGAAAAATTACCTATGAAATGGACAGTTATTTTCATATCTCAAGATAGTCATGAGACAACATCATGCAACATAAGGATTTTATTTAGAAATGTGAAAGCATTAGGCTTATTATGTGAAATGAATTCCATGTGGGGAGTTTCAGATAGAGCGACTTGCCACGGGAAAAGACACTTTACTCTTGAGTTCTGTTTCTGTTTCTAACTTACTTCAACGCCTAAGGATGCCCAGTGGCCAAAGAAAGGAGAAACAGCCAGTGAAGTGAAATTAGTGAACTGCCATTAAGTTACCGTCAAAACATCTGACAAATGGAAGCTACCTTCTACTCCCTCACTTATTTCATCTCTGATATTCTATACCATATGAATCCCATAAACAAGTCTGAGGTATTCTGTTTATCCCCTTCTTCAGAAAGCTTAAAGAGTGTCTAGTACATAGTTGGCAGTCTATGTATGCTTATCAGGTGTTAAAAAAAAAAACAATGAATTACATAGAGCTTGGATTTCACCTTGAATGCAAAAGAAAGGTCTTGCTTCACAATTTTGAGTGAATCTCTCTGATGAAGAGAAATTTTCCAGTGAAAGGGAGAAATTATAATTTTTAGGAAATGAAGCAGAGTGGGAGGAAAGAATGAGAGAAAGGCTTTGGAAGCTGAGTTCAGTTCATTCTGGTCAGAAGCCAAACATCAGTGACAATGCAACTGGTCGGAGCAGAGCTGTCTTTGTATGAATAGCAGATGCGAGGGAAACTAAGCATTGCCCAGTCCACTCTTCACCTTGAGGGCACATTTCAAGTAGGAGATAGAAAACATGAGAGTTTTACCTCAACCAAAGAGAAAAAAAAAAAAAAAGATCTATCTTGCTAACATGTAACTGTAAGAGCTGACAGTCATACACTACCAGCTTCTTTGAGATTGCCTTTGCTGGAATGCTTTCAGTGCAACGATATTCAGCAAGGTACATTTTCATCATTATTGTACAGAAGTCTCCTCCCCACTCAGTTACAGAAATAGTCAAATGTTCAGTTTCAGAAAAAGATTCTGAAATTTAGGAAGCTACTTTATGTTGCTCATATTTTGAAAAAGTCTGCCTAGGAGCTCTGGAAAGTTGCTGTTTATGGACATGCCTCAGGTTGCTTTTTATTTTTCTGAGTATGACATGTGGCATACACATCCATTTGATGTGAATTTTTATTATGATTTAGCTTATTAAATCTTCATTGTTTTGCTTTGACTTTAAGATTTCTGAAATCTTCATGCTTATACGCTGAAAAAAATTTTTTTTCCCTATAGAGAGAAACATAGTAGATATCCTTGGGACCAAGACCTAGCCCATACATATATATAACTTAGTTTCTTTCCAAATACTTTCATCTGAGGCAATTTTCTTTCTGTCAGCAGAGATTGGATGAGTAGTTGCCCAAGAATCAAACAAAGGGGTATTTGAATCAAGCCAATGAATCAATTTATGAAGTCATGGTTCCCAGCCTCACATCCAGGGAATTTAAAATCAAGAAGAGGTTTGTACTAAGTTACATTTAACAATCTTTTCACACTAGACATGTCTATTTCCCTTGTACCTTCAACTTCCGCTGCTGTTGCACTGACTGCTTGATTTGTCTGTCTCTCCCAGTGAAATGAGTATCTATCTCATGGAGAGGAGCTTCATCCTTTTCACCACCACAATGAAGATCTCCATGCTAGTGCACCGTGTTTCATGAATATCTGTTGAGTAACCAACGCTAATTATGAGGCTATCTGCATTATAAAGAGAACCGATCCATTGAGTTCTAAACGTTGATAATCTATGCAACTGTTGAATTCACAAAGAAAATATTTTAGTAGAATGACTCAAAACAGAAGAGCCAACTTAAATTCTCCCAGAAATTCATATTATTTCTTCTAGATCCTCACCTCAACTCCAGTATAGAATCCAATCTACTGTAAATAAAAGATACAATTTAAAAACTGGGCAAGATGCATAACATCCATTAGCTACAGTCCATATAACTCTGGTTTAGTATTGTTGCTAATCTCATTGCTGTCAGGCTCTGTATCTAACACTTCTAGCTCTAATAAGCTAAAACAACCAATTAGCCCTTCTCAGCACAGCATGGTTTCAACGTTCCTTTAGAGTTTGTTGGAGGATAAAAGCAGAAGCAGCCACTTAACCTAGAGATAAAGAATTGCAACAGTTTGCTAAACCAAAATGTTAATGACATGATATAAACCTTTAGACTTTGAGCAAGTCAACATGTTTCATTACCTTTCCACCAATCAACATACATATCACATGCTCTAGAGAATGAGTAGTGCCACCGCACAGTAACGTGATTTGTTCACATCTCCAGAGGGTGCAAATCACATTAGCTGCCATCTGAATAGTATTCCTGGAGCACTGCCGTAGAGCTGCTAGGGTTTTAGAGGGAAGGGTGGCATCATCTCTGCTTTCACTATAGTTGGGTTGATGTTTTCAGAAGTAGGAAACAAAAGGCATAACTGTTGTTTGCTTCCTTTGGCACTTGTTTGCTGAAAGGCCTATGCAATATGGCCACTTGCTACATCATATGTAGTATTCACATTTTATACCTGAGGTCACCTGCATACTGAATGGCACACAGTGCCACAGCTACGTAGGTAGTAAAGAACATGTTAGCCCATATGATCCACCGCCCCCCCGAACTTATTTATGATTAACACAGATTATTTTAGAATGATTGAAAATTTGTATGTCATGAAATTGGACTTGCCCTTTATCTAGAGACCATCAGACATCAGAATTTTTATTAAGAATGACAACATGATTCAATAGGTATTTTACAAAAATAACTGACAAAAATAAGTAGAGCAGGTATTAGATGGAATTTACAGAAAAGGCTCTCCCCTAATTATTAGTGCCTTGGGAGTAACAAAACCAGAAGGAATTCTTTCTAATAGCAGTGGCTGTAGGTTGAAAATGAAGTTCAACAGTTTAATTTCAATAGTTGGAAATCATTGTATCCAAAATCTATAATTAGATAATTAATTTTGGCTGACAACTGGATGTTTCAATAAAATATGCTAACGGATAGTTAGAGTTTAAAAAAGCTGCATGAAAATTAATGAACTCTGAATGTTTAAGTGTTAGGTTGTGTCTTCATGGCTAGAGATACTGTAAATCCTGGAAAGCAATAATCTGTAGCCTTACTTAGGATCTACTCTTTCCTAAGCCTTGGAGACACTAAGTAGAACCTTCCCTGACATGCATTATAACGTGTGTATTTTAGAAGATAATTATGAATAGGAAGTATTTATAATATTCTCATACTATCTTTTCTAAATAGGTAGTGGAACACATATGATCATTTCTATTTTCATCTGGTAGATATATACAGTGTGAATTATCTCTTTAAACATCATATCTGAGCTTGAGAGATCTTAACAGGTGTTTTTTCATAGTCTTTCAGGCCTGATGCTAAATTTGAGTTTTATTGCCTTCTTGCATGGAGAAGTAGATATAACATAAGAAACAAACCACAAAATATTCCTGTAAGTATTTTTTGGAATGGTTTTTTAAATGGTTTTTTTTTTTTTTTTTTTTTTTTTTTTGCTTTCCATTCAGCAACTAGAAATGATATATTTCTACCAGTACGGTAATGCCAGTTGGATTATCTCACTATTCTTTTGCAATATTCTGGTTGAAGTTATAAAGAAATTGCAAGTGTAATCCTGGATTTACCCTCACAAAAGATTGAATTTTCTAACAGTATTGTAACCTGAAGAAATACAAGAAGAGGGAATTAGATACTTTAAAAAAATCTTCAAGAGTTTAATTTTTGGGCCCGGCGGCATGGCCTGGCGGCTAAAGTCCTCGCCTTGAACGCACCAGGATCCCATATGGGCGCCGGTTCTAATCCCGGCAGCTCCACTTCCCATCCAGCTCCCTGCGTGTGGCCTGGGAAGGCAGTCGAGGACGGCCCAGTGCTTTGGGAAGAGGTTCCAGGTTCCCGGCTTCAGATCGGCGCAGCACCGGCCGTTTGTGCTCACTTGGGGAGTGAATCATCGGATGGAAGATCTTCCTCTCTGTCTCTCCTCCTCTCTGTATATCCAACTTTGTAATAAAAATATATAAAACTTAAAAAAAAAAGAGTTTAATCTTTCAATTACTTCTGAAACCATGACTCTGTTTTCATACATCTAAAAAAGAAGGTGCCTAAGTCAGCACAACATAGATTTATGAGAAAAACTACTTAGATTATTTAAACAGAAAGTTTATCATACTCAGTTGAATATTCAACTTTTTAATAGAATAATGAAGTATATCAAGATTAATAGTGCCCAGTAATGGTTTTGGCATTTAAAGAACATAATTTGTAAGTTTTTCTTGAAGATGAAAAATAAAAACAAAATTCCACTGATTAAATATAGACTTGTGAAATAATAGATAAGAAAAGTTATAACCTTCCAAATAGTTGCAATTGAATAGACTCAACCTTTTCTATAGACTAACATACTTCAATGTAAGTTGATGGGACAGCTAACTGTTTTGGCAGAACACATAAGAATGAAAGTCTGTTAAACATATTTATAAATAAAAATAGTAAGTTCATAATGAGTTTGTTTTATAGACTTATTTTTCTAAAGATTTATTTATTTTTTTATTAGAAAGGCAGACATACAGAAAGAGAATCATCTTCCATCTCCTGGTTCACTCCCCAAGTGGCCACAAGAGCCAGAGCTGAGCTGATCCAAGGCCAGAAGCCAGAAGCTTCTTCTGGGTCTCCAATGTGGGTGTAGGGACCCAAGGCTTTGGGCCATCCTTTACTGTTTTCCCAGACCAAAAGCAGGGATCTGGATGGGAAGTGGAGCAGTCAGGATATGAACTGGTGCCCATATGGGATCCCAGGAGTATGCAAGGTGAGGATTTAGCCACTAGGCTGCTGTGTCAGACCCAAAAACCTTTCATTAATACTAAGTTGACTAAATCTCTTATATCATGTTTTGCTGGATATTTAGTGTAGAGTGATCTATTCATTCATGTCAATATTTTACATTTAACAAATTTTCTCTGGGAATATTATTGCTTAATTTTTAAAATATATCTTATTGATTACTATACTTGTTACAAATTGAGCTTTGCTTACGAAGCTGATAAGTGTGTTTAATGAGTCCACTTGTAATCACTCTAAGATTAGACCAGAACCACTTAATGTAAAAATGAGTTACTTAACAACCTATAAATGTATTCAAGTCATATTGGACATCTAGTTTAACAATTTTTTTCTTGAAAGAATAATGCTTCAATTTTAAGAGGATTGATTGAAACTGTCTCTGTGAATATAATATTTTTTGAATTCACCATAAGTTTGCTGCTGCTGTCTGGAGAAATCGCTGGTTTGGTACAGCAGTTAAGGCTTGTCTTAGGATGCTTATGTGCAGTGTCTTCCTGATGTGCAGTGCAGGAGGCTGTAGTTCTCACTCAAGTCATTGGGTCCCTTCCTCACACACTGCAGGCTTGGATTGAGTTGCAGGATCTTGGCTTCAGCTCGGCCCAGTCCTTACTGGTGCATGGATTTAGGGAATGAACCAATAGATGAAAGAGCTCTTTGTGTCTGTTCCTGTCTCTGTGTGTGTCTCTCCACTTAAATGTGCTTTTAAAAAATAGTTTCTGAGAAAAAAATCTAGTTCCTTTACATAAATTTTCATCTTCCACTTAAAACTGATAATTTTAATGTAAAGCTGCAAATGTATTGCAGAATATTGCCATGTTCCTTACTTTGCAAAAGGACATATAAATAAAATACAGTGCCTGTAATTACTACTATGATGGTTAATTTCACTTTCTAAAAATTATAAATATTTTAAGAAAGCCCTGACTTGTAATACTGCAAAATCTCCTTGTTCTAAACAGTCTCAGTGTGATAGTATTACCACTGATTTGAATTCATGGAATTTGTTGTAGCTATAATACAGGACAAGCCAATGGACAAAGAGATGAAAAAAGGTTAGCAAAGAAGTGAACAGATAGAAATTTGTTAAGAAGAAATATTTTAACATATAAATATGTTAAGAAGTGAAGAGATAGAAGTTCCCTCACCTAATAGTGTTCGCAGGAATCTCAAGAAAGGACTGCCAGCCTAGTTTGTGTTCAGGCAGGGTTTTTCATGGACATGTTTATGAGCCCCTCAAATTTTATTTCCTTATACCCTGTCTGGGGTAATATTTCATGGAAGGCTTCCCTGACTTTCTCTATAGTTCCCAACTGATGTGAAGATTAGATTCCATTGAGTTGCCCATGGTAGGTGGAAGTGGAAGTTATGAAACTAGATCAATTACTTTAGGTATGAAATTTCCAAAGGGAAACCTCTCTGAACAACACTGACTATCAAGAATTTATCAGGTGGAAGCAGATGTTTCTTTCAGTTTACTAATCAGAACTTTAATATCTGACCCTGAAATTAATAAAATTCTTTGATAAAGCATATGCAGGGACAACCTGCGGAAACAGAAAAGAGGCTCTGCCTTGTTTTCAAGATTTGATTTCTTGTTGAGCTGCACATAAATTTTATTTTCTTCCTATATTGGGTAGCTCTTACACATGTAAGCTAATATCTACCTAGGTGTGCCTTCACAACTGACTCCAAACTGCCAATAGGTTAGAGCTGAACTTGGAATTGGAAGAATGACAAATCTTACATTAGCCAGCACTGGCACATTGAATCAGTCAAAGAATTTATTGACTGATTTTCTTTTAATAGACTTAGGTTTTTAAAAGAAATAAATCTGGAAAAAAAGCAAGATCAGAATCAGCTGACTTTTTGTATTTGGGCAAGTCATTCTACTTCCACAGACTTTAATTTACTATTTCATAAATGCTTTTTGAGGTTCTTTGCCATTGTAGAGTTGTGCCATTTACAATAGAGATGATCCCCCAATTGTTTGTTGTTTGCTACCTAGTTTATAGGTTGTTGTTCTGGGAATTTATCTTTCCCCATACTTTTTTTTTTTTTTTTGGTGACACAATCCGTAAAAACAGATACTTTGAAAATTACCACATTGAGTTGTCTGTTTTATTTGCATTTTCTTGAAAACTAAAATAGTTTATAAATGTAAGCATTGAGCTAAAGACAAACACCTCGGACAATACTAACTCTAACTGCTTCCCCTTTCAATTAAAATAAATTAAATAATCCTACCCTGGTTACCCCTTTGATTGCTAATCATCCTCTACCACTCCTTTGAGACAGCAAGACCCACTCACCATTCATCAAGAGTAACAAGATTTGCCTCAAGGGTTTGAAAACGCCTCTTTTCGCCTAGAACACTTTCTCCCAGGAACCCACACATTTTAATCCCTCTAATAATTCAAGCTGATACTCACTGTCACCCCCGACACAAAAAACTCTCAGAAATACTACTTACATCCGCTTGCCTACTGTTTATCTTCCTATTTACTTCCGGGTTTGTTTTGTTTTGTTTTTAAAGATTTATTTATTTTTATTGGAAAGACAGATACATAGAGAGGAGGAGAGACAGAGAGTAAGATCTTTCATCCAATGATTCACTCCCCAGATGACCACAAGGGCCGGCGCTGCTGCCGATCCAAAGCCACAGGAGCCAGGAACCTCTTCCAGGTCTCCCACACGGGTGCAGGGTCCCAAGGCTTTGGGCCGTCCTGGACTGCTTTCCCAGGCCACAAGCAGGGAGCTGGATGGGAAACACGGCTGCTGGGATTAGAACCGGCGCCCATATGGGATCCCAGTGCTTTCAAGGAGAGGACTTTAGCCGCTAGGCCACTGCGCTGGGCCCTGTTTGTTTTGTTTTACATTCACACCCTCTTGACACTGAATTTGTAATAGTTAATTCCAGAACTTTTCTGGAAAGTTAAAAATAGTTTTTTTTTCCCCGTGTCTTCAGTTACGGTGCTTAAAGAATTTCTGTCACTCTAAAAGCACTTAAAAAATCGTGTGCAAGCAGACACACTCACCTTTCCTGAAGGGTAAGAAAGGATATCACCAGCAAATACATACAGGAAGCCTTTGTAGAATGTCTGTTCAATGTATTCACCCAGCAATGCCAAAAATGCAATGTAATTTTACTTTTTTAATTATCTTAGTTTGTTTACCTGGAACAAATGTACTATAAGGTATAACTATACAAAATGGTATAACAGCATTACTAATTGATGGTGGTTTGGGAGACGGGGCAAAACCGCCCTTCAAATACTAGTTCATTAACTCTGACATACTTGGGGTTACTGAAGCTCTTTTACTTTTATCTATTTGTTGAGTAAGCAGAAGATTATTTCTTTAAATAAATTTATTTTCTAGTTTAGCAGACTTTTTTGTGTGTGTTTCCCATAATAAGTTAGTGAGAGATGTGTTGACATTTAATTTATGTATAACTGAAAGTTCACTCTAGATAGAAAACGTTGTTTTTGGCAGAATAGTTGAGAGCATGAAAACAAAGTATTTTTCCTTACAGGTGGAGAAGTTTCTTCCCAGGTTACTTTGACTGACTTCATACACATTTTGAGTTATAAACATTTTAATTGTACAATGGATACTTATGAAAAATAAAGAACTCTGAAATAGTTTTGTGATATTTTATTACTGCTAAATGCCTTGGCACTATATCTTTACATTGTCAGCCACCCTTTGTCTTATCTGGATATTTGTGTTAAATTTCTTTTTTGTGGCTGGTTTTCTGTTGTGTACTAATCTTTCTCTCCTTTGCTCCTTATAAAGCTATACTTTCTCTGTCTCAACCCTTTTTCTTCAGGATGCTTTCATGAAGATTAATTTGTGCAGCAGCCAGCAGCGACATATGCTACTCTGACTTCTCAGTTCTCACTTGAAAGAACAGTGGAATCAAAGGTTAACAAGGTACACACAGATAAGCTGTGCCATTGGTCTTATACTCCATCTGCTGCTGCAGTTTATAATAAAGTCACAATGTCAAATATGCAATTTGTTGTCGATGTCTGCTTGATGACTTACTTTGGCTTACAGAACAATTAAATTAGTTTTACACACCCTGCTCGGATGACATGTTGATAATCTTCTGATTCAATTTAAATGTATTGATTTATCTGCGGAAAGGGCATTAGAAACACTGTCTAACATGTGTTAAAACAATCACACACTATCACTATACTGGGGATAAATTGATAGAAACCATAGTGTAACACTGTAATGAAGTGCTAAGGTTGAGTTCACCATGATTTTGAATGGGTGACCTTGGGAATTTTCTTACTTTTCAGCTTAGTTACCTGCTCCAACAAACATAAATAAAGCATTCCATACAATAATGGGGGAAGATTACAGGAAATAAATGTGGACAATTCTGAGCACCGTAGCTGACACACAGTGTAACATGTACAAGTTATGATGATAGTGATGGCTGTTGATGAGATGGTGTTATATGTTATTTATGATTGGAGCATCCTTCATAGCTAAGGATTACAACAAAAGCCTGGAAACTATACATTTTAAATAACTTGAAGCTGGGACCTGTGTGCGTGTGTGTTCTCTAGAACTGGTTCAGTAGTGGCCACAAGGAAAAACATATTCCATAAATGCTGACAGATCTTTGAAAGTCAGAAGCAGTCTAATTTTGTTCCCAAGGTCCTCCAACTCCCACCTTTGCAGGACAGTGCCTTACTTAGTAAATACATTACAATGTTTTCTAAGAAATATAAAAAGGTTTTCATCACTTTGCCTTTATTCTCTACCAAAATCATTCAGAAAAATGTTATCTGTGAAACATTTTAATGCAAAATAATTTGTGATATTCTCAAGTGCTAGTATTCAAATATTTAACTCCACCAATGATCTGTTTGCATTGTGATAGTCTCAGCAATGCATCAAAATAATCAAAATAATTATTCTAGTTTGGCCCAGAGGTCATGACTGCGTATGCATTCTCTTGCTAACTAAAAATAGGATTAAGTGTGCTCTTAATTCTCATAATATATGTGGCATCTATAGATTGTTTCACCAATGAACCATATCTAAGATATGGAACTGCTGTTCCATGGGTCTATAAAGCCACTGTGCTTCTTAGTTAGCAAGTTGCAAACAGTTTACCACTTAAAAATGTTGTCTGAAGATCCCAAGTCTATCCATGGCAAATACTCCTTGTGCTCTACTGTACTATAACAGGGCTGATTTGAAATAGAAGCATTCACATTAACCGAGTCTCCTGGGTGGACGTTTTTCTTGGGCTCCTCTCTGAAGCACACGGGAGTCTGTGCACTGTGGTGAAAAGAGCACCTGACCTTTTCCATTTTATTTGTGGAACTCTGCTGAAAGCTCATGGTTTCGTAGTCAGGGAGAAAATCCAGCTGCGTGAAAATCAAAATCAAATGTGAAAATCAGTTTGTATTTGCAGTGCCAGCTTCCCACATGGGTTCTAGCTGAGGTTCTGGCTGTCACAGTTTCAATCCAGATAGTAGATAACATGTGTGGGAAAGCAGGGAAAGATATCCCTGAGTGCCTAGGCCTTGCACCCATGTGGGAGAGTCAGATCAAGGTCCTGGTTTAAGAAATTTTGCTTTGAGCTTAATCAAACGCTCATTATAGATAATGAGGTGGAAGCATTATCAACATTTTTACAATTTCCATAAATTAGGTAGACTTACAAATAAATCTCAACAATCTGCTTGCTCCCTATTACTATCTGCTGTGGTTTAAAAATTACTAAGTTTAATCGTCAAAGGAGAGTACATAAAACAGCTGATTCATTACTTTTCTAATAATAAACTGGGATGAGTAACAATAAGTGATTATCAAAGAATATAGTGAGCAGTGCCTATCTAATGAACACAGAGGGGGTACATTTCCAAAATAGCATGTGCCATATGTAGGCACAAAACCAATTATGCAAGCAATGTACACATCACTCATGCCATGTTTTGCAAATCAGCAAACGCTTTAAAGTTCATTCTAATGAGAGGTTCAGTGATAGTTATCCAGGGAAAATCAAGGAGAATTCTGATATATTTTCTGGAGAAATTTATACAATCAGTTTCTCATTCTCTCTCTCTCTCTCTCACCTTTCTCCTCTTCCTTCTTCCTTCCCTCTCTTCCTTCCTTCCTCTCTCTTCCTTCTCTTCTTCTTCCTCCTCTTCCACTATGTTCCCCTCTAGTTTTGATCCTTTCTTTTTTAAAGATTTACTAATTTTTAGTGGAAAGGCAGATATACAGAGGGAAGGAGAAACAAAGGAAAAGATCTTCCATCTGCTCCCCAAGTGGCCACAAGGGTCAAAGCTCAGCTGATTCAAAGCCAGGAGCCAGAAGCTTCCCCTGAGTTTCTCACAGAGTTGCAGGGTCCCAAGGCTTTGGGGAACCCCCTATTATTTTCCCAGGCCACAAACAGAGAGCTCAATGGGAAGCGGAGCAGCAAGGACAGGAAGCAGCACCTATATGGGTTAGCTTGCAAGGCAAGGAATTAGCCACACTATCACACCAGATTTTTCTAAATCTCTTCAATCAAGAAAAATGGTTGTAAACAAAATATTTTCAGAAGTTTTTTATTTCATAGTAAACACTTGCATCAGGCATCTAGAATGTTTGCTACAGTACTTTTTTATTCCTGCAGCAATATTGACCTGGCTGCTTTTCATGAAGACAAATATAGCTTCCTTCATTGTTCTGGAACTTAATTCTCAATACTGTTTTCACCTACTGCTTTACCCATGCCAGTTCTTTAGCACAATCTGAAGAAATATTTTATCTAAATTCTAAATTCTTTTATTTTATTTTTAGTTAGGTAATTAATATGAAATAAGGAAATGCAGGGAGACAAAGAGAGATACTATCTATTGATGCACTCCAAAAATGCCCTCTGGAACTGGGCCCAGGCCTAAATCCAGAGATTGGAAGTAAATCCAGTTATCCCACAGGGTTGGCAGGAAAACAACTACTTAAGTGAGCACTTGTTGCTTCCCAGGGTCTGTGTGTGTAGGAAGCTAGGATTGGGAGCAGAGCCAGTTCTTGAGGTACTTTGATATGAGCTGCAAGTGTCTCAAACACTAGGCCAAACACCAGCCCCACAGCATATGCTAATCTATCATGACATGTATCATAATTTATATCACATTCTGCTTATACAAATATTTAGCAAACTAGGTCATTAACAAGGATATAATATTATTAATTATCATATCACCATTGGGATATCTTATAAATCAAAGAAAATCAATATTTGATGAGAGAAGATAATTTATCATTAAAGTATCACAAAATTATATTGTAAAGCAATATAAGGTGACACACAACAATACTGAAATAACAAGTGTTCAATAAATAATAATGACTCATATCTTTTTGTTTATTTTTTAAGTTTTAATGTTGTTGATACTTACATAGTTGATTAGGGGGAAGGTTAAGGAATAGGGGAAAGTGGATGAGACCACTGTTTCCATTTTTTTTTTTTTTCTTCTTCTTCCTATATCTGGTGGAAGGAGTGAGATGAGAAGCCACACCCAGCATTTTAACTGCATCAGTACTCAGGGGTGCAGAATGGCCACTCGATGTTAGCCAAGGGTTTCTGATGTGGAGGACGCTATGAGGGTTCTGCTCAAGTGATGTCAATAGTCCTGAAATTCTGTTGATTTCATTACTCCATGGAAGAGGAAATCCTTCCAAGGTACATGGACTGACACAGTTCACCTTAGATACTTGCTGTCAACACTTGGCTGGCAGAGTTGTCCAGTTCGTTCTGCCCTCTATCCTCTGTTATGGTACTAAATGTCCTCTGCAGGCCCCAATGGACTGCCATGTTCCCTGTGTGCATCTGCACATGCTGTCCACTGCACCATCTTCAACAACTGAGGAGGTCCAGTTATCATACATGCACTCCACCATCAGACAACTGATCCTATAATTCTCCTGTGGTTGGCGTTCTTATTCCAGTGATTCACTTGAAGGGTCCCCAAAGAAACCTCACCAGAGGTGACCTCATACCTACCTCCCGTATTGTGATAGCCAGTATAGGGTATGGGTCAGTCCATCACCCATATCAGCCCCCCACACACACTGGTGTTTGCAGTTGCTGGGTCAATTCTCTCTCTAGCCCCATCTCTTACACAAACCAATGGATGCTGTGGCCCAGCACAATCCTGTCGACCACACACTTGGCCTTCATGTGCACCAGTGGCAAATGTAGCCCAGTTGGTGTGACCGCTAAGAACTCCCACTAGGCCTGCCCCTAGCTCTGTCCCCAGCCCTGGAGACTAAACATACGAGTATGTGCAGCAGACTGGTCCTGGCTGTCCTACATCCCATTCAGTTTTTGTACACCTCAATGAGTGCTACCACCTTGCTCAGCCCATCCATACCCACTAACCGACCCACACTTATGCTAGTGGGTGCTACCGCCTATCCAGCCAGGTCCACTCCTAACCCTGAAATTCTCATGCTCACAGGTGGGACCTGCACCCAATCAGAGAGGTGCCCATGGTTTCTTTACTAGGCCCACTCCCAGCCCAGATCTTGCACTTTCCAGTCTAGCTTTACAGGATTTGCCACTCATTCCCAGCACTTACCAGCTGATGCTGTGGCAAGGCCTGACCAGCCTGTAGTTACTGTGGCTCATTCCTGTACCAGTGGAAACAGTTGCTTAGCCCAGCCCAGTTCTCCCCCTAAACCAGTTCACATGCAGGCCAATGGGTGTTGTTGTCCTGTCTAGCCTTGTCTGCCTCTAGTCCCCAGTTCTCATGCTCACCAGTTTAAACAGTGGCCCAACAGGGGTGTCCTCACTTCCCCTCCTAATGGGCTTGTCACCTCACCTCTTCACCATGTCTTACTTGTGCTGTTGGGTGCTGCAGCCCAGTCTGGCATATCCCATTTCACCTTGCATTTGCCAGCATGTGCTGTAGCCTGGCCTGGCCTTCCCCCTATTCTAGCTCATGGTGGTGCGTACTGATGCCTGGCCAAACTGTACTACCCCCAGTTCCAGCCCAAATATGAACTGGCTGGTATTGTGCCCCAACCTAGCCTCTCCTGCACTCATCCTTGTTTTCAGATCCGCCAGTAGGTGTTATGAACAGGCCCAGCCTAGCTCATGTCCAGGCCTGACAAACTTGCATACTGGCAGGCACTATAACCTGGCCTGACTGGGCTGTGCCCAGACTTGATTCATGTGCTTGCCTGCAGGTACTGCATGCTGACAGAGGAGTTTCCCAACTCCTCTATCAGGTTACCTCCTAGGGGCAGATCTTGTGCACATCAGTGGGTCCTTGGTCTAGCCTGACTTGGTGCTATTGCCAGTCTTGGTAGAACAGCAGCCTTGCCTGACCAGCCCATACGCATTCTGGCTGTTACTGTTGGGTGTTACAGCTCAGCCACATTTGGTCCACACACATATATAGCTCTTGCATAGTTCAGTGGGTGCCAAGATCTATCTCAACCTGTCCTATATCCACTCTGGCTCTTTCAAGCACCAGTGGGTGCTGGAGCCTAGTCCAGTCTGGCATCCCCTGACCGAATCCACACCCATGCTGAAAGATGTTGAATTCATCTCCATCCCAGTTTGCTGCACCCATTTCTGCTCTTGCGCTCACCAGTGGGAACCATCATCCAGCTGTGGCAACCCCTTGGACTTCCAACCAGCTCTGCACATAGCCACAGGTCTTGCAAGTGCTAGTGGTTACTCCGACCCAGTCTGGCATAGTCCTTCCACAGGCTTGGCTTTTGCCATCAGATGCTGCAGCCTGGCCTGTTGTAGTCCACCCCTAGTCCCAAGTTTCACTGACGGGTACTGCAGCCTATCCCTTCCCAGTCAGTTGCCACTACTGGTTTTCATGTAAACCAGTAGGTATGACAGGTTAAGCCAGCATTTTCAAGCAATATACTGGCTCCTGCACATGTCAGTGTGCTAAGGTTTGGTCTGGCCTACCCAGTCTGCTCCTCCTATGCCCTCAAGAAACTCAACACACTTGCTGACAAGTGGAGCTGTTTTGCACAGCTTGACCAAACCCAAGGCCTGAATCACATGCTCACCGGTGGGAGCCTTGGCTCATCAGGGGAGTTCCCCAAGTCCCCCTATTAGGCCTACTCCAAGATCCAGATTTCACATTTGCCAGTGGGTGCTAGGCCCTTACTTGGCATAGCCTGCCTCTTCTATCTTGGCCTTTGTGTGAGCCAGTGGATGTCATGGCCCAGCCTGTCCCACTGAACCAGCCTGGCCTGTTTCCAATCCCACTGCCCATGACTGTTCCATGGTCATTCCTAGCTCAGCCCATCACTCCCCCCACTATTTGAGCAAACCAGTGGATACTGCAGTTCCACAGGGGTGAGCCCACATATGTCCCACAGAATCTTCCCCCAGACAAGGTTCTCTCAATTGTGGATTGGTGTCATGCCCAGCCTTATATCACCATTCCCTGTTCCAACATTCACTGGTTAACTGAGATCTAGCCTGCCAGATGGGGTCCCAACTCTAAATGGTGGGTAGTGATCCATGGTGGTTGATACTACCTAGTACAGCTCAGGACTCCTCCGTGGGCAAGTGCATCTGTCTGACACAGAGAGGTCCTCCTGCTTCCCTCCTCCAAACCACTTGGTCTCAGCCTCTTTACTTATGTGTAATTACAGTGGCTTTGCTGGTGGAATCCCTCCATAAGTCATTCCTCACTTGCAATGTATGCATTCAGCAATCCTTCCTCCCACAGATCCCCATCTAAGCAATGCAGTCCCTGCTCCCTGGGGATTCCCCACCTTGGTCTTGCCAAACCCAGTCTTTTGATGGATTGCATGCTGGCCTGGAGCTCTGCGCACCCATCGGGGATCCAAGCTACTAGCACACATGCTGGCCCATGACTCTACCCCTCCATCCACCTAAGATACATGCATGCCCGCAGTTCCCCAAGCTTGGTCCACCAGCACACCATGTCAGCATGGTAACTTAGGGCTCTCCTTTCCCTGCCTGATACTAACAGGTACAAAAATTTCCAGGCTTGCTCCACCTATGTGGGAGTGAGCCCCCAGCTTTCCACAGGCTCTTGCTGCTGCCATCCCCCAGGCCTCCAGCAAGCTTGCTCCCTGACTTTTTAATGCTGCTCATTATTAGCCTTTAACTGTATCATTTTCTCTTCTATTTAGTAACTTCAATTTCTGGATTAACTTTTAGGTCCTTTTGCTAGACAGGCAAATATAACCCACATTTGATGGCAGCAGTGATCTCTATATGTAGTTCAGTGAGTTCACCCCTTTCATTATTCCAACAATTCTCATTATACCACTACTCTTTCTTTGTTCTATGCAATCTTGCAAACTTCACAAAGCTCTTTTTTCTTTATCATGTGCGGCTACTTATATGAATTAAAACACCAGTATAGTAACTCATGGTTTACATTTGCCTGTTTAAAGATGAGCTTCATCCCAACTATAGTTTAATCAGATGAATAAATGTTCTCATTGTTTTTTGAAGGTGGCTAATAAATTTCTTCTAAATTAAAATATTAGAAACTGCTGCAACCAGAAGCTATATTATTTCAATAAATAATAATAGCCAGGTATCTGGTTTTTGACAATAGAATTAGTAAAGCATTATTGCAACCAGAAAGTACATTAAAAAGAAACCACCAAGAAGGCTTACTGTCTAAAACCATAGCGACATATTGCTAAGAGAGAAAGTTGATGAGGGGTATGCCACTGATTAATACAGGAATATATATGATTGAAAATGGCTGAAAAAAACAAATTGCCATGTCCAAAATAACCAAATTATCTGCTATTGCTCAGTCAGCACAGTGACTGCAAACATTACATATATATATGTATATGCATATATATATATATATATATATATATATATATATATATATATATGCGCTCGCGTGTGTGTGTGTGTATATTTTCCCTCTTATGTAAAGTGGTCCTAATACAAACTGAAATGTTTGATGAACTACAAACCTATAAGAAACTGCAATAATAATAATGAAATGTGGGAGTGAGTAGTAGGGTAATTAAGCCTATCCCTGTGAGGCTGCATTCCTTTTGGGTACCATTTGAGAGCTGGCTGATCCACTTAGTACATCCTGTTAATAGGCATGGGAAAGCAGTGGAGGATGATCTAAGGGCCTGGACCACTGCACGCATGTTGGGGAGCCAGTAGAAGATCCAGGCTGCTGTGTTTTGGCCGGTCCCAGCAGTGGCCATCAGGGCCATTTTGGAGTTAACCAGCAGATTGAAAATTCTCTTTCTTTCTCTGCATGAATGTTTCCTCCTCTCTTTGTAACTCTTTTAACTAAACCAAAAAAATAAAATAAAATAAAAATATTTTCAAAAAAGAAATTGTGATATTTATTCGATATAATGTTTTCAGTAGTGATAAAAATTATCAAGCCTTTATAAAGCATAAATGGAATTAGAACTGCCTACATTTAAAGGCAACAAGGTCATCTGAATAAATTAATCATGTGTGATTTCAATGATATGATGACCTCGAAAAGGGAAAAATATAGCAATTGTAAGCAGATCAATGTGTATCAAGAATTCCAGTAGCTTGAAAATATGTGCATAGGAAATTACCTTGTTGGATAATGTTATAATGAATGCAAAACATGATGAAGCATCTGCCCCAATCATTGCATGCAGCATAGACAGGAGACACTAATGCATGAACGTTTTAAAAAAATCATTTTGCTCCTAGGAATATGCCCAATAGAAGTGAAATCTGCATATGTGAAGGAGATCTATAATCCTATATTTGCAGCAGCACAATCTACAATAGCAAACACATGGAAACAATCCAGATGTGTGTCCAAAGAAGAGTAGTTAAAGAAACTGTGGTACATCTAATCCATGGAATATTATTCAGCTATTAAGAAGAAATTATTCTATTTACAACCAGGTGGTCCCAACTAGAGACCATTATGCTCAGTGAAATGAGTCAATCACAAAAGAACAAATACTATATGTTCTCTCTTATATAAGGAAATTAACATGGAAAGTGTAACTTCAATAACCCAATCCATACTGTTTTTTATTTGTTTGTTTGCTTTTTTGGCTGTATCCCATGTGTTTTGATGTTGTTTTAAATTTCAGTTTGGCTTATTCCAAATAATTTCTTTTCTCTTGTCTAATTCATCATGGGCTCATGGATTATATGATGGCATCATTTTTCCCAAGAGACTTTTGTGTTTCCTTTTTGTCACCCATGTGTTGGTTACTCAGTGGCGCAATTTTTTATGGTGCTGTAATTTGTTGTTGATGTTGTTGTTGCTGTTGTTGTTGTGGCTGTTCTAATTCATACCAGTTGTTGACCTTGTTTCATGGCTTCCCACTTATGGAAATGTATAGTGATGGAGTACTGGGGTCTATCATATACAGATATGGGGGTAAATGGAACAAGCATCCCTGCTTCCAGACAAAAGATGGATCCCAATAAAATTGTTGGACATGTGTAGACAATGGGATGCTGGACTGTCTGACACTGTACCAACAATGTCGGGGTGCACTTAAATAAGAGACTGAAAGAATTATGATTCCTTATGAAGGATTACACTATTGTACCAAAATGGGAATAATCTGATAAGGGGTGGAAGTTTGGGGGGAATCCCAGCCTATACAAAATTGTACCACATAATTCAAAATTCAAAACAAAAATATATTTAAAAGAAATCACTTTGGATACTAAAATCAGAATGTGACAAAAAAACTAAACATGGCTTATTTCCTATATGTCTATCTGTTTTTCTACAGCACCACTAAATAAATATAGAATCTATGACTAAAACAGCTTCTCTGAAAATACATTTATCCTATTAAAATATTTTCATAGATTGCATTATTTAGCTACTTACTCTTTATGTTCAATTACTCTCAAATAGTAGTAACACCTACTTAAATTCAACAGTCTTATATTTTAATTACAAAGAGAAATTTTATATCTATTCTAATTTAAGGCATAATTTTCTATATTTTAATTATAAAAATCATAATTATAAGATTGCTGCACATTTCAAATAATTTTTATCTTCTCCTTATGCTTTATTTTTGAAGTTTGACAGGCTTTATTGAAATCTTTTTTAGGGATAAGCAAAAGATTATCATTATTTTTAAAACTGCCTCATTTTCACAGTTTCTTAATCTCTGAAAAAGCTAGCACCAAATTGAGTCTGAAATGGCAGAATGATGAAGCGATTCTATAATTTTGCCCTATTGTTTATTTTACATTTTAGGAGATAATTTTCTTGTGAATCAAAGCAATTTTGTTTTGTTAATGTTATAAAGATACATTAAAACTTTATAATAAAATATTTTCAATTCTCTTTTCAAAGTATTTTGCTCTAAAGAATTATGAAAATCATTTCTAACCAAATTTTCCCTTGCTTGCTGTTGACTTTAATTTTGTTCAAGCAAAAATACACACAAGCTTATACTCAATAATACTAAATTGACTACGATTTTTCTTTCTCCAGAGAAATATATTTCATTATCCACTTACCTCCATCATTTGTGAATAAAGAGGTATTTTATATGTTGGCAAAGATATAGAAGGCACAAAACTTTCCCTAATGTAATTTCAGCTAATTAAATACTCGTTAACAAAGAAATAGAAGTGAGAATATGCCTGAGAACTTGCTTAAGTGATATTAATTTTAATCATGTTATTCTTTCACTAATTAAACAGTTTTATGGGTACCTATAGGCTGTTTATCCAGTTTTCCGTATTTTATCCTACAATTCAAATCATGATAGTCTCTGAAGATATTAAGACATTTTCCCACATTGCATTGTTTCTAAGTATAATGTTTACATAAGTCACATAAATTTTCTATATAATGAAATATATTTGTTAAATATATGTACATATATGTGCATGCAGACAGATACGAGTGTGTGTGTTTCAGAGAGAGAGGAAGATACATAGGTAGAGTCATAGAATGTGTGGTTGTGGGGTGGCAGGTCTGGTAGAGAGGAGAGTGTGAGAGAGAGGAAATTCATTCCCAAATTACCTGAGCCAGGGCTGAACCCTGCAGATAGGAACATAATCCCTTACCCCCTGTGGGTTGCAGGAACCCCAATATTTGAGGAAACTCCTCCTATCAGTGTTAGAAGGAAGCTACAGTCAGGACCAGGGACTGGAGACTGAACCTGTGAATTCTGTTGCAGGAGGTGGGTATCTTTACTGCTAGGTTGAACATCAACTGCGTAAATTTGTTGCAGAATTTTATATCTCAATACCAGTACCACCTTTAGGTTCTGCAAAATTGAATTTTAGGGAACCATTCCAAGGAAAGATAGGATGGAGAGGGCAAGTCTAGTCAATACAGAAAGCCAACACACCACAATATGAAAAGATGGCCTGAAGTCTTCAATAGCTTGTGGCTGAATCCCAAGTATCCTTACTTACAAACTGTGTGATCGCATCCGATTGCTGCTCTCAGTGTTGCTCACTGAATCCATGAAGAGGGACAACACTGCTTGTTCCATATAAGAGATAGGATAAGCATTATCAGATATTCTCAAACACAGCACTTTTCTTCTTCAGCCTAACACACAACTATGACTATCAACTACTTTTGGATCAAATGGGCATCCTTTCATTACTGGCTTATCTTCAATCTACGCCTGTGTTTTCTTCATCCATACATCAAACGTTCAGCATCTTCACGCTTGTAAGTTGGTACCTATGTTATTTAATTATTTAGTGGATTTCACTTTCACTTGTGGATTTTTATTACTGCTAAATTCTTTCTCATTTTTCCCCATGCAATTATCCATTTTCAGTGAGTCTTTCTCATAATTAAATGTGAAAATATATATCATTTTATTTGCAGTATCCTAGAGCAATTTTTACCTGAAATTACACATTATATTCTATTTGTTGCTGTCCCTTTCCCAATAGACATCTCGTTTATCCTGTGTATTTTTATTTCCATGTGTTACTCAATGCCCATGATCAGTGAGCGCTGCTTTATAGTAAATTGAATATGGCTGTATCACTTCTATTTTGTGATGGTTAGGCATTTTCTTTTTTTCTGCTTATGAAATTAGAAATGGAAGAGTTACTTAGAATAAAATAAATTTGGGCCCAGCGCGGTGGCCTAGCAGCTAAAGTCCTCGCCTTGAAAGCGCCAGGGATCCCATATGGGCGCCGGTTCTAATCCTGGCAGCTCCACTTCCCATCTAGCTCACTGCCTGTGGCCTGGGAAAGCAGTCGAGGGAGGCCCACAGCTTTGGGACCCTGCACCTGTGTGGGAGACCTGAAGGAAGTTCCTGGCTCCTGGCTCCAGACAGGCACAGCACTGGCCGTTGCACTCACTTGGGGAGATTATCAATGGATGGAAGATCTTCCTCTCTATCTCTCCTCCTCTCTGTATATCTGACTTTGCAATAAAAATAAATAAATCTTTAAAAAAAGAATAAAATAAACTTGTTTGTATTCTTTTATTTCCACTTATCCTATAAAAATCGAAAACATGACAGTTTTGAGAAAACTCATTTTTCATGTTACATTATCTTTTGTTTGCCTTGAACACAAGAAGGAGGATCATTTTTAGGTGGCCTCCAAATTGATATATTCTTATGAAAACTAGACTGTCATCATCGGCAAATGCCTTTACCAGATTAGTGAAACCAGGAGCAGTGCAGACTATGCTGCAAGTCAACCTCAGCCTGTATTCCAGGTGGGAAGTGGGCATCTTTTCCTTCACTCTTTTTGGAATCTCCCTCTTACTTGGTATTAGAATGGTAGCAATTCCTGGATAAGTATTTCTATATCACACACTTACATAATCAATATCTTCATAATTTTACTCATGTGAATACAGTGTAATAGTTGCTATTTAATGTATACAAATTATGCTGTAGGATCTATTGTTTGTTCCTCTTAGTAACCATGATGGTATAATTTTAAATTTTATTCCTGAAATAGAAATTAAGTTATAGATAATTCAATGCAACTAGTAGGAAAAAAAATGAGGATTCAAACCACGTGGTTTTCTCATTAATCATATAATGCAAGTCATTTTAGCAGTGCTTCTATTTCATTTTACAAATCCTCTTTGGGACACTTTTTAATTTCACCACTCATCCAAAATGTGATTTTTTCACTTTTGAAATTAATATTTATTATTTTTTGAAGGCACATTTATCATTTGTTCTAATAGTAGAGAGACAGAAAAGAGAGCAAGAAAAAAAAGCAAAGAGAGAGGGAAAGAGGCTACTTTTATTGTCTATTGGGTGCTGGAACTTTCATCTTGTTCTATATGGGTTGCTCAAACGTCAGTACTTGGGCCAATAACTGCTGCCTCCTAGTTACTCTAACAGAAAGTTAACTTGGAAACAGAGGTGGGGAGTGATGTCAGGCACTCATATTTGGGAAGGCGAGTACCCCAAGCTGTCATTTAACATGCCCAGCCACAATGCCCACTCTGTGTTTTGATTTCTATAATTTTATTTGTGGGGCAGGTCTCAGGAGGGATAGTCATATTGATAATCGTATTATTTGCATAGATATACTAAATACATAACCTTTTATTCAGGATGACAATTGTATATAGATGCATATGGAAGTTAACTGAAAAACTTTATTAAGAGATTAGAAGAAAAAAATTCAGACAGACTCTCTTTTACTAAATCCTATCTGTTTGCCAAAGTTTAACCACAAATGGTAGCATCCCAGTTTAGCATTACAGAAAACCTGTACATCCTCGATAACAATTATTTTGTCTTGTCAACTAAACGTGATTACTTTGAGAACCAATTTTGATACTGTGTTAGGTTGGGAAACCTATCTTCTTTTTCTTTTTCCCCTGCCAAACGCCATGTGGCTATTCACAACATAATCCCTAGCTTATACAAAATACCAACTTAAAAATCATCCTGCTATTGATTTACTAGATTCTGAATCATGTCTGTGATTTAGCTGGCAAGGGCAGACCAAGTAATTTGGGATACATTTTATGGCCTATAGGCCAGATGCTCTTCACTTCTGTTTGATGAAAGTATATTATAAACTTCACAATGTTGTGTGTGTCTGAAAATGCATATGCACAAGCACACACGTGACATGATCAGAGTCTCTTAGCAGATGTATGACAGTATTGAGACATTCCCTGTTTTTTTTTTTTTTTTGCGCATTCATTAGTTTCCCTATTCTGTAAATTGTTGTTGAAGATCTGAAAGTGTTTCTACATTAGGCTAAGTGCTGGAAACCTGACTTACACCAAAGCAAGAAAAAAAGATGAAAGCTAACAGACAGATCTACAGCTTATTTTTCGAGTTACAATGAAAGGGACATTTAGTCTAGTATTTCCAAATACTGATGCTATTTTTATTGTTAACAGATGAACCACACTCGAAAATCTGGTTTTATTTTTTTCATAGAACAATCTGATTATTGTTCTATGAATAATATTATTCCAGGCAGGTTTTACATAAGGGACTTATTTTATCTTCCACATTAGGAAAAGAAATACACTGGGAGAATAAAAAAAAAAATTCTTTTGAAAACTTACGCCCTGAGTAGATTTAATAATAGAACAGGCACTGTTTATGTTGGCTGGCTTAAATTAGCATAGATTTCTTTCAAGTTTAAGGCAATTTAATTGAAATCTCTTTTTAATTTTCCAGAATAAAGAAATAATATTGTTTTTGGTACACAGTAGTATAAATAAACTATTACGTAAGAGGTGTTCTCACTTTTCATTTTAAAACTAATCCTAACAACATATTACTACGTGTTCACAGGAATGGTTGTAGGGAGCAGGCATTGTGGCACACAGGTTGGCCTGTTCCTTCCCACACCAGCATCCCCTGTGAGAATGCGGGTTCCAGTTCTGACTGCTCTCCTTCCAATCCAGTGCCCTAGTCATGGGCACCTCAACTCATGTGAGAATTCAGCATGAAGGTCCAAATTCCTGCCTACAGCCTGGTCCAGCCTCGGCTGAGGTATCCACTGGGAAACGACCCGACAGATGGAAGACCTCGCATGGACTTTCTGCCCTTACAACTAAATATATAATTTTCAAAAGAAATAAAGATCATCAATAATCATATGTTTATGTTGGCATCGATAAAAGAATTTAAGTCATTATGGGTACCTTACTACAATATGTTTTAGGGAAATGGATTTCAGAAGTTTCACAGAGATCTGAAAATACACCAAGTGAGCATGGAGTTTATTGACAATTATTTCACTTTATTTAAAAATATAAACAAAACATGATAACTAAATTTATATACTTAGACACTGAACTCAGTGTCTATCATAAGACTTATTTTTAAGTTGCTTTTATTCCTTCAAATTATAAGCAGTTTACAATGGATAAACGTTTTGACTTCAACGTAATATGGTAAGGATCTATTAATCTTATATTCATGCCGTAAGGTTTATAATAATTTTAAGTATTCATTAGCTCATTTTAGGTAAAATATACATTTAAATTTTTTTCTCATCAAAATACACCTCTTTTTTCTCTTTAAAAAATACAGGTTTTATTCCTTCTTTATTTGACTGGAAGGATTTTAGTTTGGGTAAATATTACATCTTTCAGCACGTAAATTAGTGACCTGTTATGTCAGGGCATGAGTTACACATTAAGAAACATTTATGATCAAGAATGCTTCAGATTCTGCCATTTAGAAATACAGAATCTAAGAGGTAAGAAATGCGATAATAACTGGCTTTAGATTAAATTTTAGCTGGATTCCAAAAGTAATCAAACTTTCATATCTGATTAAAGGAAAGGCCCTTTCTGGTTAATGTGGTTTTTATTAATTAAGAAATCATTAAGGAATAGCTAAATGAAATCCTGAACCATAACTGTCCAAATTAGTTTAAATCTTGAATCATATTCTGTTTCTATGGCTTGGGGCAAAATCCAGGTTCTAATTTATACCTGCCTGCATTTTGACATTTCATATTGCATTATCCTTCTGCTTCTTTTCCTTACTGAGTGTTGTTACACCTAACCTAAAATGTGACACAACTTTATATATATATTTGAGCACATACTCAGGATTGTGTGCTAGGTAAAGCTACATGAAAGTAATATGCATACGAGACTGATTTAAATCTGCAAAAGAAAAAAATACCAATTTGTTGTAACCAGCATTGAGCACTATTTGCAATGTTGAAACTATCGGCTAGAGTTAAACTACATACTTTATGAGTGTTATTAGCACTTGTCCTGAGTAAGTTATCATTTCTACTGTGTGTCTCATCAAGAAAGAGTTTACAATGACACAGAAAACAGCAAAATGACAAACATTACATCTGATGGAGACAAAATGTTTCATTTTTCTTTGGGTCAGGCAAAAATTGATCAGGTTTCTACAGTAAATTGCAGGATTTCATTTGGTATTTGGGATTGTCATGTGTATGTGTGCGATTAAAATGAGTGATAAACTTATTTATGTCAAAGGTCAAGAACTGGGGAGCAGCAGGCCTTGGGCAGGTAGTTAAGGTGCCTGAACCATAAAGGGGTGTTTAGGCTTGTTTCTGTGCCCTGGCTGTTGATTCCTGCTACTAAAGCAAATGCCAGCAGACAGCCAAGATGGTGCAAGTCAGTTGTACCCCTGCCAACCATATAGGAGACACGGACTCAGTTTCAGGCTCTCAGCTTTACCTAGTCTCAGCCTTTGGGAATATTTGGAGATTGAATCAGGGGTGGGCTTTCTCTCTCTCACAAAAAAACACACACTGCCTCTCAAATAATTTATAGATTTTGATGTCAATATCATGAATAAAGCTGTGATTTAAAGTAACTGTTTTAAAAGTCTTATTTTATTTATTTCACTGATTTTGAAATGTAAGTAAATATCAACCTTTCTGGCAATAGTTTTGCATATTGATGTTATTATCAATAGCTTTAAGACTTTGGGGAGTTTGTTGTAGTGAGCAGGACAAATCAATTTGTATTTATTTATTGCCTATTATTCTAGAAAACAGATACACTTGGGAGAAAATAAAAACACCACAAAGTCTTCCGAATTTGCATGAAATGCTGGAAAATGCTAATACAGGAGCCACAGAATTATCTTTCAAAATACCAATCTAAACATGGGGAATCAAGGACAATGTCTCTCTCCTTGAAATTTGAAGAACACAGACTTGGGAAAAGAAAGACCGGCCAATCCAGACTGCATGCTGGGATCACCTGGGAATTTTAAACACAATGCTAATATTGACTCCTCTCCTCTCAGATGCTGATTTATTTTGTCTTGGGCATAATGCACATGTTCCATCAACAATTCCATTGTGCAGAGCGGTTCTAGGAAGTGAGAACTTGAAAGATCAAGGATAGATAAGAGTCAACAGGGGCTCAAGGAAAGCAGAGAGAGCAGGTTGGAAGATGGAGCCAGAGGTCCTAGGCAGCAGGAGGGGATGTGTATCTGGGAAGTAGAAAATCAAGAACAAAGAGGAGGCAGAACCTTCAGTTGTGTGGGAAAGGGTACTTGTGCTGATGGGATGAGTACTTCACGACTGTGAGACACTCAGTTCATAGGTCAGCCAATTCTAGACAAGTAATAATTACCTCATGTAGATGATCACATATGAGGAATGGACATAGTTCTGGGAGAATGCATATTTTATGCAAAAAACTCTGTGTGGATTTCAATTGTTGCAAAATTCCATTTGCCAAGGGGTTTCAAAAGCTTCATTATAATTTTCCTCATAATAAATGGCTTGAAATCTACTTAGGAATAAAGTGTAGCTAATAGAATTGATGTGTAATAAAAAAAGAGATTTACAATTAATGTCTATTTAATTCCAGATATTTTGGGACCTCATTTCTTATCACTTAAGTTTGAAAACAGTCTTTGAAAAAGTAAATCACGAAGCTGGAGGAATGAAATTTCTTTGCTTTAGTATGCATAGAAACTCATTCTTAATTTTCAGTGCAAATTAAAAATCTTACATTACAATACATACCCTGAAAGAGAGAATGCAGTACAATATTTGACTTAACTGGGGAATAATGGGATATTAGAGGGAGAGAATTTTTAGTGAACAATTATACTTTGAATTGTTTCTTATGAAAACATAAACAGATGTGAGCGAAATAATGCTCCTAATTTATTGTCCTCAGTATTCAACGTTTAGATGAGGAAAGATGTGGTCAGAAAGAAAATGTTTAGACTAGAAAAGGATATGTATTATTCTCAACAAGAGACAGTTGGAACAACTTTCAATAAAATATGAACAACAATAAATTAAGTGAACTTTTCTTTGTATAGAAAAATTTGAAAATGAAGAAATAAATGGCTAAACTAGGTCAGTTCTAATTAACGTTTTTTTTAATTAAATGACAATAGGAAGACATTTAAATTTGGTGAGAAATGTCCTAGGGTTGGGGAAAATTGTTGGTTGCTTAGCCAGCATCAATTTCCCTGTGTCTGGCTCCCACTAAACCGAGGATGTTGGTTTACCTTTCTTTCCCATCCTCACACCACTGAAATATATCAGGAGAAGCTCTCATTATCTAGTTCAGATAGTTCAGAGGCACACCTTTTTTTTTTTTTAATCAAAGTCTATTAGCACAATGCTTATCATCTCTACGTGGGATCTGGCATTGATTTCAGAATGAGCTTGAATCAATCAGTCCATAGCCTTTGATAATTCCCTTCACAGATCTATTTTCAGGACAGTCACATAACCTTCACCAAAGAAGATTTCACTGAGGACTCTAAATCATGGCATTCTTCACCTCTTTTAAGATAGCTATGTAGAAAATGTCTTCACTCTGGGTATGGATTTGAAATTTTGGATTTCTATCAGCATTTTGACAACACGAGGAAGACTGCCTAAAAATGAGTCTGGTCTTGCAGAATATATGACAGGAAAATGGAAAAACAAGAACTCTGGTGATGTCATTGAGCTAAAAGCCTTAAGCTCATGACTTTCCAATTGCATGAGCCAACAGATCCTTTTTGTTGTCAAAGATATTCTAGATTGGTTTGTTTGTTACTTCTATAAAAGGAGCCTCAAATGATAGTCGAGTAATCCAAAGACAAAAGTAGAGTTTGTGATTAAGACCCTTCCAAATCATTTCTACTTTCTCATGCCCTACATGTTACGTTCTTATGCAATCTAGCCATAACTTAAGCTTTTGCTGAGCTACTTATTTTTCTCTTTCATAAGCATATCACTGTAAAACAACACCTACCATTTCCTCTCAACTCAAGTTCATATCACTTATTTCTGGGTGTTCTGGATTATATCACTTTGGGGGCTGTGGACTTACTGATATGGTCTTAGATGGTTCAGGGTCACCACTTTGGGAGCCACAACTTCCCCACCTACATAATCCTTTCTGCCCTGTGATTGACTCATTTAACATGACACTCACCTATCATGACCTGGAAACCAAGTGGCGTGGTGTTGCTTTGTGATGTAACCACACTCCTCTCAGATCCCCATTAAAGCCCATGCTGAGGAGGGGCTCACTCTTGTTGGTTTACTTCCTACCTGCTTCCTGCAAATGCACTCTGAGGACAGAGGTAGTACTCTCTTCTTTATCTTTTCACTTTCTGAACATGGCCCATGTATGTCTGTCTGTGTTCCTCACCGTCTAAATAAATTTTACCATTTCCTTAAGCCATGTCGGTGCCTGTGCTTAGATGCTTTTAAAAGGCAAGAACCTAGAAAATAAATATTTGGCCCAAACCTAGACCACAACATTGGCAGTGGGGATACAGTAGTAGAGATGTTGACCAAAATATCCAAACTGATAGTTAGGAAGGACATGTTTAAGATAAGTTACAACATGGATGACTAAAAAACAATCTAGAAAAAGGTCAAGAGAGTTGTTGCAAAGTATTCTCGTTGCAAGAGTGACAACTATGTGACCAGAGACTTCTGTTTTTAAAGATTGTCTTCTTCCTTATGTGTAATTAACACAGAAAGTAATCGGTGATACTTAACACATTTTTTATTTGACAGATATTAAACACTGTATGCTGGATTGTTATTATTTTAACCAAGCAACTAACATTTCATCATGTCTTCAAAAAGGCAAAAATTAGTAGCTGTGTTATGGCACAGCAAGTTAAGCTACTCTTTTTAACACCAGAATCTCATCTGAATGTCAGTTTGAGTCAAGCTGCTCTGCCTCTGATCTAGCTCTGAGGAGCCTGGAAAAGCAGCAGCAGCAGACAGCTCAATGACAAGGGCTCCTGATGTCCTCCTCATCCTGGCTTTGGAGTAGAAGAGTCACTCTGTCTTACAAAAACTTACAAATCTTTATTTATTTTACTGGAAAGTCACATGTACAGAGAGAAGGAGAGATAAAAATCTTCCATTCACTGGTTCATTTACCAAGTGGCTGCAATGGCCAGAACTAGAGCAGGGTCTCTCACATTGGTGAAGAGTTCCAAGGCTTTGAGACATCCATTGCTGCGTTCCAGGTCACAGGCAGGGAGTCTGATGGGAAATAGAGTAGCCAGGACACAAACCAGCAACCATATAAGATTCCAGAGTGTCCAATGTAAGGACTAGCCACTGAACAACTGCACCGAGCCAAAGTAGCTAAATCTTAAACAAGTGCAAAATTTATTATAAATATTTTGAATATTTAGAAAATGCTAGGAGAATAAATTCTGGATGCTCTTACCACAAAAAGTAAGCAGGTGATGTAACTTGTACTTTAATGATCAGATTTGATTTAATTTAAACAGTACATACATGGTGAAATAGTAGAGTGCAATTCACAAAAATATCCAATTATTATTTGTTAATTACACTGAAATTTTCTAAAATATATACATGGAGTAAAACAGAGTAACAAGTAGTAAAGCAGGGCCCAGCAAGGTAGCCTACAGGCTAAAGTCATTGTCTTGCATGCCTGGGATCTCATATGGGCACCAGTTCTAATCCCAGAGGACCTACTTCCCATCCAGCTCCCTGCTTGTGGCCTGGGAAAGCAGTCAAGGACAGCCCAAAGCCTTGGGACCCTGCACCCATGTGGGAGACTTGGAAGAGCCTCCTGGCTCCTGGTTTCAAATAGGTGCAGCTCGAGCCGTTGTGGTTGCTTGGGGAATGATGAGCGGATGGAAGATCTTACTGTTTGTCTCTCCTCCTCTCTGTATATCTGACTTTCCAATAAGAAATAAAACAAATCCTTGAAAAATAAGAGTAAAGGAGAATATTAAAATTTTGAAAATGTGAACTTTATTTGTTTATTTACCATACTTACACTAGTCCAGTAAAAACTGTTTGGTCATAGGAGCATATCAAAAATAGTTATAAATAAAGAAGTTCCCTATAACATTTTCAATTTATAGAACTTTGTACATAGTTCTCTCCTGTCAACATCATGGACCTGTTTGATTGATGCTCAAAATTTTCTGGATGAAATTCAGTTTAGTACCTTTGTTCCTATTTGGTGATCCTATATCAATGCGATTTAGAAAACTATGTTGACAAACTCCAGAGAACATTTTGCTAAAGGAACTGTTCTTGTATGTTTACAAGTTGAACCAGTTTTCCCACATTGCTTTAAAGTGAAGCATGCCACCCAGGAATGCATTATTTACAGGAGTTGTGAAGGAAGTAGCAAAACAGTCTTGAAGTGCTGCATTTGCATTAAAGCACAGCTTTACTGCCATGCAAACAGGGACTCTCTTGAAATGGAAATTGTTAATAAATCTAGCACTTTATAGCTATGCTCTGTAAAAAGCTTTTTGAGGGGAGGAGAGATCATTTTTCCCTGATGGAAAAGTACTATGTCGTTCAGCTATAGCAAATGGAAGAATGACTAGGCAATCAACCACGCACTAGCCATGCTTCAGAGTGATGTGTTTTATCACCCCTACAACTTGGATGAAACCCTCCTGGTCTTTTGAATACTCTGTCTTAGGGGCTGAACTTCAGCATCTACCCTTGATTTGAAAACAATTTAAAGAGACGTTAACTCTGGGTGCATGAACCATGGCAATCCTGTACCCAGCCGTCTTGACATCTGTGCAATCCTTCTTTGTCCCTGGCAGATTCCCTGCCACTGTTGGAAATGTGTCATTATCATCAGCTGAGCCTCCATGTGGAAACTCGCAGGGTAAAACCACGTCTGTCTTGTTAAGATAGCCATTTCCAAATACCACACTCTGAAGAAGAGAAGGCATGGGGAATTAAACACACATATATATATGAAGTCAATTTTAGTACTGCTTCCGTAGGAATTGAGACACAGTTCTTCTACTTATGCAAGTTTAAAGTTTTATGCAGAAAGCAGTCAATAATAACCTGTGCTGTTCTTAGGGCATCTCTGTCCTTGACAAAAATTACCCAGAATCTGTTCCAGCACAATACGATAGCTTAAGTACAGTTTAGAGAAAGTCTGTGTCACAAGATTTTCTATGTCACACACATGCTGTCATTAGTAAATTAATTTCTAAAATATTTTCTATTTCGTTTCTGTTGTTTAGCACATAACCACAGACATATGGGACCAAACTAACAGACAGACAGTAGAAGCTGGCTACCTATCATTTATTCAGGTCTTGTGATTTCTATTACCCTGAAGATTTTAAATATTCACATACAAAAGTGACCAGTGATGCTGTCTTCATGTCAAAACACACACACACACACACATACACACACACACCCCAATAAATTGAAATATATGTGACTTAAAGAAGATCCACTGTGCTTGGTCCCTCTGATATAAGAGAATGTTTGGGCCATACAGAACCTGAAGTCACCCCTCTGCGCCCAGTTAAAAAACATGGCATGAAAGGACAATGAAGAAGTGAAGTGTGATCTTCCCAAATTATCTGTCTCATGCTGCATTGAATCTTATGAGTTAATAAGTTAATGTCATCTCACTTGGTGATTCCTAACATATGAAAGAGTAAGCAGATATGGAGGGAAAGAGATGATGAATTATGTAAAAGCACATCCACATATTTGTTATCTTTTGTCATATATTACAGTCAGGAAAACAGGAACATTTGTGACTGCAAATCACATTTTAAATTGGGGCCTGTCAAATTCAGCAGAAGACTGGCAGTTCTTAATCTTTGTTTAACAACAAAAGCCTCTTTAATTATATTTTCCTTTTCTCTCTGCATCTGCATCTAACAGAGTCACCCTCCAGAGTCTGTGCCTAACAGACTTCTCTCTACTAGGTGTCATTTTTAGGCAATAATTATTTTCTGTACAGGATAAAAGTTAGTGGGGAAGCTGCTTATCATTCAGTGCTGTCGGTGGCTCCTCTTGGGTACAAGTTCTCTCTCTGTTTTTGCAAAATATTCTGAAAAAAAAAAAAATAAAAGAAAGAACTCTTTCCTGGCTCTAGTCGTTGGTTTAACACTAGCGCGGTTCCTTAGTGAGACACCTGGAACAAGTATCATTTTCCCTAAAACATGGATCTAAATGTGATTTCTTTCCGACATTTGGATAATGGTAAAGCAGTTTGTAAAACCCTCACTTTCACTGTCAGAATTTGAAGCTTGTCTTTATATTTCCAAGGGAGACTCAGAGTCTCAGTGCTCCGAAGTTCTGCACCAAGACTTCAAGTCACACAGGGTCATCAGATGAAGATTAGTGGGTCATTTTTAAACTATCAGAAATTCAATAATACAGGTGAGTTGTTTAGTGCCTTATTTCATCCCTTCCCTTGAAAATAACTGCCGTAATTAGTCATTATTTCTAATATGTTGTAGTTGAAAAGGAGGCTGAGAACCACTGCCCTCAAGCTAAAGAAGTGAGCTGCAAGAAAACCAATACAATTGTGCAATTGATGAATAATAGGAGTACCAAGGAAGCTTTTGTTGTTGAAATTTTGTGGTGCTTCTCTGTGTTAGTAATGGGATATTTTATCATATGTATATATATTAAAATTAAGCAAAGAGATAGACTCCAAACATATTTAAAAACGACTAAGAAAGGTGAAGGACAATTTCCAACTTACTTTGAGAATTAATTCTTTGTCACCTTGCTACTTAAAAATCTTTCAAAGCTTGTTGATTCCTCGGCACGTCATGCCAGTCACAATTGTGTGTGCATGCCTTGCTCTGCTGTCTTCAGACCAGAGAGGATATACCTAAGAAGACGTTGAACTTGACTGGACAATAAGATGCTGGACTCTATGTTTGGTGTATGCTTGCAATGGGGGAATCTCAACTGAACTTGAGCTGTGGTTATGCAACAAGGTGGAGGAATCCACCATGGTGGGAGGGTTTGGGGAGGGGTGGGAGAACCCAAGTATCTATGTAACTGTGTCACATAATACAATGTAATTAATGAAGTTAAATAATAATAATAAAAAAAAAGTTTATAATGATTCATGGTGAGATTTAAAACTGTGGGCAAAGCTGATAAAATTTTCTGTTTCAACTATATAATTCAATATTGAATATTACTTCCAATGTAAAATTGGTTATACCCAGATTGCCATTAAAACACTAATTGATTTGACATCCCAGTTGAGAAATTATTGAATCAGTGATTGATTATTGATAACTACTTCTATGCCACGTTTTTCAGTATAAAAGATAACAAAAAAGTGCCAAGTTATTTTATTATTAAAATTTTAACCAGGTTGCATTATGAATGTTGAAAGAGACTATTTTCACATGTGTTTTCAAGAGAATAAATGAAGGAAACATGAATGATTGAAGCATTTAAATTGCTCTGCATAAGAAGTAGAAATGAAGACAGAAACACAATCTGCTCTAAGACTCAATTAGAGATAGAGAGATCTTCCTTCCAGTGATTCACTCCACAGATGTCGGCAAACACTGGAGATGAGAGGGTCTGGAGTCAATAGCTTGGAGCTTCTTCTGAGTCTCCTGTGTGGGTTGCAGCTCCCAAGCAGCTGGATCACCTTTCCTGCTTTCCCACACCTATTAGTAGGGGGCTGGATAAGTGGAGAAGCCAAAACTTGAGATGGCACCCACTTAGATGTTGTCACTGCAACTGACAACGTAATTTGCTATGCCACAGTTCCAGCCCTCAAATTGCCTTTAGTGATGATTCATATGGGAAAGCACCACATAATATGAAGAGTGGGAAAAACTTTTAACACTCTGCAGCAATGTTTTTCTATATTTTTGGGTAGACTTTACAAAAGTAAAATGAGGTTATGACATATCTAGTCAAGGGCCTGGAATGATGGCTCAATGGCTAAATCTTCACCCTGTAAGCACTAAAATCCCATATGGGCACAGGTTCATGTCCTGGTGGCTCCATTTCCCATGCTGCTCCCTGCTTATAGACTGGAAGCAGTAGAGGACGGCCCAAGATCTTGGGACCCTATGTCTGTGTATGAGACCCAGAAGAAGTTCCTGGCTCCTGGTCTCAACTCAGCTCAGCTCTGCCCAATGCAGTCATGTGGGGAGTGAAGCAGTGCTTTGAAAACCTTCCTCTCCTTTTCTCTGAAAATCTGATCTGCCTTTCCAATAAAAATAAATACATCTTTAAAAAAAGATACATCTAGTCAAATACGGTTGTTGGATGAGGAAGATCAATTAATAAGACCATGATAGAATACATGACCTTATAATTTTTGCAACAAGGTGCAAATAGAGAACACAACTCCTATTATTAAGAATTTAGAACAACCAGAATAAAATTAGAAAGCTGATACTCTGAAGAAAGATTAATAAAAACAAACAGAAACTGTCAGTAGCATTTTAACCAAAAATACACAATGTCCCAGGATATAATTAATCATAACTTTAGGTGTTATGAGACATGAGTATATTGGAATTGAGAAAGAATTTTGTCCTTTGAAGTGTCTTTTATGATACAGAAATGTGGCAAGTAATTACCATATTCCAAGGGCACCTTTCTCAGCTCAGTATCTTCATCTCTCTCTCTCCTTTGTACTCACACTGACCATCATTTGGGTAAGTGACAGGGTTGAGATAACGAAAAGGAACCTTAATATCCAATGTGCAAGACATCATGCCATTGAACATAGATAAAGGACTCTGATAAGGTGAGTCAATCAGGCATTAACTAGAATTTGTCACTGTAAGTTATCAGAGAAATCATGCTTCAAAAGCAAATAGCAAATCATGTTTAAATTCAATTTAAAGCATTTTTCCTCCCAGTACCGGTAGAAAACCATGTTACTTTCAGAAATCCCTTCAATTCAGTCCTGAAAATGCAGGCAGCAAACTTTCCATCCATTGTATTTAACAGCAGAACACACCTTAATTGTAGCTGTCATGTAAAATATTTGTCTAAGGTTCTGGTATTTGTGGATTGCTTACTCTGACACATTTGACACACTTGATCTCTGAAGCATGTAGTATATTGCTGGTATTGAATCATGAGATAAACATTTTTCACAAAACAAAATCCAACTCCTTACTTCCATAATCACATTAGAATATCTGCCCTTTGGTACTCCTCCCATCTTTTTAATGTATTTTTTATTTATATAAGGTGAACAAATTTTATATATTTCACAATGTAAACTCAGGAGCACGGTGATAATTCTAACCTTCTTGAACATTCTTTTTTTCTGTCATGGCATCTCCACACTGTCTGATCTTTAACTTTGACATCCGTTGTAAATGGAGCACTGTCATTTTTCTTCTACTCAAATCCAGTAACAATTTGTGATGATTTTCTGACAATATTGTTCATTGTAGCTTAAATAAAGCTAAACAGTTCAAGTCTTTTCCTAAACAACATTAGGATTGTATTTCCCCCTAGGCTCTTCTTTTCACTTGCTGTGATCATACGAACAGGCAGGTGACCATGAAAGCAAGGAGATCTGAAAACTTCATGTACCTTCTGACTTCACCAGTTCAGAACATCACCCTAAGACTCCAGCAGAATATGGAAACAGGTGTAGCTACTGGAGGGAGAAAACCAAGTTTCCTAGACCAAAGTTAGACACATTAAAAAAAAAATGCACTTTTCTAAATCACCATTGCTTGGGGTTCTTTTTAAATACAACATACAGTTGGCAAAAATGCCATCTTGGCTATATGCGCAAGGTTTGTTATCATCTAGACTGCTCTTTTTCTGCTGACTTCAGGTCAAACATTTCATTCTTCATATGACAACCTTATGTTTTTGCCAGTTTCTTTCATCCTTCAATCATATGATGACCTCATTTTCTTCAGGTCCAGTTTCCTTTTGACCTGCATTCTTTCCTGATGGTCTGAAAACTCTCCAGTCACCTAAGCTTGGAGATCACAAAATTTTTATTACTTTCCTTTTTTCTTAACCAGAACAATCAGATGTGTAAGTTTCTATCCTATTTTACCTTAATGTCCAAATTTACCATTCAATGAATAAAATACTTGCTGATTTCTAGAATCTTTTTTTTTTAGGAAAAGTGAAGTATTTGGCTAGTTCATTATACTGGTTTGTGTGCATAATACTTGAAGTTGAATTTAGTAAGCAATACGTATGTTATTTGATTTGATATACGATATTTTGCATTTTCCAGAGGAACTGTGTTAACCCTCCCTAAGGCTTGTGAAGCAGAAGCTATACTTACGCTATTTCTGTTTAATTGTTAAGGGGTAAAGGTAATGAGTGCATAAACTGATATATTATTACGTTAGCAAAATATGGCTATACTAATAAAATGAGAAAATACAGTATATGTAGGCTTGTTTTACTATTTTGTTTTCATAGTAAATAGGAATGGAAAATTAATGTCAAAAGCATAAAAATGGGAAAACAACAGACTGATTATAGGACATAGAGTAGCTGGACTAGGACAACCCTTAAGAACTGTTTCCTTTCATTCTTCAGTGTTTTTTCCACCTTTTGTTTGCACTAGCTTGTGAGCTTGCTAGACATTTTTGGTGTAAGACATCTAGTTAAAAATCTGACTTGGATGGTCTCTTTTACTTTTGCTTTACATCATCTGATTTCTTTCTTTTTTTTTAAGATTTATTTATTTTTATTACAAAGTCAGATATACAGAGAGGAGGAGAGACAGAGAGGAAGATCTTCCATCCAATGACTCACACCCCAAGAGACAACAATGGCCAAAGCTGTGCTGATCTGAAGCAAGCAGCCAGGTACCTCTTCCAAATTTCCCATACAGGTGCTTGGTCCCAAGGCTTTGGGCTGTCCTTCACTGCTTTCCCAGGCCACAAGCAGGGAGCTGGATGGGAAGCAGGTCTGGCAGGATTAGAACCTGTGCCCATATGGGATCTTGGCACTTTCAAGGCGAGGACTTCAGCCACTAAGCCACGCCGCTGGGTCCTCTTACTCGATTTAATATTCAGAATTAATCGTGTATAGGCTAGTGTGTATACTCAATGGTGTGCACACACACATGCACACCATGGGAAATTTTCTCTCTCAAAACAGATTACAATTAATGTTAGTGCTCCAATGAGAAATGCAACTACGGCCACAGAAATTCTATTTCCTGTAATGGAGGAGTGTATTGATAATAATGTTGTGATTCAAGGTATTTGTAAAGCTGAGAAGCGTTTCATCCAAAAGAAAAAAGGACTCAAGCTGAAAATAAAATGCTGGAAAAATCTGACACTTTTAACAGATCTTTCCTCCCTAATAGATCTATGTTGAAGTGGGCCTCCATGAGTCACTCATTAGAAAGTTTGTTCTTTACCAGATTGCTAGCATCGTGTAAGATTTTTGAGCAGCAATGTCTATTTGTGTATTTCTCCAGGATTCAGCAATTACTTACTCTGAATAACTACTTAATTTGCATTTGTTGATTTATTGCAGTGAATCTCAGAAACAAATATAGGATACTATATGCACATATACTGATATATAATTATTTTAGCAACAGACATATACACACAAACATATTACTTTACATAAGCATATATAATTTTAAAAGACTGAACTTTTAAGGAAGGGCATAATTACAACATAGTGAAGCATGTAATACTTCCATTTTAAAATGTCTTTCCCCTAATCTTTGTTAAGTGATACTTTTACCTGTATTAAAGATTTCTTTACAAGAAAATAATTTATACTCAATAGAAAAAACAAGTATTTTCTTAAAAAAGAATGAACGAAAGAAAGAAAGAAAAACAGACACCAGCCTAGTCATTTGGGCTACTTCTGCTCAACAGAGGTTACAGGGCCAGTCACCTTTGATGAAGCAGTGCCGGGCCTCTGTGACAACAGCCACAAATAACGGAACCCTGAAGCCCTGCATGCTCCAAACACTGTAGGAGACCAGTAGAGACACAATCACCCACTTGTAGAAGTCTGCCATTATTTAAATTTGAGGGTTTTCAACTGCTGAGAAACTCATTTCAGCTTTACCTGGAAACACTTGTAGAAGCCAGGACTGTTAAGCTGTGACAAAAACCAGTGACAGGCGATATCCCTCAGTCTCAGCCAAACCCAGCCACCTATTTCACGTCTGTCATTTTATGCCAATGTATGATCCAAGGAATATATAGTAGATGTGACAACTAATAAATGTGATTTACATTTAAATAAAAACAACAAGCTTTGAAGACAGTGTAGCTTTTCATGAGATTTCTATTCTATTATATGGCACAAATACTTCAATTTCTCAATGGCAGCAAATCTTTATCCTTTGAAGGTGAAATGTGTGTTCTGGAAGTGTTTAATGCTTCTTCAGAGTCAAGCATTGCAAATACGCTAGATGAGTTTTCAGTAGTACAGTGGTTAGTCAAAATTGAAGTGTAAGTAAAAAAAAAAAATTCCTTACAGCCTAAAAACTGATCCTGGAGTCTTTCTCTACCAATTCAAAGCAAATCTTTCAAAACTATTTAGTGCAATGATTTGCAGTCATTGATCTGAAAATAATCAGTTGTGTGCGTAAACTTAATTCCCCAGATGTGTCAGGTGAAAGCTGGTTTGTGGCAGTAAAGCTATACTGACTTCTACGTTTCAAGACTATCTTTTCTATATCTTTTTTCTCCAAGTATATGAAGTTGCAATCTTATTTTCCATATTAAAGATCTAAAATGCCTTTGCTTATTTAAGCAGATGCTTCCAGATCTTCACAACTATTTTCTAACTGGCAGGTGCACATCCCCACTGCCTCCTCAAGAATAGTTAACCTAGGGCCCGGCGGCGTGGCTTAGCGGCTAAAAGTCCTCGCCTTGAAAGCCCCGGGATCCCATATGGGCGCCGGTTCTAATCCTGGCAGCTCCACTTCCCATCCAGCTCCCTGCTTGTGGCCTGGGAAAGCAGTCGAGGACAGCCCAAAGCTTTGGGACTCTGCACCCGTGTGGGAGACCTGGAAGAGGTTCCTGGTCCCGGCATCGGATCGGCGCGTACCGGCCCGTTGTGGCTCACTTGGGGAGTGAAACATCGGATGGAAGATCTTCCTCTCTGTCTCTCCTCCTCTCTGTATATCCGGCTTTCCAATAATAATAAAATCTTAAAAAAAAAAAAAGAATAGTTAACCTAAGTACTCACAACATTTGTTATTTTTCCCTGCCTAATTTGCCACACAACTGGAATTGATTACTATGAAAATTACTTAACTAATATCTACTTCTTCCTAGATTGTGAATTTTAAGAGGAAATAATTTTATTATTCAATGATATATTTCTACCATTTGTCATAGTGCCTGATGGGTAAAAGTATTCCATAGGCAAGTATAATATAAAAGAACAAATTTTCACATCTTTTGAGGAATGGAAAATGGAACATGAAAGATGCAGTTCTGAGAAACTTTAATTTTTGCCTACTTAGTACCATTATCTAAATGTGTTCTAGTTAGATAAACTTCTAGTTTCTCAACTGAATTGTAAGGAAACTTATCCAAAGATCTATTAAAAATTATTAACTGAGTTTAACTTACAACTACACTGCAATGTGAGATAATATATTATCAACCAATAAGTAGCCATTTCAATTTATTACTTGGAAAACCATATAGTTAGGACTCAGCAGAATTGCAGGGTTCGGAGTCCTTGCATCGGTGTGTGCTGGGCACAGACTGTGATTTGTCACTACGCTCAGTTGGACTGTAAGCTTTCCTCTGGACTATCGATGCTTAACCTCCCTGTTCTAAGAACATTTATGTTAAAAAATTTGCAATTATAAATTATTTACCTGATACTTGAAAATGCGAATTTACAGAGAGAGGGAGAGACAGAGCATGAGCAAGATCATCCCTTTTGTTGATTTACTTTCTAAATGGCCACTATGGCCGAAGCCAAGCTAATTCAAAGCCAGCAGTAAGGAACCTGGGGCTACTTCTGAGTTCTCCATGTCCATGCAGCGTCCAGAGGACTTGAATCATCTTCCTGTGCTTTCCCAGATCATAAGCAGGGAGTTGGAATGAGAGTGGAGCAGCTGGGACTAGAACCAGTGTGCATATGGGATGCCTAGCAATGCAAGGCTTAGGATTAGCCTTATGAGTCACCACACCAGCTCCTATGTATAAAAATTTGTATGAATCTTTGGTCAGGTTTATGACCCAGGAATGTCTTTGTCAGGGACCGGGGATAATCTCTTTGAAACCTAATCTTTAATAACATGAGCAGCTCTATCTTCCAAGCTCTCTTAGAGGCTTTTGCCTTGGCAACTCAAATCACATTCAAGGAATTTACTAATCATGGGACCATAAACAAATTAATAATGTTCTATGCATTTATTTTAAGATTGCTGCAACAGGGACATATGCATTCTGCATCACTATTAGAATACAACAAGGAAGGACAGGCACCATAGCACAGAATATTAAGCTGCACTTGGGATGCATGTGTTACATCTTGGAGTATCATTTCAGGTCCTTACCATTTTGCTTCATTAGCCCCATTGTGGTGTTAACAGGTCTGGGAAACAGCAGGTGATGGTGCAAGTATTTGGATTCCTGTTGCCTACATTGGATACCTGGATAGAATTCTGCAACCTTGACTTTGTGGCTGGGCCCAGTCTTGGTATTGTAGGCATTTTTAGAGTAAATGAGCAGATGGAATATCCTTCTCTGTCTCTCCCTCTTTTACTCTGCCTTTCAAAAAAAAAAGTACATTTAAAAATAACTACATAGGCAAAGTTCTGGACATACACTGTGCCTATTATAAGCACTGATTAATTAACTAATTTAATAAGACGCAGTCAGCATTTTCCAATACATAACATTCCATCATGTAACTCCTTTAGAACTGGAAGATAAAGGTTATGATCTAAAAATTATTTTAATGTTGAAATAACTGTAAACATTTAATGTAAATGTAGACCTTTTTTTTAAAGCTCAAGAATATTGAGTGGTTTGTTGAAGGGTGCTCAAGAATGACCCAAAAAGACTTTTCTCAAAATTTTCTTGAATTATTAGAAGCAACTATGCAAGTATTCAAATAGTGAAAGAAAATAAAAATGAATTAAAACTGTTTCTGGCCATATCATCTGCACAAATAATATTGTGATGCCACTTTTTCAAGTCTGTGGTCTCACCGAAACCATACCTGAAAGGTAGGGTCCCGAATATGTGTTACAAGTTTCTGTCACAGGATGCCATCAGCCATTCTTCAACAAGGAAATTCAGAAAAGCGAATGTCCGTTGTTGGCAGAGTAGTTTGTTTTCAAGTTCATTGTTTTCTGTCTACTTTTTATGAAGATGTTGTGAACATTCACGTCCCCTCCAATGTTTAAGCCGCATCATAGACTACACTACTCACAGTATGTGTTAATGCTCTTAATTCTTTAAATTTCTCTTTTAAAGTAGTCATTAAAGTCCTCTTTCTCTCCCTCTCTGTCTCTCATCTTCCCCATCTTTCTCTTCTAACAGAATATACTCTGAGACTTCCTCATAGCTAAGAAAAAAATGCTACTTGCTGCTTCTTTAGAAGTTGCTGATTTTGCCACATGTTCCATATTTGAACATCTGTGTTGTCCAAACAGCAATGCAATCAGTTATCCTTCCACATAAGCGTGAGCTTTATTTCCATCTACTATTATATTGATCACTGAATGCTATTTTATTGGGCAAAAAAAATGCTCTTCCTGTATTAGAAAGTAACCGTTGAAGAAAACTCCACATTCTCTATGATCAGTGCACCTTTGGACTTCCTCTCACATCCACGCACTTGACTCCCAGACAAAGCTATAATTGCATTTTCTAATGTTTCATTTTTTTAAACGTTTCAGACCATTTAAACTTCTTGAATAGCTATTTATAAAATTTCCTGTTTACTCTAGTCAAGCAGCGTATTTCCCAGAATAATTATGAATTGTTTGAAAATGTTTGAAGCTGACAGCAGACTGTATGTTGAGTGACAAGGCAGGTTTCATAAAAAAGCAAATTCACAATAGTGGGTCTTTGCTTCCTCATTGTGCTCAAAATTCCAGGTGATTAAATCCTTCAAATATATTTTAGAATTGCGTGATTAAATCTTGTCAGGTAATTTTAAACCCTTAGAGGCATAATACCATCAAACATTATAATATCTTTGATTTCATTCTATCAAAAACAAATTATTTTTCCAGTATAAATATCCTCAGCTTATGAATGCCTCTATCTGTCAATATCACAATATGACAGCATTCAGACACTTGTTATCTATGAAACCAGTGAATCTGCTATTTGTCACTAAGCAACATTCAGAAACAATTTCCTTTTTTCTATTGTCATGCAAAATGCGTTGAGGACAAGAAATGCACACAGAGAAAAATGCTCCTCTGGTAAGATATTTTGACACAAAAAATCTTTCCTTGTCAAAGATGAAAAGCACCCCGTCACTCATTTCTAATTACAATCTCATCCCAGCCATAGTAGAGAGGCCAGCTCCCATTACGACGTCACAGAGGCATTTACCTGCACACTGCATTGGATTTGGCCTGTGAGCTGTATCCGCTGAGCTTAGCCAGGTCTCGTTGGATGCACACTGTTTGGGGTATGTTTTAATTACAACTATAATCTTTAAAGTTGATGAAAAGACATTTTGCCTTGTTGCATGAACATTTGTTACTTCATCTCGATATCAATGAAGACCTTCCTTTGCTAGCCTTATCTGAAACACTTAGGGCATTAAATTGTAATCATTATCAACATTCATGCTGCAAGAATCAATTTGAAGAGTTGTAAACTTATTAAACATTAAAACACAGCCTTTCCTGTTCTGTGATTGTGATTAATATCCATAGCCAAATGAGATGGGCAGGAACGGAGGGGTGTGTGGTTGAGCAGAGTAGATGCAAAATTAACCACGGATAGAAATCATATCCTGGGCCCAGCGTGGTGGCCTAGCAGCTAAAGTCCTCGCCTTGAACGCACCAGGATACCATATGGGCGCTGGTTCTAACCCCAGTGACCCCGCTTCCCATCCAGCTCCCTGCTTGCAGCCTCGAAAAGCAGTCAAGGATGGCCCAAAGCCTTGGGATCCTGCACCCCTGTGGAAGACCTGGAGGAAGTTCCTGGCTCCTGGCTCTGGATCGGCGCAGCACTGGCCATTGTGGTCACTTGGGGAGTGAGTCAATGGACGGAAGATCATCCTCTCTGTCTCTCCTCCTCTCTGCATATCTGGCTTTCTAATAAAATAAGTAAATCTTAAAAAAATATCATATCCTGAGAATTGCAATTCTGGCCATTCACTGGCATGAGATTTTCCAGGTAAGGCATTGTGAAACAGAGGAAGAAAACAATCATTAATGAGAAAACCAGCAACAATATTAAGGCTTTCAGTAATGCAACTTTGTTTTGAAGCCAGCCATGGAGGATTTTTCATTGTTGAGGGTAAATGGGGAGGCTGGGGCCTCAGGGCTTTCCTCTGGCTACAAGCAGTTCTTTCCTGATCCCATTGCCAAAAACTTCTGTAATACTCTCCCCTAGGCTGATGCTGCTAGAAAAGAATTTCTAAGCAAAATCATCCATAATATAAGAACAGACGAGTTGGTGAAATAATTTAAATAGTGGCCCATCATTCCATTGCCATTTGCATGGCATGACCATTCTTACTTCAAATCAATTCTGATACATTTGATTAGCTACTTCTCTCAAAACTGTTATAATGCGTTCATTCAGTAAGCTTTACAGAGGGCAGTATGCCTGATTCTTTTAATTTAAGATTTATTTATTTTTATTGGAAAGGTAGATTTACAGAGAGAAGGAGAGAAAGAGAGATCTCCTGACACTCCCCCAGGTAGCCAAAATGACTGGAGCCGAGCCAATTTGAAACTAGGAGCCAGGAGCTTCTTCCAGGTCTCCAATGTAAATGCAGGGTCCCATGCACTTGGGCCATCTTCCACTGCTTTCCCATTCCATAAGCAGGGATCCTGATGAGAAGCAGAGCAGCAGGACCATGAATTGGAAACCATCTAGCTTCCTGTTTGTGGCCTGGAAAAGCAGTTGAGGACAGCCCAATGCCTTGGGACACTGCACCCGCGTGGGAGACCCAGAGGAGGTTCCTGGTTCCCGGCTTCGGATCGGCGCGCATCGGCCCGTTGCGGCTCACTTGGGGAGTGAATCATTGGACGGAAGATCTTCCTCTCTGTCTCTCCTCCTCTGTGTATATCTGGCTGTAACAAAATGAATAAATCTTTAAAAAAAAAGAATGTTATACAGTATCCAAGCTTTAAGGAGCAGAGTTGGTGGCATAGTGAACCCAGGTCAGTTTGAGTCAAATCCAACCTCATTTCTCTTAGTTCAGTTGGCTCTTCCTGCTGGTCTAATTTAATCCATCCCACTTAATTTATGGCAATTTAATTAATTACATTTCACCTTAAGAAATGCAATAGTGTGTTTGCCTTCAGTCTTCTCCCCTTAAAGCTAACCCTGTTCAACAGCCAGAATGATCTACTTAACACGTAAATTTGACAACATTCCAAACTCTCTATAGCATCGGTATGCCATTTAAGAGAAGAACTTCCCTAAGGTAAGAATGCCCACTTCCTCCACAGCTCACTAATGCCTGCAAAGTGTAGCTTCTTTACCGTTTGTTTTCAAGAGATGCAAATAAAATGCTCAGTAATCCTAATCATGCTAGCAAATGCATGCTTTTCCTACAGAGTCACTGGTGAGTTTTCTTCAAAATTTCTCCCAAATCTTCATAGTCTGATACTGTGGATAATATTAACGGTAGTCAACTTTTGCTTGTTCTGTGAACTGAAGTGGGATCATACAAAGCTGTACGATAAAATATAATACAATATAAAATAAAAGAAATTAGATTAAATTAAAATGAAAATAAATTTCTGAAAACAGAGTTAGGTCTTGCCAGTTAATTACCTCCTCCATTTCTTCTGACAATATTTCCTCTGAAAGTCTGGGGATATTTTAGCAAGGAAGTAGTCCTATTTGAAAAAATTTTAAAAAAACCCTGTGTACTTCAGTGAACAAAATATGCAAACTATGTTAGATAAGCTGCAGGAATTTGCATATTATGCTAATCCTTTAACCAACTGTGTATTTGAGTGAAAATAATGATTTATGATTGATATGAATTATGATATTTAAGGAAAATAATACAGTATATTGATATTTCTAAGCTTCCCAAGAAGGCATTCAATCCAGTTAAAATCATTTAATACAGGAATAAATATAATTAGCACATTAATTTAAGACTTAATTTACAAATATTTTTCTCTTCACTAACTTACACCTTTGATAACTTTCATCAGATTTTATTTTTTCTTCTAAATTATGTGGCCTTGTTCGTGGCTTTTTGCTGACTTTTTAATGTTGATTCTTTTAGTAAACAAGATAAATTGGAAACTGGAATAATTTCATTTGATTTTTTCAAAACATTTTACAATTACATAGTGACTCAGTGTTTTGAACATGCAGCATGACTACTAGGGAATTTGGCCTCAGCATTGTCCTCTTTTTTTAAATAGATGGGTCTCCTGTTAGTTCCAGTTTAACAAAGCAAGGGACAACTCTAGAAGCTAATCACTGACACAATGAAAGATGTGATGAAACTGACTCATAACACAGACTGCTTTTTCTTTTGTACTTACCATATTTCCTTGTGCTGGAAATCTTGATCAAGTCTATGAAGTATAGATGAACTTCAGGAATTTAAGGGACTAACTCTTAGGGAAAGATTTAGAACATTTTTGTGTTTCTGCGTAACCTCTTGGTGCCAGCCTCTGACAATAGAAAACTTTGTGTTTACATTGAGGATGTAGTTCAGCATGGGTCCCAGAAAAGGAGGTGGGGGAGGGAAAAGGCATGCAGAGAAGAACTAAATCCTTAGAAATCCCAACATCTCAAGTCTACCCACATCTGACATGAACGTAATTATCAAATAAATTTGTTTTTTGTAATGAATCTCTACTTTTGCGACTTGACCTGATGCAAGGTAACTAATTGTGATGTCCCACTTAAAAATGTAGAGTGAGTTCTACAGTTTACTTGGAAAAGTATTCACATTAGTTGATTAATCGAAGTTTCCACAAAAGAGCATGGTAATAATAGAATTCAATTTTTAGCAATAAACTTAGCCAAGGAAACAGAATACTCCTTGAAGTCTGACAAGAACTACAAAAGATTGCTGATAGAAATTAGGGAGACTACTGCCATGGTTCAACTGGCTAACCCGCTGCCTGCAATGGCTGGCACTCCATATGGGCACTGGTTCATGTCCTGACTGCTTTGCTTTTGATCCAGCTCCCTGCCTGTGGCCTGGGAAACATGGAGAATGCCTCAAGGCCTTGGGACCTTGCATCCACTTAGGAGACCTGGAAGAGGCTCCTGACTTCTGTCTTCAGATTGGTTTGAGATCGAATTAGCTCTGGTCTTGCAATTATTTGAAGAGTGAACCAGTATATGGAAGATCTTTCTCTTCTCTCTGTAAATCAGTTTTTCCAACAAATTAAATACATCTTCTAAAAAATTAAAATTTAACTCCTGGATGTCAGCATCAAGAAGTGACAGCCTTACCAAGTGATTTAATAATGGAGGCTCTTCCCTCATAAATGAGATTAGAGCCATTATAAATTTGCCTGAGTGTGTGCCTCTCCAATCACGTAAGGACCTCCAATCACGTAAGGACAGAATGTTCGAAGAAAATTGTTAACAATGCAATATGAAACATTTTATTCCTGATTTTTTTTATCTTTTTAATGAGATAAGACAGATCAATCACTTTTTGCTTAGTTTCATTTTGACTGTGTTTTTTTTTAAAGAGGGAGAAATACATGCTATCAATGCACACATAATTTGGAAAGATTTGAATTATCCAGTAATCTAATCATATCCTAACACAGGAGCAAATCACAAATGAGAGGGGTGGCAGGAAGCAAAGTGAAATATCTTGTCTTTCCTAAACCTAATTCCTAAGTGTCTTCTATTCTTGGGTAACAATGAATAGTGTCAAGTTTCATTTATTAGAATACTTGTCTCTTCAGGAATTATTTTCACATCCTATCATCTGAATGACACAGGTAAGCCCAAACGTATCATGCTGATATTTTATGTTCTTTTATTTCACATGTCCTGCAGAGCCCTCTTCTACATTTTAATATTCCACTGTTAATTTTCCTTCACTACACTGTGATTCTCAATGCTGTATCAGTGGTATGTATTAGCAGCAATTGTCTTTCTCCCTTTCTCCCTCTCTTTTTCCATGTTACACTGTATGTTTCTGTTTTCAACCTTGCAAAGGTATCCACACAAGTGTACGATATGATATTTAAATTTCAATTATGCAGAAGCATTTTATCTAGGATAACAGTTCAGCATTCAGTTATTTCAATTTTTATTACATATCAGGTCCCAGCTATATGCTAAAGACTATATTGAACATAGTAAGAATGCAGGAATATAAAAATAAAAAGAGAAGGGCTGAAGAAGCCACAAAGTACTGGTAAGAAGAGAATAGGATTTGCAGTCTCAGAGCTGTGAGTTTAGCGCTCACTTATTCTACCATTGACCAGTTACATATGCTTGATTATATTGCCTTAAGTTCTCTATTTGCCTCCAAAAAAGTATTAAAACATACCTCAATGGGTTGTCAAATTGCATTAAGATACATAAAATAAAGTTAAATGAAAAGCTTGGCACAGAATAGTAGCTTAATGATAATTAGTTCCTTCTTTTTGTCCTTCACAATTTTGAAGCTTGGCATTATCTATGCATGTTTTGCACTGATTTCAATAAAGATCCTTTCATTCTTTCAAATGTTATGGTAATACACTCTTTAAAAAAATAGAAGTTTAATTTAATACCAAATAAAGAATTTAATTATTTCCTGAATCAAATTCTGCAGATAAAAAATCCACTTAGTTTAATAATAATTCCATTCATATGGCTGAATACCTATAAATCTATTTTCTGTGTTCTCATAAACATTTATCTAATGGGTTTATTTCTTATGTATTAAAAAGCAGCATCATATTTAATGTCTCAATTAACCTGAGATTATTATTAAAGATAAGCATATGCTAAGAGGACAGTTAAATTATGGGAAGACTTCTATTTAAATGTTTAGAAAATATGTTGTTCTACATGTTGTAATTGCTGAAGTTTATGATATGGGGAATGGTTTCACAGTAAAGGAGAGATTGTCAAAGTACTGCTGACAGGTACAAAAAATCGTGGGTTTGGATTAATAGGTCTGAGAAATTTTGCACATGCTTTATGAATGGTCTCTCCACCCTAATTTCTTCTCTGTAAAGTGACCTCCTGTGTGGTTGAATGCTGACTGCCAATCCCATGGCAAATGCTCAACAAATAGAGGCCCTTCTGATTATGTTCTCACATGATCATGTGTGACTTGTTTAGTTTTGAAATATGAACTCATTTAAAGTTGTATCTAATGTTAGAAACCTACAGGTCACATCAAATGTCTTTAAGATATAATATCTAAAATAAAGATATCCAAAATAAAACATGACCCTTTTGGGAGAACATGGAACATGCTAGATACATGTGTGATCATCAGAAAAATGAAATATTAAAGGTTTCTTTTGCAGGTAGCTATCTAAATGAGTTGCAGATCACAAATACTGCAGAACCCTAAGTGCCTAAGAGGTAAAATTAGATTAAAGATACTAAATCATGGAAGAAAGCACTTTTCAGAATTTTGCTAATCTTAATCACAGCATGGGGTTCTAAGTTTTAGATTCCCTTTCCCTTATTCCCCTATACCTACAGAACTACTTTTGGTATGTGTCTGAGAAGACAACTCTATCAATCTATCTTTTGCCAAATCCAGGTCACTTTAGTACCTGTAATACTTTAATCTTTTTTTGCTTCATGCATTTATTCATTGTTTAGTACCAAAGTCATGTTATACATGTTTGGAGTCAGCATTGTAATATAACAGATTAAGCCACTGCCTGGCAAGCTGGCATCTCCAATGGGCACCAATGCATGATCTAGGGTATTTAAAGCAGAATCCTAAGTGGCAGATTATCAATACATTCCAAGGATTCACCAGGGTACTTTAAATAGTATGTCAATCATTGTCTCTTCTCATGCGATATTTGAGCATGTTAAACTATGTTAGCTGAGCATTTACTTTATAGAAAGGATCTCAAAAAGTTATATAATATCAATTCCCTTCATAACAAACATCTTGGAATGTACCATTATCTCTAAAAAGACAAAGGCTATCCAATATGCATTATGACAATTTTCTGGATTGACAGAATGGCAAAGTCAGGTAAGCTATAATGAATATAACCATCAACTAACAAAGTAACTGAAAATAATCTTCATATATGACATTCACCTGTAAAGTAGCTACATATCAACAAAAATAATATCAAAAACAACGGTATTAATAATGGTCAATAACATCTTCAGACTAAAGATGAAACAAATACAGATATTCTGTGGCTAATCAAACACAGCTTGTTGATATAAAGGCTAGAAAAAGAAGAAAGGATAAAATCAGGATACAGAATGGATAAATGAACCACATTTTCCTGGAGCGGAGTTGATTTCTTTGCTAGAAATTTTCCATTGTCCTCTCTAGTGAAACAGTTGCAGAAGGTAGTTCTGAGATTGAGGCGCCTCTCTTTTGATTTAGTGTGAATACACAAGGCTAAATTTGACCATGAGAAAACTTTTCTATATAGATGCAAGAAACTATAGCAACATATTTGTTTTTACCTCAGGAGTCCCAGAATTAAAAATGTAGCAGTTTGGGGCAGTAACAGACATACTTGCAACACACACACACACACACACACACACACACACACACACACTACCATTCTGCACTCTAATCTGCTCAAAGAATCTTGTGAGACAAGTGCATACTTTAAGTTGTTTCTGTAGGATAAGAACACAAGTTAGTACCCCTGTTATTCTACATTTCAAAGATCTTTATATCCTAGCAAATAAAAATAATTCTCATCATTTTTTAAAAGATTTATTTTACTTTTATTACAAAGTCAGATATACAGAGAGGAAGAGAGACAGAGAGGAATATCTTCTGTCTGATGACTCACTCCCCAAGTAAGCGCAATGGCCTGTGCTGTGCTGATCCAGAGCCAGGGGCCAGGAGCCAGGAGCTTCCTCCAGGTCTCCCACACGGGTGCAGGATCCCAAAGCATTGGGCCATCCTCGACTGCTTTCCCAGGCCACAAGCAGGGAGCTGGATGGGAAGTGGAGCTGCCAGGATTAGAACTGGTGCACATATGGTATCCTGGCACGCTCAAGGCGAGTATTTTAGCCACTAGGCCACACCGCTGGGCCCAAATAATTCTTAATTTTGAAAAAGAAAACATAGATGAAGCACAGCAACAAAAAGAATGATACATATAAGGTCAGAGGAGAAGCTAAGTGGGACGTTTTTGTGTCTCCTCATTGAGTTTACACTAATTTGGCAAACAGGAGCAAAATACTGCATAAGGGAGAGCTTATGGTGGCCCACCTGGTCAGGGAGAAAAGCAATCACCCTTACTTATTGATAGTGTCCAGTTATTGCACCTGCAACGTGCTAGGTGCTAACACTTGGCAGCTGACAAATGGAAATAAAACTGATGGCTGAACCAGATACTTCATGCCAGGGTCAACAGAGACCACCAGCACATGGAACGGTTTTCATCTGCTCCTAGACAGTTGTGAAAAGGAATAGTACAAGATAATGATACTATTGGAAACATAATACTCTAGTAAGTAATTTTACAAATTAATTGAATACTATCCAAGCAGAAATTGTAACAAAGAAGATGTAGAGTTTCATTTAGCAAGCTTAGTTTTCTTCATGTCATGTTTTTTGTGGCTTTAGGAAGAAGGACTATAAAGTGGCATGGATCAACCAAAAAAGGACAATAAAATTTCAGTATATCAGATTGATCATGATGAAATGTCTTCCTTCCATACAAGAAGTTGTAGCTGTTATGTAAACTGTAAGAGATAGATAAGAAAAAAAAAAGATTATAAAGAACAAAAGGAGGGCCTGGCGGCGTGGCCTAGTGGCTAAAGTCCTTGCCTTGCGGGCACCAGGATCCCGTATGGTGCTGTTCTAACACTGATGGTCCCACTTCCCATCCAGCTCCCTGCTTGTGACCTGGGAAAACAGTCCAGCACAGCTCAAGGCCTTGGGACATTGCACCTGCATGGGAAACTCGGAAGAGGCTCTGGGCCCCTTGCTTCAGATCGGCTCAGCTCCAGCCACTGTGGCCACTTGGGGAGTGAATCATTGGACGGAAGATCTTCCTCTCTGTCTTTCCTCCTCTCTATACATCTGAATTTGCAATAAAAATAAATAACTCTTTTTAAAAAATTAAGAAAAGGCCATAAGACAAGAAAAAGAAATCAGAGGAATCCAAATGGGAAACGAAGAAGTCAAACTCTCACTATATGCAGATGATATGATTCTTTATGTAGAAGAGCCAAGAGACTCAATACAGAGACTGCTAGAACTTGTACGAGAGTTTGGTAGAGTGGCAGGGTACAAAATTAATGAACAAAAATCAACAGCCATAGTGTATGCGAACAGCCCCAAGATGGAAAAAGACTTAACCAGCAAGATACCATTCAAAATAACAGAGAAAAGTATGAAATATCTGGGAATAAATCTAACCAAAAATGTAGGAGACTTATTCGAGGTAAACTACAAACTACTTAAAAAAGAAATTGAACAAGACCTCAAAAGATGGAGTAACATCCCATGCTCCTGGATAGGTAAAATCAATATCATTAAAATGTCTATACTGCCAAAAGCAATATATACATTCAACGCAATCCCAATCAAATTGCCCAAAACATTCTTCATGGAACTGGAAACAATGATCCAAAAGTTCATCTGGAAGCACAAAAAACCACGGATAGCTAGAACCATCCTGAAGAACAGGAAGTTAGCAGGGGGAATCACAGTTCCGGACCTCTGGACATACTATAGGGCAGTGGTTATCAAAACAGCATGGTACTGGCACAAAGATAGAGAGGAAGATCAATGGAGCAGAATAGAAACACCAGAAGGAAACCCACACAGATACAGCCAAATAATCTTTGACAAAAAGACAAACGACAATCCAGGCAAATGGGAAGGTCTGTTCAATAAATGCTGTTGGGACAACTGGTTAATAGCCTGCAGAAACAAAAAAATAGATCCACATCTCTCACCATACACTAAGATCAGATCTAAATGGATAACAGATCTAAACCTACATCCAGAAACCTTCAAACTTTTGGAAGAAAATGTTGGAAACACACTGGAACACTTAGGGGTAGGCCCTCACTTCCTAAAAAAGACTCCAAATGCAATAGAAATCGAGACCAAAATAAACAATTGGGACCTCATCAAACTAAGAAGCTTCTGTACAGCTAGAGAAACAATCAACAAAGTAAAAAGGCAACCCACAGAATGGGAGAAGATCTTCGCACACGACATAGGTGATAGAGGGCTGATCTCCAGAATATACAAAGAGCTACAAAACAACCAAAATGTCAAAACAAACAAGCCACTCAAGAAATGGGCACGGGAAATGGGCAAACACTTCACAAAGGAACAAACCCAAATGGCAAATAAACATATGAAAAAATGCTCAAGTTCCCTGGCAATAAGGGAAATCCAAATTAAAACATCAATGAGGTACCACCTAACGCCAGTAAGACTGGCCCACATGAATAAAAGCACCAACAACACTTGTTGGCGAGGTTGTGGGGAAAAGGGATCCCTACTCCACTGCTGGTGGGGCTGCAGGCTGGTACAGCCTCTATGGAAATCAGTATGGAGAATATTCAAACAACTCAAATTCAACATACCGTATGATCCAGCAATAGCACTCCTAGGAATATATCCAGAACAATTGTTTTATGAGAAACCAACATGCACTCCTATGCTCATAGCAGCACAACCAGTAATTGCAAAAACATGGAAGCAACCAAAATGCCCATCAACAGAGGATTGGATAAGAAAGCTATGGTTCATCTACTCCATGGAATACTACTCAGCTATTAAAAAAAAACAAAATGCAGTTCTTTGTGGCCAAATGGGCCAAACTGGAAACCATCATGCTAAGGGAAATGAGCCAATCCCAAAAGGTTAAATACCACATGTTTGCCTTAATTTAAGATGATATGATGTTATGTATAACATGTTATGTTTTGAATGTTATATGTTGTGTATAAACTAAATTGAAGTATAGGTGAGGTGATCACAGAAGGTGGCTGGGAACTCGTATTTACTTTCAACATGTTGGTTACTCATTACTATGTCAATTAATTCCATAATGATGTAAATTTTTGCTGATGGTATGATGGAGCTTTCAATTGACTGGGATAATACTCTGCTAGCTCTGTCTTCAGACCAGAGAGGGTATACCTAAGAAGACGTTGAACTTGACTGGACAATAAGATGCTGGACTCTATGTTTGGTGTATGCTTGCAATGGGGGAATCTCAACTGAACTTGAGCTGTGGTTATGCAACAAGGTGGAGGAATCCACCATGGTGGGAGGGTTTGGGCAGGGGTGGGAGAACCCAAGTATCTATGTAACTGTGTCACATAATACAATGTAATTAATGAAGTTAAATAATAATAAAAAAAAAAGAAAAAAAATTAAGAAAAGGAACAGCGAGAACCATTTTAGCTACACTGATACACTCGAAATACCTGTCTGTGCATGAGACAGACAATTTTAAGAATGAAATACTTCAGCGATGATAGGCATTCTAAATAGATAACATTTATTTCCAGATTGCCATTTCCAAGTTGTAAGGTCACTCCACAGCTCTACAGAAGCAGGCACTCTGACAGTACAACAGGCTCCTCCACAGATTACTTGGTCCTTTTCATAGCCCTAGATATTCACAACAGCTATCATGAACACCCTTTTCATAGCCCTAGATATTCACAACAGCTATCATGAACACATGTGACATATTGAAGAAGGCTGAACTTTCTAGTTTCAATTTAATACTGGGCATTTAATGTCTCAATCTGTGTTGTACATGGCATATATCCCTCTGTATTGATGGCATTGGTCCTGTCAATGTCATCTGCTTTAGATTTCAATTTGTTAGGCAGGAGCAAAGTCTATTTGGCAGGAGAGTAAAAAGAAATGCTATAGCCCTTTGGTTCAAAGTGATCTGGTTCTGCCCACAGTGGATATTTAACTCTATATTCTCAAACTCATATACAGCTCTGTGGGAGAGTTGAAATCCTTGGCCAATTCCTGTCTGGCAGAATATAAAGCATAGTTGTAATCCTTACACTTTTAAAACCCAGATGATAGCCTCATCAATACTACATTCTGTATTTTCAAACTTTGTTTATTCAGTAACTCACTGGAGAACCAGGAATTTTCTATTCAATCTGGGGAGCCAGTTGTGGAGAGAAATTAAAATACATTTGGGCAAAATTACCAATGATTATGTTTGTGTGCTTATTTTTTATACCTTAATTTATTGCAGAAAGCACATTTATTTTATTAAACTATAATAAAATTCTATAATTTAAAAACAGGAGCAAGCATTCATAAAATGAAAATAAAAGATGTAAGCATAAAATGAATAATCAGGGGTCACAAAAACAATACTGTCTTTAAGTTAGACAAACCTGAATTGGCCTAACTCCATCCTTCAGAACCTGTATAAGCCAGCAAAAGTGGTTCACATTCTCTAGTTTTCAACTTACATATGAGAAAATGTGTGGGAAGCAGGCCAGATAGACACGGGGATAGCTGCAGAAGTGATTTCATCATCACTCAAATGGAACAAAGGCACATATCCTTCATAAACTATGATACTATTTCAAGTAGATCAAGAACAAGGTTGTTTGCAAGTATCATAAACCTAGTCAAAGAGCTTGACCGGGAGCATTGAGCAGTGCTTACCTGAAAGAGGCTAGCAGACTTGCAATGGAAGTTTAGGGGCCAGCAGCAGAATTTTCATATGATCATCTAGGGCCCAATGTGATGGCTCAAATGGCTAATCCTCCCTGCTGGAAGTGCTGGCAGCTCCTATGGGCACCTGTTCATGTTCTGGCTGTTCCACTACCCATTCAGTTCCCTGCTTGTGTCCTAGGAAAGTAGTAGAGGATGGCCCAAAGCCTTGGCTTCCTGCACCCATGTGTGAGACCCGAAAGAAACTTGTGGCTTCAGAGCAGCTCAGCTGCAGCTCTTCAGGCCATCTGGGGGTGAATCAGCAGATGGAAAATCTTTTTGTCTTTCCCTCTCTCTGTAAATCTGATAAATCTTTCCAATAAAAATAAATAAATCTCTTATAAAATATATCATATGACAAATATGTATGTATATACAAAAGCAATCTATGTGAAATCATACACTATGTACTCTAAGCCTTCATTTATGCAGCATGATTTGAGGCTCAGCCATGCTGTTACATAACGAATCACCTTCTTGTTGCTGACTGGTGTTCTTTCAGGTAAGGGTATATATCTGTTTACCTACTCACCTTTGATAGATGTAAGAACTGTACTAGTTTTAAGCTTTAATGAACAGTTACACTAAGCTTATTCCTGTATGTATCTTTTTGTGCACGTATTTTAATATGTTTTGAGTAAATACCTAGAAGTAGAATTGTATTTCCATAGGTTAGAATTATAATTAGTTGAAAATCAGGAGCCTGAAATACAATCCAAGTGTCTCAAATGGATGGTAAGGCACACTGAACAAGTAGAAGTAATCCAACTACTTGGGCCCCAGCCATCTATGTGGGAAACCTAGATGGTATTCCAGACTCCTGGCTTTGACATGATGGTTATAGTAATTTCAGTAGTGAATGAGCAGATAACAGATCTCTGTTCATAACTATTCCCTTCTAATACAACAAACAAATCTGAAAAAGCAGAGAATATTTTCTAGTGTTTTTAAATAGGCTTTTTTTTTTTTACTACTTTGATGTTTTCTTCTTTGTTTTTCCATTCCACTCTAGTGGCTCTGTGTGTGTGTGTGTGTGTGTGTGTGTGCGCATATTAATTAGTCACACATAAGTATTAAGTACAGTATGCATATTTATGTATATCCATTCTATTTTCCTTTGCATATGTTTCTTTTTTAAAGATTTATTTTTAATTTGAAAGACACAGTCACAGGAATGAGAGAAATAACTTCCATTTTGTGGTTCACTGTCCAAATGGCCAAGAAGGCTGGGGTTGGGCCAGTCCGAAGCAAGGAGCCAGGGGAGCTTCTTCCAGGTCTCCCACATAAGGGCAGGAGTCCTAGAATTTGCCAAGCATTGGTAGGGAACTGGATCAGAAGTGAATCAGCCGGCTTGTTCTCTGGTTCTCATAAGGGGTGCTGGCACCACAGGCTGAGGATTAACCTGCATGGCAGAGGGCCAGCACCTACATGACAATTCTTGAAAAGTAAAAGTTGGGAAATGAAGGCACATTGATCACATGTTGAACAAAGTATAGCTAGTTATTTTATGATACTGAATATTCACAATTAATAGTAGGAGTCAGTTATTTTTTTTTACTATAGAAATGTGAAAATTCATTTGTAAATGATTGAAAAAATATATTGCCTTTTCTTTTTAAAGCTCCAGTTACTTTTATTTTAATTATATATACAGGAGAGCTATGGCAGCATTATGTTCAAACCTAAAACTAAAAGAAAATGTAAACATTTTGCTCACTTTAGAATATCCATTTTCTAAACCTTGAGGATCCTATAAAAGACAGTTGGTGGAGTATTCTAAAATATTAATTTCCAAAATAGAGACGCATCCGTGTTTTATCACATTTTGTTTCATTCTCTTTGAAAGCATGTTTCGCAAAGAAGCAAACCGTGTTCCTCCCAGCATCTCCAGATGGCCTCATCCAGACCTGCTGCCCTGCCAAGTGTTCAGTTCCCCCAAATTATCCATTGCACCACGGTATGTCTATACTAAATAAAGGTTAAAATATCATTGAAGCAAGACCATATGCCCAAGCATGTAATATGCATCACAGACTTGGGAATGTGAAGATAGATTCAGATTATACTCAACTTTCCAAGAAACTGGACCAACTGAATGGGAAAATATACTCAAACAAGCCAGAGAACAGAATAGCAGTTTCTTGAAGGGTGATTGTGACAGGAATGGCTAGTCATGCCACCTCTGGCAAATGTTTTTCCTGACTCCCAGAAAAATAAGTGTATGTCATGAGTATGAAGAAGTATTTGAAAATGTGGCTTCCTCCCCTACAGTATTTCCTCAATATCCAAGGGACATGAACACCATGGCCCCCTCCCCAGGGAAACATCCTAAACTGTCCATGCCCTCGTGTTCCATGTAAAACGGTATGTTTGCACATAACCTATGCTGTCCTCACACAGCCCTCTGATCATCTCTAGGGTACTTGTAACACCCAATACCATGTAAGGGCATATCCATAGTAGCTATACTATATTATCTCCGGGATAAAAATGAGAAAATCTCTTTGTACATACTTTGTACTTGGTTGTTCTGGGCTTTTGGTGAGTGAACCGAGATAGATTAATCTCTCTCTTTCTCTGTGTGTGTGTGTGTGTGTGTTTCTGTTTCTCTGGGCATTCTCCTTTGAAATAAATTAAAAATAAATTTGCAAAACAATTTTAAAAAGAAAACTACTTCAGGAGATGTACTGCTTTGTAATTGAACAACATGAATCATTTGGACAGTTGCTTAATTTGTTAGTAGCCTTGTGGATTTTAATAAACAAGCATCATAATTATTTATTAGTGAAAATTTAAATTTTAAATATATTCATTGTACTAATATTTATTTTCAATAATTTTTCTACATTATTTCAAAAATTGAAATTCAACAATTTTGCCTCTGATAAACTTCATGTGTTTACCATGTTCTAAGTAGTACACATTTTACTGTCAGTAGCTGAATACAGTTCTTTTAAGTAAGTGATTGGGTATATTGTATTGAGGAGAAATAGTAATGATGTGACTTAACAAGAAACTGTATTAGAAGCTATTCCTATCTAGCTAACAGACAGAAATCACTGAGGATAATATGGTGCAATTATCACTTAGTCACTTGAAATTTAAAAAGCATTAAATATACTCTTACCCGAGATGCACATTGTCTTAGTCTCTATTTGCTCATTCATTAAAGTGCATAATTGATTGATCTGTCTCAGAATGGACTTGTAGAAAATGAGACCTAGCTGGTCAGAAGCTTAAGGAAATGACCATGACTGTAAGTATTCTTAGTTATACAAGTAAGAAAAGAATAATTTTAATATACTTATCACTTTATGTGAGACTCATTTTTTTGCACATACCTTATGTGTTATTGTACTGATTACTTTTGTTCCTGGTGAGTGGAGAACATGAGCAGTGAGATCCACGAGAACCCTTATTTTATTAGTTTGCAATTCTCCCTGAGCCCTATGCCACTCTTTTAGTGTTCGATGATGTAAATTCTCCTGAGCTGTTGCAGAAAATCAAAAAGCAATGATGTTCTTAGAATTATCATCAGCCAAGTGACAGGCCTATTTTACTACACTAGAGAAATAACTCAGAGAATAACTAGGTTGTGATTGATTTTGAAACTATGAGACACAAAAACTAATTGAAGGAATTGAAAAATAATAAGTTGGGGATGTAAAAACCCAGGCAGGACAAGGCAGCTGCTCACCTTAAAGATGTGGTATGTGAATACATAGAATATTGCATATAAAATAGCACAGTGCTTTCTGCCTGGCACTCAATCAGTGGCTTTTAGCTAATGTCTTAGTTCAAGTTGTTCTAATAAAATGCCTTAGATTAGATGGCTTTAATAAAACACTTTCATTTTCAAAATTCTACAGGTTGGTTAGTCTAAGATGAAGCAGCTAGCACATTTAAAGTCTGGTGAGAGCTATTTTCCCAGTTTGCAGATGGATGACTTCTGGATGTAACTTTACACGAACAGAGAAAAGCATAGTGCCTCTTCCTTAACTAAAAAGGAAATCAATTTCATTACGAAGGTCTCCATTCTTGACACAATAGCACTGTATCTTTCAAATACCCCCACTGCAAATATAGCATTAGGAATTAGAGCTTTTATAAAGTATTGAGAGGAGAGAATTAAAAATTGAATTCATGAGGCTGATGCTGCAATACAGAAAACAGTGTCATTGTTTATAAGGCCAGCTCAAGTTTCAGTTGTTCCATTTCTGAAACAGCCCCCAGTTGATGTGTGTAGGAAGGCAATGGAGGACGGCCCAAGTGCTTGGGCCTCTGCCACCCTTACTGGAGGGAGTTGTTACCTCTTGAATTTAGCCTAGTCCAGCGTTGGCTGTTACAGCCATTTAGGGAAAAAATTGCAGATGGAAGATGTCTCCTTTCTCTTCTCTCTTTTCTCTCTATGTCACTTTTTGTTTAAAACACTAATTTGTAAAAAGTCGGTTCACAGCAGTCAGCTTTACTTTAAAGTACAATTACTGCACACGTTCTTCTTAAAGGATGGAGCAAAAATCAATAGTGGAAGTTACAGCAAGTAAATATTTGTTTCAACAAAAACAAAATTTTGTACAGCGATGTGAACACAGTAATACCAAGATGAAGTCTGAGGACTGTGACAAGTGGGGGATTACTGTAAGTGAAGACTATAGATGAGTTAATAGAGTGTCTTTGGTGACATGCAAAAGTTCCTTTTGGTTCAGAGATGCTATGATTCTAAGATGTAAAGGTCCTGTCTAAAATTCACAGCTTTTTGTTTGGAACACAGATATGACATTCGGTAGGAGAGCTACATTTGGATTATCCTTATACATTCGCAATATGGCTTATCCATAACAAAATGTCATCCACAAAGATTTTAATGCAGCATCTATTTGAAATACAATCAAGCAAAGTAAGACAGTCTAAATTCTCAGAGAATCAAAAAAATATACCAGAAAACAAATAATTATAAAACATATGTCAGGATTTAAGTGATTTGAAGATGAAAAAATATTTTCCTTTATCTGTTCCAATGCTTGCTTCTAATACTTTCTGTTTGTAAAACACTAAAGAGTGCATTTTTAGAATGACTAGTTTTAGTTATTCCAAAACTATCGTATTATCCAAATTTTGTAAAATGATGTTTAAAAGTGAAAAATATATAAGTAGCGATATCAACCTGCTCCATCTAAAAAGCTTCAACTTCCAAAATTATGATGCATATATATTTTGCTGATTATAAATAGAAAACCATGTATCTAAAAAGCTAATAATTTGAGGGATCAATATTAGTATTATATTAATTTCATCACTGTCTTCACTAGAGCAAAAGATTTTTATTTCAGATAAATTTGTTTTCAGAACTATTTTAACACATAAATATTAGCTCTGGAGAGAATGTGGCATGGCTGCTTAATGTGATACCTGCAAAGCCAGTGGCACATGTCAGTGCTCCTTTAAGTCCCAGCTGTTCCACTTGTGATCCAGTCATTCTAATGCACCTGAGAAAGTAATAGAAGATGGACCAAGTGCTTGGGTCTCTGCACTCAGAGACCGGGAGGAAGGTGTGGTCTCTTTGTGGCCCCTTTGTGGCTTCCCATTTGGGGAGTGAGCCAGTAGGTAGATCTCTTTTTCTTCCTCTCCACCTCCACTTATATCTCCCTGTTTTCCTCTCTTTCCATTTAACTCTATATATACAAATAATTTTAAAAAGATATCAGCTCTGCTGCAACTGGGTATTTTTTTGATCCCCAGAAATCTAGGTAATTGGATGAGCAGTAAATACTTTTCCAATGCACTGTCTTATAAAGCTCATCTAGCTCTACAATCTGCTTTCATTTCTGAGGGACACTCCTGCTAAATTTATTGTACAATGATTTCAATGCTTCTAGGCTTTTACCATTCACATCTTCGATAGTTTCATTTTTATTAAAATTACAGGTGCCATTTCACAAAATTCCTTTTATGATGAAATAGTCAAACTTTCATTTCATTTTATAGTCAAGCTGCCAATAAAAAGGGTTGAGTACGATATTGCTATGCAAGATATATGTGTGCGTCTTTTCTTGTTCTTTCAAGAATTTCCAGATAATGTTGAGTATTATCAGGGCAGATCTTTCAGTTTAAGGTAATTTCAAAATATACAATTTTAATTATGAAAATCATATTCATACATTGACATTTTATAATATAAATATATAAACACCAACAGCTTCAGCTAGGCCAATCTATTTTAATTTTACATTAGTTCGAAATGTTATTGCTTGATATTTTTCTCTGATCATTCCCAGATATATTATTATGCTCAATACTTTCATTTCTAGCAGATATTCTCATTAAAAAATATCATGTTGTATATAAAGGTGGTTAGTATATGTAGATTCTATCAGTAAATCTACCAATGAATGGCTAAAATAAGAGGGAATAATAACAGCGTAACAAGAACACATGGAAAATGCCATGTTAAAGAAGTGGAAGATAGCACTTTTTAACAACCAAATACTATTAGTCCAGAGATTCTCATTTTCAATTCAAAAGATACCTTTTAATTAAAAATAGTTAAGCTGTTTTATTTAAACATTTCCTCAAAGTTTCAGATTACATTCAACATGGAAAGCCACAATAATTATTGTTCAATTCCAGGGGATACTCCTGATTCTATAGGTTAACTGACCTTTCATGAGTAGCATATTTACATGCAGGAGGCACACAAAAGTCCTCAGCACACGTGCAGGAGTGAGAGGGGGCTACCACTTCTACCACCGTGAGCTCTTCTGAGATTAAAAAGAGGCAGCTGTCTGAGAAGATTTTATCCTAAAGCAGTGTGCATATTTAAACGAGTATAGCGTGTACAAGGTTTCAGGGTGAAATTTCTTTCTTCACAACGAATCTTGTGAACAATGCAGTTAACTGTACATGATGATTTGCAGTGAGTGGGAAAAATTCAGCAATTATAATATACAAAAAAAAGGTGGTTAAAAAAAGGAAAGAAGACAGTATCAGCAGTACATATATTTCATTTCAGCACCCTAGAATAGATAACTTGCTTGTGGTATGATGACTCCTCGATGCCACCAAAAATAGTTCATATCTTTCATAAAAACAGCTAAGCGCAAACTTCCATCTAAGATGGAAAAGAGATTGCTCTAAAGCTCTAAATGCCCTCAGAACAATATCTGGATACCTGGGCAAGGGCTATAACAAATAAAGCTAGATCAATGCACACCAGTGCTACACGTCTTCTCAAAAGGCACATTTCTGTCAATAAATGGCAGTGAAGCGGTGGCTGTTTCATCTGCTCCTGTCGCTACTCCATGCTCTCATCCCTCCATCATGAATGCATGGTACCCTGATGCAGTACAACTACTAAAAGGGTTTAGAACTATGGCCAGCACCATGCACTCTGTGGGAATGAGGACAAGTCAGCTAACACATCAATGGAGGACTCAGTAACACTATCTCCTGGGTTTATGAAACAGTTTAATCCTGTGATTTCCAGTCCCAAAGGCCAGTCCTAGGCATAGGACAGGTTGAGTGTTCATGTGGTGAGAGAAGAGAAGCAAGTGATTGCAAGATCATATAATCATTATTGGACATAAATTAACTCATAATTTTTGCATTACATCTTCAAAATTAATTGCATTTCCTTTGCAGTGTGTTAATCAATTAAAGTGTCTCAGCACTTCTGTGAAAACCCTAATAAAATATATTAAACAAAGAAAGCCAATATTTAAAAACCAAACTTTCCATAAGTATGACATATTATCAAATAAAAAAGTCACATATGATTATATTTGTATTATCACTACAGCTGTGTAAAATTATTTTTGTCTTAGGATAGGAACTAAAGGGAACTATAATATTAGAATGCATTACTTTGAAATTGTATGACTGTGAGTTAACTTATTCTTCATATTTATTTTATTCCTTTAGCATTTTGATGCATGCGTTAGTATCTGTAATTAATCTCCAATGTATCTTTTGATTTGTTTTGGAAGTTTTGATTTAAATACTTCAAGTTTTATACTCAGTTACTACTACCTTTGGGAGCAATATAATACATTTTTAATATTTCTATTTCAAAGGTGTATGAGAAAATATACAAAATAGGAAACATATTTTATTGCTATCTTGAGTGGAATTAAATAATAATTTACATATGATAGCAATAAATATACATAACCAGTTTTTTGAACAGAACAAAGATTGAAAGTGTTTGCCAGGCCCATCGATCTTATTATATGTTATAGGACAAAACAATCTTTAACATTCTAAGGCATACATTAAATCGTGCATCTCCCATTTTCATTGTGTAACTTTGCATCCATTTATTCTCTAGGCCTCTCACTCCTTATTTGTAAAATTGGAGTGATAACACATTTCTCATGGGATTGACGAGAGCTTTAATAACTGGTAAATATTGCTCAGTCCTACACAAGGATAGAGAATCGCAGGTTTGGTTTTTCACATATTTATTTTAAGTTACCTTTGAAATGGTTATGTAGAGGCAGAACACAAGAATGGGTTGGTTCAGAGGAAAGGACTACGAAAACAACTCATAATTTCAGTAAGTCATGAGGCTCAGTTTGTTCCAATAAAGTGTTTTATTCACGCAATAGCAGTCAGGGCTACCATATTCTTTAATGTTTAGTTTGCTCTGGGATAGTGCAATTGCTGATATTTGTTCAACAGTGAACCAAGGGAAAACACTGAACATCTGGAAGTCCCAATCATTCCTACGATACATTACATTTGTAAATTTTTTTATACTTGTAAACTTCATTATTTAGTGTAGGATGAAATATGTCATTATAAAGTAAATTGAAAGTATGTGAAATACATGAAATCTGTTTACCTTACATAAATTAAAAAAATTTTTAAAAACAAGATAAGGAAAGCATGCTATTGAAAAAATCTTTAAAAAAAATAAAAGAAAGGAAAAAGGCAGGAAAGGTGTGATATGTTCAGATATCAACACAAAGTACCATATGTCTCTATGCATACAGGCCAAAGAGGGACTCCCAGTGAAAGAATTTAAACTATCCTAACAATAAGATGATGGACTCTCTGACAGTGTCCATGCCTACAGTGTCAGGAAACATTTCAACAACGGCATGATGGACTTTTGACTGTTCATGAAGGACATCCATTTAAAACTAGAGGGGAACAAAATGGCACAGTGGGGGAATAGACCTTGTGGAAGGGCACAGGCAACCCCACAGTCAATGGCATTATATCAAAAACCCAAATAAAATATTTTTTAAGAAGTATAGACATAATGGGGCCTGCTGTGGTAGCCTAGCAGTTAAAGTTCTCAGCTTGCAGGTGCCAGGATACAATATGGGCACCGCTTCTAATGCCATTGGTTGCATTTCCCATCCACCTCCTTGCTTGTGGCCTGGGGAAACAGGAGAGGATTGCCCAAAGTCTTGGAACCCTGCACCCAAATGGGAGACCCACAAGAGGCTCTGGGCTCCTGGCCTCAGATCAGCTCTGCTTCAGTTGTCGGTGGCCGCTTGGGGAGTGAATTGTCACATGGAAGATCCACCTTTCTATCTCTCCTTCTCTCCACATGTCTGACTTTCCAATAAAAACAAAATAAGTCTTAAAAGTTATAAGCATAAATTTGTTCCCTTGACATAAAAATTAAAAATATTTTAAGAAAAATGCTAAAACCTGATAGAGCCATAAACATTGTACTTATCTGCTAAAGCATCCTTAAAAATTATATTTATCAGGGCCCAGCGGCGTGGCCTAGCAGCTAAAGTCCTCGCCTTGAACGCGCTGGAATCCCATATGGGCACCTGTTTTAATCCTGGCAGCTCCACTTCCCATCCAGCTCCCTGCTTGTGGCCTGGGAAAGCAGTCAAGGACAGCCCAAAGCTTTGGGACCCTGCACCAGCATGAGAGACCTGGAGGAGGTTCCTGGCTCCTGGCTTCGGATCGGCACAGCACTGGCCGTTGTGGTCACTTGGGGAGTGAATCATCAGATGGAAGATCTTCCTCTCTGTCTCTCCTCCTCTCTGTATATCTGACTTTGTAATAAAAATAAATAAATCTTTTTAAAAATAAAAAAATAAAATTATATTTATCTTTTGATTGTAATTTTTATCGTTAGATTTATCTGAGATGATACTTCTAAATGTGAAAGTGACTTCATCTAGCTTTTCTAACATATATCTATTATTTATTTATTTATTTATTTATTTATTTATTTATTTATTTATTGGAGAGGCAGATTCCCAGAGAGGAGAAACAGAAAGTTCTATCTGCTGCTTCACTCGCCAAATGGTTGCAACCAATCTGAAGACAGGAGCCAGGAGCTTCTTCCTGGTCTCCCAAGCAGCTGTGGGGTACCAAGGCATTGGGCCATCCTCCACTGGTTCCCCAGGCCAGTGGAACAGCTAGGACATGACCAAGTGCCCATATGGGATCCCCATGTTTGCAGCTCAAAGATTATCCTATTCAGCCATCATCCTGGTTGCTCTCTAAGCATATCTCCACGCTTGCCACACATGATGTGATTACAACTGACTTGACGTATTCCATTGTCATTTCCACTGTATTGTTTAACTTATTCCTGTGATCACATTTTAAACATGGATACACTCATGCTTGTATTTCCTCTTTAAAAAGAATATGATGATTAGGACACAATATTGGAAGCTTTTTCTTTTCATAAATTAAATTATATAGAATTTAAAATTCTGATATAAATGGATAGATGAATGGAAGAATAGATGATAGAAAGATGGTTAATAGAAATAATTATGACAAATAATATTTTTTAATTACCTTAAAGATATGTGCATGATTTCTTGTTAAAACTTAGAACTGGCACTCGGAATCTACTTCAAATGCTTTATTAATGCTTAAAGTGATTTTGTTTATCATAAGCAGCTGACTTCTTCCAGTTCAAGATAGCTCATGGATCGATGGACTCACCAACATCATTAAGGATATGGTCAGAAACCTGCTTATCAGTCTGAGCTCAATTACCTTGCCCAGCTCCTGACCTTCCCCACTGCCGCACCCCAACCTCTTATGCAGAGGGCCAACACTGATCCAGCCCATTCCTTGGCAACGCACATGCTTATTCCAATTCCCCTTGCATGTGGTATTCAGCTGAGAACGCACATATGGTCATATCTAATCTTAACTCCTCAGAGTACACATCTACAATTTCTGCATTCATTTCCCAGGTGATAAAGATTCATGATCCCCTGCTCTCAGTGTATTCACCATGTGCAGATTGCTAATGTCTGCCTTCCAGATGGAGTCTGACAAGAACAGAGCACGGGGATGCCAGAAGTCTTCATCCTGGACAGTCTTCCCTACCAACAGCATTAGAAGCCAAGTTTCACTACCATTGAACTACAGCATCCTACTATTTATATCCTTTCCAGTTTTTATTTTAATTCGTCTTTTATTTTTACACTTGTGCTTTCACAGTTATTTACTTAAAACGTCAACAGGCATATGAACCTTATGCAGAAATCATTCATGTTTTTATGTTCTATGTGATGTTTCATTATATGTAAACATTATGTAATATCCAATCAGGGCAAATATATCCTTTGAAGCACTCAATATTTACTTACAGCATCTGTGATCAGTTTTGTAATGCTGAGCTCCTTGGTTTCTATTTTGCTTTATGTTTGTCTTTGCAGACAAATGGCACACACTGGAACACTATTTAGTAGAGGCTCAGCAATGTAACCGATATTATATTTGGGACAAAAGCTTAAAATAGTTTGTTACTAATTTCTGCTATCCACATATTATATCTCCAAAGTAAAACTAGATGGTATCATATTTGAATTTAGACTAAACACCATTTAAAATTTGATAAAATGGATAATTAAAAAAATTATCATTCTCATTTTAGATTATAGGTGAAACTTCAATGATTTTCAATTTAACATTCTAGCATTGATTCATGTCTAACTCCCAACTCCCTTCCTATGAATTGTCTCTGAGTTTTAAAATGTTTTTGGAAGAGTACAAGCCAAGTTACATTCTTTGGTTGGCAATTTTTTAAATTATTAAAACATTCTGTGATATTTTGTCTATTAATAGCAGATTTAACATTCTGTTCTCACACTGAAAATTAATTTTCATACCTTTTCTGTTATGAACAAATCATTTAAGATATGGAAGGGATAAGCATGGAGATCATGTTCATTATTAGTTTATCCTTAGATATGTTAGCTTATTAAAGTTTGGCAAAATGTTCATGATTGAAAAAATGCCTTAAGTTTTATTTTGTTATTTATAATGTATGAATTCAAATCAGGATTGTGATAGTGATTTTCATTTTGATGCAAATTATACTAAGTATTTCTTCTTTTTCCTCTGTTTTGCAGTAAGAACTTCCTTTATATGTTGTTTTTTACTTAATCCATCTTGCATTGCAAGGGCAAATACTAGATTTAAGGCATATCTCATGACTGTGTGTGTATCACTGGAATTTCATCTTTCCAATAACTCAAAAAGATTTTGAACAATAATTTTCAGGAAAGAAGATGCTCTTTTAAAGCTAAATCTAAGCTTTTAGCATTCTTTTTTTTCACATTCACTATGGACAAAAACCTCTCCTCTTTCCCAAGGGATCCAAGACATGTACAATTACATCTAATATACTGCACTAAACTCCACAATGATCCAGTATCCTAAATATTTTTATTTTTATAATTCTACAGTTGCAGAATTTGAGACAATGAGTATTTTGATCAATTCATACAGTTTTAAACTAGTAGATTTGAAATCCAAACTCACACTTAAAAAAAATGGCATAGCCCTCAATACTTGCATACTGCTTCTCAAACTTTTTAAAAACTCCGTTTTAATTTATCTTCCGCAAGAATTTAATTCATTGGATTAAGCATAGGAACTATACATTAGGGCCTGATCAAATCACAATATCTAAAGTTTATATTCTCTTAGCTCTCCATAAAATATACAATAGGTTATTGTAAACTAAGTCATACCGCTGTGGTGGGAAACTCACACATTCTTTTCTGTCTGGTCTTAGTACTAGACTCCTGCTGTCTCCTCCGCTCCACTCTTACCACCCTTTAATACTTACTACTATTTTTAAGTTTCCAAATATATACCTCAAAACCTTTTTTTTCCCTCTTAATAAATTTATTAGCTTGAAAGTTAGAGCCAGAGAGAAAAATCTTCACTTGCTGGTTCACTCTCCGCATGGTTGCATCTCCTTGGTCTCAGCCAGGACACAGCCAGGAACCAGAAGTTCATCCAGGTCTCCATCATGAATGCTGGGGCCCATGCACTTAGACCTGCCTTCTCTACCTTCTTAGGCATATTATCAGGGATACTGGATCAAAAATGGAGCAGATTAGACCCAAACCAGTGTCGACATAGGTATGGCAGGTTGTGGCTTTATCCACTGTCCAACAACACTGCCCTCAACCCTTTAGATCTAACACATTAATAAAAAAAAAAAAAAAAAGCTAATGCAGGCTTTGTTGCACAGTGGATTGAGCCACAGTTTGGGATGCCCTTATCATACACTCGAGTATCAGTTTGAGTCTCAAATCCACCTGTTCGCAACCAATTTTCAGCAAATGTTTCCTGGTAGGCAGTAGATGATAAATCAAGGTTCTTGGGGTGGGGAGGAGGCACTGCTACTCCTACAAGGAAACCCAGAAGAAATTCCTGGTCCCTGCTTACAGCCAGGACCAGCCCTGGTTGTTGCTGATATTTGTGGAGTAAACCATTGAGTGGATAATCTTTGTGTTTCTTTCCTTTCCAGTAGATGAAAGTAAATACAATAAACATTGAAAAGCTTCTTATCAAATGCTTAGTCTCAGCACATTCAAATCAGGATTTTCTTCCCATTAAAGCTTTCGACTAACATGAAATGGCATCCACATAAAAAAGACATTGCTAAATTTTCATCAGAATTAAAGAAGCTTTGCCATTCACTTCCTCCTTATTAAAATCTGTCTATGCAGCACATTTGAATCATCATTCTTCAGCGTTTTATTCCAACTGATGTTGCTGCTCTCAGGCTTGTAGGCTAATTCTTTTTACCCTGTTGATCTATGGTTTAGTCCATATACTTCCTTTGATTTTCATCCTTTAGGTTATTATTATGAACCACCAAGTTACAATCCCCAGTTAATTCTGTTTTCTTTAAGTCAAAATTCCTATAAATTTCTGAGTGTTTTTCATCTTCTATTCCCCATGTTCATTCCCCAACTTGTCAGACTGTGAACTTCTGAGTCCCCATCAAGCATGCTCTTCCTACCATCTTCTCAGTCCTAGGAAAAGGCACTCCCTGTCTCTAGCTGCCACAGTTAACGCCCACTTTCCAGTCACTCAGGCACAAAACTACCAGAATCAACTTTTATCCTTTTTCTTTCCTTACATGACATCCACACTCCATCAACAAAGGCTTAAAACATAATTAAACCCTGACATTGCTTAGTTCAAAACTGTCCCACAGCTTGTGTCCTACTTGACTAAGAGTAAAAGCTAAAGTCATCATTTCCCTCACTTTGACTTGCTCTTGGGTCATGTTCCACCAGCTGTCCATCTCACTGTCTCTTCACTAACAGGCCAATCTCCCAGTGAGCATCAAACACACTCCTGCCTCAGGGCATTAGCAACGGATGTCACTTCTGCTGCCAGCAAGTCGATGGCTACCACCCTTAAACACATCAAATGTCATCCTAGTATAAGCTTTTCCAATCTCTAAAATAGACACAGAAAGTATCCAATTTGAACATTCTTTATCATTGTAACATTGATTTATTTTCTCCATGACCTTCATCACTCAAGATGTGTACATTTTGGCCATCCATTCGTAACTCTTATTATACTAGAATGTCAATTTCAAAAGTTCTGAGATTTACAAAGTTATTTGTGGTTATAACTCTAGCTTACTTACAGCAAGTAAACTGTAAGTAACAAGAAATATGTAAGAGATTACATATCTGTGAAAGGATGGCAAGTTTTATAGACTGGAAAAATGTGATGATACTTTTTACAGATTAATTGTGAAACAATATTGACATTGATACAATTATGAAAATCTAAGGAAAAATAACCATAAAACTAAGTATATAACAATGGCGAGACATCTGGCCTAGTGGTCAAGACACCTGCATTTCAAACTGGCAGGTCTGGAATCAATACGTGATGCTGACTCCTGATTTCAGCTTTGAGTGAGTGCAGATTCTGGCATGCAGCAGTGATGGCTGAATAAATTGGACAATTGCCACCCACAAGGGAGAGCTGCATTTTATTCTCAACTCCCAGTCTCTACCAAGTGCGGCAGTTGTGGACATTCACAAATAAAACACTGGATTCACAAATAAAGCACTGGTTTGAAGCTTCCTCCTCTCTTTTCTCTCTTCTCTCTCTCTCTCTCTCTCTCGCCCCACCCCTCCTCTTGAAAAAAATCCCTTAGGAATAAGAATTGAGAGAAATTACTGATAAAAAATAAAATGGAATAAATTATAAAAACTAGCACTTTTCTATTGGCTATATTTTGTCTTTAATTTGGATTCCAAAACAGAAGGAAATATTCTTGATCAGTGAAAAAAAGAGATATTTTCCAACTCATACTGCACACCAAATCTTTGTGGAACACTATCATACAACCTGGCCAACATGTCCAATGCTTATTTTAGTATGAATATTACAAAGACTTTTAACACCCATCGATACATATCAAGAGCAAACAATGAAAATCAATTGCATCAAAGCAATTCTATGATAGGAAAATGATGGGATTCAAGTGCACAACTCTCTAGCGAACTACAACACAAAGCTAAATTTTAGATTACGTTAGTGAAACATCAATGTGGCAAAAAGAACTGTGATTTTAAAAAGAGGATCTAGAACCCAAACGAATACATTTGAAATATCCTTATGAACATATTCCTTAACTTTCCCTGCTTTGGCTTCTCTGGGATATTAATAATTATAATAAATTATTGTGAGAATCAGTCACAGCAAAGTTTTTGATGTTTGGAAGTGAATGCTAAAGTTTAGATATTGCTAATATTTTAAGTTTCATTAATGTGGACTAAAAGCAGGTGTTGTTAGCAATTACACTGGCTCTTGTTGTAATTTAATATAACTTACAAAGGAATAATTCCCTTAAAATGAAGTGACTACCTGCTATTGCTATATATGTCATTATATATATATAAGTTTAACATGTATTATACACATATATAGTATATAATGAAACAATGTATTATATATGATGTACATAATCATATACAATATATCGTATATCACATATATTTAATGTTTATATACATATTTCCAATTGACTTTGCTGTTACTTGAGTTGTTGACCAAAAATTTAAACAATACAGACAAAAATATACATTACAGCAGCACAATTCACAATAGCAAAGACATGGAATCCACCAACATGCCCACAGAAGAGGAAGAGATAAAGATAAAGAACATCTACTCCATGAACTACTACACAGCCATTAAAAAGAATGAGATGTTACCATTTGCAAAAAAATGATCCCAACTGGAAATCATTTTGCTCAGAGAAATAAGCCAATACCAAAGAACAAATATCATATATTATCTCTGATAGAATGCAAAATTCATGCAAAAAAACAAACAGATACATAGGTGAGCAAGTATATACATATATTCTCATAGATGAACCATATAATGGAGATTAGCATACTGGGAAGAAGATATATTGCAGTATCCATCTCTACTCCTGAATAAAAGCACTCCCAATGAAACATTTAAATGTACCTTGACAATGTGATACTAGAATTTTCACCATTGTTTATACCTAAACTCCCACAATATATTTAAAAGAGAAGAATGTCACCCTTTTAACTGCTACTAAAGTAGTAACTACTGTAATAATATGGGGGGAAAAGTGGGAGGAAAATAGTGAGGGAGTTATATCTACAAAATTGTGCCATAGAAAATAATAAAAATATAATTAAAATTTAAAAGCACATTGAATAATTCATTAAAATATAATAATAAAAATCATATAAATCTTCTAATTCAAAGATGCTCTTGATAAGTATGACAACAAATGTGAGTAGCTCTCAGTCCAAGTATTAGTGAAATTTTGCAGAATCGTGATCAAGTATATTAGAATAGTCCGCTTCTAACAAACTAAAAACATCTATTTTATATTGTTATATTTGTGCTAATCCAGTATTTTACTAGTTTAAGATTTCAAGGTTTTATTACATATTTATTTTTTGTTAAAGATTTATTTATTTTTATTGGAAAGGCAGATATACACAGAGGAGGAAAGACAGTGAGGAAGATCCTCCGTCCAATGATTCACGTTCCAAGTGACTGCAACAGCTGGAGCTGAGCCAATCCCAAGCCAGGAGCCCCTTCCAGGTTTCCCACACTGGTGCAGGGTCTCAAAGCCTTGGGCTGTCCTCGACTGCTCTTCCAGGCCACAAGCAGGGAGCTGGATGGGACGTGGGGCCACCAGGATTAGAACTGGCGCCCATATGGTGTCCCAGCATGTTCAAGGTGAGGACCTCAACCACTATGCTATCTCACCGGGCCCATATTTAAAGTTTTTATCTAAGTTTTCTCGACTACTCTGTCTCAGTCTGTATACATCTCAGTTTTGAGAAGCATTTCAGAACTATGAAGCAGGGTTGAAACCTATATTGCTTGAGCCTAGTGTAAGAAAAAATGATATAAGAGTAAGTACATTCTACCCAAAATGGTAGTGAGAATGGTTTAGGCCCATGAGTTGACTTGGATTGCTTAACTGTTAGTACTAGCTAAGTGCCTTCAAATGAGATATTTGGCCCTCTCAAAATTGGCATAAATTTCATTATTGATTTCCTCTTGTATAAGTATGTAACCATAAGTAACACTACATAATTTAGAAGAAAAATAATCAGTTTTTAGAAGGTTTTGGATAAGTGTTTGAGGGACTTTAAAGTTTTATAAGTCTGTTTCCTAGAAAATACAAAACTGGTTTAGGCAATAACTTCTGTGTATTTGAAATGAGGTACATATAATAGATTTATGATGATAGCTATGCACTGGATTGATGAAATTAAAAAAAATACATTTAATTCCTAGATAAGTTGATTGCTTTAATCAGCAATTATATGATGATGCTGAAATTCCTTATTCCATAACAGGGAGCAAAAAGTTCGTATCTGCTGTTTCACTCTCCAGATGTCCACAGCAGTGAGGTTTGGGCTGGCACTTGATCCAGGAGTCAGGAATGCAGCTGAGGTCTCTGTGGTGAGTAGTAAAAATTCCAATTATTTGAGCCATTCCTGATACCCCTTAGTATCTACACTGGTAGGAAACTGCAGTAGATACTAGGACTGGAACTCAAGCTTGGGTACTCTTCCCAGCTGGGAGATGGACATCGTAAGTGCTAGCCTGAACACCTACTCCCATATTCTGCTTATTATCTGCCAGGATTTGTAAAGCTAAATTATAAGACATGTTAAAATTCTTCTAAAAATGTTTATTATATGTGCTTTTAAATGAGAGTCTGATAGAGAATAATAAAACTTTGACCTTTTGTTTTCAAATCTTGCATATGCTGATCTTTTTGGCTTAGTGTTTATTTATTATCCAGGCGTTGATTTCATTCTAAGTTCTTCATATTTTCTCATAAAAAGACACAATGCACACCACAATGCACCAATGCATATGATGTGTGTGTGTGTGTACATGTACATATCTATGTGTTGGTGGAAAGCGGTGGAAAAAAGTTGAAGACTTAGTAATTATATTTCAGCTATTATTTTGAGAACACAGTGTTCTTTATCTTCCAACCAGTGGGCTACTATGAGGATAATATTATGACAATCTATTATCATTAACTCTGTTAGACAGCTTTGAAGATACCAGAGAGGATTAAATGACCTGGAAAACTCAGTCTATGGAAAAGTCTATATACTTATCTTTGATTTCCACTGCTATGCATCATTGAAATCTTAGAACGACATGATGTGCTATGGTGACATATAGACACAACGGTACTTTTTCACCTTTCCTTTACTCAAATAAAGTTCCAGAGGTAATTTAATAGTTTCCACTCCACATTCTAACACAGTATCAAAGGTTTTAATTATTAAACACTATATTCACAATGTAATGATGAAATGCTTAAATATTTTAAAAGATGATTGTGTTTGAGAAGCACATGGATTGCGTGAAGTGCTTTGCATAATTAAGATTTTTGTCTGTAAATTAATTCTGTGGGGTGATGATTAAACCACATGTTGCAGAGTCTCATCATTTTATAAAGCAAGACATTTATGTGTAAATGCAAGGCCATTTCAAAAATTTAGCTGAAAATATTTATTTCATTTAACTTCACTTCCACAACTTATTTTGCTTATGTGCATATCTCCTCCAAACCGCCTGCACCACATGTGATCAAAACACTGTCACTCCAGCTACTGTTTCTTTCCCATTACAACTTTAATGTATCAGAAATAAATTAGACAAGAAACATGGCTTAAAAGGAAATATACCAACTTGCTTAATATAGTGCCAAAGTGCAAACATAAAAACCTTTTATATTGACATACGCAGTCACAGTAATTGGGAATGGAATAAAATGAACTCAGTACAACCTATTATCACTGTGTGACATTTCAAAGCTAAAATAGAAGCTTTGTGGGTATTTCATTAGACCTTCATGGATGAATAACTTCAAAACATTTAGAAGGGCCGACCTCTAAAATAATACACAAACATAGAATATACAAGTGTACTTTTGCAATTGTGAATATTAGCTACAGTACTCATTACTTATGTATTGCTTAATTAAATATTAAGAATATGCAACATTACTCATTAAGGGGGCAAAGATTGAAATAAGATACAGTCCCTAACTTTGCCAATATTTTATGAGAAATAAAAGCAGAAGAATCAATACTTGTATCAATCAGAGTACAATATGATTTTATTTCATACACGAAGCAACTTATGGAAGCTATTGTATTTAACCTTGACTTTAAGCATGAAAACACATAAAACTAAGAGTAAGCAGCATACCAGACATGAATGAGATACAAAGAATTAGGGAAGGTCAGTTAAATTCTTATGCTCAAAAATGAGTGGAACAATGTGCATAATGGTTGAACAGCACGTATAAAATTAACAATTATTAAAAAATGAGAAAATACAGATGCTTATAACAAACACCTCAAAGTGAATGAGCACCTTATTATTAAATAATACTTTTTCAAAAAAATGTACCAGCTCCCTCTCTGTCAACTTCCCTTTCGTTCTGAAGGCAGTGTTCCAGAGGTTCATTTGCGTACACTCTCATCTTATAAAGTTCTAGTATTCCATCAAAAGTATATCTCCATGGAATCTCCTATATCCAGTAGTCAATTTTGGGCCCTACTCTACACATTTTAACATGTAAATATGCTATATACTATTGAAATACCCAATACATATATGGTGTTGTATTTTTTTGTGTACAAATTTTAAGACTAGTAATGGTTTTAAAAATTACAATTTCCACCTTCGAAATTCAGAGAAACTTCCTCTCTATTTTTATCAGAGTTGGAACACTGTAGTTGCATATATTCATATTAAATAAGAGTGGTTTTCATTCATTAGGTAATGAGCAGCCTGACAGTTCTGAAAAATCAATATAACCCAGAGCCACTCTGGCTCTTCTCTAATGGATGGAGCTCTTTGTCCTGGAAGAAAGCCAAGGTGTGCTAGGGAGCTGTCTGAGTTACTGAGTGAAGCATTTCAGCCTCAAAGGCTGCACTCAGGACCTCTTTTAATATATGTTCCCTCTTATTATGGTAAAAATCTAGTTGGTTGTGTCAAGATGAAACTGTCAGTATCTCCATTGAATGTTTTTAGTAGTCGCAGTGAGATTAGGGGCAAGTACATGAATGAAACTAGGTTTTATTTAAAGTGACACTGTGAATCCACTCTTAGCCAATTCATCAATTCTAATTCACTTATGTGTTTTTTGGAGTGCTCAATCTGTTTCATTTGTTTCAATTGCTTCCTAGTCTACCAATATGCTTTTCAATTAGTTGAGCAGAGCAGTAACAAGAGTTTAATAGCAAGAGGGAACTGTGCTATGCCAGATTATCTTTCATTTGTTGCCCATTCAGTTAGATATGCGTCTCATCCTCAAGTTTAAATCTGAATTTATTAATAGGTTGACAAAGAACCTCTTTTAAAAAATTAATTAGAATTATATTGAGCTATGTGATTTTATACAATTTCACCTGGTAATTTATAGAATTTTTCAGTTTGCAGGTGGCCGTGACATTTATTCCATTCTCTTTCCATCTGTTAGTACGCCTAACAAAAAATGTAAATTGCATCTCCATGATCCATCTGGAAGTGAGCTTTAGCTCTGAAACATGCTTACCTTCAGCTGCTGTTCTGTATCCAGTTGTCCTTCTTTGAATGTCACAAACACTGTCAATAGCCTGTTCCTAACATGCAAAACTCAATGAAATTGCCTAGATTTATCTCTAGCATTCAGACATTCCGGAAGTAGAAAATTACTATTTGTTAAAATGCTCCTGCCATTAAAACTTATGGATAGAATGGTTTATATATAGGAAATGAATACCTTCAAATAGATATGCATTTGTAAATACATTACAGACTGATTTATTTTTATGTTGTGCATGCAAACTACAGTGAAATCATCTTTTTATTACAAACAGAATTGTCATGGTAAAACTTGATGAAAATCTGCCTAGCATTATAATTTATCAGTACAGTTACAGAGAATGCACTCTTTTCTATGTTTGGCATTTCACTGTTAGAATATTTGCACTCTCTTTCTTTTCATTTCTTTCTCCTGGTTTTCTATTCTTAGGATGCAAAATGGGAAATTGTGTATACTTTTCTTCACAAAATTAATTTCAGAAAATCTGGTACATTAGGACTTTCAACCATATGGCAATCTGGCTAATTAAATGGACTGAAAATGAGGTGCAAGAAATACAAAAATTTCTGCATGCCGTGCCAAGATTTTGGTGTGACTAGTTTAAAGCAAAGATGCACGTACTGGTGAGATTTAATTCATGTATTATCATGCAGAATTATTCTTTAAAATCAGAATCAGTTACTTCCTTTCTTTAAGTCCTAATTAAGACCAAAGAAATTATAAGGTAGAATAACCTGAGGAAAAATACTTCGATATTTTGGATTGATTAATCTGAATAAACCTGACAGCTCAGAAGAAAGATATGTTGTAGTTTTGAAACTGAGTGTAATATTTTGGGCATTTTATAAGAAGTTGAAGATAACAAAACATTATTGTGTATCTTGAAGGGATTGACATTCTCGGCAGATTATCTTTTTAAAAAAGTTGTAATACTGTTGCTAGTTATCACACGGTATATTCAATATGAAATAGTATATTGCTACCCCTTATCCATCAATATGGCACATTGGTAAAATCATGAATTTTAAATTATTCATTTTGATTAAATTCTGCCATGGTCAAATTTTATTCAAAATAGGTGTAATTATATTTAATGATTTCTGTTGATCGTGAAAGTGTATAGGGTTATAAAACTGCTGAGTAACCAGCATAAATATCTTCTCTTCCAAACATCCCATTCCCTGGTGATGCAGATTTCTGCCCATAATTTCCTGCTTATTTAACATAAGCTCTCTTCCAATGCAAGCACACGAAAAAACACAAAATCTCTTCAGTAGCAGATTTTATGCCAGCTGTGGAAGACACATATATAATAGGAGCTATATCATAGTGCTGTTTCTCTTTTCATTTCCAGCAATTTCCCACCATCTTCAATCCTCACCATGGTCATAACAATCAGGTAATCAAGATAAATAGTTGACCTTTTTCTCTGAAAATTCCCAGAATATATATCGAATGTTTGTATCAACTCACACAATGAAGACATTTGCAATTCAAAAGGCAGATTACTTCCTGAATTTAAATGCAATAAATATTAGCCTTTCACCTAGTGAGGGCTTGAAGGAGGACGTGGTCCTAAGTGGCACATATGAGATGTAAGGTTATTTTTCCTTCAACATTGCTTCTGATTTAAAGCCAGTGTAATAAAGGTGAATCATACCTGCTTTCTGAAAACAGGATCCAAATGATACTCTTGAGAAAGGAACTGCTTTCTGGAAGGTAATCCTTTTGTAGCAGTCATGCAAAACAGAAGATTAGGTCTCCAACAGCATTAATGACAATTGGTGTGCTCATCTGTTAAGAAAGAATATATATGCGATTTTAATTACAGGTTTTTAAACACTTTTCCCACTTATTAAATATTTTAAAGCATGGTTCTATTTAGTTACAAATGCATTCACTATGCATTTCACCCCTACCTATGACTGTCTTATAACACTTTTCAGTAAATTTATCTATCTAGTTGCTTTTCAGATTTGTTTTTCCCTTATAACTATTTTTTAAGAGAATATATAAGAATATCATTGCAGGTAAACATTCAAATGTTTTGCAAAAATGCATGTTAAGTAGATACAATATTTACAATATTTTACCATTGATTTTATTTAAGGGCTAGCATGCATTTTTCTTAACAGTTTTCACATTATTTAAAGTGTCAAACAAGTTTGAGAATTATATTTCAACATATTCTTTGATGACCCTCAGGAAATATGCAAACATGGGAACACTGTTCTCTTTACCTACAAAAAGTTCACCGTTTCAAAGAAAGACTACTTTTAATTAAATTCTAATTCCATAAAATGTACCCTTTGCTACATTTATGAATGTACCAGCATTAGAACATACAAAACGTACTATGTTAAATATCTCAGGTAATTAAACTGGAATGTAAAGTCTGGAAAACTGGACTGATGCCATAGCCTGGCTTTGGGCTGCACATAGCCTGCACCCGCGTGGCAGACTTGGAAGAGAATCCAGGCTCCTGGCTTCAGATTGGCTTAGCTCTGGCCATTGCGGCCTCTTGGGGAGATTATCAATGGATGGAAGATCTTCCTCTCTGTCTCTCCTCCTGTCTATATATCTATGCATCTATCTATATCTAGGATAAATAGATATATCTTGTATATCTATATATCTTTCTGACTTTGCAATAAAAATGAATACATCTTTAAAAAAAGCATGAGCAAGAATAGAGGGAAACTGAAGGTTGAGAAAAAATGTTTCTATTGCCTGTCATCTTCACAAACCAGGATCATTTATCCTCATGGCTCTTACATATGCCAGTAGAATCATAAGCAATGTATGGTTTCCTAAGACATGAATGAATTCACCCAAGATTTTTTAATGATTTGCATTTCTTCTTTTTAAGATTTATTTATTTTTATTGCAAAACCAGATATACAGAGAGGAGGAGAGAAAGAGAGGAACATCTTCCGTTCCATGGTTCACTCCCCAAGTGACAACAATGGCCAGTGCTGCGCCAATCTGAAGCCAGGAGCCAGGAGCCCATGAGGGTGAAGGGTCCTAAGGCTTTGGGTTGTCCTCAACTGCTTTCCCAGGCCACAAGCAGGGAGCTGGATGGGAAGCGGGGCCACCGGGATTAGAACCGGCGCTCATATGGGATCCCGGCACATTCAAGGTGAGGACTTTAACTACTATGCTAGACCACCACACTGGGCCCTGATTTGCATTTCTTTTTAAAGAAGTTTTTGCATTTACACTTTAAAAAATATTTATTTTCATTGAAAGGCAGACTTTGCAGAAACCAGAGAGGCAGGGAGAGGTCTTCCATCAACTAGTTCACTATCCAAATGACACAATGGTCGGAGTTGAGCTAATGCAGAAATAGGCTTCACAAGCTTCTTTCCAGGTCTCCCGCATGTGTGCAGGGGCCCAGAGACTCAGGACATCCTCCACTACTTTCCCAGTCCATAAGCAAGCAGGTGGACTGGAAGTGGAACAGTTGGGACCTGAACTGGTTCCCATATGGGATGCTAGCACAGCAGGAGGATTACCTTGCCAGCAGCAGGAGGATTTTCCTGGAAGCCCACTGCAACTACTACTGGTTTCTATGTCCAACACCAAGTACATGGTATGAATATTTCAGAATACAAAATCACATTGTTTAGCAACATAAAAATCTTATTTTTGAAGATAACTCTAAAAATACAGAATTGTGAGGAAACAATGTGTTCTAAACTCACTTGAAAAGTAAATCAAATTTCATGGCCTCAGTAATTGAAGCTGTTGTCACTTTTGGTTAGCAATGAGGAACACATTTTCCCCCCACCATTTCTTTCTGTCTTCTCTCTTTGTCATCTTTCTTCCATTCTTTGAAACTTGTTTCTTCTTTTCTTTCTCTTTTGTTAACTTTGTGAATATCATACATCTCTACTCTCTTCATTGTACACAAAAACTATTTAAAGTTCTAGCATGATAGTTTGCACGTTTATAAACCTTGTCAGAGGAGCAGTTTTAGACAACCAGCAAAACTTCAGTTTACGTGTGGAAGAAATATGTTTCCTTCATTTGGGGCTATTGGGGAAAAATGTTTTTGACAGTTTCAATTCTACATTTATAATATTGTCAATATTTCTAGGCCACTATATAATTCATCATCTTCAATTTATAGATATACTGAGAAAAATGAAATGAGATTATATATATATATATAAACTTACCAACATAACTCAGCACATATTACACATCTACTCTTGTCAATTACTATATATTTAATTATTGAGATACCAAAAGATAAACTATCATGAATAGTATTGTTCTGACAATTTCTGTTTCAAATTCTCTCAAGCTACTTGCTCAGCAAAAAAACATTTTAGTCCTGTGCTCTGATAAGCTCTTGCTTGTAGTTTAGACAGTATGTCATAAGGAAGGGACTCTGCATCGAGAGTCCCAGTCCCAGTTCTTTCATGATGAATCTACTCTTCAAGCTTAAGCCATCCACTTACTGTTTTGTTACATAATGATATCAGATCATATACTTACTCTGAGGATTATATTTAAAAAGTCCAAAATGTAACAAGTTTTACATATGTTAGCTGTTGTATCTTAAATCACATCTGCAATAGAACGTGACATTTGGTCCTTGCTATTGCAGAGTGTTTGTCTCCACCAAAACTCTTATTGAGGCTTAATTCCTCACCATGGCAGTTCGGTCACGTAGGCCTCATGAATGGATTCACAGTCTTTCCTGACTTCTCCATGTACCTGTGTTTCTTTCATTCCTCTGCCATTGGTTGACACAGGGCATGGCTCTCTCCAGATGGGGCAACCTGAATGTAGATAGCCCTATTTCCATTACGATGAGCTAATTAAGCCTCATTTCCTCATAGATTACTCATCCTTAGGGATTCTTCTATGCAATAAGAAATGAACTAAGAAACCAATCATATTTTTCTCTTCATTTCATAAAAATTAGGTAAATATCAACCTAAGTCACTTTAGGAGACTTGTTCGTCTTATACCCCTGCTTCACTTACTTCAAGATGAGCTGATATTTATACATTTCTTCATTTTTAAAATGTAACTGGGATTTTATTTTACTAAGAAAACAAAAGAAGTTCTCACAGTTGTAAAAGTCATTGAATAACTTGACATTTTCCATTTGATTTCTATATTCCCAAATCCTTTTATCCCAATTAAAAAAAAAAACAAACATTTTTTTCTCCTTAGGTTTAAAGCGTTCTTTTCCTTACTCCAGAATGATTATTTTTAATAGAATACATTCTCCAATTTCTATCTTTAATATGTCAAAGACTAAGGAAGCAATACAACTTAGTATGAAAAGATTTTAAAATGCTAAGCATTAAGAAGATATAATCTTTTATGAAACACAGTAAGAGATTATCTAGCGCTATTATCTATGTTTCAAATGACTTTTCCACTATAAAATTCCGATATAAACAATCTCTCTTTATATTGACTGCTTTTCAAATATGAAGTACTCATAATGCTTTTCTGAAAACCTTTCATGTGATTGTTTAATATTGTCACTACATCTAAAGCTGCTTGCAGTTTCACTTAGTAAATTCACTTCCCTGATTTCTCTATATCAGGGAATTTGGACATACAGAGCCTTCAGAAACATGAGCACATTACCAGTATTTTACCAAGGAGAAAGTTCTCCAAAGAATCTTGCATCATGAGACCGCGTGTTTAACTCCCAGGCTTCATGATAGTAAGAACAAACATTTTTGCCATGTTAGTTTTAGGTTGTAGTATATACTATTATGACAGCCTCAGCAAACTGCTATTTTAGGAGACCTGGAATATAGGTTACTCTCTAAAGAAAAGACAGCAAACTCAAGACTAGTATACAAAACGTTTGAATGGGCCTGGCACAGTAGCCTAGCAGCTACAGTCCTCACCTTGCAAGTTTCAGGAACACATACGGGTACTGGTCCTAATCCTGGCAGCACAGCTTTGCACCAGTTCTCTGCTTTTGGCCCCAGAAAGCAGTTGAGCACTGCCCAAAGCCTTGAGACCCTGTATCCGCGTGGGAGACTTGGAAGAGGCTCTGGGCTGTGGGGAGCGGGGTGCTGAAGCCGCTCCGGAATTGATACGGGCCGTTGCAAGATGGCGGCTGGCCCAGGGCCAGGAGGCGGAGCTGGTCTCGCCAGCAGGTAAACAGGATAGGCTAGTTCCCCCGCGGTGATTACTGGCCTATCACGTAGCGCCAAGTGGTCCCACGGAGAGAAGTGATTGGTGGAGAACTATATAAAAGTAGCGGGTAAAAGCTAGTGGGAGGACAGACGGACGAAGACGGACAGAGGAGGGACGGACGGACAACAGACAACGACGACGACGAAGAAAGACTGGGGGGTGACGCGGAGACTGGGGGGCGAAGAGGAGAAAGACTGGGGAATGAAGCAGAGTACGGGAAGAGATGTGGGAAGAAGGGTGGCGGAAAACGGGAGGAGGGGTGGCAGAAGGAGGAGGAAGGAAAGCTTAGACCAATGGGTACAGGCGCCGCGGAGAGGTTTCAAATGCAGCCGCTTTTGGCAGAGAGAGGTCTGGTTGCTGGCTTTTCCCGGACCCTCAAGAGTATGTCTCGGCGTTTTTAGTGTCGCTGCTGCTGGGCGGTGGCGACACTGGGCTCCTGGCTTCGGATCGGCTCAGATTCAGCCATTGCGGCCACTTGGGGAGTGAATCATTGGATGGAAGATCTTCCTCTCTGTCTCTCCTCCTCTTTGTATATCTAACTTTCTAATAAAAATAAGTCTTTTAAAACATGTCTTGACTGACAAGTTACAACTAGCCTCTATCTCAGTCTCACTGAATTGAGCATACCTACAACCCAACTGCATAAGTCAAAAGCACAAAATGCATTTCCGATCCCTCGCGCTTCCTGTTATGTGAATGCTACCAGTGCCTCCTGAATATCTCAGATCAGTTTCTTTTCCTCTTCCTCTAGAACTTTTGATTAAATGTGCATCTTTTCTGAAGTATCATTAGATTGACTGGCCTGAAATCTACAGTTGCTCTACTTTGATTTTTTTCATCATGCTGTAGCCAGAATAATGAGTAAAACTCTAAGTCAGATAAATAGCCAGATATAGATGTTCACTTCCATAGTTATGTCTTTGCCTTTATATGTTTGCATGCCACTAATGACATCAATGGTAAGTCCATGCTATTTATGTTACTGCAGTTGACACGTATGCACACAACTGATTTCAATTATATGCATGCATTATGCATATTCCACATAATTGAATCTGGCCTTTCGACTATGCACTGCTACATTTTGAAAATGTAAACTGACAAGACACAAATGTTAAGCATTTTATTGTGAGACAGCAATATAAATAGATAAGCCTGTGTGATAAACACTGTAATAAGGATGAAGCAAGCCCGCTATGGTCATATTTTTGGATGCGGTTTTCTTCCAGAAGGTCATGCGTTGGAGACTTGGTCTTCACTGTAACAATGTTGGGAAGGGGTTAAACCCTTAAGAGGCACAGCTTATACCAAAAAGTTAGGGTTAATGTCATTTTCCTGGGAATGTAATTAGTTGCTTTGAGCGTTTGTTTTTGTGATAAAGTGACACTAACACTTGAAACTCTCCTTCTCTGTCTTCCTTTCTCACGACGTGGTCTGTTTCCCCCAGTTAATGCTCCTGTTACGATGCAATCAGCAATAATATGATGTATTGAGAGCTTGTGTTATGCTTTCTGGACTTGCAGCCTTCAAAACTGTAAACTAAATTAATTTTTAAAAGATTTATAATCTAGGGCCTGGCAGCATAGCCTAGTGGCTAAAGTCCTCGCCTTGAACGCGTCAGCATCCCATATGGGCGCCGGTTCTAATCCCGGCAGCTCCACTTCCCAACCAGCTCCCTGCTTGTGGCCTGGGAAAGCAGTCTAGGACGGCCCAATGCATTGGGGCCCTGCACCCGCGTGGGAGACCTGGAAGAGATTCCTGGTTCCTGGCTTTGGATTGGCACAGAACCGGCCATTGCGGCTCACTTGGGGAGTGAATCATCGGACAGAAGATCTTCCTCTCTGTCTCTCCTCCTCTTTGTATATCTGACTTTGTGATAAAAATAAATAAATCTTAAAAAAAAGATTTATAATCTAGCCTGAGTGATTTTGTTGTAGCAACAACAACAACACGAGCTAATACACATAAAATCACAAGGAAGTCATCCAGCACATTACTGAGAAAGTAGGGAAGACTTTTAAGAGAACTGACTTCCAAGCTTTGGAGCAATAGAACTGAATCAAGCACCTTGGGCAAGGAGGATGCATTGGGCTACGTGGATAAAGGCATTATTCACCATAATAAAGACAATTTCTAAGTTGTTGTATCAGTTAAAATAATTCATAAAGTATTTATCAATAAAGCATTAATTTGTATATTTAATACACTTATAAATATTAAGTGTCACAGTTTAAAAGGCACTTCCAAATACATTACATTTCTTAAAATTCAATTCAGTATCATTTTTTTCTGAGAACTAATAGTATGAATGTTACAGAATAAATTTTAGATTCTAGAACATCATAGTCCAAGCTCCCCTGTTTATATTACAGGATACACAATATTGCATTTCTAAAAAAATGTGTTCTTGGTTAATTAAGGCATATAAGACTGCTTAGATATCCCATTAACACCGAATTTCTTATGAACATTTAAGCATGTTTAAAACCATAACTTTTAATTTACTGTTGATAATTTTGTAGTTAATCATTCATGATATATAGTCAATTTTTAATGATACCAGGTGGATCATCCTAATTCCAGATTAACTATATCCCACTGACAAGATTTCTTCCCCAACCTGCTGCCACCTGTCTGGTACCAAACCTGCTCAACTGTGGAAAGTGACAGCTGGTTCTTCCTGGGAGAGTGGTGGGAGTGAGATTCAGGTGAAAATGGCTCATTAGCAGTGAAATGGAAAAATGTGCAGACTTCCCTGTGGACATTTTGGTTGATGCTTCTCTCTTTTCAACTGCCCAACTGAGAATTAATTGCAAAGAAAAGTCATTTAATTCTAAACATTTTTGAAATTTCTATGATCCAATGCCATCATATTTAATCAATTTATTTAAGTTTTTTTCCAGCTGAGGTTTCCATTTTGACATGAAGTATAACCTAAATACTTAAAGAAAAATAATATGATTGATGTTATGGCTTATGAGCTATGTCCAGGGATTTTGCACTAGAAAGAACCCAGGGCTTAGGAGTTGGCATACTAAATTCTAGTCACTCATTAATTACTTAAAATCATAAGCTCTTTTAACTCCTCTGGACTTTTATCATCACACTTGAAGAAAACACAAAGTAATAGTCACATTGAAAGAAGCATTTAATGGTACATTTCTTTATCCTTTTCTTTTCTCCTTCCTTATTTATTTAAAAATGTTAATAACATTCTTATTTCTCTTAAATCACTTAACATTTTTGGCTTTCATATTGTTTAAATATATTTCTATTGTGCATAAGGAATGTTTGAAATCATAACACATTTTTATGGTTGGATTGTGAATGTGCTGCTTACACTAACGTGCAAAAAATAATCCAGTTATGAAACTAAATATACAGAGAGCTTTTGAAAAATTTCTTTTCATTTATAAAATGATACTGGTTGAAACACTTATAGGAAGCTTTTTGTAAGTAAGTTAATTGCTATACAATGTCTTCTACATGTTTTTAGTTTTTAGTCATTAATATGAAAGAGTTAGAGACAAAAAAAAGCGAGACATATTGAAAGAGACAGAGATAGAGGGAAGGGACATCTTTCATCTGTTGCTTTGCTCTCCAAATGGCTACATCTGCTAGTGCTGGGCCAGGCAGGCATTGCAGGCAATGGCTTAACGTGCTGCTCCTTAGCGCTGGCCTCAAAAGTTTTCACAGTACTAGAAATTATTCTTAAAGAACCTTTTCCAATATCTACAATCAACTACTAACATCACTAAACACGTATTTTTTTAAAGTAGCTTAACATCCCCTCAAAAAAGGCATTTGTGCAAAACGGGTCCCCAATGGTAAGTAGCCTTATATTCTTTTCAGGGGCTTAATTCTTGAGCTTACCCAAATGATAGCTACACACTAGCATGTCGCGGATAACCCTGAAAACTTCAAGACAGTTTGGCAAAGAGCCAAAACGTAAACTCAAAAACCCCATCTTATAGTTTTTCATTTGAACTCTGTTCTCGCATATATACATTTGTCTTCTAACTTTTCTCATCCTGAACGTCTGAAGCGCTGCCATTAGTAGCACCTGCTAGAAGTGCCTCTGTAACACCTGTCACTATTAGTTAAGAATACCATCCAACATCAAAGTAACTGGAATGTTTTCTTCCATAGACATATTTTGTCTTCCTCAGTTAAGCGGGGCGGGGGTCAAAAGACCTGCCTGAAATAAATGCCTGAGCACAACACTGGTTGTTGAAATATTCTATTTCACAAAACCGTGAACTCCCACACCAACCTTGTTACTGCTATTTGTCACACATTTAGCACATGTGTCTTGTGTCACCAAACTCTCTTATCTCCCCTAAGCCCAATGCCATGGAGCAAAACTGCTGTTCAGCTAGTACTGTAGAAGTCTTCCCACAGCAAAGAGTAGGCTGAAGGCAGTTTTTATAGACTTTATTCTCGGAGGGCACTGAGAACCGATAACAGCTGAAGCTGAGCAAGGTCCTCCTTGCTTTTCCACCACTGGCACGACAGCTGTTAGCACTTCTGGTGTCCAGCTATGAATGTCAGAAAGGCACTGGCAATAAAGTAACACCCATGAAATACAGCCTGGCTGCCTGGCTGGGCGCCAGAGCCCGTAATCATTGTTATACAGCTTTTGCAGCTGAACTTCTATTATTGCTATTTCTTCCGATTGCTCTTAATTGAAGCAGAGGGATTTTCCTCACCTCAACAGAATGAAAGAGCATTAAAAGATATAATTTCAAAAGTGAAGACTAACTGAGCTGCTTAGAATATTAAGGTTTAGCTTTCTTCAATTCATAAACATATGTCATGGGATGAACTTACCTGAATTAAAATGTGCTTGTAGAAATGTGCTTGTAGAAATCTCCTCAAATATTTGCAAGATGTAAAGTACCTCAGTGTCTATTTTCTGATGCTTAATTACAGAAAATTGCCAAGATGAAGAGAAGTGGTTAATCAATGATATGATTTCCCAGTCTTTGAGAAATTCTAGAATTTGTTGTAAAAAGGTATAGAGAATTTTATTACACAATATTTCCTTTCCTAAGACTTTTTTCCCTTTAATTTTTGTAGAAGACAGAACAACTAAAGTGTGGGAGGGTTATGCCTTCTCTTGGGTGGGATTTTAGGGCTTCCTGGCATCAATTGCTTCATAATGTGCAGCAAGCATCAACTCCAACCTTGTATGTGTTCATTTAAATACCAAGTTCTGAGAAAGATGCCCTTGGTCTTCGTGTACATTTTTTTCCATGGAAATCTTCCTCCAGAGTACATAATCATAAAACAGGGATTGTTCTCTCAGAAATTAAAAATATGATTACACCCTTTGTCATCTAGTTCAAAGAATACATGTCTTGGACATTACTTTCCCAAGTTCATTTTCTATATTTGCCTTCACATGTAACTCTGAGATATACCATCTCATTCTCTCAAAATTGCTTTTGCTATGGTTACACATGTTCTTCTGTTGGGTTTGTGAGTCCCGGGGATGGGGATCCGGTGTGGCTTGGGTCGCCTGTCCCAGGTCCTGGGGCCTGCCTGCAAGGTGGGTGCCATGTTTATGAGCCCCAGGGGTGGGGAATCTGCTAGTGGGGCTTAGGCGTCCTGGCCCAGGGCCTAGGGCCCACCTCCTATAAGGGTGTCAGGTTTGTGAGCCCCTGGGGTGGTGGGGCTTGGATCCTCTGACGTTGGTCCTTGTGCTCTCCTGCGAGAACATTTCCTACTTAGTGTAAAAGGTGGGGTAAGGTCACAGGCCCTGCTGTAAAAGGAGGACATGGCAGGTCATTTGGTGTCATAGCAGCAGAAGAACAGAACAAACTGGACAATTGCTCCAATCAAGTGATGACAGCAAAAAATCTCAGTGAATGGAGATTTGAGGTTTTATTATCAGTCAATGGTGACATGGGTGTCACAATGGTGTCAAGGGTGACATCACTCTCGGAGTGGTGAAGTTGGCAAACCACTTGAACAGAACCCTCAGAATATGTACACACTGAGACTCTGGGTTGATATGAGGTGGCGGTTCCTTATCCCTGGGTACTGGGACGTTTGGGAAGTCTTGTGTGGCTTTCCCCTTTGTCTATCCCATTCCCCCAGAAACAACAAGAAGAAACAGCAAAATTGGAAGCAATCAGTTCACACAGTTTTCCCTAAATGTCGATCCTTCCTACCTTGATCAACCATGTAATCATTATAAAAATAAAATTGACTAAAAAAGAAATAATATATGAAAAAGAAAATAATTGATTTTATACATATGGTCAATAAGACAGTTTCCTAATTATTAGTATCAAAGTTATTTTTGGAATTTAAATTCAAAATACCAAAGTGCCTAAACATATATATAGATGGATGGATTTCTCCTTTAAACTTCTATTCATTTACTTGAGAGGCAGGGAGATACAGACAGACAGTCAAAGAGAGAATCAATATCTTCTGTTCACTCTTGAGATATTCACAGTGGCCAGGGGTGGCTAGGCTGAAGTCACGATGCAGGGACTCAACTCAGGTCTCCTCTGAAGGCAGTAAGGACCCAACAATATGAGCCATTTTCACTGCCTGAAACAATTCACACCAGCAGGAGGATAAAGCCAAGCCTTGAGCATCAGATAAGGACATCCTGCCTGCGATTTTAGCTGCTAGACCAAGTGTCCTTCTTTCTATATAGACATATTATATGACTGTTAGCTTCATTATTTTCATACTATTTCATAACCTTCATTTTCTAAATTACCTTTTGTCCTCATTGTTTCTTAATGTATACAGTTCTCTGACAAAAGCAAAACAATATAACCCAAAGCTTGTCTTGAAACTTCACCAGCTATTTATTTTCATTCCAGCTATTCCCATTTAATGATTTACTATTTTCTCTAAGTGTGATTCACTAATAGTATCAACTTTGGAAATAGTCCATGCGCAGTGCTAAAATCCAGTATTTTACTCTCCTCTCTTGGGCAATGGCAATGGTCTCCTCACTGCTTTCCCAGTCACTATTTCTCTAACTACCTCAGGTTCTGTCCTTTAAACAGCATAGCCTCCTTACCAACAAACCTACAGAAAAGGAGCATTCTGAGGCTCCACACTGTTTACCAAATAATCATCCAAATCCGTAGCCTGCGGCTATTTACAATCTCTTTTTTCAACTTAATTATCTGCTTGTTTCTTATATTCTGTATACTATTTACCACCCAAATACTTCTATTAGTCCATGATTTGGCATGTCATTTTGGTTGGAATAAACACCAATATGTTCCCCAACCTTTATTTCCACGCCATTCAAAATGCTCTACCATCAGCCGTCTTTGGGAGCATGCTAGACATTCAGAATAGCCCACCCTGGACCCATAGAATCAGGATACACAATTTCACAAAACTTTCTTTTATGTTATACACAAGAACGTGATTTCTCCCTGCGGTCACTTTTTTTTGTTTGTTTTGTTTTGTCTTTGCACTGAATCTTTTCACAAGCAGAGTGACAAGGAGGGAAAGAAAGAGAGCTCCTGTGTCACTTCCCAATTGTTGATAACAGCCAGAAAAAGGCCAGAAAAAGGCCAGACAGAAGTCAGGAGGCACTGATTTCATTCTGATCTCACACAGGGAATTCATCATCTGCTGCTTCCCGGGAAACACATCATCAAGACACCGGATCTCAAGCAGAGACTCGTCTCCATCCAGGGTCCTCTGACACACATGTAGGTGTCAACACTGATGGAGCAACTTGCAGTGCTATAAAGCATGGCCACATTTTGATTATTATAATCATGCTCTAAGTTGTGCTTCTTGTCTTTTTTTCTTCTCATCTCTCCCTTCCCTCTTTCCTTTGCCTAATATCCTCTCTCAGCCATCTTTATTTAATAGTCCTAGTTAAGATGGATACTTTGGGCCTGGTACAGTGGCCTAGTGGCTAAAGTCCTCGCATTGAATGCGCCGGGATCCCATATGGTAGCCGGTTCTAACCCCGGCGGCCCCGCTTCCCATCCAACTCCCTGCTTGTGGCCTGGGAAAGCAGGAGAGGATGGCCCAAAGCCTTGGACCCTGCACCTGCGTGGGAGACCTGGAAAAGGTCCAGGCTCCAGGCTCCGGATCAGTGCAGTATCAGCTGTTGTGGTGACTTGAGTAGTAAATCATCGGACAGAAGATCTTTCTCTCTGTCTCTCCTTCTCTCTGTATGTCTGACTTTGCAATAAATAAATAAATAAATAAATAAATAAATAAATCTTAAAAAAAAAAAGGTAGGATACTTTGTATGATTCCAGTTCTTTAACTGTGTGCCAATCAACTGTTCAGATTTTCCTTTCAATCCAGGGCCTAAAAGGATGCATTTTCTTTGCACTGAGACTAAGAACTCTATTTAATGACAAAAGTGAAACTAGCCTTTACAAACCCAGTCACAACTGAATGAGTTAAACAACTATTGGGAACAAGATATTATTTGCCAAATTGTACATGGTGTGCCATTTCCACATATGGTGTAGCATCAACTCAAACTGCTTTATATGGTAGAATAATAGTGGCATATGCTGCTTTTCCTATCATACTTTCTGTTTAGTAATACCATGTTTTTAGAAGAGTAATTCTGGATTGTTAAAGTATTCCATTTGTGTAAAATGTATTGACACATACAAGTGCACATACCTCATTTTAGTCAGCTTAATTAGAATTTCATTAATTACACCGCCAACATGGTGATACAGCAAGCTAATCATTGGACTATGACACCGACATCACATATGGGTGTTGATTCGAGTCCTAGATGTACCACTTCTGTTCCAGCTCCTTGTTTATGGCCTGGGAAAGCAGCAGAGGACAGCCAAATGTCATGGGTCCCTAAGCCCATGTGGGAGACCTGGAAGAGGCTCCTAACTCACAGCTTCAGAATGGCCCTGGCTCTGGCATGGCAGTTATCTGGGGAGTGAACCAGAGGATGGGTGATTTCTCTGTCATTCTCTCTCTCTGTATCAGTTTCAAATAAAATAAATCTTTTTAAAAAAAAACCATTCATTAAATAAATGACAATATCTGAAAATATGTGAAACATGCCTTTTTGATTAAATTATAATAATGGAAAGTTAAACATATATTAACACTGGCATAATTCAATTTATTAAATACTGGTTTACTCAAAATTATTTTATGGTTAAATCATTTCCCATCTCTTTCTTTGAGTTAATGTGAATTCAAATCTGCTTTCTGACTCACATCTCCAGTAATTTAGAGGCAGCTAGGTTTTTTGTTGCTATTTTTGTTTGTTTTTCCCTTGCACATGGAAGTCTGTATATCCTCAGCCTAGAATGTCTTTTTATTGGGTAAATTTCTTATCAGATCAATAAAATCTAGGGTATGAACTTGGCTGAAGTAACATGAAATAATGGAATATTTTTGGCAAACACAATATATTGCAGTTAAAAGTTATTAGGATAAATGTATATTTTTAAGGTTGTGATTATTTCAAACATAATATAAATGGACTATACTTGTCATAATTATAAAATGACTGATTTTTAATATGATAGGCGAAATCCCTTCTTTTGAATAAGAAACAAGTTTGTCTTTGAAATGTATACAAAGAAATAAAATAACATGCCATATATCATATATATTCTGTGTTAAGCAATAAATTCAACTTGGAGAGAGGGAGCCCCTTAAAATTCTAAATGAGTTACTCTGATCACTTTTTCAACTGGTGAGAGTTTTCAAGCTGTGTATCTTAACACCTTCTTAGCACATTTTTAACTGTCTGCAGATGTTTGAGTTCAGAATAAACAGATAAACATGTTGATCTTAACATTAGAGATTCAAATGAAACATGATTACTATCTTTACAACGGAAAAAAGTGAAGATCTGAGTGAAACTACAGATAATTAAAGCAAAAATGGGTCACAATGATTTACATATTTAAGATAATTTGCTTTTTACTCTTGAATCATGACCTACATCTGTGAAATTATTTTGCTGATGTGATCTTATATGCTGATTATTAAAGTCTGTATTTTATTTCTATTCCTTGAACTCAATATCATAACGAAAACAGCTACTGAAGAAAACAAATCTTTGAAGTTCTACAAAACATAAAAATCTAATCTGTGTATATCAAATTTGGGGTAGTATAATTTGAGGAGTTACAAATGCTCCACTTTGAGTTCTTCCATGTTAGCTCATCATACTGAAAACCATTCTTTCTCCAGCCTAAGAGAAGCATCACCCCCTTTACTGAAATCTTGTCTCTTTTGTTTATAAAAACCCTGACATATTCTCTACATGATTCCAATTGTTTGGCTACTACCTTGCTTAGGGACCTGGCATAAATCACTGAAGTTCTCTCAATTTGTTTCCTGTCTACTTTTATATAGAATTTTATTTTAAATAATACAATAAAATCTTATAGAATGTTCTAAGCACTTCACTCACATTCTCTAAACTGTATCTCAGTGCAATGTATTCAGAACAGAGATTCAGAAAGCCTGCATAATTTGTCAACAGCAAACTCTCTGCCGTAGACTGGCTGAACAGAGTCCATTTGCTTAACTGCTTCACTACATTATAGTCTATTTTGCTGAATCAGAAGCAAGGTGCTATACTTGAAACTACTAAGTACCATATGGAGAAAGACATGCGTTTTTAAAAACACGAACATTTAAGGTTTATAAGGCGTAAAGTAGTCATCATTGTAATCTTTAACACATTAGGGACCAAGGCTCACAGAAAGTCTACAGTTTGCCTCAAATCCAAAAGCAAATGAGTCATAGGATCATTTTTCAAAATAATGTATATTATTTTTATCCTGTGGACTTCACATATTCTCTGCAATATTGCCATGGTATTGACATTTTTCAGAAAGCAAACAATATTTATGTCACTGTTAATGATTATTTAACTTTTCCCTTTTTATTGGATTGGCATTAATTACTTACTTATATTTCTCTAAAAATTTTTTTCTCTAATATATCTATAATATTTCATATCAGCTGCTGTAGCCTGGCCACTCTCCAAGAATGAATCAGTGGTCACTTGACATTGTCCTGGGTAAAAGGCAGCAGCTGTCAACCAAAAGCCATCTGTTGTGATGTCTTCGGAGACAGTAGCTGAGGAGCTTGCAGAGAAGTTGGCAAGCTATATCACTAGGTAGCACCTAAGCCTAAAAATAATTTTCAGATGAACTAAAAGAAAATTTGAACTCTCTCATTCTTTGAGGGTTTAGGATTGTTGAGGACTATTATTTGCACAACAAAGAATAGGGCCAATTTTAATATTATAACAATCAGCGTGCTTAGGGTACAATATCATCAGATTATCAATGATATTGATTGAAGAGTAAAGTTTTTTAAAGCCCTGTATTTCAGGAACTATTTGAAAATAAACAGCAATATGTCATATTTACAACTTTGGGAGAGATTAAAATAAAATTATTATTTTTTAATTTAAAAATCATTCAAGGGCACTTTTGACCACAAAGCCAATTTCTAGAAAAACAGTGTGATAGGCACCTTAAAAACTCTCTACTGCCAAAGAATGGTGACTGGTGAGGAATAGTTGTTTTTTAAAACCTCTAGAAATTTTTCCATAATATGAAGCAAAAGGATAAACACTTAAAGAGCAAAATCTACTAAATTCCTGCTAGAATGCAGAGTATGTGCTGTTGCTATGATCTGTGTGTTACTGGCCTCCGTCGCTCTGATGTCACTGTGATATCAAACTGCAACCTTGGTCCTAACAGGCAAGACAATGGAATCCCCTTCCCTCAACTCCTAGTTGAGGCTTGTTGATCATTTTTCATTTTATAACACAACCATGAATCTAAAATCTAAAAAGAGATGCAGAAAAAAACCCAATTCCATAGCTTTCCAATCAACTGATATCAAATTCTTTGACACACAACTAGCAAAGCAAGTGAGGCAATAAGTATTAAACATACAATCTGTAATATAGCATGGCATAGAGAAAAACAGTAAATATCCTACTTAAAAGCTAATAAACTTAATTACATTGAGAGAATAAAGGAGAAAAGAAGTATGCTCTTATAAGATTCAGAAGAATGTTTGATAAAGACCAATCAACACAGTAAATTGTGAAACACTTGAACAAACAAATCTGTAACAAACACTGTAGATACACCTAGTAGAATTAATAAATCTCAATATATATTTTAAGCCATTGTGAATGGCTCTAAAATTAAGGCACTAGTTGCTGGGAGATAGAGGACAAGTGAAGAATCTGAAATAAACCAGTGTTGTAAGTACTAGTTTTCTGGCTTGGTTAGGCTCAAGAAATATTTATAGATATTTATGCCTTCTGTTGGAATTTCCTAAAGGCAATGCAACTTGGTGAGAGCCATGACATCATGATAGCAGCTATATTCTAAGATTAAGATAAATACTAATATACCAACATTTCAACAAAGCTAAAATTAGATCTTTTCAGCTTCGATGTAACTACTCACAGAAGTCAGCAGTAACATTTTTAAATTCAATAATACATAACACAGCATTTCAAGAGTGTTCAGAATAAAAAAATAAGCAAAAAAAGGAAAATCTCATAAAACACAATCTCCTAGCTGTTTAGCTATTTCAAGAAAAAATAGGAAACAAGAAAAATTTTTGGCAAACTAGTTCATAGGCAGATATATAAATGATCCAGATTTTAAAACTAGCAGAGAGTCATTTCAAATTAAATGTAAAGTAGATGTTTTGAAAATAGAAAGTCATATAAGGGCAAATAATAAAGCATTTAAACATAAAAGTACAATACATAAATAATTGAATGCATATCATTTAGAGATGAAATTAAATATTAGAATTAGTGATGCTTTAGATGGGGTTAACAACAGACTTAACATAGTCAAAGATAATGTTAGTGATTCTGTAGATAGGTCATCAAAAAAGCATGTAAAGTAAACCTGAGAGGAAACATAAGAATGAGGAAAGTAAAGAATAAATGAGATTACATCACGTAAGTAAATGTCCACACTTAAGTGTAATACAAATTTTGGGAGGAGAAGAAAATGATATGGAGAAAACTAATGTTCAAAGAAATAAGGGATGTTTTTGTGAAAGCTTATGGGGGGCCCAGCATGGTAGCCTAGCAACTAAAGTGTTTGCCTAACATGCCTGGGATCCCATATGGGTGCCAGTTCTATTCCTGGCAGCCCCACTTCCCATTTAGCTCCCTGCTTGTGGCCTGGAAAGGCAGTGGAGGATGGCACAAAGTCTTGGGACCCTGCATCCAAGTGGGAGACCTGGAAGAAGCTCCTGGCTCCTGACTTTGGATTGGCTCAGCTCTTGCCATTGTGGCTGCTCGAGGAGTGAGTCAGTTGATGGCAGATCTGTCTCTCCTCTTCTGTGTATATCTGACTTTCCAATAAAAAAATAAATAATTAACAAAGAAACCTTACGGTGATTTGTATTACACTGTAGGGAATAGAACCTTCAATTCTTAGTCCACTTTGTTCTCAATATTTTACTCTTTTCTACCTATTTTTAAAATTTATTTTACTTATTTGTAAGAGAGAAGGAGAGAGAGAGAGAGAAGGAGGAGAAAGAAGTCTTTCACTTGCACCAGCTGTGAAGGAGCGAGGGAAGAGCCAGGGAAGAGCAAGGATGAGAAACTCCGTATTGTTCTCACATGTGGGTGGCAGACATCCAAGAATTTGGGTCTCTTCTGGTATTAGTGGGAGCAAGATCAGAAACAGTAGAAAGAACATCCAGCATTCTGATATTATATGTTCACACAACAGGTGTGTGCTTAACCTACTGTGTCACAATAGCCCATTCTTAATCCTTTTCTAAAAGTTGTCAACTTATTATTACCCATTGTTTAGATTTCTTAGCCTCAATAACCAACCATGAAACAGGAATGAGACTTTACAATTCCCTTGAGTAAAATTTTTGATGATCTCAAATTTTTATACAACACACCAAAATTCAACTCAATATCGTTTGTGAAAAATGCTCCAAATATTCTCAGTACAGTTAGTCATCTGTTATATTTCGAAAGCGTTTGTACTAGGTCTATATTACAAGTACGTCATATCGTTTCATTCATTGGTCTGTTTCTTCTATTGTGACCTTCTGCTTTCTACTTGAGGTTCTCTATGAATCTCTCTGGGATTGAAAAGAATAAAAAAACTACCCAAATGAAGCCAGATGTTAGAGCTGGTACTCCCTCAAAACAGAAAGGAAGCAATGCCTCTATAGTATGGTTTGGATATTCTCCATTATCCTGACAGTAAATTAGCTTTTCATTTCAATGTTACTTTCATTAGAGTTTGATGCATTTTAGGTTGATGCAGCAGTGCATGTTATTAAAGCCAAGAATCATAAATTATTCCTTAAATCACTGAGCCTTGGGAAAATAGAAAGTCAATGAATCACATACCATTTGAACATTGATTTAGTTTCTGCATAAGCTTCTGCTGGTTTTGGTGTATGTGTTTGGCTCCAGCAGGTCTGCGAACTTTCTAATCTGGTTGGAAACTGCGTGAAAATATTCCCATGGCCCTCTTGTAAAATATGACAGCCTGACATTTTCTTTAATTACAAGACCTGATCTGTTTAATAGCACAAAATTGGCCTCTGCTTTGACAGGCCTCCCCTTTAAAATCAATGGTTAGACTCTAGGGCACCAGCTTGGTCATCAAAATCAATACTAGAAAAAATATAGCTTGTCAAGGCCTCTCAGCCTTTTATTGATTCAAATGGGGAGCGGTCACAGATTGAATAATGGTATTAGAGCTCTGATCCAAGAAACAGAAGCCTCTTACATTAATTTCAGTGTAGGCAGATGAATCTATGATAAATGACACAGGTATGCATATTACCCAAGCCAATTATAAAGCAATGTTTTCAGGGGGAAAACACATATGTACCACGTAAATACTGAAGAGGTCAAAGAAACTCATCATAAAGAACAACTTAATATGCAAAGAAAAATATATTTTTTTCTGATCAACTTTTAAAAATTATGAGCAATAATCACACATTTCAGGATCAAAGTGTGGCATTTCAGTACACATATAAGCTGTGTACTGGATCAAATAATGATAATGAGCATTTCCTCTTCTTTGACATCACTTTAAGATGTGGCTTCTGCAGCTTGCTTCCCCTGTTTGCTCATAAAATTCCAGATATGTACTGTGAACTATAGTTACCCCCTGAGCTATATACTACCAAGAACTCATTCACTCAGAATACCTTTGATGACTAGAATGTGCTAAGGTCCAGTTAGGAATCACTGGTTTTCAATTCTGGTGCTGGTAACTGTATTATAATACTACTCACCCATCCAATACAGGCTCTTCTATTTTAAACTGCTCTACAAAGGACTAGGAAGATATCATATAGGGACTGCTCTAACATTAGATCAAATTGCATAATTCTTAATGGTAATTCCATGTATATTTTATTAGTGATTTAAATGAGAGCTCAGTAGTTGCCTCACTTTCACTTTGAATTGTAACAGAATACTAATAGAAGGTAAGACTGTAGGTCTCACCAGCAGAGAATGGGAAATTTAAGCTGGGCTAATGAGGTTGCTTTACCTTACTATAATCTAAGTGAACAAAGAAAAAGTCACTTCATGATTACGAAGTACTTTAAAATTTTAAATATTTTGATCTTAGCATTACTAAACAGAAAATTCAAAAACGGGAAATGGTCAATTTTGTGTAATGTGCATTTACTAAAATGAAAATGGCTGAAGGATTTTGGCTGTTTGCATTTACTACCAAGAAGTTCATCAACAACTAATATAATAGAATAATAACCTTGTAACAAATACATCATAAGCTAATTACTGCAATAGTCAATAGCTGACTATGTGTCTATATTTCATCAAGCACTTTCTTTTCATATCCATTACCACATACGCATGAATGTATAATCACCCTAAATGGTAAGTATCATTCTCCCTATGAGGAAACTGAAACTCATAATTAAATAAATTCTTCAATGACCAGATGTAACAAAGGCCATAAAGAGAAATTTTTAATGATATTTACATAGTTGATTAGCGTGGGAAGGATCGAGGATGATGGGAAAGTAGATGAAACCATTGTTTCCAAATTTTCTTTTTCTTCTCTCAATACCCGAGGGAAGAGGGAAGTAAGGGGTTAAGCTGCACCCAGCCTCCCAATTGCCTCAGTACCCAGGGATGGGCAACAGCCACCTGATAGCAACCTGCGATCCCTGATGTGGATCATGCTCCAAAGATTCTGCTCCAGTGGTTTCGACAGTTGTAAAATGCTGTCAACCTTGCCAATCCAAGGACGAGGAAATCCTTCCAAGGTTCATTGACTGACGTAGTTCATCTTAGAGTCGTTCACCCATATATTTAGTCTTAACTCTTGACTGGGGTAGTTGACCAATTTGTTCTATCCTCCATCCTCTTCTGTGGTGCCAAGTGTTCTCTGCAGGCCCAAATGCACTGCCATATCTTCGATGTGTATTTTGGGCATGTTGTCCACTGCTCCATCTAAGCCACTGAGAAGACACAGTACTGACACATGCACCTCATGGTAAGACCTCAGATCCTCTGATACTCAGTTCAGTTGGGAGGATCCCGATAGAAACCTCATCTGAAAGGATCCCAGATCTGACTCTTGTGTGTGCCAGCCAGTGCAGTTCTGGCTCATTTCATTACCTACATCAGCCTATGCACACTGGTGGTTATAGTCACTTGATCAGTTCTGTCCCCAGCCCCCTCTCATATGCAAACCAACAGAGGCTGCAGTCCAGCCCAACCCTGCCCAACACACACTGGGACCTCACATACACCAGTGGGGACTGTAGCCTGTTTGGAGAGACTCCCAATAACCCCCACAAGGTCTGTCTCCAGCCCTTGCTCTTGTGCTTACCAGCATGTGTAGTAGGACTTTAAATCATCTGACAATTGGGCCCGGCGGAGTGGCCTAGCGGCTAAAGTCCTCACCTTGAACGCCCCAGGATCCCATATGGGCGCTGGTTCTAATCCCAGCAGCTCCACTTCCCATCCAGCTCCCTGCTTGTGGCCTGGGAAAGCAGTCGAGGACGGCCCAAGGCTTTGGGACCCTGCACCCTCCTGGGAGACCTGGAAAAGGTTCCTGGTTCCCGGCTTTGGATCAGCACGCACCGGCCATTGCGGCTCACTTGGGGAGTGAATCATCGGATGGAAGATCTTCCTCTCTGTCTCTCCTCCTCTCTGTATATCTAACTATGTAATAAAATAAATAAATCTTTAATAGAAAAATCATCTGACAATTATATCCTATTTTGTTACTGTAATTCAAAGCTTCATATAATTCTGGATAGTTTTTAAAAATAATGATCATATTCTTCTATTTCTTATTATTTAAGTTCCTATAAAATTCATTAGCTTTCAGTAAAATTTTGGTTTCTCAAGAAATTGAAGTACCTGGGCTGTGTAGCTGTCTTGGGGGAGGGACACTCATGGCAAGCCTTGAGGACCCCCTTTTTGGATGCTTTCTAACCAGCACAGATACACACTGCTGAGTACACTGGCCTCCTGGGGGGAGGGAGGAGGAACACTCAGCAGGCTTTTGAGATCACCCCATCCTGGAAGTTATTTTTTGTTTTTGTTTGTTTGTTTGTTCGTTTGTTTGTTTTTGACCTGCCTAGGTGCCTGTAGCTGGGCCATGTGGCTGCCTTGGGGAGGGGCACTTGCAGCAGGTCTTCAGGAATCCCCACTGCTTGGATATTTTTCTAACCAGTGCAGGGATGCACAGCTGAGTACACTGGTTGCTTAGGAGTGAGGGATGCTCAGCAAGCTTCTGGTACCACCCCATCCTGGAAGTTATGCTTTTTTTGACCCACGTGGGTACCCCTCAGGCCACGCAGTGGCACACTCTCATGGTTTGAGGGGTCTTGATTTACAAGGAAATGATGGGATCGCACAGGTGGCAGTGAGAGATGAACTGTGGTTTTTATGTCCAGGTTAGGAGTTATAGCTGAGGGACTTCCACAGACAAGTCCACAATATGTGTATGTAAGTAGGGGACTGACACCAAATTAGTTTGGAGGGGACAGCAAGAGTTAGAGAAGTGGGTCTGATAGCAGAAACCGTTGGGGAGATGCAGGCTGAGTTCTGTGGAACTCCAATCTACTGTTTCGCTCAAGAACTACACATGGGGTCAGGCCTTGCTGGGGAGCTAAAGGGGCACCGCAGTTGGGTTGGGACTCCCACTGGTGAGTATGAGAGTAGGATCGGGGCAATATGCTTGGCTGGACATGGCTACAGCCTGCGTGAGTGTGCAGCGGGACTGTGAAGTGGCAGATTACGGTAAAGTCCAGCCTTCATTGGTACCTGTGAGAGCCAGGTTCAGTGCAGAACAGGCCAGGCTAGGTCTTGACTTCCACTGAACTATGGGAAAGCTGTGTCTGGGCACACAATAGGTAACACTGGGTTGCAGCATCCAACAATAAGAACCAAAATGGGTGTGGATGGTTGAGCAAGGCCACTATTCTTGCCACTTGTCATTTAGGCCAATGATTCACTAGTGTGCGAGAGAACTGCCACTGGGAGGAGACTCAATGGAGGAGCTTAGGAAACTCCCTCATTGGGATGTAATCCCTGCAAGTGAGTGCAAGAAGCAAGGTAAGGAGCAGCCCAGACAATGCAGGTTACAGTACACACTAGCATAAATGTGGGTCAGGCCTGGGGACATTCCAGTCTGAGCTGGCACATAACAACCATTAGCAGATCTGAGAACCAGGGCAGGGGGCAGAAGGAGTCAGATCAGGCCACAACACCAGTCAGTTCACATTAGGACTTTGAGACAATCAGGCTGGGCTGGGATAGGCTGCAGTACCCACCAGCAGGAGCTGGAACAGGGAGCAGACTACATTAGGCGAGGCTGCACAAAAATATTGCAGATGTTAAGGTAAGGCAAGTCATGCCAGCCTGGGTCAGTGAGGGCCAGGTTTGTGAGTCCCAGGGATGGGGGATCTGACAGGGACCTGCTGTAAAAGAAGAACATCGCAGATCATTTGGTGCTGTAGCAGAAGGAGAGCAGAACTGAGTGGACACCTGCCCCAAATAAACATTGACAACAAAAAATCTCAGTGAATGGAGCCAAATGGACATTGGGAGGGTTACATCATCCTTGGATCGGTGTAATTGGCAGCATTCCAGAACTATCCAAACCACTTGGACAGAACCCTCAGAATATGCACACATTGAGACACTGTGTGTTGATAATGAGGTGGCGGTTCCTCATCCCTGGGTACTGGGACATGTGGAAAGTCACGAATGGTTTTCCCGTTTGTGCTTCCCACCCCTCCTCCCCCAGAAACAACAAGAAGAAATAGCAAATTTGGAAGCAATGAGTTCACCCACTTTTCCCTAAATGTCGATTCTTCCCACCCTGTTCAACCATGTAATCATTATAAAAGTTAAAGTGACTTCTTTGTAATTCTGCAACAGAGATTCTACAGAAACCTGAAAGCATTAGCACTTTGTGGCACAGTGGATGCCAGAATGAGGCAAGGCTGCCCCATTTCCAGTATAGTTCCCTGTAAATGTCCCTAGGAAAGCAGCAGAAGATAATCCTGCTGGTTGGGCCCCTGTATCTGTGAAAGGCTCTAGGCTCTTGGGTTCAGCCTGCTTATAACCATTCCCATTGTGGCCACTCAGAGAGTGAAGCAGCAGACAGAAGATCTCACCTTCTATCTATCCCTCTCTCTTTGTGCAAGTCTGCCTTTCATAGAAGAACATAATAAATAAAAAAAATATGTAGTTAGATAAATTAATTTTTAAAATTCGAAAATAGATTCAACATATGACCCAACATTTCCACTCCTGGGAATTTATCTGTAGAAAAATGAAAGTTTTATGTACCCCTGTGTTCACGACAACTCAATTTACAGTAGTTAAGATATGAAGTCAATCCAGACATGTCAGTTGATGACAGGATAAACAAAATGTAGTATATATGTAGTATGAAATACTATTTAGCCATAAAAAGAAAAAATCCTGTATTTTATAATAAAATGCATGCAATTGGAAGCCATTATGCTTTGTGAAATAAATCACTCCCAAAAGGAAAAATATCATATATTTTCTCTGATACATGACAGTTAATATAGAACACAAAAAAGTATACATAGGAATGGAATGAAATTTTATCTCAGATATAGTTGTTTCTAGTTCTTGCTTATGCTTTGGGGAAACCGTGGTCTTCCTGGTTTTTACTTGTTTAATGTCATGGGTCATGAAGAACTACACCTGTGATTACAGTGTGGATTGAAACTATGTGTTTGCAAAAATTAAAGAAACAGAAAGGAAGAAAGGAATGATGGGAGAAGGAAGGAGATTGGGAAAAGGGGAGGAACAAAAGTGTGGTTCTTTTCTGAGAACTGTACCTATGAAAAACATGAGCACTGTGCTCTCATTATTAATAAAATTATAAAAAAAAAAAACACTTTTTAACCAAACCACATGATTTCTGTAACCTACACAGTAACTAAAATGACAATGCCAACAACTGCCAATACTATGGCAGACTATAAATTTGCCATTTTGCAGAAAAGAAAACATTTTTCTCAATTCTTTGTAATACTACATACACCAAGCCCAAAGGTAAGCCTTCGGGACTAGGGAGGGGAGCTTTCTCTGGTCCTAGCTTGGTTGCAACTTTGGGTCCCCACCCTCTCTGGCAATGACAATCAGGATTGCTCCAGAAATCCCTCAAAAGAAACAAATAAACAAAAAATCTAGAATAGATAGAGAACAACAAGGAAAGCTTAGAATCAGACAGGAAACGGTCAGTGTGGATTCACTTATACCTTACTAGGTGGGACACAAAGATTAATTATTCCTCACTAGGGTATTGAAGATTTCTCTGCACATCCCTCCTAAAACTGTTTTGTACCTAAACTGTTGACAAATTTCTTGTTAGAGTTATAAGCCAGTCTAGACTACCCCCCCCCCAAAAAAAGCCAGGTTCAACAAAATGATGCTTCAACGATATAAAATGCTAAATACTATAATGAAAATAGACACGAGGCAGCTGAATAGTAATCTATGGCCATTTTAAGACGTATAGAACCCGATTGTATATAAACTAAAATTGAAATGTCAATGAAGAAGTCACAGAATGTGGTTAAGAACTTGCATTTTTTTTTTTAACATATCGGTTACTCAATACTATGTCATTTAATTCCACAACATTATAAATTGTTGCTGATGTTATGTTGGAACTTTTAATCAATCGGGATGATATTCTGTCGGCTCTACTTTCAGACCAGAGATGGTCTCCCCAACAAGCTGTTGAACTTATCTGGACAATAAGATGTTGGACTCTATGCTTGGTATATGCTTGCAATGAAAGAATCTCAACGGAACTTGAACTGTGGTAATGCAACAAGGTGGAGGAATCCACCAGGGGGGGAGGGTTCGGGGAAGGGTGGGAGGAATCCCAGAGCCTATAAAACTGTGTCACATAATGCAATGTAAAACTGTGTCACATAATGCAATGTAATTAAAAATAATAATATAAAATAAAATATATCACATCAATAAAAAATTGACCTAGAATTTCATTTCTTGTTTCTATAAATTTCAAGCATCAATAATGTAGAAACTTTACCAACTCTCAAATTCTTTTTGTTTCTTGTAATGAAAATTTCACAGACTAACAACTTTGCTGCTCGTGAGATGACAGCAGATGTTACAGAGCATCTCCTTTGCCAGGAAAAAAATATATAGGGATTAGAGCACATTTAAACTTCTCTGAGCAATTTGCTTACATACTCACTTATTTTCTATAAAGATTTTCACTGTTCTACCTTCAACATGAAAGTAGTGTAGTTGAAGTACTCAGAAAAAAATATGGTTGTAATAATTTTTTAAGTAAACGATTTAAATTTAAAGTGGTTTTATTGGTTGATATCTGAAATGCAGAGAGAGAGAGAGAGAGACAGAGACAGAGAGACAAACAAATTTTTCTTCCATGCTACACTCCCAAAATATAAAATTGATACATAGTCTGAGCAGGGTCAGGATGAATGCAGGGGTCAGAGATTTCACCCACATCTCCCACATGATGACAGGGACAAAGCATACGAATCATTACTTTCTGTCTCCCACAGTGTACATCCACTGGGAGCTGGATTGGGAACAAAGACAGAGCTTGATCTGAGGAACTCTGACACAACACACCTAGCATCCCAAATAGTGCTACAAGGTACTACAGCCCAAAACTTGTCCTAGGGCAAAAATTCTTGAATAAATGGATAGGTCCAAGAAAGTCAGATATTACTTAAATTATTTTAGCCCACATCTTGAGCTGAATGTCTATTAATGAGTATTTCTGAGGATTAAGATTTTCTTTCCCTCTTAGTTTACTTTTCTGCTCGGTGAAGAAGAGACAAGATTACAATATGGAACAGTCAAAATTAATTTTCATTTCTTACTATGAACAGAAGCCTCATAGTGAATCATACAATGGAACACAGACCATTTCAGGAGTGCTATCACCTGTTTTTTTCCACAGGACTTGCAGAAAACAAATGTTTTACTAGGACAATAAATAATCCATGTTCTAAAAACATAATGTTGAAACTTATTTCAAAGCTTAATTGAGCTAGTAGTTGAGATATTGTCCAAACTCTGCACTTAAACATTTATTATATGTTAGGATGACTAGAGATATAGCTAAAATTCTGTGTATTTCTTTGATAAAAGGTGAAACAAATTATAAAATATATTTTGGGTGTTTCAGTCATAAATAAAAAATATCTTAAGTGATAGATTTATTTTTCTTGATTGCACAGTACACTATTTATACATGTATCAAAACATCCCATAGTAACACATGGATATGGAAAACATTTCCATTTAAAATGAAAGCAAGGAAAAAATTGAGAGTCCACTAGAGCTACATTTGTGAAAGAATAGGAAGCGTTGAATTAGTGTTAATTGGTTCTTTAAGAGAAATATTGATTTAGTCACCTCAATGGTAAAATAAGGCAAAATACTTTTCTTCTGATTTTCATCAAATTATTTCCCTTAAAGAAAACATAGTAAGGGCATTTTTGTGTGTGCGTGTTTTAGGGGGAAAGTGGTTTCTGTATATTGTGTAACTCTCAGAGGTTAATCTTCATTATTGGAAATGGCCCTTTAATATAAGGCTATCCAAAGCAGCACAGAATTAAGAATATCAATTCATGTCAATTGCTTGGCAGAAACATTTGATTATATGGGTGGGGTCAACAAGAGATCCTGCATGGAGAGCATTAGAGTTTTTCGTTGATATTAAAATTTTCCAAGTATCAGCTTTTCTATGATCTCGTCTCAGAGATCATCAGTAACTTTTTTTTAAATATTCATTTATTCATTAATTACATTGTATTACATGACACAATTTCATAGGTATTGGGATTCCCCCCCCCTTCACCCCAAACCCTTCCCCCATGGTGAATTCCTTCACCTTGATGCATAACCATAGCTCAACTTCCTTTGAGATTCCCTAATTAAAAGCTCACACCATACAGAGTCCAGCATCCCACTTGTCCAGTTCAAGTTCAACGGCCTCTTATGGAGGTCCTCTCAGGTTTGAAGGCAGAGCCAGCAGAGCGTCACCTTGATCAATTAGAAGCTCCAACATATCATCAGCAACAGTCCAGGTATGATGAGGCTGGTGCAGAGTCCACTGATTGACATAGTCCATCTTAGAGTTTCCCCTTGTCCAGTTTTCCGCTGGAAGCATATAGCTGAGGTGGTTGATTGATCTACTCCATTTTCCACCTTTTCTTGGTTAATGCTTTGATTCCTCCATTTTGTTCAGGGGAATCCCCTAAGAAACTTTGAGGCATTCCCAGTCCAGGCTCCTACATGTACTACTAGTAAGCACAGTGCCTGCCACCGTCCATCACTCCGATCAGCTGGTGGTTTTAACCCCTGGGTTGCTTCTATTCTGAGCCCCGACCTCCATTGGAACCAATGAGTATCGCAGCTCTCTCAGGCTCTGGCCATCACACTCTCATCCCTCACCTAAACCATCAGTAACTTTTATTTAGCTTCATATAATTTTAGTTGTTATTTCACAAGTATGCAGTACACAAAGAAAGATGACACTGTATGGAGAAAAGAAGTGACCTGGAAGAAGCTTCCAGGCCATGATTAGAAGGAGGAACCTTGTTAAATCACAGATAACACAAGAATTTGCATCTCATTTGAAACTACGGTATTGTTAAAAGGTAAACGTAACCATCCAAGAAGAAACAATGAAGAAGAAATTGAACTGATGTTCTCAGTATCAATGTGCTTACACTGCCTTAGACACTTGCTACTATTACCAAGGAGAATGTTTAAGAGTAAGAAATCACTGGTACTGACGAGTGCATCTCAGACACGTTGCACATAACACTGTTGGAAGGAATACCCTGCTGAGATTTCCTAAATCCAGAAAATGGAGGGTGCATCTGATGCTTAGTGACATGTAATTGAACTAAACAGTCAAGATGAATTTCTTTTCTCTCATTTGAGTCTCATGTGTCATTTCCTATCTTTAGAAGGTCACCAGCTAAAAATAGTTATATCTCTATTTAATCTTTTGCCCTAATTTGCATTAAATTGCTTTAAAAATAAGTGTTTCAAATTTACAGTACTAATTCATTGTACAGTGATCTATTTAAAATCTTATATTGTTATTCTTAGTGTTTTATATTATTAAACCATTGATTTTTTTCTAAAGATTTATTTGATTTTTCTTGAAAGGCAGATATACAGAGAGCAGGAGAGGAGAAGAAGATGGTTCACTCCCCAAGTGACCACAATGGCCACAGCTGAGTCAATCCGAAGCCAGGAGCCAGGAGCCAGGAGCCAGGAGCTTCTTCTGGGTCTCCCAAGCGGGTGTAGGGTCCTAAGGCTTTTACCCATCCTCCATTGCTTCCCAGGCCACAAGCAGGAAACTGGATGGGAAGCAGGGCAGCTGGGCCATGAACTGGCACATACCAGATCCCAGTACATACAAGGCAAGGACTTTAGTCACTAGGCTACCGCAGCAGGTCCCCATCAATTTTTAAAAATATTACTTGAAGACTAATACGGTTCAAAGCTTAGAAAATTACATCAGTCTATTTCAATATATGTATGCAATATAGCAGCATACTCTAACATTTAAAGACTAAGTCTATTTTAAAACGTGTAAACATCTGAAGAGCATGTGGACTGTAATATGTCAAGATGCTTCTGGTGAATAAATATGTAAGTCACAGGAGTTGTAAAATCGTTAAAGATTTTTTGGGCCTAGCACCATAGCCTAGTGTTTAAATCTTTGCTTTGAATTAGCCAGGATCCTACATGGGCACAGGTTCTTGTCTCAGTTGCTCCACTTCCCATACAGCTCCCTTCATAAAGTCTGGGAGGACAGTGGAGTATGGCTCAGGGCCTTGGGACCCTGCACCCACATGGGAAACCTTGCGGAGGCTCCTAGTTCCTGGTTTTGGATTGGCTCAGCTCTGGCTGTTGTGGCCACTTGGGGAATGAACCATTAGACAGCAGATCTTTCTTTCTGTATCTCCTTTTCTCTGTATATTTGCCTTTCCAAGAGAAACAATAAAAGTGTACATTTTAAAAATAAAGTAAATTTTTTTTTTGTCATGACAGAGTAAGTGTAACTGAAAAATAATAAAATTGATTACTGATGGGGCAAGATTTGCATGACAGAGGATAAAGTGACCTCTTGTGATGTTGATGTCCTAGGTCAGAGTGCTGCTCAAGTCCCTGCTCCTCTGTTTCAGATCCAACTGCCTGAGGATACACCCAGGATCCTACAAACCACATACGAGATGCTGAAGGTGCAAGGTGGAGCATTAGCCTGTTGAGCCCCTGCACAGCCCCAGGAGTGTCCACACAGCTTTGAGTATTTCAAAATTTTTGTGTTTGTAATTAGACAAAAAATTCTTGCTGACAGCTATTTACTTTAGGGCTTTGTAAATAATCCTATTTTTTCCTGATCTCCATACTTTCTAATTAGGCATCAGCTGTTAAACTTAGTGGGAATCACTTGTAACAAGCAGTTTAACTTTTGCTGATTTCAATATTCCATCATGGTCTTCAGCATTAGGCATTTTGATTACAATACATAATCCTAAGCATCATTTTAGAATATTCTATTTGGAGTCCACTGGATTTTTTAGACATATAAGTTAATATATACTACAACATTTGAGATATTTTGGATGTAATTTTTTTAATTGTTTCTCTGCCTCTTGTCCTTATGGTTCTTCACATGTTATATGTTTACATACTTACTTATATACCACATACCTATGAATCTAGTTAATTTTCTATATTTCTTTTCATTTTTGTACATAGACTAGAAAATCAGTGATCTTCAAGTTCATAATTCTTTGCAAGATCAAAACTTTTCCTTAGTCCTTTTAGGAAATTTTTCATTTCACTTGCTGTACTTGCCAATATTAGATTTTTGTTTTACCTTTTTATAACTTCTATTTCTTTAGAAGTATGGTTTCTTTTGATAAAACAGTGTTATTTTCATTCTTCAATTTTCTAGATATGGTTTCCTGTGTATATTTGAACATACTTGCTGTAGTTGGTTTAAATATTTTATATACTAACACCGAAGTCCTGAATTCTAAAACACATTGTCTACTGACTGCATTTTTTTCTGAACATGTGTATTTCCTGTTTCTTTGTGTCATGATTTTTTTCTGCTGCTTTGGTGAGAAGTAGGCACTTTATTTAATGTACCATAAATAACTCTGATTTTGCACACTTTCTTCAAGCCTTGTTATATATAGTTCATTTCCATATGTGATTGTTTCCATTTCATGTTATTTATTGGTACAGAACTTTCCAGAAATAATTTCATTATTCTGTTTTCTAAAATATGTAAACACTGAGGTCTCTATCATTATAACACTATCTGAAATATATATAGGTATATATATTTAATTTTTAAACTTATTTTTATTTATTTAAAAGTTAGAAACAGAAACAGGCACACAGAAACTGCAACATTTTACATTTCCCAATTCATTCAACAAACAACTGCAAATATCTGACTTTAGGCAAGACAAAAGCCAGGAAACTTCAACTCTACCCAAATATTCACTAAAGTATCAGGGACCTATGCACTTAAGCCATCTCCTGCCACCTTCCACAGTCCATGTTAGCTGAAACTAATATGGGAAGAAGAGGAAGAACTGAACAAAGGTACTTTGATAAGAAATCTTGGTGCTCCAGATGATGTCCTAACTTGTGTACCAAATATCTGCCCCGTTGTATTTATTTATTTATTTATTTATTTATTTATTTATTTATTTTATTCTACAGATTCATTTAAGAATTGCCAAGAAGATTTAATAGATAAATTTTTCTAGTTGCTGGTCCATTCCCCCAAATTCCCACAACAGACAGCTATGCCAGGACCAAAGCCATTAGTACTGAATGTCAACTGATCCAATTGGATAGCAGTACTCAAAGATCTGAGGAATTATCTATTGCTTCCCAGCATATTAGCAGGAAGCTAAATTAGCAGGAGAGTGCCTGGGACTCAGGTCTGCACTGTAATGTAGGATGACGGAGTCCCAAGCAGTGGCTTAACCCACCATGAACCAATGGCTTTCCCTCTTGCTTTTATTTTTGTAAACAATTTCATAAGGTCAATAACTGAATCAGTATAATTTAGTTATAGCCCAGTGATTATTTAGATTTCTTTGAATTCCTTAATAATGTACCTCCCACTCTTTCACAGACACTAGTTTACAACACAGCTCCAGTTTTTCCCTCATGTTTGCTAGCACCTCTAGAGTCAACTACAAGTGAGTATTGACTGGCATTTCTCTTTCCACATCTGTACTAGAGATGCACACAGTTTTGAGCATAAGCAAACTCTTATAAACTTAGAGTCTCTAGGAGCTTTTGAAGTTTCCTCTATAAGACTATATGTCCAGGCCTGGCAGCAGCATGGCCTAGCGGCTAAAGTCCTCGTCTTGAACGCCCCAGGATCCCATATGGGCGCCGGTTCTAATCCCAGCAGCTCCACTTCCCATCCAGCTCCCTGCCTGTGACCTGGGAAAGCAGTCGAGGACGGCCCAAGGCTTTGGGACCCTGCACCCTCCTGGTAGACCTAGAAAAGTTTCCTGGTTCCCGGCATCGGATCAGCACACACTGGCCATTGCGGCTCACTTGGGGAGTGAATCATCGGATGGAAGATCTTCCTCTCTGTCTTATCCCCTCTGTATATCTGACTTTGTAATAAAATAAATAAATCTTTAAAAAAAACAAAGACTACATGTCCAGAATTAATTTTAAATTTCCGAACAAGTGCTGCTTTGTCCCATGTAAAACTTCAACAATAGGTACTGAGAATGTTGTCATCAGTTTTCTTTGCTGCAGTAACATCCTTAGATTATTGTTTTCTTGCAGCAACTGAACTCAGTTAAATCAAACAGCCACCACTGTTTGACACTTGCGATTTTCTAGGAGGAAATAGCTTGGAAAAATACTGGCTATGCTCTGCAGATGGCATTTTTCATAGAACTATAAACAAGGTCAAGTTCTGAGTACTGTGCTAATGAGCTATATCAGAGAAGATGAGTAAATCATTAATTTAAAACATCACACTTCGGAGAATCAAGATGGTGGAATAGGGTAAGGACATGTTTAAACAGATGGAGAAACATTAGCCAATGTGAAGCAGAGGGGGAACATTCTAGGAAATAGGTAAAGACAGCACAACAACAGAGGGGCACTTGGAGACTATCAGACACAAAAAAGCAGCAGACACAATGGTATGTAGTGAGTGATATCCCAGCAGCAATCAGTGAACGGCGATCTGGATCACAGTAGCAGCCTGAACTCCACCAGCTACAAGGTATGAAGGAACATTCACCAGGTGTTCAGGAGGTGAACACAAAGAAGTATTCACCCTGCTGGTTTATTTGATTTGTCCAGGAGCACAGACAGAGCAGCAAGTCCCAGATGGGCAGTGCAGTAAAAGGGTAGATTTCACAGCCTGATCCACTTCCTGGAGCTGAATCAGATGCCATTTTGTTTAAGAAGGCAAAGGCTGTGGGACAGGACTGTGCATGCACTGAGCTAGGAGTGAACTCATTTCTGCCTCAGTGAGTTGCAACAATGTGGCATTCTGCAGGTTCCACCCAAGATAGGTCCTGATCGTCTGCAGACCTAATATCCAGCAGATCAAGAACTCTAGTTGTGGCGCATCAGGTGCCATTTTTGTAAGGTGTGGCAAAGGCTTTAAGGACCTGTGCATGCACTCAGCTGGGAGCAAATTCACTGAGCTCAGTGCATTACACTTGTGCCACATGAAAAAAAAAATACTGACTTGGGAATCCTATGGGTAAAAATAGATTTAGGTGGCCCTCAGACCTAACAGCCAACAGATTCTGGCAAGATTAGCGCCACCAAGAAATTAGCCATATAGAACACTGATGTCTCCCTAATCCTGGGACCTGCTCCAACCAGAAGTGGGAGAAAGGTTGTAGAGATAACGGTGCAGTGTCAACACAGTGTCACGGGAGGTGGAGAGCAGTGAGCCAGGAGCTGGGGCTGCAGAGACCATGGTGGAAATCTAATATAAGCACCCAGACTTGGAACTTGCTGGAGGGAGTGGCACAAGTGACTGCAAAGAGCAGTGTACCAACTTCAGTAAATAAAATTGAAAAGTAGACCTGTGGGTGACACAGCTTAGAAACCTGCCACAAGGGAAAGAATCTGCTAACCAGAAGTACAATGAGCAATAGCAAAAAAAAAAAAAAAAAAAAGCCAAAAGCACAATGAATATTACCGAAGACTCTCCTGCAAAGAAGCAAAACCCTTTGCCAATCTCAAAAATAACTGAAAAAGATATCGAGAAAATGGAGATATAGAGCTCAATACTTGTTATAAAGCTTCTTATCAACAACAAGAAGCATGTCACACAGGAGTTCAAGGAATTTAAGAACTATGTTACACAGGAAATAGCAGCAATGAATCAAATGAAAGGTGATATATCAGAAATGAAGATTACAGTGGAGCAAATTAAAAGTACAGTAGAGAGTCTTCAAAATAGAATGAAGGAAGCAGAGAAAGAATCTGAAAATTAGAAGATATTTCCTGGCACCAGGGGGAAACAAACAAAAAGAAGCAGAGCCGGGTCAAGCTAAAAAAAGTATTTAAGCATTAAAAGACATTATTAAAAGGACAAATATAAGAGTTATGGAAGTCCCAGAAGGTGCAGAAAGAGAAGCTGGGCTTACAAATGTATTTAATGAAATAATAAGGGAAAAGTTCCTAATCTAGAGAAAGAATTGGGAGACAACATCCAGGAGAGGCACAGAACTCCCAACAGGGAAGACCCAAAGCAGTCTTCACTAAGACAATGATCATCAAGCTCTCTTCAATTGAACATAAGGAAAAGATCCTTAAATGTGCACATGAAAAATCAGTTGGCATTTAAATGAATGCCAATTAAATGCACAGCAGGCCTCTACCAGGAAACCCTACTTGCCAGAGGAGAATGAGATGACATATTTCAGATTTATAAAGCAAAAAATTGTTGACCCAGGATAATGTGCCCAGCAAAACTTTCCTTTGTCTTTGAAAATGAAATAAAACTCCTCCACAGTAGAGAAAATTTTAATAGAATATGCCTCTTCTAAACCTGCACTACAAAGGACACTTAAAGATGTTCTCTTGACTGAGAAGAGGAATGGCACCCAATAAAACCAAAGGCAATTGTGAAAAACATATCAACAAAAAATAACAACAGAAGACTAAATCGATGAAGAATCCACTGCTAAAATAACAGGACCAAATTACCATCCATTGATATTAACCCTGAATGTAAATGGCCTAAACTCATCATTCAAACATAATAGATTAGTAGGCTGAATTTTAAAAGAAATCTATTTGCTGCCTACAGGAGACACATCTCACCAACAAAGATCAGCAGAAACTATATCTTACAGACTTTGATTTTTTTTTAGTTTCATCTCTTCAAAACTCTCAAATTCTTTACTGACTCATAGATTATACAGTAGCATTATTTTCTTCAAGAAGGTTCTTGATTTTCTTGATTTTCATTTCTTCAATGACACATTAGTCATTCAGTAGCATGTTATTTAACTTCATGGCATTGTTAATTACTTTTTCTTCCTGTTACTGATTTTGTTTTGTGGTTTTTCATTTAAGGGGATATATAGTAACTATGTAATGGAGAGTATCATATCCAGATGTGAAGATACAACATAGTATGCATCTCTACTCCAGACCAAAGATGGACCCCCCAATGAAACTGTTAACTATTATCTTAACAATAAAATGCTGGCTTCTGTGTCATTGCCCATGCCCACAATGACGGACTCATGACTGTTTATGAATAAGTATACTATAGTAATAATATTGGGAAACTCAGTGTTGGGAGAGAGAATTGGGGAGGGGTTACAGGAAATCCCAGGGCTTATGGAACTGTATCATAAAATAATAATAATAACAGTAATAGAAAACAGCTTATGAGACTTAGCCATTAAAAGAAGGATATTCTACTGTTTGCAACAAGATGGTCCCAACTAGAGATCATTATACTCAGTGACATAAACCAATCTGAAAATGACAAATATCATATGTTCTCTCTGATATAAAGCAATCCCCATACAAAATATAAGATCAATAAATATTTAAAACATGCAAGTACATATAATCATCTAGAAGAAACTGTACAATAGAGACAAGCATACTGCAAAGTGAAGATAATTGCAGTATGCATTTCTGCTCCTGAATAAAAGACGGACTTCTAATGAAACTGTTAAATAAATATTGATAATAGAATGCTAGACTCTGTACCATTCTCTATGCCTACAACGTTGTGATACACTTAAATAGAAGATTGATGGACTTGTGACTGTTTTTGAAGGACTACACTATTGTAATAATATAGGGGAAATCAGTGGGAGAGAAGAAATGCGACAGGGTGAGTAGGGGAAATCCCTGAGCCTATTGAATGGTAACACAGAAATAAATAAATAAATAAGCAAACAAAATAAAACAAAAACCCTCACACTTAAGAACACATTTCTTAGTGAGCCAGTAGCTTCTTTCACATGGACTTTTCAGTTGGTTATGTGGTTTTGACTAGTTGCCAGGATAATGATACATCTGATATTTTCCTATATTTTTTATTGCTGTATCCTCAGAGTGACTTCACTCTGTCCACTTGGAGAATGCAATGCCAATCTGCTTTGAACTGTCTTGCTGAAGACATTCCCACTTATGATGATCATCTTGGCTAGTTTTTAATTTTAGACTTGTCTTTGATTCCTCTTGAAACACACTGCTTCTACTCCCTAGTTTTAGATAATTAATTAGCTCTTTTCAATAGTTTCCATTTTTCAAACTAATTCTAGTATCTCCAATCTTAGGTCCGTTCCATTAATTTCATAAGCATAGGTGTTTTCATTTTCTTTAATTTCACTAGGAAGTTCCTCTTTTGATATTACATAGATCTGGTTTTTGACAAATCACATTTTCACCTTTCACTGATTTCCTACCTCCAAGGGCTCTGATTTACACGTTCAAGTTAACTTGGAAGCTCTGTTTGTACCTTGAGAATTTTCATAATTTTTATTTTCTGTTCACAATAACTCTTTGCCTATTCATCATTTCATCTAGGAGAGCAATAGAGATGGAGATGGTATTTCACCAGACTGAAAGTGGCAGGTCAGTGTAGAAGATAAATTACATTATGGCTATTGACAGTAGCCCCACAGGCTTATGAATCTGACATTTCTGGAAGCACTTGCCAATCTGTATCATTAACAGCATCAAGAATAGAAGTTAACCATCAGTTTTGTTGGTTCAAACACTACAATGATTTTTAAAGCAACAGTAGCATTGATCCACTTTATAAAATCACAGCATGATTGGGAATTTAAGCAGTCACTTATTTGCATTCTTTCTTCTCACCTGTCTTTTATTTGTAGGAATAAATCTTCAGAGCAGATGTTGGAAGGTTATCAATAAAAGGTGTTGTTAGCCTCAGAGTGAATCCACTATGCTCAATCAACATGCATTGCTTAGCCACCTGCTCTCTTATTACATTTTATTTATTTATTATTTTTTAAAGAAAAAACCCTTTTTTCTGTGACAGGAACTTTTTGGTAGAATAGCTAAATTATTATTCTTTATAATTTAAAAAACCAAGAACCTATTCAATTTATGAATTTTTCTAATGCACCCATATACTTTATAACATACATAGCTATAATACACATGTAGTAGATATAATACAAACAATAGCTATAATATGTGACTATTTTAATGAATTATACTAAAGATTTACATTAATGGATATTGTTATTAGTTATATTTCTCATCTTTTTGAAGATTCACTTTTGCACAAAGAGACGTTGAGAAATAAATTTAACAACAAATTTTTAAGTGATACATAACAAAATTTAGGCCAAAAGTCATTTTAAAAAGTGTAACTATTATAAGAAACACTACATTTAATACTGAATTAAAAAATTGAATGTTCATTACTTTTATGTATCTCAAGATATTATTTCAGTAAATACACAGCTGAGCAGTTATTAGTGAAAGATAACATTCTTCATAAAATAAACAGTAAAAAATATAAAACCTCAGCAAATGTCTCCTTTAAGCATTTCATTAAACAAATTGAGAGAATCAGAAATGTTAATTCAAATGATGAATTTATCCAAATATTCATTCACCAGAAAATGTTTCAGCTTTTTTAAGTTCTACAATGTTAGAATGTTTTCCTCATCTCTCAAATAAGTTAGGAAATCATATTTGTGTATTTATTCTTTTTAAAATGCTCAAGTTTATTTGGAGAGAGTTGTGATTAGCTGTATAAAAGATAAGGTCAAAATGATATGTATTACAAGGTATGGAATATCTTATATGGCATTCCATTTGTAGAACAGGCTATGATGCAACAGCAACTAAGTAACATGAAGAAGAATCAGTTTATGGAAAACCTATTGGAGGTGCCTGAGAAAATATTTTGTGATCTTTTTGGAAATTAGGTTTCATCACTTCCTAGATAAAAAAGATCATGAACTGAAGAAAAAAAATCAAGTATTGTAATATAATTTTCCTAGCTGAACTCCAGTCACTATACAAAATGACTCAGTAAGATGTTCTGTAATAAATCTGCAACAGATGAAATATCAATTCCTATGGATTTTATGATGTTGTCTCTAGAGATCTCTAGTGAGGATACTCCCTGGAAAGTTTCTGGCAACTTGAGCCATTGTGGAGAGTCCTTGGCTTTACTCAGCTGTGTAGGATATTTAAGAGTCCCAAAGGACTAGGGTTGCTTCAAAAACTCATGTAAGTGCATAAATCTGGGCAAAACTAGCAGAAAGATGTTCACTTGTTTGACAGTTATAGGCGCTTTTATTCAATCTCTGCTGTTTGAAAAATATTTTGGGGTTCTAGTGCATTGACTCAACTGGGTAATCCTCCACTTACAAGCGCCTGCAGCCCACATGGGTGCCATTTGTGTCCTGGCTACATTCAGCTCCCTGCTTGTGTCCTGGAAAAGCAGGGAGGAATGGCCCATATACTCAGGACCATACACCTGTGTGGTAGACCTGGAAGAAACTCCTGACCCCTAGCATTAGATCTGCTTATCTCCAGCCATGTGGCCATTTGGGGAATGTACCAGTGGATAGAGGATATTGATCTCTATCGCTCCTCTCTGTATATCTACCTTTCCAATGAAAATAAACAAATGTTTAAAAAATAGTGTTGAAATTGTGCACGCCTCTGTATATATTGTTTAAAAACAAGGATAATTACATTTTTACTATAATTTTGCAAGAATTAAATAATAAAATACAGTGTGAGGCACTCGGTAAAGTATCCTGGAAAATGAACTCTTAATTTTAATGTGAAGATTTGTGCAAATTGTGAAACATATCCAGAGTTGATTTTTATTAGCTTACGATATGTTAGAATGTCTTTTACAGGTATAAAGAGGTGGATGTTATCAACAAGATGATTGTTTTGAACACATTTACACTTCTATTTATTACCTTAATTTCCAAAATTTACACACAACAACACACACACACACACACACACACACACACACACACACACACACATCAGAGCTGGTATAGGCCAAAGCTAGCAACTGGAAACTCAATTCAGGTTATCTACACTGTTGGCTGCTGAGGACTGTTCAGGATAAACACGAACAATCTGAGAACAAGTGAGACAGGCATGAACTGAGCAGCTGGGAACAAACTCTGCTAGGACCTGCTGCATTTAAAATAGAACAGGGCCAAGGGAGGAACCCCTCATCTGCAGGTGTTGATTTCCTAAGGTACTGTGTTCAGAAATATGTGTGCTCAGCTAAGACTCCTGTTCTCCCTCTGGTCACCTCTGGAGTTCTTAGGAGCTAGTTAGCAGTGGAAATGGGGTGTAACTATAGACTATTGTCTCTATTTGATACCCTAAGAGAATTAAAACTTCCAGAAAGAGGTTTAACAGTGTCCCTTTCCCTTTTATAGAGAGAAATCCTCTGGTTCCTCACATTTATATGGCTGTACTTTGTGTTTCTACTTCCTGTTCTAATTCTGCACCACATCCCTCTTCCACACTGGTTCAGCCCCTCACTGCTGTCATGAATGTCTGCACTAACAGGAAGCTGCAACTGGAAACACAGAGAGGGCATATATTATAGGTATTTCAATATGGGCTATAGGTATCATAACCACACTTTGTGTTTTAAAAACATTTAAACATGCAACTTCATCAGGAGACTATAATTACGTGTCTGACAAACCATTAGATGCTAAGCCAAGATAATTGTGAAAAAAAAAAGAACTGATTCAGAACTGTTTTGTTAAAGCTAATGGGATAACACATTCAAAAGAGAATTCAAATAGCATAAGCACTGTTAAGTATTGAAAACAAAACTGGAGGCATCACAATACCAGAATTCACATTTACTAGAGAGCAGTTGCAATCAAAACAGCCTCATACTGGCACAAGAATAAACATGCAGATCAATGGAACAGAATAGAAATCCAAGAAATGAGCCTACACATCTACAGCCAACTAATTTTTGACAAGCAAAGTGGAACCAATCCCTGAAGAAAGTAAAATCTTTTCAACAAATCGTGCTGGGTAAATTGGATCTATGTATGCAGTAGTACGAAACAAACCCCACCTTACATTTTATAAAAAATATCAACTCATAATGGATCCAGGAGCTAAATCTATGACCTAATATTATCAAATTACTAGAGGAAAAACACAGGGGACACTCCATATGACATGATCTCTAGCAAAGACTTCTTAGAAAAGAACCCAGAAACAGAGCCAATTAAAACAAACAAAAATAAGCAAATGGAATTATATCACGTTAAAAGCTATGCATGCAAGTAGCTTTCAACCAAAAATCAAAACCCAATAAATTTGTGTGAAGATGTGGGGAAAATGGTATTCTTATCCAGTGTTAGTGGGAACGTAAAGTAGTACAACTATCAACATTCTATTCATGCCATGGTTGCATAGGTTAGATAATATAACAGAGTGAACATATCATTATTATTGAAAGTTGACCTGCAGTAGTTTATTTAATTCTCACCTGTATCCTACAAAGCTTAAAACAAACATTTCACTACAGATGGATCATTTCTTTGAAAAATAAAGTAAATATTTTCCCAATTAGAACATAAATACATTAAAAACAAAGCCTAGGTTTTTATCCGCCTGCATGTAACTGTGTCAAAACACCCATGTTTTTGCAATTGTGATCACTTGCTAAGAAGTGCCTATGAGTACTTAGGAAATGTACATAGTAAGATAAAAAAGAATTTGGAAGAAAACAATACTCTGAAAAACAGGTAGAAGGGCTTTGCAGTGAACTGACCAAAAGCAATACTAGATGAGGTATGCTTTAAAGATTGTCCCAAAGATGTTTCTAAAAACAGAAGTAGAAACATCATAATTTGAGGATGAAAGAAGATGCAGAAAATAACAAGGATATTTAAAAATATTTGAAAAATGAAGCAACTTGCAAAGATGAAATATTTTTAGTATGAGAGGGAAATCTATAAGCCATAGCTGATGATGTGTACATGATGATAACCCAAATGTGATCTTCCACCAGAGATGATCTGAAAATATTACAATAGGACTAGGTATCTTATGTATCTCAAAAGGCTAAGAAAGCACAGAAGATATTTTCTTAGCTGAGTTATTTCTGAATCCATTTGAATTAATGAGAATTTGAGTATTTAAAAATAAGACAGAAGCATTAATGGACAATAAGCAATAAGAGAAAATTAGCTGATAGAATCACAATGGAAGGGAAAGAATAATGTTTTCATATACAGAAACTTCATTAATTTAGACAACAGATTAAAGACTTTCAGCCCTATTATTACTTCATAGTAACTAAGAAACTAGTTAGTATCTCCATTTTGTAGATGACAAATCAAAAAATGATTATTTCTAAGCAACAAGTCATAGAAAGCAAAGAATCTTAGAAGACACTCTAAATCTTAATATGAATATAACACTTAAGATGCCATCTCCAAGCAGATCTGGGAACCAAGAAACAGAGCTCTACATCCCAAAGAAGAGATGTTTGCACACTGTGGAGTCTATAATTAAAACTATATGGTATGCACACGTTGAAAAAGTCATTCTTAGAAGTATTAACTGTTTAAGCTATGAAGTTAAGAATTCTTTTAATCATTTAACTGCTTTTTTACCCCAAAAGACCACTCTTTTTATTTAGGTAATGGTTTTTTTTTAAATAACTTTAATAGATTCTTTGAAGTGAATTTAGTTATCATGCAAAGTATTAGACTTGGCAGGCAAGGACACACAGTTCCTCTACTTTCCTGCAGATAGAAATGACATTACAATAATCAAACAGAACTACATCAAAGACATAGCCATCATACATTTTGACTATAAGGAAGGATAAAGAATGCTTGAATAAATTACACATCTTCAAATTGACACATAACAATGAGATCAATTATCTTATTAGAGTGGTAAGATGATATCAAATATTGAGGTATATGACAAATCTTGAGATCACCACTTAAAAGAGATTACTTAATTCTATGACAGCAGTAGATGGACATCATGATAATGTTACATCATTTTCAAAACTTGAAACCAGTGAAAATTTTGGAATATTCCAGAAATGCTCAACCTGACTTCTGTTTAAATTTCAGTTAGTGTCTAATTGACTGGCTTCAGATATGTTTTAATGATAATGTAATTTTGTAAAAGCAAAAACTGCTGCTTATATTTTGTGAACCATCTGCTTTTTCCTATACTCCACCAGCTAATTACCCATAATCATTTGACTCATTTGCTTATGTACATTTTTGCTTATGCTAGAATGTCAGAAAGGGAAAACTACAAAGAAAACAGATTTTTACCTGTTCATTTTACCTCGTAAGCACAGATATCTGTGACACAGTGCTGAGACAATGCAATGAACACAATAGACAGCTATAGGATTACCAAAGCCACCTGGAATAGTAATTCCCCACTACCATATATGCAACTATTATTATCAAATTTCACTATAGATGTGACAGAGATGTGAGCTGGTTGATTTTTTAACATGTAATGATTTTCTGATAGAATATGTACAATGGATTTCATTTGAGGGTATATATTTCCAACAACAAAAACATTTTACATAGATAGATATATAGATAGACATACACACACATATATACACACACCAGTATATTTACATATACATATGCATACATATTTTATTATATATGTAACATTATTTTATTAAAGGCCCATCAGGCAATGGGCCTTTCCACTAATCTTTTCTTTGGCTTTAAGCCTAGTAGCATCCCTTTTTCTATTCTTTATATAATGTGTGACATGATATGCAACTGACTATGATCACTTCACTGTGATGTGGATACCAGAACATCTAACCTAGTGACTGTATTTACGAAGCCATTAATCATTCACTGCCTTACTGCTCCCTTCTTCCCTCTCAACCCAAAAAACAAAAGCCACCAAACTGTCAATTACATAGATAAGGAAAACGTGATATGTATACACAATGAAATATTATTTGGCCATAAAACAATGGAAATTATGACATATGCAGCAAGCAGATGACACTGGAGAGCACTACAATTTGAATAAGGCAGACATAGAAAGACAATACCGGCTTCCTGTCATAAGTGAAATTTAAAAATGGGGCCCGGCGGCATGGCCTAGCGGCTAAAAGTCCTCGCCTTGAAAGCCCCGGGATCCCATATGAGCACCGGTTCTAATCCCGGCAGCTCCACTTCCCATCCAGCTCCCTGCTTGTGGCCTGGGAAAGCAGTTGAGGACGGCCCAATGCATTGGGACACTGCACCCGTGTGGGAGACCCGGAAGAGGTTCCAGGTTCCCGGCATCGGATCGGCGCGCATCGGCCCGTTGCGGCTCACTTGGGGAGTGAATCATCAGACGGAAGATCTTCCTCTCTGTCTCTCCTCCTCTCTGTATATCTGGCTGTAATAAACTGAATAAATCTTTAAAAAAAAAGAGTAAAATTTAAAAATGAAAATATCAATTTAAAATGGTAACTAGAAACTTCTTAAGCTGAAATTTACACTCTTAATGCTATCTACTATGTTAGTTTCCAATGTTTCACATATTTCCCATAATATTATATTATCTTCAGCAAATAAAATATATCCCAGGTTTTTACATAAGATAAAATAAAATATAAACAGCAACCAAATCTTAGATACATCTGAGCATTCTGGCTATGGCACCCTGAATTTTTATAAAGATTCTGTTTTAAAATGTTTCTAATTAAAGTTAGTTCATCACCTCAGTGTCTTTGCAGATGACAGCAATTTCAGTATATAAAGACAGTAATATAATCCCCACAAAGCTTCACTTTTCAGGTAATAAATACCCAATTTCTTCTGAAATTTAAAATCATCATTTAAAGAAATTTTATAAAACATATTTAGTCTCAGGTCCTGTTCAGGTCCTACAAACTGGTAAAATCATATAGTTCTGATAGAATTTTCAAATTTTGTTAATATTGTATATTTTAAAAGTAATCCACAAGAACTATATCTTTTGCTTTAGAGAATTCAACCTAAACAATCTTGTATATGAACAGGTACTAGTGTTTGCATTTTTATTCTGAAAGGGCTTATCATATCTTACTGCTTGGAAACATGGATCAAAATGTATTGTGAAATAATGTTTATGCTCATGCATTGTTTCATATAATTGCAACAACCACCAAGATTTTCTTGTACATAATGTTCTTTTACATTATGTTTGATAATACATATTGAACTCTAGTTTCATAAACTTTGACAGCACTGATAACCCACAGAATTTAAAATATTTCACAGAGGACTAAGATTCATTTAAATGTCATTTTTTTCCCCTTAAGTCTTGTATAGCATCCATATCTAATTTGTCATTCATGTTCTCCTCATCTACCCTGGAATATGCGCCAACTCTGATGTGAATAACTGCAGTGTGATTTGTTAAGTACAAAACAGTGTTGAAGAAGGTCTTACATTTCCTCACAGTTCTAATAATGTGTATTTTACTCTGTATGCAATTAAGCATGATGTGTGAGATGAAAATAGGGAAACAGGGCTCATAGATAGGAAGGTGAGACAACAGATTGGATTTAGGACACATTCGGAGTGTGGTACAGATTTGCATGATGAGAACTGAAAGAAATGGGACATATCTCCATCCTAATAATAAGAGCAGATTTTTCTAATATCTCATTCTGTTACAATAAACATGGAAATAGTAATGATTTTAAGGAAATAAGAAAATTTAAAGCTTCTGCTACCCTACCTTTACTACTTTTCATATGTACGTTTAATTACCCTGAATTCCAATGTGTTCAGACTGTGTAACCTTTTCTTTCAAGCTCAAGACTTACCATCCTAAATTTTAATCCTTTTCTAGAGCACTGTATAAAATCGTTTCCACTGATCTATGAGTCTGATATCTGTACTGTTTACCCAAGGCATCTCACTAACAAATAATCAAGCTTTTACTATGTAGTATAATTTAATAGAATAGAATTTTAGTTTTGAAATATAATTGTGCTCATTTGAGACACTGAATTGAGACTTGACATAAATAAAATGAACTGTGAGATTTTGTCTTTCTCCACAAAACTACAAAAAAAAAATGTTTAACAAGCTTCTACATAGGAGTAGATAAATAAATGGAGGCTCATATGATTGTATTTATGTATGTATGTGTGTGTGTTTATGAGAGAGAGATAGAGCTATCAAAAGGCAGTTGTTAGCCAAAAATTTATAAACACATTCTTCTTCAAAGATAACAACTTTATGGGGAGTGAGGAAGATGGCCGACCATAAAGATAACAACTTTATTGACAATTATGTAAAAGCAATGATGCATTGCTTCTCAGCCTTTTGGCTAAGATCAAGTGTAAACAATGATGCAAATATTGCAAAGTAGGCAATAAGAAACTATAAGTCATTGTTTTCCCCTAACGGCAGTCAGTCATGAGAACATAGAGAATGAAGTCCAGGCATATAATAGTAGGTTAACTAAACAAATGATGATACCCTAACATCCTGCTTGTCTTCTTCTCAGGGGTATCATAAATTTGAATAATTCATATGATCTGATTTTAGAAAAATGAGATGTCTATTGTCAGATTTAAGCAATCCTCATGTGTGGCCATGACCTGACGCTTGGGGCATCCTTTCCTGCTTTTCTTTGACTATTAGCAGGGAGCAGGGTTATCAGTGGAACAGCTAGGATACAAATCAATACTCACATGTTGTTTCGGCATTGTAGGTGGTACCTTTACCTACTATTTCATAAAACCTGACCATATATCTTTGTTTTCTTCTTATCTCTTTTTTATAAACATTTATTTATTTTTATTGGCAAGACAGATATACAGAGAGGAGGAGAAACAGAGAGGAAGATCTTCCATCCCATGGTTCACTCCCTAAGCAGCCACAACAGCTGGAGCTGAACCAATTCGAAGCCAGGAGCCAGGAGACTCTTCTGGCTCTCCCACGTGTGTACAGGGTCCCAAAGTTTTGGGCCATCTTCAGCTACTTTCCCAGGCCACAAACAGGGAGCAGGATGGGAAGCAGGACTGCTTGGATTAAAACCAGCGTCCATATGAGATCCCGGCACTTCAAAACGAGGATTTTACCACTATGTTATCGCGCCAGGGCCTCTTCTTATCTCTCTTGCTGTTTTTCAAATCAATGTTAAGTTTTGTCAATTCAAGCTGGTTTGTAATTGTTAGGAGACACAGACTTATGGGCCTTAGACTTGGCATGCCTGACAACCTGTTGCATTGCAAAGCCTGCCTTGGGCAAGCAGGGCCACAGCAAGCAGGATATTAGGCCAGAACATCCTGTATAAAGCAAGTGGAATAGAACCTCCACTCTTGCTCCTGTTCAAATAATTAGTTCCTCCCCTGTTTCAATATAAATGATTAGTTCCTCCCCTGCTTCAATGAAGATAATTACTTCCAGGAAACCACTCCCCTTCTCCTCCTCCCCTAGGGAAGGTATATATGTGAGGAGCAAAATAAAGAGCATGAGGCACTCTTTTCCACCAAGTACGTGTGTCCGTGTGTTTCTTGGGTCAGCACCTGGGGGCTAGCAGCCCGGCATTCCCAGTCCACCCTCAGGGTTTGAGCGTCGTGTCCTGCAGGTCGGGAATGTAATAACCAGAAGAAGCTCTTTGTAAACCTCACAGTAATCACAAAGCAAGAATCTACACATACTTACCCAAAATAACAAGCTAGAAATCTAATCATTATAGAAAATTGCTTAGTCACACATGAAAGTTGTGAGGGACAGATGAAAGACAGGAACTACAATAAAAATAATAAAAAAAAACATATAAAAATGTCGGGAATGCAATCTTAAGTATTAAGGAGTATCTAAAATGTTAATAAACTAAATCCTCCAAAAGAAATACATAGAGATAAAAACAGGAAGAAAAATATAGCATCCATTTAGATGTTATTTACAAGAAACTCGCGTCACCTCTAAAGACCCACACCAATTGAAAAAGGAAAGGATGGAACATGGTCATTCCAGGAAAAGGAACCCAAGAGGAAACAGGAGTAGCCTTAGTTCTAACATTCAGGAAAGTGTTTAAATCAAAAGCAGTCAAAATAGAGTGAGACCTTTATTACATAATGACAAAGAACTCAATCCAGCAAGAGGAAATGATGTGTGTGTGTGTGTCCAATTTTAGAGCAAATGTATAATGCAGATGTTAGTAGATTTAAAGAGATAGGATCAATTACAATAATACAATGTGACTTTAGCAACCTGTTTCACAAATAGATAGATCATTAAAGACAGAAAATCGGATAAGAGCAAGCAGAAATAAATTGCGCCTTCAATCAACTGGATGTAAAAGACATACATATAGTTTTCATCCCCAAAAAACAAAATACACATTATTTTCAAGAATATGGGCCAGTTTTTTTAGGATACATATTTGGCACGTTAAAAAATAAATCTCAATGAATGTTTCCAACAGGTTTATTTAGTAAATAAATGGTAAAAGGTCTTTTACCATGATCAAGTTGTTCTTCATTATCCCAGGAGTGCAGGAATTATTTTATATATAGAAACCAATATATGTGATACCACAGCAACAGAATCAAGATCAAAAGTCATGATCTTTTCAATAATAACTGAAAAAATGTTGTATAAAATACAACATTTGTGATTAGAAAAAAAACTGCAGATATAGAAGCAACCTGTCTCAACTCTGTAAAGGCCAAAACAACAGCTAACGTAATAAAGGAGAAAAAGCTGAAGTTTTCCTCAGATCTGTAATAAGACAAAGATGTATAATTTCACATGTTTTTAATTAACATAGAATTGGAAGTCATAGAAAATTAAGCAAGAGAAAGAAATAAGTGGTGTCCACATCGGACTAGAGGAAATCAAATTGTCACTGTTTTTCTTTAATATAGGGGCTTTATAAAATATATACATGAACATATCCATTTGAAAGGAGATTTGCAGAAAGAATGGAGAGAGGCAAGGAGAGAGAGAACAGAGAATAGGGCAAGAGTTTTGGTGCAGAAGGCTAAACCTTCTACAACAGCATTCTACCTGAGCACTGCCTCAAGTCATGGTGTTTCACTTTGCATTCAGCTTCCTACTAATGTGACGGGGAAAGTAGCAGAAGATGACCCAAGCACTGAGGCCTTCAGCATCCACGTGGCAGATCTTTTCAGCCTGGCCATTGTATCTATTTGGGAAGTGAACCAGTGAATGGAAAATCTCTCTTCTGTCTCTCTGTCTGTCCTTTCTGTTTCTCTACAAATTCTGTTTTTAAAATTAATGAATAAATGTTTAGTTAGAGATGATAAAGACAGACCGAGAGACTGAGAAAGATACTCTCATCTGTTCATCTTTTAGTTCATTTTCCACACAACAGCAACAGTCAGGTCAAGCCAAACCCAGCAGTTATAAAATCCATCCTCATCTCTTACAGGAAAGTGAGTACTTCACTCATGCATTTCCAACAGATTATCAGGAAGGTGGAACATAAGAAGATCTAGGAATGAAATCTACAGTCTTATACATCACTCATTAGTGGTAGACTAAGCTGCTGCACCATATTGTTGGTCCCATCATATTATATCATTCTATACATATATTTCTATGCTTAATGAACTTTAACAAATTAATGTGGATATCTCTAGCATAAAGAAATGCTAAATACTTAAAATGATACATATATTTGTCCTGATACTGTACAATACATATGTGCAATAGCATGCATTATTCCAAACATTTGCACAGATTTTCTGTTGGAAATTTTTAAGTAAACAGGAAAGGGTAAATAGTATATGGACAAACTATACATGGATTTTAAATTGCTTGACTAAAAATAAATGTATCTGTAAAACTCATTTTGCCATGCTACTTTCTGAAATACTCTTGTGTACATCCACACACATATGTGTACATCTCTTTGTTGTTGTTTTTTTCAGCATTTCAAAAGCATGTTATTAAGTATGTGAAAGAAGCCATGCTGAAACAAGTGAAAAAATGTCACTTATGTTGACTTTGGATTCAATTGCATACCAAATTATGCAAAGCATGGATATTTTCTAAAATTTGTAGGTTTTTGTTGATGCTCAGAAAATTTATGTATCAGATGAATATTATCAATTATGTTGATGATTAAATATCACAAAATATTACCTGAAATGTGATTGGTGTAGTGATATAATTGGTCAGCAATTACAGATGTAGTTATCTCAGTGTACTCATAATGCCTACTAAATTGGTTAGATAAAATTGACTATATTACTGTTGGACTGCATACTTATACTATATTTATTTATATAAATATAAATGTATATATATTTGACATAAAGAAGGTAGCTTCATATTTTCAGTTTTTTTTTACCTTGAGCTCTGCATTAATTTTGTATTTAAATGTTAGACTCTCATATTTATGAAAAATAACAAAAGAAAAACATAAATATGGTTTTCACAAAAAAAGATACACAATTTAGAATTTTATGCAAAAATCTATTGTCTTCACCATAGGCTTGGCATTAAACATTAATATTTCTGCAAAATCCAGTGGTGTTCTATTGTATATGGAAGAATTCCACTTGAACTACAACTTACCTGACAAGTTTCCTTTTTAGGCATACCTTATTAGAAACATAAGTCTCTTCCGGAAAAAATGCCTGACCATGGAGGGTTGATGTAAGGGGGAAGGCAGAGAGAGAGGGCCAAAAAGTGCCAGAAGAAGGAGCAAGTATAGTTAAAAATAGTATAAGCAGGTGTGCGAACCTCCCAGGACACTGTGGAATCAACAAGATCCACGCAATCTGGAGAATCAACCAAAAATAACAACAACAAAAAACCAAGGCAGCACTCGGCAGCGGCTTAGAGGTGCGGTGGCTCGAAAAGGGTGAGTTAAGAACCCAGCAGGGGAAAGGCCGGCGGGAATTTTAACCTGAGGATACATAGGCAACTTTAGGAAATCATTGCACAAAGCCCCTCCAGTGGTGGCTAGAAACTGCAGGAGTGCTGAAACCTCTAGCACTGGTGGTGATATTAATAACCTTGGCAGGACCCAGGCAAAGATGGGGACGGCTACCTGACACACACTCCCCCATAACGAAATGCCACAGTACCGGAAGGGCGCTAGGACCCTGATGTGCAGTAGCTGGCAGCTGCGGAAGCAAGGGTGAAATCCCCAGGATCACAGCTAATCTAAATTCTGGGCCAACCCAGTCGGGGGGGCGGGGGGGGGAAAGAGGCAGTGGAGCGGGGTCCGCCAGATCCCGTGCCTCAGACAAAAAAAAAAAAAAACAAAGCAAAAAAAAAAAAAAAAAACCCAAGAGACAAGACCCAGGCGCCTAGGCGCTGAAACCTGAGGCCCTGAAAACTGAAACCCAGAAAGGAAACAAAAAACCAAAAACTCCCTGGTCCAGAAGGAAAACAAAAACCTAGGCCAGCAAGACCGCAGGCCACAAACTAGGTGGCAACAGAGGTAAAGGGTGAGAATCCAGCAACACCTTGGGCCACAAGTATGAGATGCAATAAGAGAATTAGTGAAGTAGAAACAGCCAGCGCCACCCCAAAAAGCCACCATAAAGCCTGGTCAATCGCAGAGATTACAGATGAAGAAATTGAAGACATCTCTGATAAGGAGTTCAGAAAAATAATTATAAAACTCTTCAGAGACAATGAAAAACGATGGGATGAGCTCAAAGATTTCAAAAACCACATAATCACAGAAACAAAATAACTCAAAAACGAGAGCGTAAACTGGAAGAATAAAGTTGAGAGCTTAGCCAACAGAATTACAGCAGCAGAAGACAGGATATCCGACTTGGAAGTTTCCCAGAATGAAAGCAGGCAGATTATTAACCAACTAGAGTCACAACTACACAAGGTGACCAAGACAATCCAGGAGATGAACAACAACATCAAGAAGTCAAATATCAGAATCATGGGGCTCCCAGAAGGAGTGGAAAGAGAGACAGGCATACAACCAGTACTTGAGGAGATTATGCAGGAGAACTTACAAAATATCTGGAACATGAACCCAATCCAAATTCAGGAAGGCCAGAGGACTCCCCACAAGGTTGACCCAAAACGATCTTCCCCAAGACACATGGTAATCAAGTTATCCTCCAATGAATACAAAGAAAGAATCCTAAGGTTAGCACGAACCAAAGAGAAGCTTACATTTAGGGGCAGGACCATCAGAATCACTGCTGACTTCTCAGAACAGACGCTCCAGGCCAAGAAGGGAGTGAAACAAAATCTTTCAAGTACTGAAAGAGAACAACTGTCAACCAAGAATACTCTACCCAGCAAAGATTTCATTTGTATATGAGAACAAAACTAGATACTTCCACAGCAAAGAGAAATTAGAAGAATATGACAACACAAAACCAACTCTACAAAATCTCCTTAGAAAAGCGCTACTCCCAGAGAAAAAGGAAGCAAGCCATAAGCAAGGATGGCAATCTGGGAGATCTCAATAAAGTCCATCCACAGAAACAACAATCAATTACCAACAACCTCAAAAACACAGGCATATGGCACGGCAAAATTCTAATTTCTCAATATTAACCCTCAACACAAACGGCTTAAATTCATCACTTAAAAGGCACCAATTAGCAGACTGGGTTAAAAATCAGGACCCAACTATATGCTGCTTGCAAGAAACACATCTAACCAGAAGAAATTTCAAGAAACTAAAAGTGAAAGGGTGGAAACAAATATTCCATGCCAATGGACGAGAAAAAAAGGCTGGTGTGGCAGTCCTATTCTCAGATGATATGGACTTCAAAGTAACAAATGTCAAAAAGGACAGGGAAGGGCGGTACGTTTTCTTGAAAGGGAGGATCCAACAAGAACCAGTCGCCATTCTTAACATTTATGCTCCTAGCCCGGATGCACCCAGCTACGTGAAACAACTACTTTTGGACTTAAAGGGAGACATAGATGAACATACGATAATTCTGGGAGATCTGAATATCCCACTAACACCTATAGATAGATCGATGCAGCAAAAGCTCAACAGAGAAGCCACAGAACTCACACAAACAATAGAACAACTGGACCTAGTAGACATCTATAGAATATTTCATCCTAAGGCCACAGACTACACCTTCTTCTCAGCAGTGCATAGCACCTTCTCCAGGATAGACCACATATTAGGACACAAAGCAAGTTTAACTAACTACAAAAATACCAGAATCATACCATGTACCTTCTCAGACCATCACGGAGTGAAACTGGAAATCAACAACTCAAAATGTCCCAGGAAACACGTAAACTCCTGGAGGCTGAACAATATGCTATTAAACGAACAATGGGTCAGAGAAGAAATTAAAGACGAGATCAAAAAATTTATGGAAACCAATGAAAACCCAGATACAAAAGTCCAAAACTTATGGGACACCGCCAAAGCAGTGTTATGTGGTAAGTTTATTGCAATTAGCGTGCACGTCAAAGCCCAAGAAAGGCAACAAATGCAGGAATTAAGCACACACCTCCAGGAACTGGAAAAGCAACAGCAGAAGGACCCCACAAACAAGAGGAAACAAGAAATTATCAAAACAAGACAAGAACTAAATCAGAAAGAAATTTAAAAAACCATTTAGAAAATAAATGAATCAAAAAGCTGGTTCTTTGAGAGGATAAACAAAATAGATACCCCATTGGCACGATTGACAAAGAAAAAACAAGACAAAGCAAGAATTAGCAGCATCAAAGATGAAAAAGGCAACGTAACAACAGACACTACTACCATTAAGGAAATAATTAGAAATTATTAAAAAGAACTATACGCCAACAAATACGATAACCACCTGGAAATGGAAAGATTCCTAGACTCCCACCACTTACCAAAACTCACCTCAGAAGCATCAGAAGACCTGAATAAACCCACTACCAAATCAGAGATAGATTCAGTGATTAAAGAGCTCTCAACAAAGAAAAGCCCAGGACCAGATGGTTTTACTGCAGAATTCTACAAAACATTCCAACCAGAGCTAACCCCAATCCTTTACAAGCTCTTCAAAACAATAGAAAAGGAAGCAACCCTTCCAAACTCATTCTATGAAGCCAATATCACCTTAATCCCCAAACCAAACAGAGAATTAACAGAGAAGGAAAACTACAGACCGATCTCCCTGATGAACGTTGACGCTAAGATTCTCAACAAAATCCTAGCCAATAGAATACAAAAAAACATCAGACAGATCATCCATCCAGACCAAATAGGTTTCAGCCAGGAAATGCAGGGATGGTTCAACATAAGGAAATCCATAAATGTGATACATCACATCCAAAAACTGAAAAACAAAAACCATACAATAGTATCAATAGATGCAGAAAAAGCCTTCGACAAAATTCAACACCACTTCATGTAAAAAACCCTAACCAGGGTGGGGATAGAAGGAACAATCCACAATATAATCAAAGCAATATATGAAAAACTCAATGCCAGCATCATACTAAATGGAGAAAAACTGGATCCCTTCCCACTGAGATTTGGAACAAGACAAGGCTGCCCACTATCACCACTGTTATTCAATATAGTCCTAGAGGTACTTGCAGAAGCCATAAGACAAGACAAAGAAATCAAAGGAATCCAAATTGGAAATGAAGAAGTCAAGCTTTCACTATTCACAGACGACATGATTCTTTACATAGAAGAACCAAAAAACTCAATACAAAGACTCCTAGAACTCATACGAGAATTTGGCAGAGTGGCAGGATACAAGATAAATGAACAAAAATCAACAGCTATAGTGTACGCAAACGGCTGCAAGATGGAAGAAGATCTAACCAACAAGCTACCATTCAAAATAACAGAGAAGGTCCCGGAGGCGTGGCCTAGCGGCTAAAGTCCTCGCCTTGAAAGCCCCGGGATCCCATATGGGCACCGGTTCTAATCCCGGCAGCTCCACTTCCCATCCAGCTCCCTGCTTGTGGCCTGGGAGAGCAGTTGAGGACGGCCCAATGCATTGGGACACTGCACCCGCGTGGGAGACCTGGAAGAGGTTCCAGGTTCCCGGCATCGGATCAGCGCGCATCGGCCCGTTGCGGCTCACTTGGGGAGTGAATCATCGGATGGAAGATCTTCCTCTCTGTCTCTCCACCTCTCTGTATATCTGACTGTAATAAAATGAATAAATCTTAAAAAAAAAAAAAAACAGAGAAAAGCATGAAATATCTGGGAATAAATTTAACCAAAAGCGTAGAAGACCTTTATGAAGAAAATTACAAAACACTCAAAAAACAAGTAGAACAAGACCTCAAAAGATTGGATAGCATCCCATGCTCCTGGATAGGCAAAATTAATATCATCAAAATGTCTATACTACCAAAAGCAATATATACATTCAATGCAATCCCAATCAAATTACCCACAGCATTCTTCATTGAACTGGAAAAAATGATGCACAGATTCATCTGGAAACACAAAAAACCACGAATAGCAAAACCATCCTGAAGAACAGGAACTTAACAGGGGGAATCACAGTACCGGATCTATGGACATACTATAGGGCAGTGGTTATCAAAACAGCCTGGTACTGGCACAAAGATAGAGAGGAAGATCAGTGGAGCAGAATAGAAACAACAGATGGAAACCCACACAGATACAATCAATTAATCTTTGACAAAAAGACAGACAACAACCCAAGCAAATGGGAAGGTCTGTTCAATAAATGCTGTTGGGACAACTGGTTGATAGCCTGCAGAAACAAAAAGACCCACATCTCTCACCATACACTAAGATCAAATCTAAATGGATAAAAGACCTAAACCTACATCCAGAAACGTTCAAACTTTTAGAAGAAAATGTTGGAAACACACTGCAACACTTAGGAGTAGGGCCTCACTTCCTAAAAAAGACTCCAAAAGCAGTAGATATCGAGACCAAAATAAACAATTGGGACCTCATCAAACTAAGAAGCTTTTGTACAGCTAGAGAAACAATCAACAAAGTAAAAAAACAACCTACAGAATGGGAGAAGATCTTTGCACACTACATAGGAGATAGAGGGCTGATCTCCAGAATATACAAAGATCTCCAGAGAAACCAAAACACCAGAACAAACAAACTGCTCAAGAAATGGGCACAGGAAATGGGCAGACATTTCACAAAAGAACAAACCCAAATGGCAAACAAGCATATGAAAAAATGCTCAAGTTCCCTGGCAATAAGGGAAATACAAATGAAGACAACAATGAAGTACCACCTAACTCCAGTAAGGATGGCACACATACATAATACCACCAACACTTGCTGGTGAGGATGTGGGGAAAAGGGAACCCTTCTCCACTGCTGGTGGGACTGCAGACTTGTACAGCCTCTATGGGAATCAGTTTGGCGAGTACTCAAACAACTGAAAATCAACATACCATATGATCCAGCAATAGCACTCCTTGGGATATATCCAAAACATCTCCTACACAAGAAACCAACATGCACGCCTATGTTCATAGCAGCACAATCTACAATCGCAAAAACCTGGAAGCAACCAAAATGCCCATCAATAGAAGACTGGATAAGAAAGCTATGGTTCATCTACTCTATGGAGTACTACTCAGCTATTAAAAAAAATGAAATGCAGTTCTTTGTGGCCAAGTGGGCCCGACTGGAATCCGTCATGCTAAGAGAAATGAACCAATCCCAAAAGGTTAAATACCACATGTTTGCCTTAATCTGAGATGAAAAGATGACAACTTGGAAGATAGTACCTGCATATTGTAATATTAGTGCAATCTCTAACAACCTGAATCCAATGCAATAAGATAATGCGATATAATCTATAAACCAACAATTAATGTCAGAATACTTAAGATCTACATCGAAAAACTGTAAAACCTACTATACCCTCAATATGCTACGTTAATCCGTGATAGGGAGGGAGTGCTGGGAAGTCTTTCAGGACCATAAAAAGAGTGAGGAAAAAGTACAATATAGCCTATCAAGATCAAATCTGGTAATTCATAGACATCAGGGTCAAAACGGCACTAAACAATAGTAAAACTACTATACCAATGCATGAGGGGGGAATAGGTGCGATCCTGACAACCTCTTAACAACAGGTAATGTGTGTGGAGCAGGGGGGCACTCCAGAGTGGAGCAGGTAGTAAGGAGGAAGCTTGGATCCCAACCATGAAGACTCCCAGACCTTCACCACAAACTATTAATACGAGCAACAAGGACTATATCCCAACTGCCAAGGAGGCCACAGGGAATTGGATGCCCTTGGAGGCCGAGTAGTCTGAGGTTACCCACCCCCAACCGGAGCTTCCGCAGGGGATGGAAGAAGTCCAAACACTACCGTCCAGAAACCATCGTCATCGGAAAGACAACCAGAAGCCCTGAGCGGTCCGCAGAAACAGAAGAACGATAAACGTCCTTCAGGACCAGGGAGGAGAGCTTTCTCTGGTCCGAGCCTGGCTCCACCTCTGGACCCCCACCCTCCCTTGCAATGACCATCGGGATCGCTCCGAAAACCCCTCACAGCAAACAAACAATCATACAAACTAAAAAAACCTAAAATAAATAGACAAACAATAAAAAGTAGAGCTTGGAATCTGACAGGAAAGAGCTGGTGTGGATTTGCTCATGCCTCGCTGGGTGGGACACAAAGATTAGTCACTCCTCACCATAGTGTTGGGGATTTCCCTGCACACACACCCCCCCAAAAAAAAATGTTCTGCACCTTAATTGTCGACAAATGTCTTGTTAGAGTTACAAACCAGTCTAGATTATCCTAAAATCTGCCAAGATCAGCAAAATTATACTTCAACACAACAAATGGCTAAATACTAAAATGAAATAGACACGAGACAGCTGAATGGTACCTTATAGCCATTTTAAGGTATATAGCAGCCGGTCCTGTATATAAACTAAAATTGAAATGTCAATGAGCTAATCATAGGTTGTGGTTAAGAACTTGCTTTTTTTTTTTTTTTTTAACATACTGGTTACTCAAAACCATGTCAATTCCATAATGTTGCAAATTGCTGTTGATGTTATATTGGGACTCCTGATTGACTGTGATGATATTCTACCAGCTGTGCTTCAGACCAGAAATGGTCTCCCCAAGAAACTGTTCAACCCATCTGGACAATAAGTAGCCGGACTCTATGCTTGGTATACGTTTGCAAGGAAAGAATCTTGATTGAATTTGAACTGTAATACTACATCAAGGTGGAGGAATCCACCAGGGGGGAGGGGCGTGGGGAGAGGTGGGGAATTCCCAGAGCCTATGAAACTGTCACATAATGCAAAATAATTAATAAAAAAAAGTTAAAAAAATAAACATAAGTCTTAAGGCAATGATCCTAAACTAAAACTAGACCTCAAATAATTGTATCTATTATTTGTTCTTCATAACACGGAAGAAAGCTTCAACATCTTATCAGGAAATGGATATGTCAGTTCCATTGCAAATAGATAATGCCTAATTTTTGAATTAGAGTCAAAGACATTGAGAATCAAATGGATAACCTTCATTCATTTAAAATATTTTAGATGCCAGAATAGAGTTTGCTACTTTTTCTTGGAGCTTAGGTTAGCATGAAGGTTTCTATTATGCAGTTTTCTTTTCTTTTTTTTTTTGTTAAGATTTTTTATTATTATTGGAAAGCCGGATATACAGAGAGGAGGAGAGACAGAGAGGAAGATCTTCCATCCGATGACTCACTCCCCAAGTGAGCAGCAACGGGCCGGTGCGCGCCGATCCGAAGCAGGGAACCAGGAACCTCTTCCGGGTCTCCCACACGGGTGCAGGGTCCCAATGCATTGGGCCGTCCTCAACTGCTTTCCCAGGCCACAAGCAGGGAGCTGGATGGGAAGCGGAGCTGCCGGGGTTAGAACCAGCGCCCATATGGGATTCCGGGGCATTCAAGGTGAGGACTTTAGCCACTAGGCCACGCCGTCGGGCCCTATTATGCAGTTTTCTTTGCTGGAAATTATTTTTTCCAGTTTACCCTTTAAGTACATGTGTTGTGTGAGTGTATATCAGTTTCTTGCATATGGGTGGTGTACATGATGTACAATTTCAACTTTTTATCTTTGGCCAATCTGAAAATCATTTTAATTTATATGAAATATAGAATCCTCTTTATTTAATGATCTTTTCAATTGTTAATGATTTTTTCATATATGCTAATTTTATAATTCTATGTATTCATTTGTTGTTTGACAGATGGTCAAATCTTTTATCCAGTAAAAAAGACTGCTTTTTAAAAATTTCTCTTTTATATTACTAGTGCTCAGTTTGGAACCTAAATAAGTATTCAAATTTGTTGTGTAAGTAAACCAATAAATTATTTTGTAAGTAAAATCTACTTTATAAACCCTGTCTTTTTTAAAGATTTATTTATTTTTACTACAAAGTCAGATATACAGAGAGGAAGATCTTTCGCTCCACGGTTCACTCCCCAAATGACCAGGAACCTCTTCCAGGTCTCCCACGTGGGTGCAGGGTCCCAAATCTTTGGGCCATCCTGGACTGCTTTCCCAGGCCAAAGGCAGGGAGCTGGATGGGAAACAGAGCTGCCAGGATTAGAACCAGCGGCCATATGGCATCCCGGCATGTTCAAGGCCAGGACTTTAGCCTCTAGGCCACCATGCCAGGCTGCAAATACTATCTTAATAGTGAGAGGGAAAGGGTTTGGGAAAGTAGACGGGGAAATCTCTGAGACTATGGAACTGTATCATGAAGAACTATTTTTTAATTGTTAATTTTATAATTATAGAAAACTAAATTATCTTTCAATTAAAATATTTTGTTAAAAAAAGTCTCTCAAGAAAATGATTTTAAAAAAGTCTCTCTTTTGATATAAAGAACAGACACAATATATCTTGTGTTTCCTTTTACTCCCCATGAGGCAGATATTTGATTTTGAAATATATTCTCTGAAAGTTGTGGCAAAAGCATTGCACTATCTGTAATCACTCACATTATGCATCTATGTTTAAAGACTATCCTACTTTCAGTTGGGATTAGTAAGCATCCTAAAATTGCACAGACATTGAAGAGGCAATTTACTTAAATTTCCAAACTTCAGTATCATAAATAATCAAGAAATTTTAGAAATACTAGAGGATGACATGAATGCATTTGATTATTAACATACTTTTTTCAAATCTTCTGCGATATAAGAATTCACATGACGGAATGGTTTAGTGACAACCCTATCAGTTCAATGCAGTTGAAAGCTGCCCCAACTAGCAAGTTAGTTAAACTAATTTGCAAATGTCAAGCACGTCCCTTTAAATTGGTTCATTAACTCACTCTTGAAAAGCAGTGTCAAGAACTAGGAGTTGCTGGCATTCCTCATTAGTGGATCTCCTGGACAGAGTAAATAGGTTTAGACAGAATTAGATTGATCAGTCTGCCTTAAAATTCAGTGCAGCATAGTAAATTCCCACTGTTTTTCCTCTAGTGGATAGAGAGAAATATTCCCAGCAATCTAGGTTTCTGAAGAGAACCTGAATGCATGTCAGCCAGTGAGAAAACCACGGTTCCCTGGCTGAGGCATATTTATTTTGGTGTGGATCCCACATTCAGTTTTAGCAACAATGAAAGGAAGGTGTTTAACCACGCAAAGGAGGCCATTATTTCAATGAGTTCAAACAAATGAAGAAAATATTGAAGAAACAAAATATCAAATATCTTACTATTGGAGTGGCAAGAATATAGTATTTCAAGTGGCATGTATTTTTAGAATGAGGTCTTATTCCCAAGATTCTTCACTAAGATATATCTATGTTTTCACTTGATATTTTATAAAACTAACTTGATTTTTTTTTAAAGGGCTGCCACAGTTTTGGGAATGACATCTAGTCTATCATATTGATTGGGGATATTACTCCCCAGAATATTTTTAAAGCAATATTAAACTCTGATTAACATGCTCTGTGACATATACCTGAATATATTGTGCCTGTTATAGCTCACTTTATGGAGTGTACTAAATAATAATGGTCATGAATGAATATATCACACTTTATAATTTCAGCTGAGATGTTTGTTAGCTAGGTGACCCAAAGCAGCACATTTATTGTCTTATTTCCTTGTCTTGTAAAGTGGGTGTAGCAATGCTTTTGAAACCTGACTTGTAAAATTCAATGTCAGCTATATAAACTAAATGTTAAATTGTTGATGACAGAACAGCTGTCCAACATTTTATCACTTTACAACCAGTACCATCATCACCAATGATATAGTCTTAATTAACTCTGCTATTCCATACAAAATTTACTTTCTGCAGATTCAAGAGGCGGAATAGGGTAAGGACATGTTTAAATGGATAGAAAAACATTTAATCAGGATGAAACAGAGAGGATACATTCTAGGAAATAGGAAAGGACAGAACAACATCAGAGGGGTACCTGGAGACTGACAGACACAGGAAAGCAGCAGACACAACAGTGTGGTGTTCCAGTGACTGATAATCCAGCAGCATTCAGCTAACAGCAATCTGAACTTCACCAGTAGCTGGAACTCCAGCAGCAACCAGATGGGAAGGGACTTTCACTGGGAGCTTGGGAGGTGAACCCAGACGAAGAACTGTCTGTCCTGTTGGTCCATTTGATTTGACCAGGAGCAGAGACAGAGCAGCAAATCCCAGACGGGCAGTGTGAGAACAGGGTGGGTTTCACAGCCCAGTCAGCCCTCTAGAGCCGAATTGGGTGCCATTTTGCATAAGGAGTCAAGGGAAAGGACAGAGCATATGCTGAGCTGGGAGAGAACTCATTTCTGACTCAGTGAATTGCAGCAACGTGGCATTCTACAGGTTCCACCCAAGACAGGTCTGGGTAGCCCTCAGACCTGATGGCCAGCAGATCAAGAACTGTAGTGGTGGTACATCAGGCACCATTTTGCACACTGTGTCAATAGCTTTAGGACTGCAAGGGACACCAACAATGAACTGTGCATGTGCTGAGCTTGCAAGAACTCACTGAATTCTGTGGATTGCACTGGTCCCATAGGAAAATAATACTGATGCTGGCATCATATGGGTTAAAACAGTTCCATGTGGCACCCAGAGCTAATGTCCAATAGGTTCCAACAAGAGCAGCGCCAACAACAACTTAACTATATAGGACGCCTGTTGTCTTTCTAATCCTGGGACCTGCTCCAACCTGAAGTGGGAGAAAGGTTGCAGAGACAATGGTGCAGCCTCAGCACAGTATAACAGGAGGTGGAGAGTGATGAGCCAGGAGCTGGGGCTGTGGAGACCACGGTGGAACTCTAACATAAGAACCCAGACCTGGAACTTGATGGAGTTTGTGGCATAAGTGGCTACAAGCAAAAAGTTGTGTAACAACTTCAGTAAGTAAAATTGAAAAGTAGACCTGTGGGTGACAAAGCTTAGAAACCTGCCCCAGGGAGAAGACTCTGCTAACCAGAAGTGCAATGAACAAGAGCAAAAGAAGAGACAAAGACACAATGAACATTACTGAAAACTGCCCTGCAAAGGAGCAAAACCCTGTGCCAACCTCAGAGTTCACTGAGGAAGACATCGAGAAAATGGGAGACACATGCAGGCCCCGGTCTCCCAAGGATTAACTCCACAGCTTAGCTTGTTTCTCAGAGCATAACAGGATTGGTAATTTTGGCCTGATACATATAGCCACTGGCTTAACCGCAAGTTCCTGCTTCCTATTTGTCAAGTTATCTGCCAGGGGATTGGATAAAACTCAAGGGATTTAGGGTGGCCACGAGAGGATTGGATAAACACTGGGAGGAACTGAAGGGATTTAGGGTTGCCACTACTGGGAGGAACTGAAGGGATTTAGGGTGGCCACTACTGGGAGGAGCTAAGCAGAGTATAAAAGAAAGTCTGGAGTTGCAATAAAGATCAATCTGTCATCGACCGGCATTCGGTGTACTGCGTGTTGCCTTGTCTTGTCTCTCTGCGTTGTCTGCGTTGCAACCCTAGTCCCTCCGCTCAGCTCGGATTACGTGGCAACGCGGGCGTTGCCAACAGACACAGAATTCAGAAAACTCATTTTAAAGATTCTGATCAACAATGAGATGGACATACAAGAATTGAAAGAATTTAAGGAAGCAATAAAGCAAATCAAGGCTGATGTATCAGAAATTAAGAACACAATAGAGCAAATTAAAAGTACAATGGAGAGTCTCCAAAATAGAATGATGCAAGCAGAAGAAAGAATCTCAGAATTGGAAGATATTTCCTGTCATCAGGGGGAAGCAAACAAAAAGCTGGAAGCAGAGCTGCATCAGGCAAAAAAAAGTATTCAAGAATTGAAAGACACTATTAAGAGGCCAAATATAAGAGTTATATATTTATGACTTTTCATTATAGTAGCTGAGAAATGGAGACTAACACCAAGATGTGAGGATACAATGTAATATGCATTTCTACTTCCAGACAAAGATGGACTTAGAATGAAACTGTTCACTATATCTTGACAATAGGATGCTGAACTCTCTGCCTGCAATGATGGACATATGACTGTGTATGAAGAACTATATTTTAGTAATGATATAGAGGAATTAGGTGGGAGGGAGGGAATTGGGAAGGGGATAAGGGAAATGCCAGGAGCCTATGAAACTATCATAAAATGATAATAATAATAATAATAATAACATGTAAAAAAAAAAGTACAATGGAGAGTCTCCAAAATAGAATGAAGCAAGCAGAAGAAAGAATCTCAGAATTGGAAGTTATTTCCTGTCATCAGGGGGAAACAAACAAAAAGCTGGAAGCAGAGCTGCATCAGGCAAAAAAAAAAAAAGAATTCAAGAATTGAAAGACACTATTAAGAGGCCAAATATAAGAGTGATGGGAGTCCCAGAAGATACAAAAAGAAAAACTGGTTTTACAAATACACTTAATGAAATAATAAAGGGAAATTTCCCTAATCTGGAGAAAGAATTGGGAAACAAGATCCAGGAGAGGCACAGAACTCCCAACAGACTTGATCAAAAGCAATCTTCACCAAGACACATGATCATCAAGCTCTCTTCAATTGAACATAAGGAAAAGATCCTTAAATGTGCACGGGGAAAAAAAAAAAAAACAATCGGCATAAAGGAATGCCAATTAAGCTCACAGGAGACCTCTCACAGGAAATTCTACAGGCAAGAAGAGAATGGAGTGACATATTCCAGATTCTAAAAGAAAAAAATTGTCGGCCTAGGATAACATATCCAGCAAAGCTTTCCTTTCTCTTTGAAAATGAAATAAAATTCTTCCACAGCAAAGAAAAGTTAAAAGAATTTGTCTCTTCTAAACCTGCTCTACAAAGTATACTTCTTGATGTTCTCTTGACAGAAAAGAGGAATAGCAACTACCAAAACCAAAGGCAAAAGTGAAGAACATCCCAGTAAAATGACAACAGAAGACTAAACCAATGAACAACCCATTCTTAAAATGACAGGATCAAAGTACCATCCATACATATTAAATTCTGAATGTAAATAGCTTAAGCTCAATCAAACATCATAGATTAGTAGACTGGATTTAAAAACAAAACCCATCTATTTATTGTCTAGAAGACACACTTCAGCAACAAAAATCAGCAGAAACTGTATCGCATGGGTTTTGATGTTTTCTGTTAGTTTCATCTCTTCAAAACACTTTCTTCTGATTCAATTCTTCAGTGACTCACAGATCATACAGTAGCATCATTTTCTTCAAGAAAGTTCTTTATTTTCATTTCTTCAGCTACACATTAATCATTTAGTAGCATGTTATTTAACTTCATGGTGTTGTTAATTTCCTTTTTCTCCCTGATGTTTATTTTGTTTTGTGGCTTTTCACTTAAGGGGATGTACAGTAGCTGTGTAAGAGGACTGTCATATCTAGTGAGATGTTATTTAACTTCATGGCATTGTAAATTTCTATTTTTCTTACCAAAAAAACCCCAAAATTTGCTTTCCCAGATTTTTAAAATAATTTTGTAGATTTCATCAAAATATCTTACATTCCACTTAATGTTTCAATAAAAAATAAATTTGAATCTAAATAAAATTGAATGTTTTATTTATATAACCATGCATTATTCACATATTTTTATTTTTAAAAGTTCATGAAGGTGTGACTCAGTGATAGCAAACAAAGCACATGTAATTAATCTTATATTCAATTATAACCTGACAAGTGTTTTTCTATCGCGTTACACTTTCTCTGCTTTAAAACACAGACACTATGTGCAGGCAAGGAGCTGCTGTATTTAAACCTGAAATCAACCTATTTCCTGAACTGGAATACAGAGTTTTGCCTTACTTTTGTCTTCAAAAACAACTTGTACAAGATACATCAAGTCCATGTTCAGGTCCAACAAATGACATATTCTTTCTAACTCATCTGTGCATTTACTTCCTTCTGTATTCTCCCATGCTGATTTAGGAAATACCTGCGAGCCTTTCCTTGGTTTTATAAATACTTTGACAACAGACACTACTAAACTCCAACTTTTTCCCAACACAATTATTGAAATTGCTTTTATTTAAAAATATATCAAGTCATTATTTGATTTTCAGTCTATTTAACGTATTGATTTTCAATCTATTTAACACAGTAATCCAAAAAGTGAAATTTAATTTATTACACATCAGGGTTTCTTCTTTGAATAGAGGAGATAAAAATTCAATATTACAAATGGCAAAAATGCTATGTATTTTAAGAAATGATGAAAACAGAAACATGTCTCCTCTTGTCATGAACTTTGAACAATATGCCAAAAAGGAAACAACGCATTCAGCGCAACTCAAGATAGAGAACAGGCTGCCACAAGTCTTAATGTCATCTTGTGGTAATAATAACGAGGCCATGGCTTCTGAAGTGCCATTTCAGGCTCAGTGAGCCTCAATGGTGTGTGGATACTAGCTGCAGAGGGAAATGAGTATATAAAGATAACAAGGTGAAAAATGACATGAAGTTAGAACAATAGTATCTGAATTCTCTGAATGCAGTATATAAAGAGGCAAATGATATGAAGAGTTGCGTCAGAGGAGAGATAATACAACTGCTTAATAAATACATGGGGGAACGTCTAGCCTTAAAGTTAAATCATATGAATTATCTTTGGTGTACCAAAATTGCATCAAGTTCAAATCATTCCTCTGCTGCTCTCAGGACAACACAGGACACATCCATGCATTTACAAGGTTAGCAAAGGCTTTCAAAGTAATATGTATATTTCTTTAGAAAATGGAGCCCTTTATACTTTATTTATAAATATTTCATCAGATAAATGAAAGCGAAATGAAAAATATTACCTTTTTTGGATTTACATCACCTAATGATTGCCATTCTTTGATTATTTTTGCAATTGTGTAACTACTTAACTATTAAAGAATTATGTGCAAAGTCACTAATCTTGATGCTATTTTTTAAGGTATTAGGAGTACTTAAAATATTTCATCAGGTTGAGCGGGATGATGCAGCCGATTATGCTGCTGCTTGGGGTGCACATATCCCATATCATGATATTGGTTCAAGGCCCAGCACCTCCGATTTTGAGTTAACATCTTCTAATGCATCATGGGAGGCATCAGATGATAGCTGTTATCCAGCTGGAAGACATGAGTGCTGTTCCAAGCTCTTGGTTGGTTAAGGCATCCCCAGCTGTTATGTTTTGGGGGTTGAGCAAACAATTGAACTCTGTATTGCCAATAATTGAACAAAGGTACTCTTAAGCTATTTTATAATAGAATAATACTTGAATAATGGCATACAATAGTACTCTAATACTATCCATGAAATGCTTTTGACATGAAATAATGCTACCACCATTTATATACACCTAGATATTACTTCTTAAATAGCGTTTCTCAGTATTGTTGTAAAAAATTTAGTTATTATTTCCCCATACTTTTTATGTAAATCTTATGAAGTAAATAAGATTTCACAAATAGGGAAATGCAACTTGTTCATTAATCACAAAGCAAGGGCTGTATCTATTACATTTAAACTTATTTGAATGATGCAGTTGATAGTCAATATGCAAATCAGTATGCTGCAATTTTCAACATTCCTCTATTATTTATTCTTTACATGTTTTATTATTCTAATACAGAAGAGTGTTTTGTCATGCTTTATTTTGTGTGCGTGTACAAGATATAAGACATCCAAACAGACATTAAAAATCTTGGCACATAATTTTTGCAAAACATGTTAACAGAATACAAAGGACACTTTGATATTGAAACAGAATCTATATTGCAGCTGCAATAGGGTTTCAGCATAAAGGGGAAAGCACATTCAGTCAGATAACTGAGAAAATGTAAATCTTAAAAAACATATATGTTTCCCAAATCCAAATGAAGGCAACCGCCTAAGCTGCCTTGTGCTCAGGCAAGTGTTACACTGTTGGGAGAAAAGCACTTAGCAACTGCAGAGCATTCTGGGACTGGTTACTGCCAAATCTGTGTTAGCTGTACCAATACGCCAGCGTTTTGTTTGTTTTTTAAAGGTATGTGGGGAAGAGCTCAGCATGATGGCTCAGTGGCCAATTCCTCGCCTTGCAAACACCCATATAGGTACCAGTTCAAATCCTGGCTGCTGTACTTCCCACCCAGCTACCTGCTTATGTCCTGGGAAAGCAGCAGAGGGTGGCCCTGGCCCAAAGCCTCGGGACCCTCTATTGATGTGGTAGATATGGAAGAAGCTTCTTGATCCTAGCTTTGGAGCAGCTCAGCTCTGGCTTGCCACTTGGCCCAGTGGTTGGAAGATCTTTTTCTCTATCTCTCCTTCTCCCAGTAAACTTGCCTTTCCAATAAAAAATAAAATAACTCTTTAAAAATAACATGTGGGGAAGGTTGGGGACTACTGGGCTACAACATGCTTCTTGGCCTACAGGTGAGGAAGCTGCAGCAAGGAAGAGTGACTGGGGACATATTGGACGGTAAGCAGCTGAGGGCATGTTCGATAGGGAAGGAATGACTTTTGAGTCATTCCATGAGCTGATCCACTAGACCACTAGACTCACAGGTAGGTGAGGGAACTGAGATACAGTGATTTTAACCCAGGCGGGGGACTGGAGGGCATGCGTGGGTCAGGCCAAGGTATATACCCACATGGGAGACTTAGGTTAAGCTAAACAGAGTCATTTACCACCCACTGGCACACCAAAAGCTGGGGTTGGGGGAATCCCTGGCTGGGCATGTCCCTGAAAGAGCTGAGGATGGTGACAGGTCAAGTCAGGCTGGACTACAGAATTCAACTGATAGGAAGCCATCTGACACTCACGGGAGCTGGGGCCGGTAAGAGGCCAGGCATGGGCAGAGTGCAGTAACTGCCAGCACATGTGAAGGCCAGGATGGAAGGTAGACCATGTCATGCATGGTCACTGCACCCACTGGCATGCATGGGATCCAGGGTCGGGAGCAGGCATGATAAGGAATGTAGGCCATAGCTCTTGTTTGGGCACACAAGATACATTTACGTTAGTATTCATGCTCAAGTTTATATCTTCAGTAAAATAATCTTATGTGTATGCATGATTTTATACTTTCAATTATGTTTTAGGTAAATTATAATTTAGTTCAAGTGGTTGTAATACTACCACTGCTACTTAACTAATCATAGTTAACATTATACATAGTATTTGCTAAGCATTGCTGGAGCTGTGAAAAGTGTTTTTGAAAACATTTTCTTATCTTTTGAGATGTAATATTTGCCTCATTTATTAATATGAAGAATGAGAGTGAGAGATAAAATTATTCTATTTCTTGCATATATCCAGTATCAGAACTGGGATTAGAATATATTCACAAATAATATACTTTCTAAGATGTATTGTGCAAACAGTTTCTATTGATTTTTCAATTCTTCAAGATGTTTGCAAAATAGATTTAAGATAAATATTAATTGGGTGGGGGTGGGGCACTGTGGCTCAACAGGCTAATCTTTACCTTGTGGCGATGCCATCCCATAAGTTGCTGGTTTGTGTCCTGGCTGCTCCACTTCCCACCCAGCTGCCTGCTTGTGGCCTGAGAGGGGCTGCAGCCATTGTGGAGTGAGGAGCAAGTGAAAGATCTTTCTCTGTTTCTCTTTGTAAAAATCTGCCTTTCCAATAAAAAATAAATCTTAAAAAAGATGCATTTATTTTTGTTGTGAAGACTTAGAACTTCACTAGGAGTCCTTGAGAACTGGCTAACTCATGACTGTGAAATCATAAAACGTAAATCGCAGTGAATTCTATTTCCATAATACTTGTAGCTCCTTTCATCAACAGACTTTTTATTTCTTTTATCATCGATGGAACAAGTACTACACTGTATGTCTTGTACACTTTTAAAGCTTGTGAAACTGTGAAAGCCTGGGTTTTGTTGTACTGTTTGATAGAACTTTCTGTAATGCAGAAATGCTGATTTACATATGCCTGCTTCAGTAAAGTAGTCTCTAGTTACATGTGTACATAGATTCCTTAAATAGCTAATACTACTAAATAATATCTTTAAATAATATCATTTTAATTATTTTTAATCTAAGCAAATGGTGGTCCAAATAAAGTTTCAGTTCTGAAAGGCAGTGACTACTCTCCACACAAATTGCCAAGAGGCAAAGTATTTTTGTTGGTCAATGACAATAGAAAAAAATTCAAAACTTGATATCATAAGTGTTTCACAGATAATGACTTTTCAGAAATCACAAAGTACAGATTTTTGAATAATGGGATTCTTTAATAAATGTGATTATCTGCTCAAATTGAAACTCATGGAATAATAAACAGAACAAATGAGAAATTTGTTACTCAACATTTCAGGCCTTAAAAAATTTCAAAATGAAACTATAATACAGCAGGATAGAGAGGTTTGGGAACAATTTATTTTTGTAGTGTGAACCTGTGACATCTGGCTAGAAAAGGACAGAATTTCTCTGTCATTGAGATTGGCTTTAGCTTCAGCTTAAAGTAGCAGAGAGACAAACACCAGAAAGAAGGGCAAATCAATACTTTTCAATTCTCAAGAAAAATGGTTCTGTACAAACAAAGCTGCCTCGTCCTTTTGGAATACACTAGAGAACCAGGTCCAGCGTTCAACGACATTTAACATTTGGTTTAAGTGAACTGACATTTTGTGTTGGAAATAGTCTTCAAGGTGGTAAAGCAAATTAGTTTTAGTTCTTCCTTTCTGTCAACGTTAGTGTACATGAATGAAATTGGAAAATACAAATCACATAGAAAAATACCCTCTTCCAGAAAACAAAAAGCCATGAGTCCCTTTTGTTTTAAATAATGTCTTCCATCCATTTAAGACCACCACCTCATAACTTCAGTATTCATGCACCATATTTATGTTTCCCTTACCAAATTTTCCCTGAACAAATTTTCCAAATTTCATGTTATGTCTGATCTGTGGCCCCTAATACACAAAAGACAAAAATGAAACCTTTTTAAGTGAGATTAGCATACTGTGAATTCACATGGTATATGCAGTAAGTGTCCATAGTCATGTAGTAGGATTTCCATTTTCACTTTAGTTTACTTTCATATTATTCTATGAAATTTTATTTTTTCTCCTTCCTCTACTTGCTATGCCATGATACCTTTAAATATCACAAAGTTAAGCTTGTTACTGTGATATAAATGAATATAATACTGTAATAATTTGGTGAAAATAATGCTAGGCTTGACAGTGAGGAAAGGGGAAGGGGAAGGTGGAAATTTGTATCATAAAAAATGTGAAGTATACTCATTTTATCTAGAGTAAAAATAAAAGAGAAGAAAAAGCCCTAAAAACAGTGTTCAAGATTTATGGGATACTATCAAACAATTAAATATATGTGTCTTAAAAATCACTGAAAGCATAGAAAAACATAATAGTTGGGAAGACTATTTCAGTGGAAAAGATGCAGAAATGTTCCCCAATTTGGGGAAAAACATGGACATTCAAGTACAGGAAGAGGTAGTCCCTACTAGACATGATGAAGAGACCCACAACATAACACGTCATAGTCACACTTTTGAAGGTAAAGGAAACACAAATAAAATATACTAAAATATTCAAGATCACGTCAGAAGAATTTCAAAGGATCTCCAATTATACTGATGGCTGATTTCTCAGCAGAAACTCTGCAGGCTAAGACAGAATGAAGACATATTGTTCAAATCCTAAAATAAATAAATAAATAAATAAGCCTCGTTAATCCAAAATACTGTACCCCAAAAAGCTGGTTTACAAGGAAAGGTGAAATGAAGATCTTCCAAAAAAAAAAAAAAACAGAAATTAAAAAAAAATGTCATATCATGCAGCCTTAGAAAGTAATATTGAAGGATGTCCTAGACACAAAAAGAAAGATAATCAGCATCAAGGAAGAGTGGAAGAGTCAACATAATCAAAATGTCTATAGTCACCAAATCATTTTAGAGGTTCGGTCAAAATACCAAACATGCTCTTCTAAGAGCTAGAAAAAAAATGATGTTAAAATTAAAACCAGAACACAATATTGCTTAATAAGAATATTCAACAATAAAGACATTGCTTATAGAATCACAATTTTAGATTTTAAGACTTATTGTAGGCTGATAATAAACAATCTGGTACTTGCACAAGAATACACATGTGGATCAGTGAAACTGATCAGAAACCCTGGAAATTAACCCATAAACTTTCAAACTAATCTTTAACAAGTTACCTAAAATTATTTCATGTGTAAAAACAGTCTCTTCACTATAAAGGTGTTGGGAACTGTATTTCTGCACACAGAACATAAACAAACCCTTACCTACACTCTACAGAACAATTAATTCACAAGTGATCAGGAGTCTAAATCTAAGACGTGAGACTATAAAATTACCAGAGGAAAACAGGGAAAACACTGCAAGCCATTTGCACAGACAAAAATTCCTTGGATAAGGTCAGAAGTATAGGAAATAGAATCAAAAATAGACACATGAGATTATATCAAGCTAAGAAGTTTCTGCACAGCCAAGAAAACATTCAACAAAGTGAAGAGGCAGCCACAGAACAGCAGAGAATATTTGCAAAGAATACAACTAATAAAGGTAATACATAAGGAGCTCAGGAATTTCAACAAATATAAAAACAAAAGACACTAAGAAATGGGCTCAAGATATCAACCGACATTTTTAAAAAGAAGAAATATAGTGACCAATGGACACATGAAACGATGTTTCAGATCATTACCTATCAGAAAAATTTAAAATAGAAAAAAACCACAATGTGATATCACTTTACCCCAATTAGTATGGTTATTATTCAAAAGTCCAAAAATAGCAAATGTTGGTAATAATGTGGAGAAAAACGTACTGGAAAACACTATACAAACACAATGGAAGCCAGTATAAAGATTCTTCAGTAATCTAAAGCCTGATCCACTGTATGACTTCAGCAGTATCTCTCTAAATTTATGCTAAGGATATGAAACAAGCATTTTATCAAAGACACAAAGATTTATCTGTATCCCCAGGTATATAGCAGCGAAATCCTTAATATCTAAAAAATGGAATTAATGCAGATATCCAGCAACTGATGACTAGATGAAGAAAATATGAGATTATATATATTACATCATATGTGTAAAATACATATGATACATATATATAATGAAAATCTACTCATCCATAAAAGAGAATGAGAATGAAATTTTGGCTTTCGTTTGTTTTTCCATAAGATGAATGCAACTGGAATCTACTATGCTTAGTGAAATAAGTAAATCCCAAAATCAAAAATAAGCTTTCTCTTATTTGTGGTTTGTAATATAGAGCGCACACACAAAAAAGAAGCCTACATGAGTGAAACTGACATCCTGATATTTAATGCTTATTCATAATGAAGTCTTGTATTCCTGAGAATCAGTGTTACTTCTACTTATGTAATCCTTTATTTAGTGCAGTATTAGGCATGAGAGCATGAATAGGCTGAAAGTATATCACAAAATAAAAAGATATGTAAGGAAGGAATAGAGATAGAGGGAGGATGGAAAGCATTACAATATTATTAAAACTGTATATGAAATACATGATATTTGTTCTTTTTATATAAGTATATAAGTGGATTTATTAAAAAATAAAAGCAAACATTCTAGGACTAACTTATTCAAAACTGACATCTGAAACATATATTTAGTTTTATGGAAAAGAGATAAGGTGAGCTTAATTTCCTTCTAAATAAGTTTAATAATAGACCAATATCATAAAACAGAATGAGAATATCAAAAATTTCTAATTGTAAACCTTAGAGGTAGACTGGGACATGGTTGGAAATATGTTTTTGGATCATATAGCTTTTGGTTCACCTATTTCAAATAGATATTAGTTAATTTCAATGTCGACTGTTACTTAGTGATATATTTTATCAAACAAAACATACTGAAAAAAATCACAGATTGGGACTTCTAAAATAGATCATAGAAGACATTAAGCTTTCTATCTTTTTTGCTGATAACACACCTGGAAATGCAGCTACCATGCCATTGGGACACTCAAACAGGCCTAAAGAAAGATACAACTTGAAAGGTTGTTATAAATCCTCACTTGGGTAAGCAAAGACCTAAGTAAAGAGCTGCTAACAGCTGTCTGAAACAACTCATGTGATAACTGAGACTTTCAGCTCAATGAAGCCTTTGGATCACTGCAGCCCATATAATACTATGGCCACTTTTGGCAAGAAATACCCTAACAAGTCATCCATAGATTTCTACCATCAGAGTATGAGAAAAACAAATGCTTGCTTTCTAGGCTGAGAATTTAGGCATTTTGTTAAACAACAACACATGATTAAACAACTATTAATGGCCACATTTAAAGAGAGTACACTGGGAAAGTCGTTGAATATGGGACAAAGACACCATTTGTGACCCTAGCATCCCTTATGGGTACTAATTCAAGTGCTGACTGCTCTACTTCTGTTCCAGCTCCCTGCTAATGGACTGAGAAAAGCTTAAGATGGCCCAAGTGTTTGTGCCACTGCCACCACTGTGGGTGACCTGGGAGAAGCTGTTGGCTCTGGGCTTCAGCCTTGGTACCACTGACTGTTGCTGTGTCACTCAATGCCTCTACCTCTTCCTCTTGAGCTCTGAATTTCTAAATAAGTCCTTTTGTGAAGAGAGCAAACTGAGGACAGGCCTGGCTGGACAGGCCCACCAGCATTACTGTGTGCTGAGTACTGGGGTTGATCTGCCTGAGTTAGGTTCCAATACCCATTCATATGCACAAGAGCCTAATGGGGTGTAGGACAGACTGAACCAGTCTGCTGCACACACTGGCATGTGCAGGAACCATAGCTGGGTATATGCCTGGTGGGGATTATTGGTGATCATCTTACTAGGCTGTAGTTTCAGCTGGTGTTCATAAGGTTCATTTGGTTGGCAGGGCTGGGCAGAGCTGGCTGGGCTGGGCTGGGCTGTGGAATCCATTGGTTTGAGTATGAGTTGGGGTGGGGGACAGAACTGACCAAGCGACTGCATCTACCAGTGTGTTTATAATCTGATGTGGGTGATGGACTGAGCCAGACCCTGTACTGGCTGGCACACACAGGAGTTCTGGTGTGGGGTTACTTTTGGTGAATTTTTCTTGGTAATCCCCCAACTGGATTCAGAGCTCCAACCATGGGGCAAGGGGGATTACAGGATCTATGGTCTGACTGTGAAGTGTATATGTCAGATCTAGGTTTCTTAACTTTTTGAAGCCTGTACAGTGGACAACATGCCAAGATGTACATGGGAGACATGACATCAGTTCACTGAGTCCTGTTGAGTGAGTACATTTGGTACCATGGAGAGGGGTAGAACAAATTGGGAAGCTTTCCAGGTCAAGCTTTGACAGTATCTGGTTGAATCAAGAACCTAAGGAGGGCTATTTCAGCCAATGAACTTTGGAAGGATTTCCTCAACCTTGGAGCAATGAAATCAACAGCAGCTCATAACTATCCAAACCACTAGGACAGTGTGTTGTGAACATGATCTACATGGGGACCCTGGAATGACATCGGGTGGCTGTCCCCCATTCTCCAGGTACTGAAGCAACAGGGCTGCTGGGTGTGGCCCTCGTTCATTCTCTCTTCACTTTCCCCAAATACAGGAAGAAAAAAGATATTACACAGTTTCCCTATTCCTTGACTTCACCATGCTAATTGGTGGTATGAATGGGCATATATACTTTGTAACTATGTAACCATCATCAAGAATAAAATTATTATCAGGAAGATATTATATTTTAAAAACCAAGAGATCAAGAGAATGAACTGCAACAAAGGTTATCCAGTGAGGTTCCTGAGAGATGGATGCGAGACCAATATATGAGTCAGTTCTCCGGCGCCCTGAATTGCGGTATTTCAGCTCTTCAACAGAATGATTAAGTTTGGCAGGTTAAATTAGCACAAACATAAAACAGTAAATTTATCCTTGCTTTTCTCTCTTTCAGGAAATACAAGACTGTAATTCTTGTGATCCTACTCTTCAGCATAAACCTGGCTAAATGCTTATATCAAGCGATTGATTTTTTCAGATCAAAACTTGACTCTGATTTTAGGTTCTTTGGAGATTAGCATCCTTTTTCACAACAAAATTTTCCTTTAATTCTAACTAGGTTAAATGTAAATACAAGTAAAATCATGTCCTCTCTAAATACACGCTTTAAAGGAAATTAGATAAATAGTTGACTAACACTAAAAAGCAATTAGAAACCAGCACTGAAAACATCTACCTTAATCCATACATGTTATAAGAAAAAATAAATATGCATGAACATAAATTTGTTGAAAAAATACAAAGATAAACAGAAACCACATCTCATGGATTTTGATGCTTTTGTTTTCATTTTCATTATTCAAAATAAAGAGTTTTTTTCTCATTAAATTCTTCACTAACTGCTAGGTCATATAGTATTACAATTTTTTTCAAGAAGGTTCTTGTTCTTGGTTTTGTTTTTAATTCTTCAACAACACAGTAGTCATTCAATATCATGTTATTTAACTTCATGGCAGTGTAAATTTCTATTTTTCTTCCTTTTTGTGGCTTTTCATTTAAGGGGATGTATAGTAACTGTGTAATGGAAACTATCATATCCAGATTTGAGGATATAATGCAGTATGCATCTCTACTTCCAGAGCAAAGATGGACTTCCAATGAAATTGTTAAATATATTTTGAAAACAGGATGTTGGACAATCTGTCATTGTCCATGCCTGCTATGATGCACATCTGACTGTTTATGAAGAACTATACTATTGTAATAATATAGGGAAACTCGGGGGTGGGAGGCACTTCGGAGAAGGAGCAAGGGAAATCCCAAAGCATATGGATCTCTATCAAAAAATAGCAATAGTAATAAAAATGAAAAAAAAATACACATGATGAGGGCCAAGTGTTCTAATGTAACACATGAAGCAGATAAAGCAGGTGAAGCTGGCATTCTGCACCACCTCATGCCATCTGGACAAAAGTTGAACTGAACTACCTCTGAAAGATTTCCCAATTGTTTGGGTCTCTGCACCCATGTGGGAGACCTGTGCGCTCGCTCGCTCTCTCTCTCTCTCTCTCTCTCTCTCTCTCTCTCTCTCTCACACACACACACGTCTCTGCCTGTGTTTCAAATAAAATTTTTTAAGCTACAAGCAATAAATGTTAATTCAATAATCTCATGCTGATAATCACACTAAGAAGTCAGTTATTTTCATTTCCTCATTAAAACTATAGTCGTGCTTTTTGTATGAAAGAAAAATATGAACATCTTTCAGATTTGTTTTTCAAAACAATTTAAGAAGTAACAATAGTCTTTACTTTTAAAATTGACAATCTTCAACTCCTTAAATATCCTATAGTAATTTATCTTAATAATTTTCAATTTTATTAAAATAGTCTTGTTCAACTGGTTTCAATCTATGGAAATTGTTGAAATATTAGGTGAGTATTGATCTGCTTGTTTCTGACCTTGTTTTTCTGCATTCGCTACATTCATCATGTTAGTTTCCAGTCAAGACATTTGCTTTTTGGTACTTTTGTGTAACTCTAACAGCTACTCTTTATATTTCATTTAATACACAGTTCAAAACACATATGGATGTATGTCTTTTAATCTTATAACAATAAATTGCAGCTTAGTTATATGAAGTAAGTTACCTAAAACCAAATAACTAGAAAATAGCAGAATACGAATTTAAAATGGCAAGTCCCAGATGCCATAATTTCATTATGTTTGTGGATCCCCCTTTCCTTGGTTCAACTTGCAGTCAGACAATATTAGCTTCCTTGTGTTTAGCAAATCTTCCCCAACCCCAACACTACAGAAAGGGAGGAAAGATTTGCATAAATGATAGATGAATATAAGAAACCATGACTATCTGAACACACAATGAGTCTATATACTTTAATATACTAGTGCATTAGAATGTTAAACAAATGGAAACCAATGAAATGGATGCTAAATTATTTATTAATGTTTTTCATTGATTTTATGGGCAGTTTAGTGTTTTTATGCCCTTTCATCAAAAAGAAGATAGAGGCTATTTAAATGTTTTAATTGTTTGGGATAGAAATAGATTTGCTTTTATCAGATCAATACTGCTTTGACCACAAATCAGTTAAACTGACAAGACTCCTGTTGTTGAATGAAGGAAGGGGATTAATTATATTCCATTTTCTAGTCTCCGTAATGAGGTAAAAGGATTAGTGTCTTCCTTATGTATCTAAACTCCACATAAATTTTACCCTAAGAAAAACAAAACAGTGAATTCCACAATAAGGAACTTGTAAACAGTAAGATTTTTTTTCCTGTTTACACTATAAATTTTTCTAAGGGTATTTTCAACAACTCGTTGCTTATCCTAAAAAGATAATGTCAAGGAATGATTTTATTATTACAATTAGTAAAAAAATGAGATTGCTCTTGAATACATTGGCACTGGATAATCTATTTTCAGACACCAATGTCTTACTCCAAGTGTCTTTCAAGTTTCCAGAAAACTATTGCAATCCTTGCTACTTTGGATTTCAAAATTAACACTTCCCAATCTATTGTTTATCATTTCCACTAACTGTGATAGTTTGTCTTAGCCATTACCCCCCAATTTTATCAATTTTTCTTATTAGCCCCTGTTTATGGAATACACCTGTTTTCCCTAATATCAAATATAAGCCATTTTAGTCTAAATGTCTAGATCTCCACAATGAACCAATCAAAATTTATCTTTAAAGCATTTTTCCTTTTGTTGCAACCTGCAGCCCTTTTCTTATTTAAAAATAGCTGCTCCTATCAACTCACACAGCCAAATACTATCAATTCATGAAGAAATAATTCTAACACTAAGTTTTTTCTGAATTTGTTTTTGTTGTTTCCCTAATTCCATCTTCCCTTTGCAATCTTAGCTACAGTCTTCTGTTTTCCTTGTATAATATACTGTTAAACCAAAAACACACATGGTGCTATTTTAGCATGATAAGTTTATGCATTTGCTTCTGCCACTGAAATTTAAATACAGTAACTCAACAGTACATCCTTCAGCAACATAGTAAATGACATTGAAGGTAGAGGAGGCAGAGAAAATTAAACCACACTGTCTTATTAACAGATGATTCATTTTTTAAGCTATAAGTAGGTGAATCCAAATATGGTTGGGTAGGTTGAAATAAGACAACATAATTTGATCCACAGTGCAGAAAATGACAACCCAGAACTAAGTCACAATTTATATCACAATACACCAAATTGTACATGCTGCAGTATCTTTGATCCTTTTGCCTATAGATTCAATCATGCCAGCTTTCTGAGGTGTTGTCTTTCCGGCTTTTATTGTCGTTAGGCTACATTAAGCACTAATCCAAGCAATCAGGGTGCCAAGTAAAGTGTCACAACTTCAGATCAGCCTCCAAGAATATCTTGCTATTGCCAGTGGCAAAAGCAATGATCACAGTAAAAACTCTATATTCATTGCCCTAAACACATGTTAAAATAAATGATTTGGTTAAAAATTATTTATTTTTACAATATGTATTGCTTTCCCCCTGTTTTTATTGGAATGAATAAAATGAAATTCTTTTTTATCCAATATTACTCATTTCAAGTTTTTTGACAAAGCTCAGGCTTCTACTTACCTTTCAAGTTGATGCATTTTTGTATTAAATTACTTCAGAAATGATAAATCACTGTGCAAAATTAAATCATTCAGTACACAATTTTTAAGTTTTTATCTTGATGACTGAATACATGCTAAATACACTCAATAAGGACATTTCGTTTCCTCTTCCTTTTTTAGTAGATGGGATTAATAATCTACAATAAAAGTGCCTGAATCTCTGAACCATACTTAAGATACCATAGACATAGTAACTGATAACATCTCTTGAAACTAAATATTGCTTACTCTTAAAATTTAAAATTTAAAATTTAATCTTAAATATTTTTTATAGTTAAATTTTCAAAACTTTTGGACAAGGAGAGTATCCCAATAACTGTAAGAGAAAAGAATCAACAAAACAATAAAAGGGGGGCACCAATTAGACTAACAGAAGATTTTCCAGATGAAACATTACAGGCCAGAAGACAGAGGCATGATACATTCAAGGTCTTAAAAAAATGAAAAAAAAAAAAAAAAAGAACAAAGAACCTTATGTACAGTGAAGCTATTCTTTACCAGAAATGGGGAAATAAGCTATTTCCCAGTTAAACAAACACTATAATGCACCACCCCCAGAGAAGCATTATAAGAAATTCTGAAGGGTGTCATGCATTAGAAGTAAATATTCATGAAAACACTATACTGTAGAACAAGTATAATCAGTAATCAATCAACAAATTGATATTTATTTCTTATGTATCCATGTTAACGTTAGGTTTAAATAGATAATTTTTCTGGCCAAAATATTTGGGATTGCTGAATGAAAAACTAATACCTGACTATATGTTTTTGCACACAATAAATTCACTTCAAAAATTAATGGGCATAAGTAGCCATCCTTATATCAAATAGACTTGAAATGAAAAGCTCTATAAATAACCAAAGATATTTTGATAAACAAATTCATTCAACAAGAAGATATAATAGCCATAATCACATGTGCACCAAATACAAGAATATGCAGATTCCTGGTGTAAATAGTCATTACCTACATGCAAGTATAAGATTTAACATAATAATGGTAGGTGAACAAATGGATGGAGGATTTACAGTGCATTCATGCCACAGGTAAAGAAAATACATTGTCATCAGCTAACGGAAGATTTTCTCAGCTAGATAAGATGGTAAGGCACAGATCTTATGTCATTTAATTTAAAATGTGTGAAATAATACCATGTATCTTCGCAAACAACTGTTAAATAAAACTGGAAATCAAAAACAAGGAGATCAACAGGGCAATCACAAGTATGTGGAAATTAAACAATGAGCCACTGAATGACCAATGTATCATTGAGAAATTTCAAAGAAAATCGGCAGGGTCTTTCAATTAAATGAAAATGACAACACACAGTGTCAAAGCCTGTGGGATATAGCAAAATCAACATTAAGAGGGATGCTTAAATGATTACATTACAAAAGCAAAAAAAAATTTTTTTGCTAATGATGAATTTTGAAGACAAACAACAAACCCAATCCCAAATTAGTTTTATCACTGATTGTCTACCTTTCTACTATTTATCTATTGCTTGTACTTTCATTTTATTTGCTCCCCATTAATTTTAATGAAAGTCACTGAAATAAGTTACTTGCCTACAGGAAGGTTGGTAATAAACAAAAATTTTCAAATTTTATCTTTATTTAAGGACAGAGAGACATAAAGAGACAGAGATCAGGAGATCTTCAATTTGATGGTGTACTCCCATAAAAGACTAAAATACCCAGATCTGTACTAGGTCAAAGTAATTATCCCAAAATTCAATCCAGGTGACCATTATGGGTAGCAGATACCCAAGCAAAGTAGCATCAAGAGCTGACTTACTGGGTGCATATTTGTGGGAGGCTAGCCGTAAGCAGGAACCTGGATGGGAGCAGAGCAGCCAGAACATAATATAATCATATGTTACAATTGAATTTGTCCCACCCTGTTAACATATATATATAAAATCATATTATAATACATATGAACATATTACATATAATCATATTATAATAGTAGGCTTTAAGACTACAAAGCAAATTAGTTTAGGTGGGATAAGGCACTTAATAAATGATACCATGAACTATTCGGGATAATATAAAAATGTTGATGATCATATACAATTGATTGTATTAGCACCTGCTACTAGACTGCATTACTATCTACAGATAATGGTGCCAAATGAAGGACAACTGTGAATCACTGCAAAGTGTAAAATCTATCTTAAACAAGCACTGTAAAATTTAATGAAAAGAAAAAGTCACCAAGAAGTTACATACAGCAAATGTCATTTATTTCCTTAGATTTTTAAGTTATATCTGATTTCATTATTAAGGCATTGCTGTCAAACTTATGACAAGTTGCTTCTCAATGCTATTCAAAATTTATCAATGAATTAAGAATTTATCACGCCTAAGCATTCTTAAGATTTAGTATCCTTTATGTATTTCCTGGTATTGCATTGAGCATTGGACATTAATCAGCATCCAATGAATTTATAATGTCAAGTAATGACTAAATGATTTCAACATTCAAGGACGTTCTTTGATGTAACTTCTGTTAAGTAGTATAGGTATTCACTGTTAGAAGTTCAGAAATAAATTAGTTGAATATTGGAATACAGCAGCATAACTATTTCTAGGTTAACCACTTAATTGCAATCTTCATGCCAATATATGTCAATATGTCTATTTCAAAAAATTATTGCAAAAATCCAAGCTAAAGTTTATCTTTTTATTAAAATTCAACTAATGATCTTAATGTGGTCTCATCTTCAAACATACCAAACAGAATAAGAATAAATATTTAAAGGGAAAGTAAACCCGAAGAAATTTACCTTAGTATGCCATGCACAGCACAATAATTCTGAATGTAGTGATAATAAATTTTAAAAGCCCTTGTTTGTAGTTCATTATTTATGGACACATGACTAACACTATATACATAATTTTTTCCAACCATGAGGAAGTTGCAGTTTTCTAAAACTTGAGTAGAGAAGATAGCTGTATGCATTTGGATTCATTCATCTAGATTTTAAAAATCAAACTGTATATACGACATTGAACAACATTTTGCCTCAGAATCCTTATTTTAAAAAAAATAGAAACTCTAATATTTTTAACTTTAAATAGCATAGCAATGTCAACAGACTTAAAATATTTCAAGTATAATATTAGTGGTATTCAATAACTCACTGTGATTTATTGAAACTGCAATTATGTTTTACATAACAACTCACATTTTACCTTTTTGTCAACATATTGTGTTAATTTGTCATAATCAATGTTTTGTTGTGTCTCACATCACAGTTATATACCTCTTCAAATTTATGCAGTTTTCAGTTTAGTGACAGAAGCTGAAGCCTAGTAACAGTACATCCTCTTATTTGAGGGAACTGAATACATTATGTGTTAATGACGTGATACTTTGGAACAGGTACTCTACATTCATCACGTTTACCTCTCCAAAAATTCACATTTATAATCAAGAAGTCAAAAAATTTAATCAAATTTTATTTTTCAATAGAATTTTGAATACATCTGTTTTTTTTTTATTTTTGAACCTCTTGATTATGTTACAGTTGAATTTGTCCCACCCTATTAACATACATTGTGATAGTAAATCTGATTGTAAATTATTGAAATAATTAGACAAAAATTATCCATCTTCTAGAAGACAAAGCACAAGGCATATTCTACATTTGATTATGTTGTCAAGATATTTGAATTGGACCCAGTGTGCTGTCTCAGTGGCTAAGTTCTTGCCTTGCAACTGCCAGGATCCTAAATGGACTTTGGTTCATGTCCTGGCTGTTCCACTCCCCTTCCAGTACCCTCTTTGTGGCCTGGGAAAGCAGTAGAGGATGGTCCAAAGCCATGGGACCCTGCACCTACATGGAAGACCCAGAAGAAGCTCCTGGCTCCTTGCTTTGGTTCAGCTCAACTCTGGCCATTTCAGCTACTTGGGGAATGAACCATCAGATGGAACACCATTCTCTCTGTCTCTTCTCTCGCTGTAAATCTGCCATTGTGATAAAAGTAAATAAATCTTACAGATATTTGAATCAGTTTTGCCTGAGTTTTTACTTTTCATTAATGACTTTTGTCAAGTCTAACCAATAAAACTAAAATCTTTCAGCCAAAATTAAGTTTCAAATTAATACATACAGTCTCTTTTCATATTTTAGATCTAATTTTAAATTTTGTTTTGTAACAGTGTCTTTTGTAACATGCATAGAAACTAGTCTATGATTAGCAATTTCCCTTGTGTTTGTCAAATCCAGCTTTTTTTCTTGCTGTGCTACTTAACTTTGCAGTCTGAATATTGTTTACCCTTAGAAAAATACTAGTCAGTTTATAAAGTGAGATCTGTTGGTTTGCCTTTCTTACCATTTCTATGTTAAGCCTCATTACATAATGATATTTTCAAACACAGTGATTTCACAGTTGAGTTTACTATTTGGCAGCTGTTAGAATTTACTGCCATAATCATTCTGCAAATCGCCTTTGGAAGCATTTATAGAGACAATCACAGTTTCAATTTTGATATCATTGCTATAGCTCAGAAGCTTTTGACTGGTGTTACTTGCACTGCAATTCTATTTAATGATGGCTCCTGCCCCATGACAATAAAAATTTGTACCTGCCATTAATCTGTAAGCCATTTACCATTAATCCATAAACCTCTGATGTTCATGCCAACTTGATCACACCAGCCAGACGCCAGTTCCTTGAGGCTATTGGCTCACAGCCATTATCCACACTGCTCTCACCAGTTATCAAATAATTTGATCAAACAATGAAGTATAATTCAGATCACCTTAATGTTTCTAATGTTGATGAGTGATGCTAGCTGTTCCAGTATTGCTTATTTGACTAATAACAAAAAAGGTGTATTTTTTTTGACTATCAATCACCTCTCCAGTTTAATTTGGCTATAGAACACATCTTTCTTAAAAGATGGAATCAAGTAAATTAATATTTAACACAACTGTTGCATTTCCACACACAGATGTTTGGTGCTTGACTAATAAGGTTTATGAGTGTCAAATAACACTAGCTCCAATTACTTATTGTAAGGTAACTTAGTGTGTTGTTTTAGGAGAAGCATAGTCCTAATTAGGATGCTTTAAATCAATGGGTTCTTTCTGCAAAGATTTTTGCCATTTAGAGGACATTTGTCAATGTTGCAAGGCAGTTCTGTCACAAATTGCAGCATGCAGTCAATATCTACAGGGTAGAGACCTGAGATGTTATAAACTCCTACAATATATAACCTACTCCCCTATACCTCCCGTAACAAGGAATTATTGTGTTCATAATGTCTATGGTTTTGCAGGTGTTAAAGTTGGTCATTACATAACCAACATCCACATTAATGTCTTCAGCAGGACATAGTAAGAGTGGTATAAACGCATTTGTCTTTGGTTTTGGTGGGTGCTACTCCTTTTCTCTGGCAAGAGAACATCTTTAAGTATCATTTACAAAGACAAATGCAAAGAAAATCGCAGTAAAATAACGGAAGACTAAATCAATGAACAATCCATTGCTAAAATGACAGGGCCAAATTACCACCTATCATATCAAGCCTGAATGTAAATGGCTTCAACTCATCAATCAATGTCATAGATTTTTAGACTGTATTAAAAAATAAATCCCATTCATTTGTTGCCTACAGGAGACACATTTCACCAACAAAGTTCAACGGAAACTATATCTCACGGATTTTGATGTTTTTGTTATTTTCACCTCTACAAAACACATTCTTCTCATTAAATTCTTCAATGACTCATCGGTCATACAGCAGCATCATTTTCTTTAAGAAGATTCTTGATTTTCTTTTTCATTTATTCAGCGACACATTAGTCAATCAGTAGCATGTTATTTAACTGCTTGGCATTTTTAATTTCTTTTTTCTTCTTGTTGATTTTGTTTTGTGGCTTTTCATTTAATGAGATGTATAGTAACTGTGTAATGGAGAGTATCATATCCAGATATGAGGATGCAATGCAGTATGAATCTCTATTTCCAGACAAAGATGGACTCCCAGTGAAACTGTTCACTATATCTTGACAACAGGATGCTGGACTCTGCCATTGTCCATTCCCGCAATGATGGACATATGATTGTGCATGAAGAACTATATTATACTAATACAGGGGAACTCAGTGAGGTGGGTGGGAATTGGGAAGAAGATAAGGTAAATCCCAGGGCCTATGGAACTGTATCATAAAATAATAGTAATAAACAGAAGTACAATTAAAAAAAAGAGCAGTATAAACATTGCTCTTTTTTTTCTTTTTTTGGTCTCCATTGTCCATATCATACATGAGTTAATGTATCAAAAATAAAAAATTTAAGGTATAGAAAGACATGTAAATGTAGATGTAACTCAGAAAAAAGGTCTCTGACCTTTCTGTAAGAGTTAATTTCTAGTAGATACATTCAAAAAATAATTAACAGTAAAGGGCTTTCATTTTGTTCATCAAGTTAAGCCAATGCCTGGGATGCCATTTCACATCCCAGACACTCCACTCCTTATACAATTCCCTGCCAAGGTGACTTGGAAAGCAGAAATAAAACAACTATGTAAAATAATTACTGATTAATAATAATAATAATAATGTATTGAACTACAACTGTTACCAGTCACTATCTGCCAGAATGGTCTATTAAGTGATTTTATAACTACAAATGAAATAGAAGAATCTAGCAGAGAAATGATACAGAGGAAGAAAGCTTTTGCTGATGGTTTGCTTTCCAGTGGAAGGACACAGACAGTAAATTACCGCTACATGGCAGAAATATTTAAGGAATTCTTTGCACTTTTCAAACTTATCTGCTACTAGGCCCTTGAATTAAATAACAGATTTCAAAATCAGTTTTAATGACAAACTTTGTCCATGGATTTAGGTTTCAGTTAGTAAAACATTGAAAGATTACTTAATTCTAAATTTAAAAGTCTCATATTTTGCTTCACATCAGTACTGTAACTGATTCTTTGATTTTTTTTATCTTCACTATCTGGATATAACATCTTGGCAGCTAGTTCTTAGATGATCCATATTCTTTTTATGAATATCTGCTAAACAGTTGTTATTTTAGCTTTTATATATACATGGTAAAACAGCATATATTACTATAGTCATAATTCTGTATGTTTTACTCTAATATTACTTTTCTATTGTCTAGCATTATACCTTGTAGAATTTCTGTTGTTTAAATGATAAAGAGAAATTGCATTGTGTGTGTTGCTATATATGTATGGTGGGGCTACTTCTTTAACTATCTAGGACCTTAAGTTTGGAGGGTTTGATAGCAATTATAATCAAAAAAACTAAAATAACATTCAGGAATCATGTGATTGCAATGTTCTAATCTGCACATTTACTTTTGGATTTTTTTGAAATTTACACAAATCAATAAAAACTATATTCTTTAAAGACATGGTCAAATAGACCACATTGGTTTTTTTAATCATAGGTTGATTTTTATATTTTCATCTACACACTTATGTGTGCATGTATATACGGCTTGTTATGAACACATACACACAGAGGCTGCATTTCCTTAAGTGTGGATATGTCATTCTGAATGTAATATTTTCTATTTTGAGATGAAAACTACAGATTTTACTATTTATAATCTAATATAAAGAAGCCATTTTCAACTCAATTCCTAATCACTGAATGATTGATCTCTCCCAAGAAAACAGAACAAATACATTGCAATTTAAAAAGAACTAGAAAGAAAGGAACCAAATGAAAGATATGGAAGGAATAATCAGAACAGAGAATACCAAGACAGGTGTTAGAAAAAGAACCTTGTTTTTTGGCAATATATTAAAGAGAGATAAATACATCCAAAGGGGGAGGAAATTTGCTAGGAAATCATCCACAGGAGGACATGCAATAGCAGGCATGGAGGGTAGCAACATAATAAAAATAAAGGGTCAAAACAAAGAAATATAGTTACTGATTGCTGAGTAATATTATATTTCATTACTGTAATATTAAAATATCAATTGAATCTGGAATTCTGTACACATATAATGGCATGCTCCAGGGAGAAAAAGAATACATGTGCCTTATATTTTACATTATCACCACATAGTTTGTTTTTCAGAAGTGATGAATATTAAAGCTCTTACATTAATACCATCTGTCAGGTTTTAATGGTCTCAACATGAGGCAAATCTAGATTCGAATGGACACTATCCTCCTCAGTCATACTGGTTAAGTATTTTCTTTGTTGTTTGGTTTTATCTTCTTAGTGATACAAACAGATTAAGATGAGACTTTTAGTTCACAAGGTGAGCTTATAAAAATTAGAAGTAGTTTCAGTAGTAATTCAGAAGCTACAACACAAAGAGACAGAGGGATAGGAAAACGGAAATGAGGAGGTCAGTTTCAGTTTGAACAGCATAAGCCCTATCTCAGGCCTGAGATAGTTTGGAAAAGTTTTCCATTTGCTGTGGGAAGTAAACATTTGTTTGTTTATGTAGTCAAGAGCATTTGTGTGTGGCACAAAAAGCTCTAGGACCTGATTTTATCTTCTGGGTGAAGGGTTAATGGAAACAGTAGTATCCTTGCTGATCAAACAACACCTGTTTCTCTATTCCTCCTTTTGCCCATTCTTTGAATTTACCTGAAGGGTATTTTTCTCATTCTCATCTTTCATTTTTTACATTAACCTTACGGTATCAAAAAGCTATGAAATTTGAATTCAAGACCAAATTAGATGAATCTTCCTGTGTTGTTTGTTAGGAAGACTTAACTAGGTGAAGGAGTGAGAATTTGAGTCAGTAACTAAGGATTATAAAGAAAATTATAATTTTAATATGTGACCAAAGATAAATAGCTACAACACAAATTTTGTTATGCATTTGCACAAAGGTCTAAATGTTATTCTATGAAAAAGGTACCTAAATTATATGTGAGTAAAATGATAAAATCATAATCTACAGTTTTGCTAGTCTATTAAGTATGACTTTTTGTGCTTTACTATCCCATTTTGGGAGTCATAGATTTGAGGAATTTGTACGTGAGATTTATGAAAAGACATGGGCAATTACTATCTGTGAATATTGCTATTCCTATATAAGAAAAGGCATAGTTCATCTACAGAGTTACTCCCCCTAGTCAGTTTTCATTGATCAATGATTTTAAAAGCAATTCATATGGAAAATATAGAGGTTACCTAATATGTGGGAGAGATATTATGACTATATCTGAAAATGTTCCATTAACTTTCACTAAGAACTAAGAACCTTTTAAAACCATTGATCCATAATGAAGTCACACTTGCATAAACATATTATCACTCAAAATTCAATGCAACTGGAAAATAACTGAAACCTTTTCAGCCAATAATTAACCCCAACTAAATCTCAAATTAATTCACTGTCTTAGAATGTTATCACAAACTAATCTTTGTGCCATTTCAGCTCCATTTATTTGATGGTTTATAAAGTTTTGTGTCTCAATGGGAAAAGACATTTCAACTCCAAAATTAGATTTCATTCAACAGTTATAAGAACACAATTTTACGTGTTTTGTTAAAAGCATTTTTAGAGTAAATGGAAAAAGTGGAAATAAGACAAATGAAGGAGAAAGGGGGATAAATAGCTGCATAAATTTGTAATGAAATATCACAGACTCAACCGGGAATAAATCTAAAATTGAGCTAAACATAATCTCCCTAATTTGTTTGCATTTGTCAGATGTAAAATGACAATTTATTTTCTCTTCAATGTATTTACTCTTATTTTGGCTAATTTTTAAAATCAACACTTTCATTGGATGGCATTTAACAATTATAAAAATTTAATTAGAGACTCAGATTTTGCATTTGTACATAAAGTAAATTTCATTCATTATCATTGACATTTCCAAGAAACATATCATTATTATGAGAAAGCCAATGGAAATTTGATTTAAATATTTTAGCGCTGTACAAGAATATTAGAATTCTGTTAGACAAAATTGCAAAAGTCTCACAATTCTCAACCATGACATTGTTACAAAATTTTTCAATTAATAGAACCACATGCATTTCTCTAACTCGTTCAGATATTTATTTCTTAATTTGTGATTGTGCAAGTATTTCTAAACTACTGTTTGACATTCTGCAACATATGATTCTGAGACATAGTTTAAGAATGAATTTGGTGATTGGAATTGTTTAGGTTTACATTTCAGTATAAGTCTGGTCAAACCTATCCTGAGTTAAAAAATTAAGCAAAAATCATGTTTTTAGTACAACTCACTTAGCTTTCAAAAACATAAAAGGCATTGCACCAAAATGAAATTTACAACAATTTGCTCTTCACTATTAACCTCATATATTTGATCCTACTTTGACAGATTAATACTGTGATTAATTTCATTTTAAAAGACATGCTACTCTTTTTTCTCCACTATGTATTGCTAAATGATTTCACACTACAAATTGTGAAGAGGACATTATGCCCAATTTGTAGATTAGCTATGTTTCAAATGTGATGCCAAATAATTTCTACCTTTGATGCAGTTATTCTACAAAAGAGGGCTGTTTCATATAAAGTATCATTGTTGAAAACATCAAGAAAAATAAGGTGATTTGTAGCTTTTACTGACGTGTTCCTGGTATTTGCTCTGTGAATAACAACAAGTGATGATGATAACTATCATCAATTGTTTCCCACATTAAAAAAAATGGACCCAAAACGATTAAAATAATTTTTAATTAAAATTCTTCAAAAAAAAAAAACCCTGTGGATACTTTGCGTCCATTTAAAAACTAAATTATAAACATATCTCACACATATCAGAAATTCATTCACGGATTAAGAAAATAGTAAGCAAATTAACGGAAAACCTCAAAGAAACAGGAATAGAGTGTTGTCAATAAAAAAAGGATTTATATCTCATAAATATAGTGCCAATTTTCTCCTGTATTAAAACATCATAGGCAATTCCATGAAAAATGAAATTTTAATCATAACAACACTAGAGGAACATGGAAAAATATATATTTAAAAAAATGATTTGATACATATTTTTCAATGTTTTAGAATTGGAACCATTGCCTGACAAAATAATCAACTGAATTACCATTATAAATTTTGTTGAATTGGGCTCAAAGTTGCTCATATGAGGAAGGTACAAATAAATAGAAAGAATCGCTCATCTCATTCTAACAAAAATGTTTACTCCTCAGTATTGTTGAATGATACAGATATTTTTGTAAGTCATTAAAACTAAGGGCAGTTTATGCAGGAGGAACAAAGACAGGAAGAGAAGCAAGGGACGGGAGATAGACAAAGAGAAGAGGAGTGATATCATTATATTTTTAGAATTGTAAGTATGAACTACACTTACTGTATTAACATCACATTAACATTAGAGCTCATGAGAATTGTAGTAATTATCATTGCTTCTGTGACTCTGCGAATTTAACACATTAATGATGAATTCCACTAATAAAAATGAAAAAATAAAAAACTATGTGTCTGATAAACTAGAAATAAAAAGCAAATGTGTATCATAAAAAAGGAATATCACTTTATAATCTATTAATTAGTGTAGTCTACACAAAATTCCTTTGTGTTAAGTAAAATTTTGGAACAAATATCCAACTGCAATACAATTTCACTAAAAGGCTGTATGAGGATATTTGATAAAAAATATTGGAAAAATTGAACTGAAAAGCGAGTTTATTTTCATGAAAAAACTAGTGAAATGATAGCATCATTAACCTGTTCATTTTCCATGTACTTTCAATTACATGACATATTTCAAAATTTCTGAAAGGCAGAGTTTCTATATATACTCAGAGATTCATAAATATATTGAACTTTGCACTTACTGGAATCTATTTTGATGATGATATTACAAAATATCTCTTGAACATTTTAGTCTGTATAACAGCAAATATTTAGATACAATAATTTTGAAACTAAATGCAAGCAAAGTCTTTGCAAGAAAAAGTATCAGATCATTAAATACAAAATTAACATTTAATAATCTGTCAGTTTTCGAAATAATTTTCAAATAAAAGACTTGACTATATTTGTCAAGCAAAAAAGGAGTTAACTCAGCAGGTCTTCTTAATATAAGAGTATTGATAGAAAACAGCCATAAGGAAAGAGCCAATTATAAAGAAAAGAGAATAATGCAGTTCTGATGTTAGTGGAAGCAACAGGATGCTCGTTATTATTGATGACCAGCATTCCTTCAGGATATGGTAAGTCATCAAACAATATAGAAACAACTTTATATTGAGCATGTCTTTGAATATTCCTCATGCAAATTGTATGAGATAGACAATATTATTAGCTTTACTTTACCCATGAGGAGTTTAAATTTTGTAGAAGAGAAGCAATCTATTTAAAATTATTGTTCTAGTGAGCAATTCAACCAAAGTTGTTCTTTGTGTGTTTGTTCATGTCACACAAACGTAAGATCTGTATTATTAAATATTTTAAAATATATTTTAACTAAACTAGTAGTCATGTAGCCCTTTTTATCATTCTGGATTTTTATGAATTATTTGAAAGGAGTTCTATATGCATCACACACACACACACACACACACACATCTAATCTTATTTAGATAAACAATTGGAACACATGCCTATCAGTTGCAAAAATCCTGAGTTTATTCTGTAAGACTAGTTGAACACTAGCTGTGCTACTTAATAACACAGAAAAACAATTGTAAATACACTCTAAGAACTTAAGATTTTAACTATTTGGCTCTATGCATGGTGTCTAAGGCATAAAATCACAATAGTTCTCCCCAAACAGAAGTGTTGGCGAGCACTAGAGAATGGAAGAAACACTGTAAGCAGAGGAACAAAATGGAAAAAAAGGAAGAAGCAGTAAACTGAAAAGCTTCATTGTCACCTACAGTTAAAATGGATAAACCACATTACCTCCAATAGTTGGAGCATATCTGGCATGATTATGTGTGATATAGTATGAAGTGCTATTGCATACTGATGGATTATCTGTAGTTACTGAAAATATAAAGCTATCTCAAAAAGCCTTGAAAGAATATAATTAATTCTGATGTTTGCAAAAATTTTCCAAAAAGTTCTCGAGTGATTTTTTTCATAATAATCACTTTTGTGATCTTTCTGATGGCATTGTCTGCATGAATTTGTGAGTATATGAATGTTTGTAAGTACAGGTTTATTTAGGTTTTCATTTTTAAAGTCTTTTGTGACTCAACCTTGAGGCAGGTACAGGAGTGTTAAGATTCATATGAACAAGCAGAAGCCTTACTCCAGTTTGTTTGCTACAACTTGACACTTTCAAATTTAATGAGGGTAGATCTGCTGGCATCTTAGACATTCAGGTCCTCAGTTAACTACCCTCCCTGTGACACACCAGTGATCCAGTAGAGATAAAATCTGTGAGTGAATATGATTCTAAGGGATATAAAGATAACCAATGTTCAGATTGGCACTCTCCTCCCACTCATCTTTTTGCAGAAGTCCTGTTGCCCAGATGTTACTAGCCAAAGCTCTTTCAATCATGACACCAGGTTTTGAAAAGAAAACTCCACTGTTTCCTTAGCATGCACTGTATGTGTGTGAGAATAAATCCACAACACTACTTCGGGTAATATAGCATATTATTAGTTGTCTTGTTTAAATGTTGGCATTTTTATTTTCCTGTAAGTGCTCATAAGAGTCTAGGTGTTAAGTAAATATATGTAAATTTCCTCTATATGGAACATAACATGACATAAATATTTGGATATCATAATAAGCAATATCTATTTTCATTTTTACCTAACTAAATATACCTATAACCAAATACCTGTGACACAGGAGAGTGGAAATGTTAAGACTATTAATTTTAATAAAAGGGTAAAAAAATGCATCCTTATTAATGTATTTTATACTAGGGAAAATAGCTGAAAAAATTGTTGCTTCTATGAATGCACATGACATTTATTTCACCCTTGAGAGACACACACAAAGATTTCAGGTAATTGCAATATTAAGCCTAAACCATTTTTGCCTTTCTGGTCTTTAAACAGAAAACACATTGTGATGATCAGAGATATGATCAGAGCTAAGGAAAAGAACAATACAGATGAACTGTTTTGTCTGTTTCTTATCTGTGTCTGCAAAATAGTATAAACATTCAGTAATTCCCAAAAATGATTTCTCCACTGTCACTAAAACAAAATTGAAATACTTTTTAAGACTATCTTAAAATTATTTTTAAAAATTGACGTGACCCATAAATGTATAGCTACATCTCTTCAGTTTGGATTAAACTGTCTAGTAGGCGAAAGACTTTGTGTTTGCCATAAATATTTAGTTCTGGCAGGATCATTGCTGTTATTGGATATACCTCAAACACTCTTAGTATTTTCTTATTCCATGTCAGGTATTTCTGCTACATTGTTAGCATCTATGGTTTGAAGAAATTAAAATGCTTGGGCCAGGCATGGTGGCCTAGCAGCTAAAGTCCTCTTTTTGCATGTGCTGGGATCCCATATGGGCACCGGTTTGTGTCCCAGCTGCCCTGCTTCCCATCCAGCTCCCTGCTTGTGGCCTGGAAAAGCATCGAGGACGGCCCAATGCTTTGGGACCCTGCTCCCACGTGGGAGACCAGGAAGAAGCTCCAGGCTCTTGGCTTCGGTTACGCTCAGCTCTGGCCATTAGGACATTTGGGGAATGAACCATTAGATGGAAGGTCTTCCTCTCTCTCTCTCCTCCTCTCTGTACATCTGATTTTCCAGTAAAAGTAATTAAAATAAAAAAAGAAGAAGAAAACTCTTGCTTGACAAAAACACCTTATGAGTAAAGTTATTTTTGTTTGCATTTTTTCAACATTTCCAATGTCACATAAATATTCTGCTTAATTAAATTTACTTCATTATTTGAAAGTGGAGTAAATGTTATCAGCAAAGCTGCATTTTCTTAAAATTCAAGAAATACACTAAAAATTTGATTGAGACTTTCTTTTAGCAGTTATTTTTTTTCCTTTTTATAAATCCTCTGAGTCATATTAATCTCTGCTTCAAACTAACTGAATATTTTGCTCATTGAAAGTCTTCAGTTCTTGGGCCCAGCACCGTGGCCTAGTGGCTAATGTCCTTGCCTTGAACATGCTGGGATCCCATATGGGCACCAATTCTAATCCCGGCAACTCCACTTCCCATCCAGCTTCCTGCTTGTGGCCTGGGAAAGCAGTCAAGGACTGTCCAAAGCTTTTTTACAGCTTGTTATATTAAAAAAAACAAATGATTGGGCTAGTTAAAGAGGACTATGAAAGTAGCCAGAGATATAATGAATATTTAGGCTGATTCTGGGAAAGATATTACTATTAACAAACACACATTTGAATTCATTAACCCAAGCATTCATCATTATTTGCAGCAAGATATCTGTTACTTTTTGGCATATTTCATTCTAAGCATACTATATGCAAAATGTTATGATTTACACATCCATGTGGCTGGCTGCTTAGCATGACATCATTTAACAACTGAGTATGATAGTTACATTTTAGAAGTATTTCAGAAATCACTTCAGAAATAGTTCATGTATTTTACTACATAATGTGTATATCATTAAAATATTTAATACATGTATTTCATTGCATATTTTAAAGTTTCAAAATATCTGAGGATATTTCTTATCAAAATATATATTAACACACTAAAATTTATCTAAAATAAATAGTTAAAATTTATATAATGAAAATGTTGTTATGGCAATGTTACTGTTTATTTGGATCTCCTGAATTGCATTGATCATGGACTTCACATTCTGCTGCAGGATAACAAATTTCAGTCATTGCAGGTAATTTAGAAGATGGGGACAACTCTATCTCTTGCAGTGAGCTACAATATAATACAACTATTATGATTACTTTAGAAAGTTTTACTTGTTCCCTCTGAGGATTAATTGACCTGACTTCAGATCAGTGCAATATCATTTCTAGCATGTTAGTCCTTTGAGAGGAGTATCTATAATTACTGCATGCCATTCAATGTTCTGATTCTTTCTGTACAATATTGCCTCACAATTATTAAAATCATATTAAATTTATGAATCCAAAAGTCTTGGAATCACTATTTCAGATATTTTTGCAAAATTGCTTCTGTTTGAGAAGCAAAGCAACAGACAGAAAGAACAGGAGGGAGGGACAGATGAACTTCCATTCCTGGTTTATCCTGAAAATGACCAAAACATTCAGGACTGCAACAGGCCAATGGAGCTCAGTCCATTCGTTCTCCCATATGGCACTTTAGCTATCATCCTCTGCCTCCCAGAAAGATTTAGCAGGAAGTTGGATGAGAAGGAAAATATCTGGTACCTAAGCCAGCATTATTCACTCTGGCTAAGCAGATGCTAACCTGCTCCACCAAAGCATTGACTCCTTATTTCAAATGTCAACAAATCACTATATTCTGTATCCCTTACACATTTGCAAAGATAACAAATAAACGAAGTGGCTATCTTACCCCATTTGTGAACCAGACTACCAGCCATAAAAATATTTTTTCACTTTTATATAGTGTTATGTGTTCATAATTGCAAGTTGGCAAATTTCATAGAAGCAACAATCTGATATCATTAAACTAACCCTAAAACGCTATGATTTTGTTATGGTTATTTTTATTTGGGGGGATGGTAATTTATCACATATGAAAATACTTCACAGGAAAAAAATCCTGGATATTTAAGGAAGCTCTACCCTTTTACTAAATTTATACAAAAATTTCCTTGCAAAACACCTTTGATTGCTATGCAAAGACTGTGTTCAGCTTTGCTAAAAATATTTTAGTGAAGAAGACTGGAGAATTCTTGTCCAGCCAAATGGTGGAATGCAAGGCTCAGCTTTGAAAGTTGCTACAGTGCTTGAGAATTCTTTGCAGATAATGGTCCAGGTGGTGGGGTCTGGTTCCCCGTGTAGCTTCAGCCTGTTTGATCCCTGGCCGTTGCAGGAGAGTGGACCTGTAGACAGAAGTTCTCTTGATCTCAGCCTCAACCTTCCTCTCTGACACACTGCTTTTCAGATAAATGACAAGTCTTGGGAGGCCAATACCCCAAACTCTGGTTTAAGCCAATACCTATGGCTCCAACATCCCTTAAGGTAACTGTTCCTGTCCCGGCTATTCCACTTTACATCTAACTTCCTTTTAAATGTCCTGGGAAAGCAGAAGATGGTCCAAGGACTTGGGCCCTGGTGCCCCTGGAAACCCAAAGACACTACTGGTTTCTGTGGTCAAACGGACCCAGCTCCAGCACTTGGGCCAATTAAGGAGTAGAAAAGCAGATGGAAGATCTCTCACTCTTTTTCTCTCTAATTCTACTTCTAAAATAAGAGATAAAGTTTAATAAATAAGTCTTTAAAACTTAAAAAAATGAGTAATATTTATGAAATTTCTATTTTTATCGTAAATGTGTAATAGGGATCTAGAGATTCTTGGGATTTAGTAGCTTCTCATTATTATTGGCCCTATCATAAAAATAGATGGAAAGTGATGAATTTGATTTATCACTTCTGTAGAAATGTCCTTTTTAAAGCTGGTGCCATGGCTTTGTCGACTAATCCTCAGCTTGCAGTGCCAGCATCCCATATATGTGCATCGCTTTAAGTAATGGCTGCTTCACTTTTCATCCAATGTCTTTGACTCAAGCCTTTGCCCACCTGCATCTGTGTGGGAGACCCAGAAATTGTTCCTGGCTCCTTGCTTTGGATCAGCTTATCTCTGGCCATTGCGGCCATTTGGGGAGTGAAACAGCAGTTTCAAGATCTCTCTTGTTCTGTTTCTCCTCTTTCCCCCATAAATCTGCCTCTCAAATAAATTCACCTTGAAAAAAAAATCTCTTAAAAATTAAACGCTCTTTTGAAAGCTATTGCTTATCTTATGAATGATTTTTCTAAGTTCTACTTTTGGAAAGTAGAATATTAGAATCCAGATGATAGATGATGAGGTGATAACAATGATCTCATGGTCTTTCATAACAAACTCCACTGCATGAGTATGACACACACACAAGACCACAGAATATTTCCAAAAAACAAACAAGAAAAACCTTGGAAAACTACAAGTGCTGCGGTGTTTACTGACTGTGATGCATATGTGCCATGATTCCAAAGTCTCACGGAGGAGGACAAACAGCACAGAGAAGCTACTTTCCACTTATCCAGGAGACAGGCCCTGAGGGGAGGTTTAAAAACACCTTGAAGCCATAATTCTGCAATCAGATAGACTATTAATCAATAACATGGGATAACGAAGAAAAATTTATGCAAGGCATGATTCAGAAATTCCTTAATATTCCAACAGAAACTCTTACTGAACAAAAATAAACTCCATTCATAGAGTTACAATTAGCAAGATTTATAAATAGCTTTGAAATAAAATACAATGTTTTGGTATATGCCCATGTTGCAAAATGATTAAGACAATAGATCTTTTTAGCATATTATAGCACAGACTTGCTGATGTGCAGATTTCTAGTGTCAGAAAATTTGAGATCTGCCTCTCTTTCTTTTTTTTCAGGTATACAATATTAACTTGAGTTACCATGTTATACATTTTATCTCCAAAATATATTTATGCTATATAACTGAAACTTGGAATGCTTTCATTGGGTGCAATTTGAGATTATACTCCAGGAAATCAGAAGAAAGAACAAAAAGGAGGTCAACCATAGATTACTGGATCTGCAGCTGCGGTACCAAGGAGTGGGCACTAAGTAAAACCCCAGGCAAGCATCAATGTAGCTTGGGTCCTAACAGCAAACGGTAGGCCAAGACAGATTTAGCAGGGAGAATCACTGGAAATCCTGCCTGACAGAACAGTATGTCTTATCCAGAGAAAATACAAAGAAGCTTGAAATGCCAGGAAAAAAATATTGTTCATGAAATACTGACACTTTTCAAAAAATTATAATAAAACACATGCATACTCCAGAGTGCTCCAGTGTTTATTTGCTCATTTAGTTGAAATTTTCAGACAGTTATCCCAAACTACTTCTAAAGGGACAGACTCAAAAGTAGTTTATCAAGCGGTTAGTTTTAAGAAAAACAGGTTTTTTTTTTTTTTTAAAAAAAAGCATTTCACTGAAATTTAGACCTAATAAGCCTTTGTTACAGTTTTAAAATAGTTTAAGAAACTGTCAGATCAGATCAGTATTTTCCAGAATATCAACCAAGCTGAAAAAGTTCAACTGTTCAGCACAATAAACTAAAACCGCCTTAGAAATAGAAGCTGCAAGCCACTGTAGGTTTATTATTTGAAGCAAAGCAGATTCGCAACTGAGTATTCCATGCCAGCTCTCATGCAACTACATCCTCACTACTGCAGAGCTTTCTTCAAAGCTCACTGCAGGCCATTTACCCTACTGTAGGGAACAGAGCAGTGCATTCAACATGGTAGGGAAATGTTTGTTAGGAACTCGTTGCTGGTTCCTAACCCCCTCCTATTTCACACTGATCTCAGGTGTGGAATAGAGATCCTGACATAACTTGCCTAGGCCTGAAGCTAGTCATGATTTTCTAACAAAATTGCCAAAAGGGGTGAGGGGAAATATTTTTTCCACTACAACACTAAATTTCCTTTGAGGGTTAGTTTAATCATTCTGTGGTAGGGAGGAGGCACGTCAATATTGGGCTATATTACATGAACACTTGTAACGATTACAAGGAGAGAAGGCAATAAATGATGTCAAACTCTTGCTTTCTTTTTAAGGCACGGCCAGGCGAAACATCTGAGATAGAGAAGGATTATCCTGCATTAATTTGAAGTGTTTCTGTGATGTAGACATGACTTTCTATCTCCACTGTCAGAAATTTAAAGATCACTTCAGCAATTCAATAGAAACAGTATTTTATGAGATGTCTCAGTTTGGGTGTATTAAATATTTGAAATCAATGATTATCTGTCCATAAACAATTGCACAGTTTTACAAAGTGTATAGTAGTCAACAAAGCATTATAGAGCATATTTGTATTGAGGCAGAGCACTGAGATAAAAATTTCTAAGTAAAAAATGCCCATTAAGAAGAAAATTAAGGGGGGGTCCAGCCTGATAACCTAGTGACTAAATCCTCACCTTGCTTGTGTCAGGATCCCATTTGGGCACCGGTTCTTGTCCCAGCTTCTCCACTTCCCATCCAGCTCCTGATTGTGGCATAGGACAACAGCTGAGGACGGCCCAAAGCCTTGGGACCCTGCACCCGCGAGGCAGACCTAGAATTTCCTGTTGCTGGCTTCAGATTAGCTCAATCCCGGCACTTGTGGCCTTTTGGGGAGTGAATCGGCAGATACAAAACCTTTCTCTCTGTCTCTGCTTTTCTCTGCAAATCTGAGCTGCCTTTCCAGTAAAAATAAACATTTTACAAAGAACAAAATTAAAAAAGATAATTTATTTTGGATTAGTACATAAACTTTGCAAGACATGGTCCCCAAATATGAAATTTCATTTTAAGGTTATACAAAAAAGAAAGATTAAGAGGAGGGTACAGATTGAGTGCTGCTGACTTTAAGAAATATTACATGACAATCTGTCATCATAGTTAACACCGCCTTCACAATGAGACATTTAAGCTTTTAAGACTATTTTCCAGATGATAAATTCCTTTTCATTTTACTACAAGATATAAATAAAAATGCAACTGAGAAATCCTATGCTATATTTTCATGGAACAACTCCTTCATCAAATGAACTACACTGACCATTTTCTTATTGAGACAAACCAGTCAGTCAATAAAAAATGCTATCTGAATTTTCATGAAATTTCTAGGATTCTGTATAGCAAGGAATTGAAGGAGCCCAAATTATCACTATGAAAATTGTGTGAGAACATAAAATCTTACTTAAGTGATTCTCTAACCTCTTCAGAAAAAGTGCAAAAGTATTATGTAAACTAAGGTCTGTTTCTAATGTGACTATTACAAAGAGGTATGACATATGGGGATAACTTCTCTGGCTATGTTAAATAGATATTATAGTCCTCTCTTTCATTTCCCATTTTCCTTCTTGCCTCATTCTCTCCCCTGACTCTGGAGGTGACCTAAATTTGAATATACAATCAGAAATTTCCCTTAAGTTTGTTTTCAAGGCTGCCAACAATTAGAAACAAAGCCATACATTTAAGAATCTTCAAGATTCAACAAAATTCAGTCCACTAGATTATGACAGAAAACAATTTACCACGTTTTTTATTAGATAGAGGTTTGTGAACTGTAACTTATATCATGAGTACTGCTCAGTTACAAAAAGAATAAAAGTGCAATGTTTTACTCAAGTGCAAATAATAAGGAAAACTTAATGTATGTTCATTGTGGCGCAGCAGGTTAAACTACTGAGTATAACAGTCATCTTCAACCAGCCTTCAAATAAATAAAAGCTTAAAAAAACAGAAAGATATGAATTTTTAATTTTATGGGAATGAGTATGTTATATTGTTAAGAATGTTAACTAAATTCAACTTAGAATTCTCCTTATTTCACTTAAATTTTTACTATATTTTTCTTCATTTCTGCAAAGAATCCAACATAAAAACAAACAAAGAAACAAAATTAACATACAACTAAAAAGTTCTGGTTTGAGACCTACATGTGAAATAACTTAATTATCTAAAGATAAATTAATTTCAGTCTTCTTAACTTGAATTTTCTATAAGGCATGGTAAACAGTGATTAATTGTTAGTTGAGTTAAACTGTTATCTCAATAACTTGCAGAAATTATGAGTTCCAACCTAATTTTTCAGTAAGTGATTGGATTCACAAATTTTTAGACCTGCAATGATTAATCAAGTGAAAGCAAACAAAAAAATCTGCTGATTTAAAATAATACGAAAATATACTTGACTTCAATTTGTATGAAAATTTTCCTAAGTTAAACATTTAGAATGCGATATGTAATAATAAACTGACTTCAACTTACATAAGTAACACAGTCAAACAACATAGGCATGCCAGGGCCAGGGCTGGTGGTGCATAGGGCTTAACTACCACCTGGATGCCAGAATCCCTCTTCAGAGCATTGGCTCCTATACTGACTGGTCTGCTTCCAAGGCAGCTCACTGTGAATGTGCCAGGAAATCATGACTAGGCTGACTGTGTGTGTGACCTGAATGGGCGTCCTGGCTTTGGCCTGGCCCAGCACACCACTTGGAGTCATTTTGAGTAAGAATCAGTAGATGGCAAATCTTTTTCTCTGTTTTTGTCTCTCCCTCTCTTTTTCTCCCTTTTGTGGCTTTCAGATGAATAAATAAATCTTTAAAAAGCAAAAAGGAGCTTTGTTCTATTAACTTCCCCCTGCTGCTGTAAATGATTCCCACAATTTCAGCAGCTGTAGCAAGACAAATCTTACAGTAACAGTGGTTGGAATTGCTGGTGGGATAAAATCAGTGCATCAACAGGACCATTTTCCTTTTCAAAGTCTAAGAGAAAACACATTTTATTGCTTTCTCAGTATCTGGAGGCTAACACATAACTTGTTTCACGGCCCCTTCCATGTGAAGAGTTAGAAACGTGACAGTCTCTGAGCCTGTCTTCCGCGGGCCTATTTGTGTCTGACTATGCTCCAGCCAGCTTGTAAGAATGCACTTGATTAGACTGAATTCACCCAAATGATTAAATACACTCTTTCCTATCTTTGAGTGAGCTGATAAGGAACCTGAAATCTTCCAACAAACTTCAATCCCTTTTTCTATCATCTGCTGTTGAGAAGATGGTGTTTATCAAGTTCACCTTGCCTTTTGCATTTGTCTCTTATCTCTGTACCTCTGTATCTCTGTCTCTGACAGCCACAGTCATGGTAGCTAACAGATCCACCAGCTTTTCCAGCTGCACACAAGACGGATATGGGGAGAAAGTTTGTACACAATCAGAATTCTTAAGCTACTAGTATTTATCTCTTACAAGATTTTCAAAAATATATTATTCCTACTTTAAAAGTGAAAATAATGAGACAAATAAGTTAATCCTTCTCCCAATACTTTTCATTAATATGGTTGTAGAATTGAGAATATGACTTGACCATTTTTTTGCTTCCGTCAAATGCTTTCTATTTTAAGCACCGGAGGTCACAGACACAAATGTAATCAGCAATAAAAACACGAGTGTGTACTAAGGAAAAAAATTCAAAGTTATATTGTTATAGTAAAGCTGTAATGCTGATTGCCATTAAAACATTCGTACCTTTTCTGAGGTGTTCTTTATATAGGATATACAATTTTGCTTAAGGAGAAGGAAATAGTGTAGATAAGATTTTGATTTTCAGTATTTCATATATTACTATTCAATGCATGATACTGACAAGGAAAATTTCTAGAATTTGTTTCTAACTTATCACTTGCCATATATAAAAGAATTACAAATTTGAAGACATCTAACTTAAACAGAAAATACCTAAATATTTTCCCCAGGAGAACTGTGGTTACTGAATAGTGAGAAATCCCACTAATCACAGCCATATAGATAGAGTAGGAAAACAAAGGAAATGTCATGTTTCCAGAGAACTGATAGAGAAAAAAAAATCAGTATGGAATGGACAAAACAGAACAGAGGCTCCATGGGCCAGCAGAGAAAAAAGATAAGACAGAGCAGCAGCACACCATCAGTCACTTCGACATACACACTACTGCTCATTATCAGGGTAAGATAAAAAATGAAAGCCAGGGCCACTGCCACTGGTGACTTTGATTAAAGGATAATTTACTCATCGTGGCTGCTTTGAGTCCATCCTTGGTAGCTGGCAGGTGTATGGATGGCTACTTTATTCTCTGAAGGAAGACTGCATTGCCTCCCTCACATGCCCCACCAAACACGACACTGAATTTCTTATGGTGGAGTCAACATCCTGAACTCCATCCTGACTTGGAGAAGCAGCAATTGTTCTGCTGCTACCAGAGCCCTCCAGGACACAAACAAGAAGCTTTCAGAGCAGAGAGAAGACACTCTGTACCATGTGACTATGGGAGTTTCGAGTATACGCTACGGAGCTTAGACATTCTTGGCTGTGGATGGGATACCCAGAACCCACCAAATCTTACTGTTAAGATTCAGGCTTAGCTGCATACTGGTGACAGACGTCATGGAGCAGTAAGGAATGAAAAGCGATTCTGTGCTCTGGGCAGTGCGTGCACCTGTGTAAGGAAGTTGTGCAAGCACACAAGCTCACTCTTAGTTATGAATCAGTTGGTTCACACTGGCACAGGAAAGGACTAGAACTATAAATGACAGTGTGGTGTCCTTTCTGGATTCTTCCAAAACACACAAATGGTGTTCAGGGTTACTGACCAAAGACAGCCAGCAAACAACCAATGAACTGAAGTGTAGGCATTAAGCATTCCACCAAACCCTAAAGGTACATATCCAGGAGTACAGCCTTCAATCAGCTACAACACATAGCCTTTGGAGGAAACAGCAAAAACAACTATTTCAAATCACCAAAAACCTAAGAGACCATAATGATTCATGAAAAGGAACACATCAGATGATGTACACTAGCTCATGAAATGTCAAAAACTAATTCCAAAGAATGATTGTAAGGTTGCTCCAAAACACAGAGAAACAGGTAAATAAATCAGTATACGGTACAAATAAGAAATTCTGCAAAAATAACAGTTTTTTTTAATCAAAAAATATCAAACATGAAGAGTAAGGTAATAAAAAAGGAATGAGGTAGAACATTTATTTCATGAAATCATAGCAGAAAATGTCACCAATTTGGAGAAAGATATGGACAAAAAAATACAGGAGGCAAATAGAACAACAAACAGAACCCAATCAGAAAAAAAAAAAAAAAAAACACCTCACAGTATCACATTACAGTCAAACTTTCAAAGTCAATCATACAAATAATAATCTAACATTTATCTAACATTTACCAGAAAGGAATGTCATAGCACCTTTAAAGGACTTCCCATCAGAGTGACAGATTTCTCAAAAGAAATTTTTCAGGGCAGAAGAGAATGGAGAGGTGTATTGCAATTTCTAAAAGGAAAAGGAACAAAACCAAAAACAAGCCCTGCAAGCCCAAAATGTTACACCCAGCAAATCTCTTCTTCACAGATGAGGGTGAAATAAGATATCTATGACAACAAAAATTGAGAGAATTCCTACAGACTTTACAAATCATACTTATGGGTGCAATAGACACAGAAACAGAGAAGGTAATCTGTGTGATGAAATAATGCAAAGGCAGAAAACCTCTCTGTAAAAGAACAAAGTGGATTGAAACAAACAATGGGAATATTTATGGGGAAATGACAGGAACAAATCATAATTTACCATTCCAACCTTGAATATAAGTCTATTAAATTCTTCAATTAAAAGTTACTGACTTGCTGAAATAATTTTAAAAAGTCCATCTAATATTGATTATAAGAAACACACTTAGTCAAGACAGAAACTAAAAGTAAAATGAAGGAAAAAGATATTCTACACAAATGGAAATCATCAATGAGCAGGAGAAGCTAACCTATATGAAAAAAATAGATTTAAAGACAAACTTGGGCCCGATGCGCCATGGCCTAGCGGTTAAGGTCCTCTCCTTCAATGCGCCAGGTCCCATATGGGCACCAGTTTAAATCCTGCTGCTGCACTTCCCATCCAGCTCCCTACTTGTGGCCTCGAAAAGCAGCTGAGCACGGCCCAAAGCTTTGGGACCCTGCACCCATGTGGGAGACCTGGAAGAGGTTCCAGGTTCCTAGCTTCGGATCGGCACAGCTCCAGCCATTGCAGCTCACTTGGGGGTGAATCAAAGGACGGAAGATCTTCCTCTCTGTCTCTCCTCTCTGTATATCTGACTTTGTAATAAAAATAAAATCTTAAAAAAAATTCATGTGGAAACCAAAAGACCCCACACAGCTCAAGCAAATTTTAAAAATCAAAACAAATCTAGAGGCATCACAAAACCAGATTTTAAGATGCACTGAAGGGCTTTTATCCTCAAAACAGCCTGGGACTGACACAAATATAAGCATGTGTATCAATGGAACAAAATGGAAAACACAAAAATTAAACCACACATCTACAATCAACTGATATTAAAAAAAACAGATGAAATATTTAGAAAGACAATCTTGTTAAAAACTGAATTCTGGAAAAATTGGATTTGTGCATGTGTAAATTTGGAACTGATTTTCTACTTTGCATCATACCCCAAAATCAACTCACAATGAATAAAAAAATCTAAGCCGAAGAGATAAACACAGGGGAACACTGCAAAACATTGGTATAGATTAAAAAAAAAAAAAAAAACACTCTGAAAGGATGGGTTACATACTATATACTCAAAGATTAATATACAAAATTATTAATCCAAATGAGATCCAAGAAACACAACCACAACAAAATAATCAACCTGGTTAAGAAATGGACGAAGAAAGTCAGAGCCATCATGTTGCAGGCTAAGTTTCCACCTACAGTGCTAGCATCCCATTTGAGTGGCGGCAAATGTCCTGGCTACTCTACTTCATGCATGTGGCCTAGGAAAGCAGCAGAAAATAACTCAAATCCTTGCTTCCCTGCACTCACATGGAGACCCAGAGGAGCTCCTGCCTCCTGGCCTCAAATCAGCACATTTAAAAATTTGCCTGTTGAGGCCATTCAGGATATAAGCCAATGGATGAAATATATTCTCTCTCTCTCGCACTCTTTCTCTCTCCCCATCTTCTTTCCGTGTGAACAGGTATTCGAGCAACAAATAAAAATACACACAAGAAAAAATATACAGAGCCTCTATTCATCTTAGCCATGTAAATAAAAGCACAACAAGGTGTCAGTTCACTCAGAATGAATGTCATTCAAAAGTTAAAAAAAAAGAAGAAGAAAAAGAAAATGCACAGAGATCATTATAAAGATCATAATATACTCTTGAGAATGTAAGCTGGAACAACTCTTATGGAAATCAGTGTGGAGGATCCTCAGATAATTCAAAAATAGATGTATCATATAATCCAGATATCCCACTCCTGAAAATATAACTAAATGAAATAAAATTAGCATCTGGAAGAGTTATTGGTGTACCCTTTATTTGTCATACAATATCTAAGCTTTGTAATGAAACCTGAAATCCATGAACAGATGAAGAAAATTTGGTACATGTACATGATAGGAAGGACTGTTTCTCAGCCATAAAAAAGAATAAAATCCTTGCAAGCCTGAAATTGTATTTTCCCTTATTTGTGTTATTGCTTTAAATTGGAGTGTAAAAATTGTGTGGATGTCATACATTTTGTACATAGTCATCAATATTGCTTCACTGAATCATATAGTATAAACGATAATACACTTGTGTGTCTCATGTTAAAAACAAAAGGAGTTTGAGGCAGAGTGAGGACTTTTGTTTTGCTCTGTATTTGAGTTTGGCTGTGAATGTGATCAGAGAACCAAAAATCATTTATCTGTATGCCTATGGATATTAATCTGTATGTATATAATATTTCCTGAAAATGGTTTTTCAATTTTTTAAATGTCCACTGTTATATAGTGTAAATTTGAGAAAGAATTATAAATCTTCTCATCATGCTGTTGTCAAAGACATGATGAAAACATTCAATCTTTGTAATCTCTCATATTTAATGGATTTATCTCATATTTGCACTGTTTGTAGTCGTAAAACCTATCTAACATCATGTGAATTCAGTTCCTTAGAACTCCTATTAAACACTGGTTATGAATCTCTACATTACAATGTTTCTTAACTTTTTTTAAAAATAAATTGTTTACCTGAAAGACGGATTTTACTGAGAGAACAGGAAACAGAGTGAGGACTTCCATCCACTGTTTTACCTCCCCAAATGACTGTAACAGCCAAAGCTTGGCTGACTTGAAGCCCGCAGCCTCTTCTGGGTCTGCCATATGGGTATAGGATCCCCAGCACTTGGCTAGCATTGGCCCAACCTTCCAGGTTACCTAATAGGAAGTAAATGGAACAGCCAGGACTTGAACAGGCTCCCACGTGGGATGCTGTGGCCACCTTTATGCAACTATGCTAGCCTCAAATTTATATTCTTGCAAGATTTATTTACTTAAATTTTGTAGTGTTTTCTTCAAATCTTTTTTTTTAATGTACCTACATATTTATTTAAAAGGCAGAGTCAGGAAAAGAGGAGAGAGTTCTTCAAATCACTGGTTCAATGGCCAAATTCCCACAACAGCCAGCTGTGGTAATGATCAACTAAACCTCATCAAAATAGTTAAGAACTCTATTCAAGTAACCTAAGTGGCAGGAATCCAAGTACTTCAGTCATCATTTATGGCTCCCAGTGTGACCACAGAAAGATGCTAGATCAGAAGCAAAGGTGGGGACTACATCTAGGCATCCCAGCTTGGGTGCTGCCTTGGTATGCACTGTGCCACAATGCCCATACTCCTAAAATATATTCCCAATTTGTGAAATACATCTTTATGTCTGAATAATATTTAATTTTCTAGAGTATATTTAATTAAAGGGATATTTTATTTAGAAATTATTTTTCATCTACGGCCATACCACCCAACACGCCCAATCTCGTCTGATCTCGGAAGCTAAGCAGGGTCAGGCCTGGTTAGTACTTGGATGGGAGAAATTATTTTTCACATATTCTATTGCTTGCAAATATATTTTTCTTCACTAATTCCATTATATTTACCCATTAATTTTAAAACATTCAATATGAAGCAAATTTTTGGCTGATATGTTTTTTCTACTTCTTAAAAAAATATGGATGCCTTGTTTTGTGTCTAACAAACACTTCTCCTGAAAGTCTTTTCTTTTCCTTTTTTTTTTCGGTAACAAATGGCTTTAATAATCAAAGACTTTACTTGGCTGTTGTATACAGACTGGCCTAAATCAACAATTAAATAAAATATAACTTCATGCATACATCTCTGAAAATGAAAATAAATTCACTATTTAATTTTTTTTAATTCAGAATTATTTTCCTAAAATTTCTAATAAATCACAATGTACTAAAGCTTTGGTTCTGTTTTTGTTTCTTTTAAAATATATACTTAAATATATACTAAAAGCAGATATTTTTCTATCTTCTTGCTAACTAAATATGTTCACAGTTATGTTACCTACTTTGGGAAAGATATCAAAATTAAGGTCTGCATTCCTGAGGAAATTATCTTGATAACAAGTTATACGCACACAAATTTCCCAAAATAAGACTGTAAAGCGATAAGTAAAATATTTTGTGTAATTCGCACTAACGTGAAACATATACACATGCATACACCAAAGCTAAAGAAGATAGTGAAATTCACTCAATTACTTATATTCAAAATATAAGTACTTTTTGATAAATTTTACATCTGAAGGTTACACAGGAAAAAATCACAGTATGCACATACCAGAAGCAAAATATCTCACACAAAACATCCTAGAGGTGTTTATGATGTCCACTTTACAAAATTTTCAAATTGCTTTTAGAGAGTAGAGGAAAAAATTAAATCATTGGTTAAAAAAACATGATTTTTCACTATTCTGTCATTCTCACCAAATCTTAATTTTCTACAAATTCTACAACATTTCAAATTAATGGCGTTTGATTCACATCAATCAAGAAATGGTTTGGCCATAGCCATGTAAACGGAATGAAAAATGCATCTAGCTAAACACCTCTACAAAGCAACGGTTGATTTTGTTGAGTATATAGACAATGCTATATGTTTAAGTGACCGTTCATTCTTAACCTTTCTCTTGGATGCAGTTTGGCAGTTAATCTACTTTCTAATATAGCCTACATTGGACATCGTTATTGGAAGCCAAGCAGGCAGCTTTGCAACAAAATTGTCCAGTACACCCATGTTGCTAAGGCTTCAACGTTACCATAGTTACCACCAGCCCATCTCAGGAAAACACAACCATTAAATCTTTCACTCTGCGTACATTCAGTATTCTTGATAAAGTATGAGTCTTCATTTTTCTTCTTTTTGGAGTTTTCCAATTGGCCTTGTGTTGTTTCTTCATCTTTCTGTTTTACATCTTCCTTCAGAGAGGGCCGCCAGCTGCAGGGCAGCTCCGATCCACCGGCTGTGAGGCTGAGCTCTGGAAGTCTGGTAAGGCATTCCAGGGCCCGCCCTCGCTGAGCTTGCAAAACTGCTGACCACTGCCTCCACGTCAGTCATGCTGGATGAATCTATCTTCATGACACCTGCGGCTCGCAGAACCGTCTCCCTTGCCTGGGCCAGGTCCCTTTCCTCGCCGGCTCTCAAAGCCAAGTGCGGCTGGGAGCTGCAACCCAGCTGTCGTTCGCTGACGCCTGCACTGTCTGCGGAGATACCCTTAAAGTGTTTTCTTATGCAATGTATTTTCACACATATATTCCTGGAGAGATTTATCTTCAATGGAAAGTTTGGTGTCATAAATGATTCTATATTCCCCTGAAACGGTTTCATAGCTAAATATGTATTTCAATTTCCTTGTGGAATAGCTGCATCATGGGAGTGTCATCATTTAAGATGTCTGGTCATCTCAAGATTTCAAATCAAGATAGCATCCTTTCGCAGAACCTGTTGTGATATAATTCTTGGCCCCCAATTTTAAATTATGATTCTTTTATAAACTTTACATAAGATACAGGGCATTTCATATGCTGCATTCTCAAGCTAGGAGAAGGAATTCTTCTGATCAGATCAAACATGACTTCTTAGTTACTTATCAATAAGATCAGCTATAGCTGCTTTAAGTGTACAACACCAGGCAGGATCCTTGATTAATGTCCCCTCTCAAAGTTCGAGCCTAAATTTTGGAGCACACATTCCCACATCCATTCAGATAGGTAGCTTCAAATTCTCTCTGTTCTTGTATTCTCATATCTAGTCCCAATGACCTTCACAAGATCAAATTTTAACTTGGCTATACGTTAAAAAACCACATTTTTCAAATTTCACATTTATGGTAGAAATAGGGTTTTGTAAATTACTCTTATCATATTTCTATATAAAATGTATCTATTTTATATACATTATATAAAATTTATCTATTTAGAAGATAGGGAGGAAGGCAGGGACAAAAGGGAAAGAGAGAGAAAGCGAGAGAAAGAGAAAGAGAGAGAGAGGATGAAGAAATTTCCCATGCCTCGATTCACTCCTCAGATATCTACAATGGTAGGTTCACATCAGAACCAGTAGCCAGGAATTCAGTCCAGCTTTTTCACTTAGGAAGTAGGGAATCAAGTAAAGAATTCACCAACTATTGCTTCCCAGGAATTTCATCACCAGGAAACTGAAATTTTGAGTGAAACTTACTTAAACCAAATTACTCCAACATGGTTCAGGATTCAAGTATCCCAAGAGTATGTTAAATTCTGTGCCAATCACCCACCCCATCTTGATATATGCGAATGTTCATCTTGTCAGATAAATGGACTGAATATAATAAGAAATCCACCATCTACAGGTAACACATCTAAAAAGATTTTGTATAGTAATACTTTACATTGCAAGTGTATCAATAAAATACTTTTTAAAAATAAGGCGTATACTTTAAAATGAACCTCTGAGTCTATCAGACCAATTTTTCTCAAGTGTTACATATAATTCACAAAAAATATGGAAAATACACAAATATCCCAAAAATTAAGTGCCAGCAACATATGGAGATGGTCATTTACGTTGTAGTTAGCATTTTGATGCTGCTATATGTGCATCTGTGTATAGCAGATGCAACTTAATATTCTTTTTAAATAAAGATACCAGAAAGCCAAATTTAACTATAAATACAAATCTGTCATTCTGCTTTTCAATATGTATATCAACTAGAGAATGTTCTTTTTAAATACAATATTTCCGTATGCTACATTTAAGTAAACATATTTTAGCTAAGCTTTATAAAATAGGTTTCATTTTTTTCTGGTTCAGTATGAGAAATTTGCAATGTGTTTCCTACTATTTCAAGTCTAAATGTAGATAGGTCATTACTGTAAAATTTTAAGAAGAAATTATTGTATGACAATATAATGTATAATTCTAGTATCCTACCTCACTTGTACGCATTTCATTTGAGGTTAAGTATGCTAACATATCTGAATACACCACTGTATCTTGCTTTATTTTCCTAGCTCTGAAATTGATTATTTTCATTTGGTTTTTTGTTGAACTTGAATTATTCTCTATTTCATTTTCCACTCTGATCTCTTTTATTTCCCTCATAATCCTCACTTTAATCTTAGTTGCTTTTTTCTATGTGTGAGTGTATGTGTGTGCGTGTGTGTTTGCAGTTTTTTGAGCTCAGTTGTTTGAGTCCATTCCTTATTTGAGGTGCTTCTTCTGCTATAAACTTCTTTGTTAGCGTTGAATTTCTTCATCTCCCAAGTCTGATTGGTGGTATGTCCTTTTTCACTCAACTCAAAATATTTCTCAATTTCTCTGTTACAGTTTCCATTTCCTTGCTGGTTTTTAATATAGCATGTTTTAATTTCGTTGTATTAATGACTTTTTCAATATTCCGGTTTTTTCAATATCTAGCTTCATATTATAGTAGTGAGGAAAGATATCGGATATGATTTTAGAAGTTTTGATGTGTTAAGAATTGCTACAGTAGCACTTAAATTACCCTGGTGACTGTCACATAACCATTTGAGAAGAATGATGCTCTGTAACAGTTATAGAATATAGTTTATGTCTAATATTTTGTTATACATTAATCTTTTCTACTATTACCATCACTACTTCTCAAACTCAACTGAATTTGAACTGTGGTAACGCAACAAGGTGGAGGAATCCACCATGGGGGGAGGGTTTGGGAGGGGTGGGGGCAATCCCAGTGCCTATAAAACTGTGTCACATAATGCAATGTAATCAATAAAAAAAAATTGGAAAAGAAACACATCTAAATTTCCAACTCATTTTTAAATATTAAAAGTTTCCTCTTAAAACTGTGTTGATCATGTTCCATTAGTTTTCATATGTTGTGTTGATGCCTTCATTTGTTTCAAGCATTTTTTGTATTCCCTTTGATTTCCTCTATAACCCATCATTCATTTAGAAGTATATTGTGCAGTCTCCAAGTTTTTCATGTCTTCTGGGGTATCTTGACCTACTAGTCTTCATTTTCACTCCATGAGAAGATACCTAGTATAATTTTGAATGTTTTTAATTTGCTGAGGCTTATTTGGGGACCGATAACATGTACAGATGAAAAAAACAAGTTTATTCTATATCTATAGGATGAAAGGTTCCATGGATATCAAGTAACTCCATTTGCTCAAGTGAAGTGTCTGGGTCAGTTCTGTTATTTCCTTGCTGAGTTTCTGTCCCATTAACCTGTCATTGATGTTAATGGGGTATTGAATTCCTCCACTATCATTGTTCTGGAGACTAATTTTCCCCTTTAATCCATTAATATTTGTTTCGTGTAGGTAGGTGCCCTGGCATTTGGTGTATCTACATTTATTATGGTGATCTCTTCTTGCTGAATGGATCCTTTGGCCATTTAGTGGTGTTCTTCTTATTCACTTTTAATGTTTTCCACATCAAAGTCTATATTATCTGACATTAGAATGACTACACAAGCTCGTTTTTTCTTTCAGCTATCCTGGAATATCTTTTTCTATTATTTCACTTACAGTTTCTGCTCTTCTTCGTGGGTGAGATGTGTGTCATGCAGACAACAGAAAAACGGGTTTTTTCTCTGATCCAGTCTGCTAATCTATGACATTCGGTTGATGAGTTTAAGTCATTGACAATCAGGGTTTATACGCACAGGTAATAATTCGGGTCTGTCATTTTAGCAATGGGTTTGTCATTGTTTGATTAGTCTTCTGTTGCCATTTTACTGGGATGTTCTCTATGTTTGCCTTCAGCTTTTGCAGCTTTTCTATTCCTTTCTTCATTCAAGAGAACATCTTGAAGCATCATTGATAGGGCAGGTCAGGAAGAGGTGAATTCTTTGAGGTTTTATTTACCATGGCATAGTTTTCTTTCATTTTCAAAGACAAAGAAAAGCTTTGATGGTTAAGTTACTCTGAGACACAATTATACCGCCTTTAAGGTCTGGAATATGTCACTCCATTCTCTTCTGACCTGTACAATTTCTTCTGAGAGGTCAGCAGTAATTCTGATTGGGTTTCCTCTATATGTTAATGTGCATATTTAAGGATCTTTTCCTCATGCCTGACTGACACATGAAAAGATGCTCAGAATCACCAGCCATTACAGAAATGCAAATGAAAACCACTATAAAGTTCACCTAATATAAGAATGCTAATATCCCCAAATCATTAAAAAAAACATTGATAAGGGTGTGCGAAAAGGGTACCCTTAATATGCAATTGCTGGCAATGTTAATTATGGACAATAGCATGGACATTCCTCAACGTTCTGAAAGTAGATGTAACATATGACCCAGCTATCAAACAGCAGGAATTACCCAGACCAAATGAAATATATGTATGAAACAGGTAACTATATTGTATGTTTATTGCAGCTCAAATCACAATTGGTATGATTTGAAATGAAGCTAGATGTCCATCAACTGACTGGATAAAGAAAATATACACACATATAAATACAAACACATACATATACATATACACATTATAGAGTACTACACAGCCATAAAGACGAATGGGATTCTGTATTTGGTAACTAGATTTAACTGGAAGCCATAAGCCTGTCTTAAGAAAAAAACACATCACATTACCTCTGAAACAGTGGCAGTTAATGTAGAACATAAAAAAAAAGTATATGAATTAAACAATATCTTGTGATATAATTGTCATTCTTAAGCCTTGTTTATACTTCTATGGGACTGTGGTCTTCTTATTTTTTAATTGACAGTATTATGGGTGGTAGTGTATCAAGCCTGTGCTTATGGAATGAATTAGATCATGTTTTTGAAATTAATTAATAAAAAGGTGTGAGGGGCAGAGGAGAATTCATGGAAGTAGAGAGAGAAGAAATGATAATCTTCTTAGAACTGTACCTATAAAATGCATGAAATTTGTTCATTTTACATTAACAAGAATTTTAAAATCACTTTTACCAAAAGGTAATTACAGATTAAGTTCAATTCCTATAAAGATTTCCACAACATTTTCCATAGAAACAGACAAAAAATAATTCTAAAATTTGTTAAAAACCATAGAACAACCTAACCAGTGTAGTATTCTACCCTTAAGAGAAGGGTAGGGAAGGACTGGAGGAAAGAAGGAAGGATTGGAGGGAGGGAGGAGGGGACAGAGAGATCAGTCACTTGGGAGTTTGTGGTAGGAGTATCTTTGGATCCTGCACTTACTCCCTGAAGTAGATAGTTGATTTCATCTGGAATGTTACTGGTTCCCCTTTATGTTAGTTGTGGCAACAAGGGAAGGCTTACTTGCATTTTACTTCCTTGTGTTCTTGATTTTTCTCACCCATTTCCTACTTTGTGATGACCACCTGGAGCTCTATACAAAGGGCATAAAAATGCTATGTTCCTCATTGGATCAAATTAATGTTTGATCAAACTACAGTGGAGAAAGCCTCAGTAAAGTGTTCTCCATCCCTTCTGTTTTCTTTGGAAATACTAGTTTCCCCAACTCAGAACAAATTGTCCATCTAACCGCTGTGAAATGTTTTGGAACTGGCTGCTCAACCCGTGTGCTCTAGTCATCTGCCCTGTGTCCTCTGTTCTGTTCATACGTACTCAGCTTCAAGGAAAATCAGTGGAGACAATCAGATACCCAGGCACAGAGCACGATTTCAGGTTTTTCTTTTCAGTGATCCTGTCTTCCCACAAGTAACTCTTTGGGAGCTCTGTCTTCTTTGTTCTCATTTCATAGGTTGAAAACTGCATTACTTTACTGAGGAACATGTGCTCACATTGCCATTGTGTCTATTTTGAGAATTAAACTTGTGATCAAAATAGTATTTTGAAACTACCAAAGCTACCAATACAGATTCTCAGTAAACAGAATACACGTCTGTTCATTCAAAGCATGATTGAGATAAAACCTTCAAAACACAGTAAATCAAATTCTACACAGTGGATGTTCAATGGCACAAAAGAGGATCTATAGTAGAAAAGTATGTTTGTATGGCATTTTTACAGATCATGTGGCGGGAAAAAAAAATCCTCCTCCTATGGGCTGTCATGGACAAAAGTAGGTTTAAAATGAAGAATGAAGATGGCTACGTAAGAAGTATTGGTAAAAATCAAATTTGAAAATAAAGTCTCATTTTAAATTATTTCTTCAAATGGAAATTTTCAAGTTTCCCTAATTCATGCTTCCTAATAACTTATAACATTGTTCTGCATTTGAAGAATAATCTTCCTATATATTCAGAAATGTACATACTGAAATATTATTTTAAATATTATAGCATTTCTCTTTATATCCCTTATTTCTTCACCAAAAAGAAGACACTTACAATTTTCACTAAAAATGAAATTTAAATCATTAGCTCACATTGTCTGCTCACCAAATACTTTCTAGTTTATATCTAATGCTTTCATATATTTTAAAATGCAGTCTAATAGACAAATGATGAGGAAAAAGTTCAATGTATTTCACAATGATCTTAATTAAGGTCATCATCAAAGAACCTTTCAGAAGTTCACTCTATAATATTTTATGCCTAGTAACAATCATCTTCCAGAATAGAATTGGCCATTACCTCTGAGTTCAAAGCGAGCAAGTTATTTTATTTTTTAAAGAAACCTGCCCATTTTCCTAATCATTTTCTTAACTACCATCAATTCATCCTGCCAAGACTACTTTTTTAACCATTCATTTTCAAAATTATTTTAGATGTTCGCATAACTCAGGTACTCAAATAATATTTGAAAGGTGAATGACTCAAAGAATCCTCATTTTCAAATACGCACTAATTAGTCTCTTCATGTATCTCACACTAACTCAACACTTTCCATCACCATTCTTCCCCTAAAATGCCTCCAGACACCAAGTAAAATGAAAACAACAAAAAAAGAAAAGAGAAGCAGCAAAACAGGAGGTGTTTCCCTGCTTTCCCACCCCTGCTCTGTGTTCTCCTAAAGAGAAGATGGGACAAATTTCTCCATGTTCAGTTACTCTCCCCCTTTGTTTTGTGTGCGCTTCCTGAGATATGTATTCAAATTTTCTAATTTCTCTCCTTACTAATTTCAGAGCACTTCTCTGTTACCCTGAATCAATTTATTTAAAGCTAAAGAGATTATTTAAACACTATACATTGACAATTGGAATCTGAGAATAGCCGATCTTTTTATTTGTGAGCTTTCTAAAACCATAATTTTTAATATATGCCTGAACAGCACCAAATATCATTTCTTCTAATCATTCTGTTATTTTGTTTTTAAGTCTTTAGTAAGCCTGAGTATTTTTTTCTGTAAACATGTACCTACTTCATAGTTCTGATACACAAACCAAATATCAGAAGATATTGTTTCCAAGAGAAGCAAAGCACTTGAATTTTTATCAAAGTATGCTATTTTAAACCATTTCTCTACTTCTTAATAATTGTTGAAACATAAAAAAAGTACATAATATTTATTGAAAGTTTTTCAATATTAGATACTGGACTTGATGGCAAATGTATTGAAATAGTTTTAAAGTGGTGTAATAAGATAAATGTATTTTTTTAGTGTATACGAAAGATGACTACCTACAAGAACAGGGCTGACAGAAATAAGAAAGTTTTATAATGATGTTTAGACTTGAGTTATATTTTTTGCAAAGGGTTGGAAATTCATCATTCTAAATCATGGCAACAGGATTTCAAATTGATAGAGTAAAAGGTATGAATTTATGGATTTGTAAGAAAATATGGCACGGTCAGTTAATTCAAGTGCTTAAGAACAGACAAAATATTCAGTGAAAATATATTTGTGGAATATAGCAGGAAGAAAATTAGAAATCAAATAAGAACACATGCAGGATGCAAGGAATTTGAATCTCATCTGAAATTTTAGTACTTAGATAACAAATATAAGTTTTACCTTTTAATGATATTGCACATTAAAAGTTGTTGCTTTAAATGGTTTTAGTAAAATATATTTGAGTAAACTAAACTAATGCCAAGCGTAGATGCTTCAGAATAGCTACAAAGATGAATGGACAAGGTCAGAAAATATTGTAAGAAGTGCTCACCTATAAGGTATGAACAAGTAAAAATGACTTAAACTACTAAAATAGCAAAGCAATTAAATTTAAGATAGTGCATTAAATTTGTCACACAGGGGGCTGATACAATGGCTGAACTGGCTAATTTTCCACGTGCAAGCATGAGCATCCCATATGAGTGCGGATTTGTGTCCCAGTTGCTCTTTCTTATGGAGAATAACCCAAAGCCTTGGGACCCTGCGCTCAGAAGAAGCTCTTGGCTTCTGGCTTCGGACCTGCTCCTGAGCTGTGGACATTGTGGTCCTTTGGGGAGTGAATCTACTGCTGGAAGATCTCTGTCTCGCTTTCTCTCCATAAATCTGCTTTTTAAGAAAAGTGAGTAAATCTTTACAAGCATTTGACAGAGCAATTCGAATAATTAAACAGAAGGATATTGTGTTCATCAAATTAGACTAGAGGATCCTGGTTCAGAGTCATACATGTATTGTGAAACTAAAGGAAACTTGAACCAAAGGAATTAATCGAACTATTGACACAACTGGTTTGTCATGGCAAAAGAAGATATCCAAGCATAGATCTTTGGAGTATAGAAACGATGTAGGAGACAATTTTCTAAGATAGGAAAATCTATTAAAGGAACACTACAGAAGCTTAGAATATGCAAATAAGAAATGAAGTAATTTTAGAGGAATGGATCATTAATGGCGATCACCAATATCTATGTTTCTTTGAAATATCAACTAAAAGGGATAAAGGGCTGAGCAAGAAAGATGATCACACTCCTTTGAACATATCAGTGAAATGTCACTAAGAGATGTAATTTATACATGATTTCTGAAATAATCTTCACAGAATTATCTGGGTCCTTGCTGATTCTGAATCAATTCACACTACTCATTTAATTCGATATAATTCAATTGACACCTACTTTTAAAATTACTCTTCTCTTTAATGGTGGACACTTCATCTAGAGGTTAAGATGCTTGTTAAGATATCTTAGAATACTTGGTTTCAGTACCCTGTCTCTGGTTCCTGATGCCAAAATTCTGCTAACCTAGGCTCTTGATGAAAGTGTTGATGGCTCACTTGATGGGGTTCCTGTCACCCAGGCCAAGTTTCAGTCAAAAGGGTGATTGATGGATACTTTTCACAAACATCAATATCAAGAAACTATGTCTCATTGTTTAATGATTGAATCTTAATGGATTATTTCAATGCATTCTGCAAAAAGGTTAGCTTTTCCTCCTGATTATATAAATTGTGTGCTTTATATGGTGTCAATTTTTCCTTTCACAGTGCAACTCCCTCTTCAGCATTACATTTTGGTAGACAAGTAACCTCCCTGCATTATGATAGTTTCATATTACTGAAGAAAATGATGACAACTTTATAGGTGCATACTATCTTGATGGCTGCATAAAGCACCCCACCTATGTTCAACATTGAAATCTATTAGGACATAGATAGTATGTTGTTAAATGTAGTTTCATCTGTTCTTCTCTGCAGACATCCTGGATGACAGTCAGTAATGGAGAGGCTGTGGGCATCCCATAATGGAAAACCGCATGAGATGATGTATTTGACATACTGTGCACTGTGGAACAGCATTTCAATGCTTCTGCAACATGTCACTTGGTTTGAGTCTCTGTATTTTTATCCATAATTTATTAGTGAATTCCTATTGAAAGAACTGCCTGTTGTGTGAAGCCACTCTGTCAGCTAATCCTCAAAGGAATCTTTAAGCAGAGCTATGCCTTTAATGAACAAAGACTTCCTGTGGAGCATAACTACAGGAAGGTAGGTAATTCAATAGTGCTTCACTCCTCTTCATTATCAAGGAGCTTTGTGACAAAGTCTTGAGATTGGCACTTACTTGAATTTGATACTCTATTACTTTGTCAATAAATGCTCTCTTTGAAATACTTCTAATATTGAAAGATTAACAAGAGAAATGAAAGCAATGTATCCGCAATTGAAAAGACACTAGTTTATCACTATTTAAAAGTAAGGACACCTTAGTAAAAGATGCAATTCAAGAAGATAATATAAGGTGACTATAAGGTTTTCAAGTATTATAACCCACAAGTACTAATAACACAAATCACATAAAGATAGTGGTTGAATTTCTACGTTTTCAGGAATTTGGGCTCTATCTAAAGTAATTCCCAACACAAAATTAATGGAGATATATACATAGGAACACACCACAATCACCATAAATCTTGTATACATTATGATTACTACTTTCAACTCAATAAATCCATCTTTTTTTTAAAAAAAAGTCTAATTTTTAAAAATTTACATCAAATAATAAAATTTTAGATTTGAAATGCCTGAGTATTAATGATCATAATATTCATTTTAAAGTAAGCCACAGGTGTATATAACTATTTTGCTGCCACTCTGGTATTTAATTTTTTAAATATATTTTATTTATTTGAAAGACTCAGTTACAGAGAAGGAGAATCAGAGAGAGAGAGAGAGATAACAGAGAAATTTTCCATCTGCTGATTCACTCCCCAATTGATTGAAACAGTCAGGGCTAGCCCAGACCAAAGCAAGAAGCCAGTAGCTTCTTCTGGTTCTCTCACATGAGCACAAGGGTCCAGGGACATTTTGGACATTTTCCAATGTTTTTCCCAGGTACATTAGGATGGAGCTGAATTGAAGTGAAGCAACCTGTACTTGAATCTGTGCCCATTTAGGAGGTTGGCACGTCAGGTGTGACTTTACCATTTATACCACAATATTGCTCATGATACTCAATTTTGTTTTTCAAAACAAGATTTAAAAAACAATTAAAAGTACTTAATTTTTTAAAACAGGCATATATTTGAAAGGCAGCTCAAGTTGGGGGACAGGGCAGAGAGAATTTCCATCTGCTGAATAACTGCCCAAATTGCTGAAGCTGATGGGAATAGGCAAAATTAAAATCAGAAGAAAAGAATACTATTCACACCTCCCACAGGGTGGCCAGATCTCAATTACTTGAGGCATCTTCTGCAGTTTTCTCAGGGACATTAACACAGAGATGCAGGAGGAACAGGGCAAGTGCCTCTCAGACCAGCACTCTGATACACTGATGTCAGCAGCCACAAACCCAGCGCTCCAGTACTTAACAGATTCACAATCAATAGCTAAAATACACCATTGTGGTGACTAAAATGTACTCAAAGGCAAATCTTACTATTATTTCTTAAATGTTACATTTTTGAAAATACAATATTTTTAGCCATTATAAAGGATGAAATTCTGCAATTTGCAACAAAATGGTCTCAACTCGAGACCGTTATGATCGTGAAACAAGCCAATGCCAAAAGGACAAATATCATGTATTCTCTCTGATATAAGCCAACCTTCATGTAAATTACAAAATGAATAGATATGTAGGTAAACACATACATAAGTATATTGATCTATAGGAACTATATAATGAAGACTAGCACAGAGAAATTGAAGATACAGAGAAGCTGAATTTCTACTTTTGAATAAAAGAACTCACAAAAAACTGTCAAATAAAACTTTGTATAACTGCCTATATCTACAATGTCATGATATACTTAAAAAGCAGAATGATGGATTTGTGACTGCTGCCAAAGGATTAAATCTTTGCAATAACTTGGGGTAACCTGGTGGTGGGTTGGGGGACAGAAGAAGAAGAGCGATGTGGAGGAGAAGGGGGAAATCCCTGAGATTATGGAACTGTATCATGATAAACAGAAATTTAGAAAAACACAAAATTCCAAACAATACTAATTGCTAAGGTCCATGAGTTACTCCTGCCTCTCCTGGCTTTTTATAGTTGCTGGTGAGTCGATTCATTTCTTCCTTGTGCCTATTATCTATTACTTTCCTTGCATGTTCACTTCCTTTCCAGTAACATGATCAATAGTGTTTACAAGTTACAATATTACAGGCTTCAATATGCTTTGGTATTTTTCTCTTGAAATCAGTCATTTTTGTTTTTATTGGAAAGTCAGATATACAGAGAGGAGGAGAGACAGAGAGGAAGATCTTCCGTCTGATGATTCACTCCCCAAGTGGCTGCAACGGCTGGAACTGAGCCAATCCAAAGCCAGGAGCCAGGAGCTTCTCCTAGGTCTCCCACTCAGGTGCAGGGCCCCAAAGCGTTGGGCCATCCTTGACTCCTTTTCCAGGCCACAAGCAGGGAGTTCGATGGGAAGCAGGGCTGCCGGGATTAGAACCGGCACCCATATGGGATCCCAGGTGTGCAAGGCGAGGACTTTAACCACTACGCTATCGCGCCGGCCCCGAAATCAGTCATTTTAACTTTGGAGTTTATTCTGCTTGTATACATTTCCCTAAAGAACTGACTATTATTTCCTGCTCATGTGACTTTCATTTCTGAACTAGAGTCTAGAAGAAATTCATATGATTCTTTCTTTGAATGTTTATGGTTTATATTATGTATAACATATATGTAGCTTTACTAATTTCATTTCCTTATAGCAACAATATCCTGTGTTTTGTTTTTGTCTTTTCTGAAGTAGAAACCTCAGGCTTCACGCATATATTCTGATAACCTGGCCTCTGAGGATAATTTCTGTGGTTTTTATAGTTTCTTGTCTCTGCGTTTAGGCTGAAAGCCCCAAGTACATAACCGTTACCATCCCTCTTCTTCAGAATGATTTGTTGTACTGATAAACCACTAATGCTGTTCCAAATCTTTTGATAAGTCATATATATTCAACTTTGTATTTTGTATGAGAACTAACAATTTACTTGAGGAGAAACACATAAAGTAGTATCTTGCTTTCTTTGACAATTCTAATATTCTACTTCCTACATAGCCCTTAAATACACAGAACATCACAGCATTCTACTGTCACCATCTTTGAGCTATCGTTATCTCTTGCCAGATAACAACTACAATTCAAAATATCAATTTGAGAAGGCTTCCTTTTTTCTCCATTGTGTTCCTAATATGAACTGAAATGTTCTTTTCATAATGTACCTGTCTTTCCTCCCAAGCAAGATCTCAATTCTTCCTCTCATTCTTTGGCACACAATGGTCCCATGGGTGTGAAAACCAGACTGTTGTCACTATGACAAACATGGGAAAGAACATCAGGGACTAACAAGTACTAGTCTCAACTTCCATCAGTGCACACAGTCCTGCTTCATAAACATTACATTTACCAGCATGGATTTTACACTTATTCGACTTCCTGGCAGCCATAAAATTCACCCAATAATATTTATATTAGTCAGCATTCTATTGCTGGACTGAAATATTTAGGGCTCAGTGATTTATAAAGAAGATTCTATGTACTTTGCACTTTGGGGGCTTTGAGATAACGGCACACTCATTGGCTTGGCTCTGATAAGCACCCCAAGGTAGATGGCATCACACCAGCAGGAGTGTGTGAGACAGAGTGATTGAGTGGTGATGCGGGAAGTCAGAGCCCAGGGAGGAGCCAGTAATACCCTTCCACTAGTTTCTATCTGTTAAAAGGACAACTGATTTTTAGTATTGCCAGCTTGAGGGATAAGCTCCAAACCCTGAATTCTCTAGCAAACGTCTGAACTACATCTAAGCCGCTGCAATATTTAATAGCAAATACCGTAAGATTTCTTAGGAAGTTTTCCTAAATACAGAGAAGGTGTGTTGTTCTCTTTGTATTACTGGGTATATGCATTTGGGATGGCTTGCTTGTAGCAGCTATTTCAGATTTTGTGAATGACAGTCTTTACTTGTGGCTGTCAGTGGTCCTGGAATGCTCCAGCACCGCTGCCTGTGTGGCAATGGCAACATCCTATATGGGCATCAGTTTGTGTCTCAGCTGCTCCAATCATGATCCATCTCTGCTTATGGTCTGGGAAAACAGCAGCATGGTCCAAGCACTTGGGACTCGGCACCCACATGGGAGACTTGGAGAGGCTCCTGATGCCTAACTTTGGACCAGCTATACTCTGACCATTGAGGCCGTTGAAGGAGTGAGCCAGTAGATGGATGATCCTCTCTGCCTCTCCTTCTCTTTCTCTTAAAATCTCTTTCAAAATGAATAAATACATCTTTTAAAAAATGAAGATTCTATCTTCAATTGAGTCAATTGATTAGATCTCATCTACATAGATATCAGTTTTCATTTCTTGACTCTGAAGTACTCCAAATTGATTTTTTAAACACATTTTTATTGCATTTCATTTTTTAAAAAAATTAATTACATTGTATTATGTGATACATTTTTTATGCACTGGGATTTCCCCCCCTCCCCACACCCTCCCCCACGGTGGATTGCTCCACCTTGTTGCATTTCCATAGTTCAAATTCAGTTGACATTCTTTCATTGGAGGTATTTACCAAGCATAAAGTCCAGCATCTTATTGTCCTGGTAAGTTCAATGGTTTCTTGGTGAGACCATCTCTGGTCTGAAGGTAGAGCCAGCAGAGTATCATCCCAATCAATTAAACAAATAGATCTTGATTGCAATTCTTATAAGATTGATTCCCTGAGGTTAACAATCTTAAAGTATTTAAAGAATGCTAGTGCAATTGAAGGGGGAAAATGTAAGCATTATTTTTTTAGTAATAATGACAGACTAATAATAATATTAACATAGAAACACTGAGCAAAACAGACAGTCTGGAAATGAGCTCCTAGTCTCGTCATAGCCTACAGTAAATTCTGATTTCTATATTCTTTTTTAACTCCAAATTGAACTTGATGTCTGGTTTCTATTTAATGAGCTTCAACATTTATCGCCTAATGAAATTACAAGAATTAGGACAAAGGTCAAGTAAGTTTGGCTAGCACAAAGTTGCATAAAACTCTGAAGTACCACACACATAATTCCAGGGAACTGATTGGAAGAAAGAGGAGGTACTGAGTAATAAGATGAGACAGATCAAAGACAGAAACGAATTAAGAATATAAGCAAGTTGTAAACAAAATCAAGAAAAACAATTTTTATTTTAGAAAAACTCATCTTTATGTTCATACCAATTTCAATAATACTCTGTATAAGTAATATGCATGACTTAGAGTATATATTGCTTTTTGTTTTTAATAGTATTAATTGTTGATGACCCTATGTATCAATAAATATATTTTTCAGATATTTAATACTGCCAATATAAAGCATAAGATTTCTGAAATACAAATGAAAATTCTCTTTCTGGGATAAATTAGTTGATACATTAAATACTGTGGATTACAAAGCAGATGGGAAAAAATCTAATATATTCAGGATGTGTAATGTAGTCATATTAATGATGATAATGAATACCATAACTTTTATAGGTCTTGACTTTTCTGTTTTTAAAGTTGTGGCCTTAACATCACATCAACATTTTTCTACTTGACTTAGAAATACATTTCTAAAGGTTGTAAATTGACATGGCAATAATTCTTTTGCTTCATGGTAAGACCATGACTTTATGATCACTGACTATTTAGAACTGAAAACACAGGATTTTAACAGAGGTTCAAACATACATGTGTGCCTGCAAAATGCTAATTTGGCAGCTGACTGAGCCTGCAACCTCCTCAGGATTAAGAAGCAAAATAAAATTGAATGTGCTTTTCCTCAGTCTTGCTTAATGGCTTATAAATCACTCTTTGTCTCTTAATAGAAAACAAAAATGTTTCTGTTCTATTTTGCTACCTAGACTTATTATATACTTCATTTGTCCTCCTACTATCATATTTCCTCAACAAATATATTCAATGCATGTGTTCTTTTTGGTACTAGAAATCAGTTAAATTCAAATCCATAAAACTTAGAATTACAACTAATCTTACAGATCATCAAACACAATTTTCACAGACATCAAGAAACCTAGACCTTTGGGAGTAAGATGATTTTTTTCCAAGGTCACACATCTTGTGAAATACAAAGCATGGATTAAAAATAGCTTGTTCTTTTGACTAAGTTTGGCTAAATCTCCCAAGGTTAGAGCAACTATGTGAAGAGAAACAAACTTTAAATATTAAAAAAAAAGTAAGAAATACTGTAGTCATGTTAAATTGGTTTTTGACTCATTTTATTCATATTGTAGAATATTTTCTCCACATTCCATAAACTTTTGGTTTTTATTTTCATTTTCTCTCCAATCAGACCGACTTGTAAATGTCATCCACTTTATCTTTAAGTAATAGATTTACATGATGTTAATCATCTCTCAATTTCTTTATTTTTTCTATTTGTAAACAGTGTTGAATTTCTCAACATTATTCCAAAATAATCTGCTGTAGTTCCTGCTTTGCAATGCTTTCTAATAATTTTTTTCGCTTGCATAATAGCTTCAGGATAAAGGTTAAAATGATTTTCCTAGTTTCTTGGTTCTTCCCTGTCTTGTTTTACCCTGTCATTCCCAAATTCTCTTTATTTAGTCTCTACCATTTACCCCGTCCAGTGTCAAGTCATGGCTGCTGACTCTGGACCAGCATAGTTCCAGTCTTTGGAGACATCTGGGAAATGTGCCCAAAGGTGAAAATCGGCCCCCTCCCACTTTCCCTCGCTTCCTTCCTCTCTGTCTCTGTTACTTTACCTTTCAACTAAACAAATAATCTTTTAAAACAGAATAGAAGAAAAGGTGATACAGACTGGTTAAGCTGCTAACTGAGAGTGACTCCATCTCTCTGGAGTGATTTGTTTTTCTTCAAACTTGGCTTCTGATGATAAAATTCCTGCTCTTCTATTCTGGGAAGCAATGAGTGATGGCCTGAGGTTCTGGTTTGGGATTGGCCCAGTTTAGGCTATTGCCAAAATTTGGGCAGTAAGTCAGCAAATAGAAGATCCTTTGTGAATGTGTGTACACACACACACACACCTCTTTCAAACAATTAAGTTGCAAAAGTATGCTTTTAGATCTTAAATTTACATTTTGGATGCTGAAGTACTGTTGATATTTAAGCTTCACCTTGTCCTATGCAAAAATAGTTTCACACTGCTACAACCTCAAAAATGGCTGTTTATGAGATAAACAAGCACTTTGAAGAAAACAAGATAAATTCTGATTTTAGTTTTATTTCATATCAGGCTTAGCATTCTGAATAAAGCTTCTCAGTAGGTGATTAACAAGAAATATAGAGGTTAAAATATAACTTTAATAAAATGCTATGTTTTACAACTTTTAAAAAATATTTATTAATATATTTATTCAGGAGTTATATGAAGTTATATGTACGAGGAAGGGAGTTTGCCAGGGATCAAGGGTTCAGGGGAGAGAGCTGGACCCAGAGATCTACCAGCACCTGTTCATTTACGCTCAGTAACTGCAGCAGCCACACATGGGGCAGGCTGAAGCTGAGAGTCAGGAACTGCATTCTGGTCTGCCATAAGCAGGAAAGGGGCTTAGAAAGGGGCAGGAAAGGAAAGACTTAGATCATTGACCGACTTCCCAACTGCCTTGCCAGGAAGGTGGATTGGAGGTACAGATGGAACTCAGACCAAGAGTTTTCTATGTGATAGTACATGACAAAATGGACTGAGTGCCCAGGACAGTAGCCTATTAGCTGAAGTCCTCGTCTTGAACACACTGGGATCCTATGTGCACCAGTTCTAACCTCGGTGGCCCCACTTCCCATCCAGTTCCCTGATTGTGGCCTGGGAAGGCAATGAGGATGACTTAAAGCCTTGGGACCCTGCACTAGCATGGGAGACCTGGAGGAAGTTCCTGACTCCTGGCTTTGGATTAGCTCAGATCTGGCTGTTGCAGCCACTTGGGGAGTGAATCATTGGATGGAGGATTTTCCTCCCTGTCTCTCCTCCTCTCTGTATATCTGACTGTACAATAAAAAATAAACAAATATTTTTTTTAATGGACTGAACTGTAATCCAGTCCCATTAGTAATGCCTGTACTAGCAATACAAGCAGCTATAGAAATATGGCTAGATGTAGTGGTCAATTTATCTACTATGATAATAGCAAATATCCATGTAAACCCTACTTCTTTATACACCACCATAGTAAAAGCCAAGCTTTCCACAAAATTTACATAATTCAAAATATATCTTCTTATCTATAGATGTTTGTTTCTTGCTTTTTCACACTTGATTATGAGTCACTGTGTGAGAATTTTATCAAATCTTACAGGATTTTTCCAAAGTACCTTAACATAGAAATACAAATCAGTGGAAAGTGAAAACTGATACAAAATTGACCTACAACAACTTTCACCAGCTTTAAATTCCTTTCTTTTAACTAGGATTCATCCTTAAGAGCATCTGTGAACCTTTCAGAAAACAAATAAAGAGTTCTTTGTGACTCTTCACACTTCTCAGTTAAAACAGAAGAAAATCACACTCTTGCCTCAGAGGTAACAATGGCTTTAATGCAATTAGCCCTAAGGGAAAATTTTCACTTTTTTTTTTTTTTTTTTTACAAAAATGGAGTGGAGAGCGTTTTTGCTAACATCTGTATAACGTTTCAGAATGTGTTCTCCAAGGTTGTTTCTGGCAGAATTCTTTCAAAGGAATTAAATTTAAAAAATATAAAATGAAATACATTCTTCAGATATAATGGCTTACAGATTAGCATACTCTCGACAGAATTGTGCGTGGGGGATTTGGACAAGGCAACAGAGAAAAAGCTAAACTGAGAGAACACAGAAGAAGCCAGGTATCATAAGACTTCACAATGTCAGTTATAGAAGTTTATGTCAATTTTTGTTGTACCATTACAGTGAAAATCGATTTTTCCAAAACCCACGTAGGCATAAAACCAGAGAAAATGTTGAAATGTTTAATACACAACTGTGTCTTTCAGGCTATCTAACATTATCTTAGGGACATGTTGCTGAAAGCTTTGGTTTGATATCTGAAATCATTTTCTAGATTTGGAAACTTTCTGTTTAAAATGTTTATTTTTGCTAGACAGGCCGAATTTAGAAACAAAGAGACATAAAAAGGTCTTCCACCTGCTGGTTCACTTCCCAAAATCTGAAGCCAAGAAGTTCTGGTTCTCTTGAATGGATGCAGGAGCCCAGGGTCTGGAACCATCCTCCATTGCTTTCCCTGTCCATAAGCAGGTTGCTGGATCTGAAGTGGATCAGCCAGGATGCAAACTGATACCCACATGGATGCCAGCAACACAGGGCCAGAAACATTCCATTTTCTTGTACAATAATATCTTTAGAGAGGACAATTACGAGATGAAGGTAGGTATCTAAAAGGGCTCCTTAGAAAAGCTGCCTCAATGAGAAGGTCATCATGTGTGAGGAGTTAGACTGGGTAGTAGGTAGTTACGGCATTCTGGGTCCCCAAGTCATCATTTTTTCTCAAATATAAAGGGGTATTTTCTGGGCCCGGTGGCGTGGCCTAGCTGCTATAGTCCTCGCCTTGAATGCCCCAGGATCCCATATGGGCCCCAGTTCTAATCCCGGCAGCTCCACTTCCCATCCAGCTCCCTGCTTGTGGCCTGGGAAAGCAGTTGAGGACGGCCCAATGCATTGGGACCCTGCACCCGCGTGGGAGACCCAGAAGAGGTTCCTGGTTCCTGGCTTTGGATCAGTGCAGCACCGGCCAATGGGGCTCACTTGGGGAGTGAATCATCGGATGGAAGATCTTCCTCTCTGTCTCTGCTCCTCTCTGTATAACTGACTTTGTAATAAAATAAATAAATCTTTAAAAAAAGGGGAGGATATTTTCCCCACCATATCCTGGATTCACCAGAGCACGTCTGCATATTTTAACATATCAGGAACATGCTTCCCTGAGAGACAAGGGCAAAATTAACATATCAATTCCCCACCTGAAGCATCAGCCTGAATTCTATCTCCAGGCCACTGCCAAGGTGGAGGGCTTCAGACTGGCCTCTTTTATCATTAGAAAGGGACCAAGGACAGCCACATCAACAACAACAACATCAACAACAAATTACAGCACCTTGAAAAAATAACACGCCACTGAGTAACCAACACATGAGTGACAAAAAGGAAACACAGAAGTCTCTTGGGAAAAATGATGCCATTGTATACTTCATGAGCACGTGATGAATTCGACCAGAGAAAAGAGATTATTTGGAAGGAACCAAACTGAAATAAAAACATTAAAACATGGGATACATCCCCAAACAGCCTGTATCTCATGCAATAAAATATTGTTAAGTAACCAATGAACCAATAATCAATGTGAGTCAGACTGCTTATGATCTACATCAAACAATTGTAACACCACATACTTTTAAGACCCTATGCTACTCAGAAGTGGGGCGGGAGAGCAGAGAAATCTTCCATCTCCTTAGAATGTGTGAGGAAGATGTGAAGTATAACCTATCAGGAACGTAACAGATAACTTACACACAACAGATCTTAACCAGCATTAGACAATAGTAAAACCACAAAGACATACCGGGGGAATCAAGAGCGATCCTGACAACCTCTTAACAGGAAGTCATATGTACAAAGTAGGGGGGGACCCCAGAGTGGAGCAGGTGGACAGGAGGAGGCTTGTATCCCAACCCTGAAGACTCCCGGATCCTCACCAAGCACTATCAGTATGGACACCAAGGACTACATTCCAACTGCCAAGGAGACCACGGGGAATTGGAGTGCCTTCAGAGGCCAAGAACTCTGAGATCATCCACTCCCGTTTGGATCTACCACATGGGATGGAAGAAGCCCAAATCCTTCTCACAGGATCCAAGGTCATTGGAACAACAGCCAAGAGCCCTGAGCGGTCCTCAGAAACAGAAGAACAATAAGCTTCCTTTGGGACTAGGGAGAGGAGCTTTCTCTGGTCCTTACTCAGTTTCAAATTTGGATCCCCACCCTATCTTGCAATGACCATCAGGGTTGCTCTGGAAGCCCCCACCCCAAAACACACACACACACAAATTAGAATAGATAGACAGAGAACAACAAGAACAGCTTAGAACCAGACAGGAAACGATCAGCTCGGACTCACACATACCTTACTAGGTAGGCACAAAGATTAGTTACTCCTCACTAAGGTACTGAAGATTTCTCTGCACACCCCTCATAAAACTGTTCTGCACTTCAACTGTTGACATATGCCTTGTTACAGTTATAAGCCAGTTTAGACTATCCTAAAATTTGCCAAGTTCAGTAAAATTATGCTTCAACACTATAAACTGCTAAATATTAAAATGAAAATAGAAACGAGACAGCTGAATAGTACCCTATAGCCATGTTAAGGTGTATAGCAGCCGGTTCTGTGTATAAACTAAAATTGAAATGTCAATGAAGTAGTCACAGGATATGGTTAAGGACTTGCATTTTCTAACATATTTGTTACTCAATACCATGTCAATTAATTCCATAATGTTGTAAATTGTTGTTGATGTTATGTTGTGGGTTTTCATTGGATGGGATGATATTCTGCCAGCTCTGCTTTTAGACCAGAGATGGTTTCCCCAAGAAACTGTTGAATTTATCTGGACAGTAAGATGCTGGACTCTATGCTTGCAATGAAAGAATCTTGACTTAATTTGAACTGTAATATTGCACCAAAGTGGAGGAATCCACCATGGGGGGAGGGTATGGGGAGGGGTTGGGGGAATCCCAGAGCCTATGAAACAGTGTCACATAATGCAATGTAATTAAAAAAAAAAAAAAAGGATCAAGGAAGTTGGCTAGTGACACCTTTCTGGCCTTTTGTCCCAAGGCCAAGTACCACGGAAACCAGGAATTCTCTTTTGTTTATGGAGAAACATCTTTGAGGGGAACCTTTAAAAGATGCTTTACCCACCACTAATAGGGGTCTCTTTTTCCACTTTTCCTCCTGCCACTATGGCAGGAGGTAAGGATTCTTTCTATCTCAAAGCCCTCTCCCGTTACTAGGACAGGAGCCTCTTTTCTCAGCTTTTCTAATAAATCTTGCTTTAAAACTAAACTGTGTCCGCATGAAAATTCTTATTTCCTGCGAGACAAGAATTGAGGTTGCTGTCATATTCATGGTCAAAAACCCTACAACAATCATTTCCAACTGTAATCTTTACATTAAACTGAAACGGAAATCAACACTGTGCATGGCAATGCTGAATCAAAGTGGTAATGGGCAAAGGCCTTGAGTTTTGCAACATCATTGAACCTTGCAATCAAGCATCTTGGAAGCCCCTCCTCTTTGGACTTTACAGTTATTTTCTATGCTGTAATTGGATTAAATCAGATACATCCCAAAATATAATGACTAGTGCCAAAATACATATTTACTTAAGAACAACTTAACGTTTGTCCTCTTTTCTTGCTTCTAGGAAACACTCAGTTTGTAGACTCCTAACATAAATCTAACTAATTAATGACTAAGTATAATCAAACCAATTAGCATACTACCAAAAGGCATGAAATGACCTAATTGATCTTCCTAAACAGTATTAATACTTCATTACATCTAATAATGAAAATCTATTCATTTGTGCTTGAAATACTGCTTACTTATTTAACAAATGAATCTTTTATTGTTTTCAGAATAATAGCCTTTACCAAAAAATACACTTAACTTATTAATGGCTTAATAAACAAGATGTGAAACAATTACAATAACTATCAGATTTACAACTCCATTAACTACTAATTGGTAGCTAAATGCTAATTTGTATACTGCAATAAATTTTACTCTGGTATCAAAAACATGGTCATTAAGCCACTGGTATATTCCAGACTCTCTTAAGAATTCTGGTCAATGTGTTACTATTGAATTTTTTTAAAATGTAGGGAATAGAGCTGTGGCTGAACAGGCTAATCTTCCACGTGCAAGTACTGGCATCCCCCATGAGCACCCATTCATGTCCCGGCTTTTCCACTTCCAATCCAGCTCCCTTCTTATGGCCTTGGAAAGCAGTGGAAGACAGTCCAAAGCTTTAGGATCCTACATACATGGGAGATTTGGAGGACACTCTTGGAGCCTGGCTCCTGGCTTAGTATCAGCTCAGCTTTTGCCATCATGGCCATTTGTGGAGAGAACCAGTAAATGGAAGCTTTCTCTCTCTTTCTTTTTCTCATTATCCCTGCCTTTCCAATAAAAATAACTGAAAACAAAACAAAACAAAACAAAACGTTTAAATAGAGAAAATAACTAAAATCACATTGCTAATATCAGCTATTCAAAGAAACAGTGTAATGTTCTCTCTAGATATGTTTACAAACATACACACATATATATGCACTGACAAACATGCATATTTATGTCAAAAGGAACAAAGAAAGGTATTACTCTTTCAAATGGGTTGATTCATATATATATGAATATATATATATACACACACACACAATACATGTATTGTACACATGCTTTATGGCTTTTCACACACTCACAATTTCAGTTATATTCAGCTTGTGCTACATAAGCAAGGAATCAATGTAGAAATAATGCTGGCATCCCATACTGACTTTGAGGTTCTACTATGAACTGGCTACCTGCTAATGCATTTGAAAAAGCAGGGGAGGATGGTCCAACTGCTTGGATCCCTGCACCTACACAGGAAATCTAGATGAAGTTACTTGCTCCAGGCTTTGGCTCAGCCCAGTTCCAGCTGTTGTGGCTTTTAGGGGAGTGAACCAGTAGGTGGATAATCTCTCTCTTACTTGCTCATGCTCTGTAATTTAACTTAAAAAGAAAAAAAAGAGAGAGAGAAAAGAAGAAAATAAAATAAGCCCTTCCTACTCCGTCAATTTTTTATCATTTTGTGTTTCTTTTTAGGAATATAACAAGTTTGTAGTAAGCTAAGGCCCAATTTATAAGTGTTCTGCACATTAGCAATATTTCTACCTTCAATTAAATCATATACCCACAACAAATCACTTGCTTACTACAGGTAACACGTTCAAGAATATCTTTATAGAGAAAAGCAGAGTGAGCTTAAATGATACATTCAAATCACGTAAAAAAATTGATATCAAGTCTAAGTCATTCCAAAGCAGTTATTAAAACCATCAAATACTATGATGATGTCCGTAACACCATGAACAAAATAAGTTCTCAAATGAGAATTATAGAAATAAATTACTTAAAGGAATAAATTAAGGAATACATTAACACATTTCATAAGTCTGTTATAATATAGAGTCTAAAGACACTGATAAATGATAGTATTGAAAATAAAAAGTAGAAAACCTGGGGCCAACCTACAAATCTTGTAGGTTCCTGTTTTGACCTTCCAAATCATTAGAGTTTTTGAGGCCCACATAGGCTCTGCTACCTACCTTTATGCTACAAAGTTCCATCATTCCTCTGGATATTAACACTTTACCAACTATTAGTAAAACACAAACCAAGGAGACCTCTTTACCTTACTCTGCTACGTGATAGTAAATTATTCTATTTTATTATTGCCTTAGAATGCATCCCATATGGGTGCCAACTGAGTCCCAGGTGCTTCAAGTCAATTCAGCTCTCTGCTAGCGTGCCTAGGAACGCAGCAGAAAGTGGCTGAAGGCAGTGTTCCCCCATGCCCCAAAGGAAGACCCAGAGAAAGTTTTGGGTTCCAAGCTCCAGCCTGCTCTGTCTGGCTGTTTAGCCATCAGGGAGTGAACCAGTGGATAGAAGATCCTTCTGTCCCTGTAACTTTTCCTTTCAAATGAATAAATACATCTTTAAAAGGAAATAGGAAATCAAAATCAATTATTAAAAATCTGGATAAAGATCAAGGAAGATTATCATGATGTACAACATATCTATTTGTTAAGATTAAATTCACACAAAATATGCAGATGTATTCAATACTTACTTATTACTTTAAAAACTGAATATACCCCATGAACCTTGTATTTTGTTTTAAATTAATCAATACTTCTTAGCAACATAAACCTGTTTCTCTTCTGCAAAAACCATATTTAAATAAAATTAAAAGCATAGAAACAAGGCAATAATTAGGAAACATTTCAAAAACATGTTTTCAGTTTTTAAATGAATTCACAGTTGGTAGTAGCCTAAACAATAAAGGCTATTGAATAATGTACGTGGTCAATAAAACGATGTGTCAGAATAACTGAATTCTATCTTCATGTTCATATTTACCTAATATTTTCAGAAAACATAAGTATAAGGATGAAAAGCAGACCTAAAAGCAGTCCATTTATTAAATAAAGAATATTTGATTCTAACCAAATTCACCATTTCTTGTAAAAAAAATAATACAATTTAAAATTATTTTGGGATATCATCACCTTGGATCTTTCTCTCTTTTTTTTAAGATTGATTTACTTATTTTTTATTGGAAATGTGGATATACAGAGAGGAGGAGAGACAGACAGGAAGATCTTCCATTCAATGGTTCACTCCCCAAGCTGCAGCAATGGCTAGAGCTGAGCCAATCTGAATCCAGGAGAGTCCTCAGGGTCTCCCATGTGTGTGCAGGGTCCCAAAATCTTTGGGTCATCCTTGACTGCTTTCACAGGCCACAGGCAGGGAGCTGGATGGGAAGCAGGGCTGCCGGGATTAGAACTGGTGACCATATGAGATCCCAGGTGTGCAAGGTAAGGACTTAAACCACTACGCTATCATGGGGCCCACCTTGGATCTTTCTTATAAAATTTTTAATGAATTGGGCCCGGCACCATGGCCTAGCGGCTAAAGTCCTCACCTTGAACGCCCCAGGATCCCATATGGGTGCTGGTTCTGGTCCCGGCAGCTCCACTTCCCATCCAGCTCCCTGCTTGTGGCCTTGGAAGGCAGTCGAGGATGGCCCAATGCATTGGGACCCTGCACCCGCGTGGGAGACCCAGAAGAGGTTCCTGGTTCCTGGCTTTGGATCGGTGCAGCACCGGCCAATGGGGCTCACTTGGGGAGTGAATCATCGGATGGAAGATCTTCCTCTCTGTCTCTCCTCCTCTCTGTATATCTGACTTTGTAATAAAAATAATAATAAAAAATGTTTTTTTGATGAAGCAAGTTACTTGTCCTTGCTAATGAAATGTATTGGTGATTTATTTATAGTGTAACAAAAAAAGATAATTAAAAGCACCAGTTTTATGAGTGGAATCAGAAGTCACTCATAGTCATATTCAATCAAATGAAAGAAACTACTTCTATGTCAATTTTTTAAAAGATTTACTTATTTTTATTACAAAGTCAAATATACATAGAAGAGGAGAGACAGAGAGGAGGATCCTCTATCCAATGATTCACTCCCAAAGTGACTGCAATAGCCGGAGCTGAGCTGATCCCAAGCCAGGAGCCAGGAGCCTCTTCTGGGTCTTCCACACAGATGCAGGGTCCCAAGTCTTTGTGCCATCCTCTATGGCTTTCCCAGGCCACAAGCAGGGAGTTAGATGGGAAGTGGAGCAGCAGGGACATGAACCAATGCCCATATTGGATCCTGGGGTATGCAAGGCAAGTATTTAACCACTAGGCATATGAACCAAACTCTATTTTTATGTTCTAAAGATTTCTACTTTACAACAAAGGATTTTGGTTTATATTAATTATTTTTCTATTCTTGAGAGATTTACATCAATACAAACCTATCGGGTTCAATATAGAACTCTAAGAGTATAATAATTCCTTCCTCTCTTGCTACTTTCTTCTCCCTCTCACCTTTCTTTTGTCTCCTCCCTTCTCCTCACCACATATTATCTTTCCTCTTCTCCCTCTCTCTCTCTTTCACAAAATATTTAAGCAAAGTACGTTCATACATAATATAATCCCAAATTTTTAAGACATTGGAAGACCATTAGTTATTATTTAAAAATTCAGGGTTTGGTACCTCTGACACATTGTTCACTTGATCCTACAGGAAATAAGACTCAGCATTCAGTATGTTTTCCTTTTGGGTTTGTTTGTTTTTTACAAATAAGAAATATAGGCCAGAAAATACATTCTGTCCATGTTGCCACTGTTCATGGTGGCCACAGTGATCTGAATCCAAATATCCATTGCGCAATCCCATTTGAATATTCAAAGAATATTCAAACACAGTGTTTAACATCTGATTTATTTACCCCCAACGCACTCACATTAAATTAATCACTCTACATATCATAATCCCTCTGCAGCAAACATTTCCTCCGGCATATTGTATTATCGTATATATGTTTTCTAATGATCTACTTGAATAAACTGTATTTGCATACATGTAATTGGAGAGCTGTAAAAGAATAATGTTGACACATTGAATACTAGGCTCGGAAAGAATAAAACGGTGAGGTTTTATGTTGAGGAAAAGGAAAATATATACAAAAAAATAGGAAATGAAATGGAAGTTTGAATATTTGCATTGTGCTGTTCTTTCAGAATGCATTTATAGTTAACATTCATAGGAGTTGACTTTCTAGGTAAAAATAAATGTATGTATGCTTAAAATGTGCAGAGTGCTACAGAAAGCCCCCCAAAACTGCTTTATAAATTCAGTCTAACCACAAAAGTGTAAAAACCCAAAGGTCTCTGCATTCTACATTTTCTTCTCTCTGATTTGTGTGAAAAGTTCCAGCAAATGATGCAGAGACAGGGAAAGTGACAGAGATCTTGCATCCAGTTGGTTCACTCTCCAACCCCTACAGCAGCTTTCTGGACTAGCTGAAATCAAGGGTTGGGATCTCCATCTGGACCCTACATGTGTGGCAGGGTTCTAAATGCTTTGGTCATTTTCTGTTGCCATTTCAGGCATGTTAACAAGAAGCTGCACTGGAAGTAGAATAGCTGAAGATTGTAATCAGCCCTGTGAAATGGGCTATTGCCCTCAAAAGCAGTGCCTTAACTGGCTATGTCACAATGCCAGCCCTATTTGTTCTTTCTTAACATCAATTGCAGAATCTTTCCTTTTCGCTAACCTAATGATGACACATATCTGATGTTGCTTCAGTTATTATTCTTATATTAATATTTTTAAATTGATTAAAAAATGAAGTAGCCAACTATATGTCTTTTTCTGTAAATTTCTAATACGTATCACTAGAGTGATTGGCATGTTGGCTTCAACAGGCTAACCCTACACCTGCAGGCTTCAGTATCCTCTATGCTTGCTAGTTCATGTCCCACTGTTCCATTTTCAAACTCGCTCCCTGCTTGTGGCCTAGGGAAGCAGTGGAGGATGACCCAAGTCCTTGGGATCCTGTACCGCCATGGGAGACTGGGAAGCTTTTGGCTCCTGACTTGGGATCAGCTCAGCTCTCGTCATTATACCTTCAATTCTTTCAGTGTCACATTTATTTGTTATAATAAGAACAAACATCATTTAATATAGTTGCAAATCTATCTTTCACAATTGAGTTATCCAGTTTTGTTTTTGATGATTACAACTATTGTACCACTTAGACCCTAATAGTATTTGTACTTTTTAAAAAATCTGTAACTTTTTTCTCTTTATTATTATTGTGAATGATTTGTTAGAAAGACATAAAATATTGTCATCATTTTTACTATTTTAATTTTATTAACATGACCCAATTATTATTGATGATCGAGCCATATATTTTCCAGTGATGTGAAATGCAGTATTGCTTATAAATTGAATTTTCAATTACTTAAGCATGAGTGTCTTCATACTGCTTACATGAGATAGCTCTCTACTCTTAAACATTATTTTCAATATTATAACTCAGAAAGACCAGCAGTTCTGACATTTTTGAAACCAACAAAGAAAGTCCTGAAATGCTAGATGTTTTTAGTAAATGGTATAAACCTAGCAGAAATGAGAGTTCTACTCCAGTTTGATTTTTCTCCTCTTTCCAAGTCTCTAAGATTATCTATTTTTTTTTATGCTAGAAATAAAAGCAGTTTAAATGTTCTCATCATGAGGAGATGATTCATGTCTCAGGAGATGGCTATGGAGGACAGCAGGTATTTTCCACTGTCATCTGAACACAGGTCTACCACATAGCCCAGATATCCCACTCGTGAAACTTCACCCAAATGAAATGAGATGAAATTGACAAATGAAAGAGTTGTTTATAGCAGCTCAACTCACTGCAGCCAAGATTCTGAATCCACCCAGATGTCTATCAATGGATGACTGGATAAAGAACATGTGGTATATATGAATACCCTATGGAACACCACTCAGCCACAGAAAGAACAAACTCATCTTTTGCAACAAAATGGATTCCACTGAATATTATTATGCTTAATGAAACAAGTCAGTCCACAAAAGACAAAAATTGTGTTTTTTCTGACCTGTGGTAACTAACACAAAGAGTTTAAAAAAATGTATAAGCAAGAGTAACAGTGAGTGATTTACTATTTCCAGCCTGTGTTGAAATCTTTACTCAGTAGATTGTTAAGCCTGTGATTGTGAAGTAAAAGTATGCCATTGTAAAAGTTTAAAATAAAAAGAAGGAAGAAAATAGGAATGTGGGTAAACAATGTGGACAAGAGGAGGTGTGAATGTAGGGTGAGAAATATGACTATGCTTCAAATACATATTGTGAAATGTGTGAAATTTGTTCTTATATAAGCAAAGATTTTAAACAATTTAAAAATGAAAATAAATTAAAGTCTAGAAAAAGAATATTATGTTTTTCCCCTTAAATATTTTTTCCTTGGGCCCGGCACCATGGCCTAGCGGCTAAAGTCCTCGCTTTGAATGCACCAGGATCCCATATGGGCCCCAGTTCTAATCCCGGCAGCTCCACTTCCCATCCAGCTCCCTGCTTGTGGCCTGGGAAAGCAGTCGAGGACGGCCCAAAGCTTTGGGACCCTGCAGCCACGTGGGAGACCTGGAGGAAGTTCCTGGCTCGTGGCTTTGGATCGGCGCAGAACCAGCCGTTGCAGCTCACTTGGGGAGTGAATCATTGGACTGAAGATCTTCCTCTCTATCTCTCCTCCTCTCTGTATATCTGAGTTTGTAATAAAAATAAGTAAATCTTTAAAAAATATATTTTTTCCCTTAATCTGAGATTGAGAAAAATAAAGCAAACTCTTTGGGCCCGGCGGCGTGGCCTAGCGGCTAAAGTCCTCGCCTTGAACGCCCAGGATCCCATATGGGCACCGGTTCTTGATCCCAGCAGCTCCACTTCCCATCCAAGTCCCTGCTTGTGGCCTGGGAAAGCAGTCGAGGATGGCCCAATGCTTTGGGACCCTGCACCCATGTGGGAGACCCGGAAGAGGTTCCAGGTTCCCGGCATCGGATCGGCGCACTGGTTGCGGCTCATTTGGGGAGTGAGTCATCGGACGGAAGATCTTCCTCTCTGTCTCTCCTCCTCTCTGTATATCTGACTGTAATAAAATAAATAAATCTTAAAAAAAAAAAATAAAGCAAACTCTTTGCCATTCTTGCTATATAAGCTTCACTTTTTTTAAACTATTATCTCTTAAGCAGGCTCACTTTGATTCACACAAGAATAAGGAACTGTTAGCTTCTTAGTTGAACATATTTCAAAATAAATATAAACAACATTTAAAATCTCTTTCTGTGACAGCATGAAATTAATGAACTTTCTGCATGCTTAGGCAAGACACAAAAATACAAAAGACAAAAGCCAGTCTACCAACACAGTCGTCTCCATCATTTTAAATGTAAGGAATATCATTTTCTTATCTTTAAATGAAATTGAATATGATTATTTTATTTCAACATAAAAATAGTCACTAAATAATTCTTCATTTTAATCAAATGTAAGAACTTATTATAGCTTTGTGACATTTACCCTCATTAAATAATGTGATTACTTTTCAAAATAAAGATGTGATGAAAAATTCAAGATTCTAATTAACTGTTACTCAAATATGATCTAAAGGCAATATCAGAATAAGCTGTAATAAATTTAACTACTTAATGACCATAGTAATAAGTGAAATGCTGTTAGATTTTTTTTTTTCAGAATATTTCTTTTTATTGGAAAATCAGACGTACAGAGAGGAGGAGAGACAGAGAGGAGGATCTTCCATTCAATGATTCACTCCACAAGTGACCGCAGTGCCTGTAGTTGATCCGATCCAGAGCCAGGAGCCTCTTCTTGGTCTCCCACGCTAGTGAAGGGATCTAAGGCTTTGGGCCGTCCTCAACTACTTTCCCAGGACAGAAGCAGGGAGCTAAGTGGGAAGTGTGGCTGCCAGGACTAGAACTGGGGCCTAAATGGGATCCCAGCATGTGCAAGGTGAGGATTTTAGCCCATAGGCTGCCGCCCCAGAATGCTGTTATTTTTCTTTTGAAGAAAAACAAAATTGCACTCTTGGAAAAATTGTCATTCTAAGGGAAAGACCAGAAGTTTTTGTTGTTTTAGTTTTACTTATTTATTTTTAATTGATTTTTAAAAATATATATTTATTTTTCTTATTATTCCATGATACAGTTTGACAGGCTCTGGGATTTCCCTTCCACCCTCACCAAATCGTAGCTTCCTAACTAATTTCCCCCATTACAATAGTATAGTCCTTTACAATCCGTTATAAATCCATCATTCTTTTATTTAAGTATATCCTGACATTGTGGGCATGGATAATGACCGAGTCCAGCATCCTATTGTCAAGATATATTCAACAATTTCATTGGGAGTTCATCTTTAATTAGGAAGTAGAGATACATACTGCATCGTATCTTCACATCTGTTTGTAATAATCTCTACTACACAGTGATTACATATCCCCTTAAATGAAAAGTCATAAAACAAAATCAACAATAGAAAGAAAAATACAAAATTTACAATGCCATGAAGGTAAATAACATGCTACTGGGTGACCATTGTTTCGCTGAAGGAACGAAAAAGAAAATGAAAGACCTTGCTAAAGTGAATGATGCCATTGCGTGATCTATGAGTCAGTGACAAAATTAACAAGAAAAATAAAAACATTCATGTCAAATAAGAGACCAATAGCTCTTTCAATACTGTTTTTGCTCCATTTCATGGGGCTTGATATTTTTGTTTGTATTTTCAGTCATTCAAGAGGTTTCAATTTTTAACTTATGTAATGCATCTTTTCTGTTGCCAGTTGTGGTTTGTCCTCTAGTGCAAAATCATGGCATTACTCTTAAAAGCTTTAAAATTTCTTCATATGAAGCAATGGTGGATGAAAACCTTTCCCAATTAAAATGGTACCTTATGTATTAATCACTTAGTTTTAGTGATTGATAGACAATTTTGTGCATTTGAAGAAAAAATATGCTGAGAGGCAAAACCAAGACAGCATATTAATAAGTAGGTAATACTTATCCCCAAGTGGAGAGAGAGAGAGAGATGGATAGAGAGAGAGAGGTGGGGTGGAGAGAGAGAGAAAGGGAGAGAGAAGGAGAGAGAGGGAGCGAGGGAGAGGGAGAATTATCCAGATGCACAGTCTAATAATTTAATATTGATTTCTCAGCCATGATACTAATAGTTGTTTGCAGTGATCATTTAAATCACTTCAAATGTTCTCTATCCTGCTGCAGGCCCGTATAGCACTATTATGAACTTTGTCCAGAATAAATGATGAGAAGCTCGAAAAAAATACCACATATTTTCTGGCTGCCTCAGTGGATGTACTTTATCAGTTATCTTTCAATGTCATCTCCATCTGCATACACCCGTTTTCGATTGTCATCCTTAAGACTAACTCGGTCTTTTGCAAACATATCAGGACACACACGATTCCGCCAATCTTACATGAATTGTTATGGAAATCAGCATAACTGACAGAAAAAACAAATGTATTAGAAGAACCAATGAATAGTGATGATGCTAGGTGGTTTATTCTCTGAAAGCAAGAGAAATGTTTTCATTTATCAGTTAAATTTTTATCTTCATTCCTTTGCTTTTTATCTCCCATATTGTTTTTATTTTCTATAACTCAAACATCTGAATAAATCCTCTGCAAGCTGCTATCAACAATATAAAAAAGAATAGCATAGATGTCAGTTATTATTTATAAATCAATATCTGTTCTTCAATATCAAAACCAGGAAATAGCACTATTACTCAACTTCAGCTTTGAGACAATATAATAAGCATATAGTGTTTCACTTTACTATATATTATTCAATTTTGTGGTGAGCCTATGAATTTCACGCTGTGTTTTTTTCAGAGCCCAAAATTCACCTAAACATTCAACGAAGAAAACACACTAAATACACTAAATACATCAATATTAAAGCATTGTCTTTCAGTGAAACGAGACTGCTTCAGAAGTAAAATATTAGAGTTCACACTTACCTAAAATAATTAACCTCAGTCACAAAACATTGCCAAAATCCTAACAGCATTGGTTTTCATGAACTTATTTCACTGCACTGATTTTCATAAACTTGTTTGATTTGTGATGGCAAGAAATTCCATAGACTAAGAACTATCCTGTATTTTCCAAGATTGCATTTTAACAAAGACATCCATAAATTTCCTTCTACAATGTTGGTTTCTAATTCTTTCTCATGTTTATTCACATTCTCTCTCTCTCTCTCTCTCTCTCTCTCTCTCTGTAATTTCTTTTTTCTTTTTTTTTACATTCTAGAAATCCGTTCTGGAATTCACTCTCTTCATTAACTGCACTATCTCCAGTGTCATGCTTTTAAATATTCTCTATTTATGATTTTCAAATCTTCAACTTATGTCTTACCTTTATTGGAACTACAAATACATGTATCTTATATCTAATAAAAATCTGAAATTCCAATGTTACATGTCTAAGAAGTTACTCCTGTTCTCTGTCCCCAACTACTTCCATATCTGATCTTCCCTTTATCAGCATAGTTGTTCCGAACAGAGATACACCTTGACTCCTTTCCTTCATTTTTCATTCTCAATCACATAATGTGTGTGACTTTATACAAACACCGACACGGTCTTTATGCTTTTGTGACCTATATCATGAGGGAATTAAAGATGGAGAGAACTTGACTTGGGTCTGATAATACATACACACAGTGATTTCACCAGTATGGTCTATATTTCTAGTGCTCTAAATTTGCTCATTGTTATTTTCTTTCATTGTTTCAGAAATAAATAAATCCATATTAAACAAATATATGACATATTTCACTACAATTTTTAACCATATACGGTAAGAAACTTCTTATTATCTGTTTAATAACAATTTTGGTCTTTGAAGTTAAGATTTTTCATATAAAATTATCTATTTTGGCTGATTTCATATATCACCCAAAATCAAAATCATGATACTTTATTTACCAAGTTAGGATGATAATTGTGAAATTAAAACAGTGGAAAAGTATTTAGACATGAAATTTATAATCACAAAACTAAAGAAAAGCAGCATGGGCATCATATATGTTACTGAGACTTAGACAAAACCATCTCCTATTATCTGAGACGTCTTGCTTTTAAAATAGACAAAATAGGACAAAAAATACAAGCAAAATAATTCTTACATCTTATAGAAGAATGCAGATTTAATCCATGCCTTTCTAAATGATTAATTATAATTATCATAATGCATTTAGCTGTGTTCATATAATTTTTTTAAAAATCACTTTCCAAATTGTGTAACTTCCAGTTGTCTGCCTGCCAAAAATGTCAAAATAGAAATTAATTTCTTTTACTTCATACTTGAACATTTCCAAACTGCTTATTTCTCTTAAAGGGAGGCATACTTAATGATATACATTAAAATGAATGTAACAAAATATTAAAACACAGTAAAATATTAAGAATATTATGTGATTGAAGAATTGCCAACAAGTTCTATTTACCACAGTGTTTTTCAAGTGCTTTTTAACATGTAGTTAGCTACCACATCTTTATAGACTGCTTTTTTTAAAAAAATTAAAATATATGTAGTCAGACACATTATCCATGGAGCAGGTGGACAGGAGGAGGCTTGTATCTCAAACCTGGAGACTCCCGGATCCTCACCAAAGACTATCAATACGGGCACCAAGGGCTATATCCCAACTGCCAAGGAGACCACGGGGAATTGGACTGTTCTTGTGGGCCAACAACTCTGTGGTCATCCACTCCCTTTTGGATCTCCCACATGGGATGGAAGATGCCCAGATCCTTCTCACAGTATTTAATGTCATCGGAACAATACCCAGGAGCCCTGAGGGGTCTTCAGAAATAGAAGACCAGTAAACTTCCTTCAAGACTCGGGAGAGGAGCTTTCTCTGATCATTACTTAGCTTCTACTTTGGATCCCCACCCTATCTTGCAATGAACATCAGGGTCGCTCTGGAAGCCCTCCCCCCCCAAAAAAAATTAGATTCGATAGAGACCAATAAGAAAAGCTTAGAACCAGACAGGAAACGATCAGCTCTGACTCACACATACCTTACTAAGATTAGTTACTCCTCATTAAGGTATTGAAGATTTCTCTGCACACCCTTCATAAAACTATTTTGTGCCTCAACTGTTGACATATGCCTTGATAGAGTTATAAGCCAGTTCAGACTATCCTACAATTTGCCAAGTTCAGTAAAATTATGCTTCAACACTATAAACTGCTAAATACAAAAATGAAAATAGAAATGAGACAGCTGAATAGTACCCTATAGCCATGTTAAGGTGGATAGTAGCCAGTTGTGTATTAACTAAAATTGAAATGTCAATGAAGTAGTCACAGGATGTGGTTAAGAACTTGCATGTTCTAACATATTGATCACTCAATACCATGCCGATTAACTCCACAATGTTGTAAATTGTTGTTGATATCATGTTGTGGCTTTTCATTGGATGGGATGATATTCTGCCAGCTCTGCTTTTAGACCAGAGATGGTCTCCCCAAGAAACTGTTGAATTTATCTGGACAATAAGATGCTGGACTCTATGCATGGTACATGCTTGCAATGAAAGAATCATGACTGGATTTGAACTGCAATACTGCAACAAGGTGGAGGAATCCACCATGGGGGGAGGGTTTGGGGAGGGTTTGGGGGAATCCCAGAGCCTATGAAACTGTGTCATAAAATGAAACAAAATTTTAAAAAATTCAAATACACATGAAACTATTAGATTTATTCAATATATTTTATATTCACATTTATCTGCTTCTGGAAAGCTTTCTATACTAAATTCATCAAATACCACTTCTCTGGTTTTACTCTAATGGGTAGGTCATTCTATTCAGATCTTCCATTTGCTAGTTTCTCTACTAAAACCATGTATATTATTTAAGGAAAGGGGGGCAGTGAGAGAAAGAAATGAATAACCCTTCACTGCTTTGCTCCCCAATGTATGCGACATCCAGCCAGGATTGCACCACTGCTATGCAAGGAGTCTAGAATTCACTCCTGCTCTTTTTTGTGGTTGACAGGGACCCAACTATCTGAGCTATCATTGTTGCCTATCAGAACGCACATTAACAGGAAATTATAATCGGTAATCAGGAGCTGGAGACTCAAACCTAGCAACCCAAACATAGGATTTGTATGTCTTAAAATGCATTCAAGCTATATATCAGATGCCATCCCCCATATTCATTTTATTTGCTATCTGTCCTACAACAGTATTTTTTCTATAAACAAATAAAGAGAAAATATACAGACTCTTGTAAAGGGAGAATAATTGATGAGGAGTATTTTCATATAACAGAACCGATTTCCCTTTTGATTTCAAAATATTGAACATAAGGGTGGATATTTGTCCTAACGGTTGAAATGCCCAGTATTCATATCAGAGATCCAGGTTCAAATTCTAACTCCTGTCATGATTACAGATTCCCACTAATGCATATCTCAATAGGCAGAAAATGATGGTTAAAGCAGCTGTGTCCCTGTCACCCAGCTCCTTTCTTTGACTTTCCCAGGCCCAGCCTGTGCAGGTAGTTTGGGAGTGACCCAGCAGACTGAAACTGAGTGTTTCTCTATGCCACTTTAATAGAAAAATGAAATCAGAAGCGCAAAACTAATTAAGTCTACATCTATTCATCAAACACGTTTACATCTCAGTAGTGATATGTAAGGTTACTAGATTTTTGGAATTTCATGTTTCAATCAAAATACTGACAGTAAAAGAGATAAATGTTTTATTGTTCAATTTTTAAAAGATTTATTTATGTTTACTGCAAAGTCAGATATACAGAGAGAAGAGACAGAAAGAGTTTCCATCCACTGATTCACTCCGCAAGTGGCCGCAACAGCCGTAGCTATGCTGCTCTAGAGCCAGGAGCCAAGAGCTTCTTCTGGGTCTCCCACACTAGTGCATGGTTCCAAGCCTTTGGACCATCCACTACTGCTTTCCTAGGCCACAGGCAGGGAGCTGGATGGGAAGCGGGGCCCCAGGACTAGATCCAGTACCCATCTAGGATCCTGCTGTGTGCAAGGAGGGGACCCTAGCCACCAGGCTACCGTGCCAGGCCCTCATTGTTCATTTTTAATTAGACACAGTTTTACTTTCAATACTTTATTATTTGATTTTAATTACTTGCAAGGTCCAGAGGATTTGTGACATATCTCAACATTGTTTGAAAGTGAAGAACAGAGTGTTGCTTAAGAACTGCAAGTAATTTAAAGTTTGTACCCAGATTAAAAGTTTACCTAGCTTTTGAAATAATTTTAAGTCACATCACTCTCATTCTCATTTAATGTAGGTAAACAGGTGCCACATGCATGTATATCTGAACTTCCAAATCAGAATTCTTAGTACTTCACTCCCACATAACATTTCATCCATCTTCCTGATAGACTTGGAAAGATTCATACCTGGCATAGAGCATGTAGAATGAAAAGGAGAAAAGCTAAAGCTGTTTCCATACTAGTAATAAATACAAACATCAAACACCTATCATGGCTAATTGTGGTTTGTGTGCAGATACTGATGAAAATTTCTCTGCTAGAAACAAAAAAATAGATCCACATCTCTCACCATACACTAAGATCAGATCTAAATGGATAACAGATCTAAACCTACATCCAGAAACCTTCAAACTGTTGGAAGAAAATGTAGGAAACACACTGCAACACTTAGGGGTAGGGCCTCACTTCCTAAAAAAGACTCCAAATGCAGTAGAAATCAAGACCAAAATAAACAATTGGGACCTCATCAAACTAAGAAGCTTCTGTACAGCTAGAGAAACAATCAACAAAGTAAAAAGGCAACCCACAGAATGGGAGAAGACCTTCCCACACGACATAGGTGATAGAGGGCTGATCTCCAGAATATACAAAGAACTACAAAACAACCAAAATGTCAAAACAAACAAGCCACTCAAGAAATGGGCACGGGAAATGGGCAAACACTTCACAAAGGAACAAACCCAAATGGCAAATAAACATATGAAAAAATGCTCAAGCTCCCTGGCAATAAGGGAAATCCAAATTAAAACATCAATGAGGTACCACCTGACGCCAGTAAGACTGGCCCACATGAATAAAAGCACCAACAACACTTGCTGGCGAGGTTGCAGGGAAAAGGGATCCCTACTCCACTGCTGGTGGGACTGCAGGCTGGTATAGCCTCTATAGAAATCAGTATGGAGAATATTCAAACAACTCAAATTCAACATACTGTATGATCCAGCAATAGCACTCCTAGGAATATATCCAGAACAATTGTTCTATGAGAAACCAACATGCACTCCTATGCTCATAGCAGCACAATCAGTAATTGCAAAAACATGGAAGCAACCAAAATGCCCATCAACAGAGGATTGGATAAGAAAGCTATGGTTCATCTACTCCATGGAATACTACTCAGCTATTAAAAAAAACAAAATGCAGTTCTTTGTGGCCAAATGGGCCAAACTGGAAACCATAATGCTAAGGGAAATGAGCCAATCACAAAAGGTTAAATACCACATGTTTGCCTTAATTTAAGATGATATGATGTTATGTATAACATGTTATGTTATGAATGTTATATGTTGTGTATAAACTAAAATTGAAGTGTAGGTGAGGTGGTCACAGAAGGTGGCTGGGAACTCGCATTTACTTTTAACATATTGGTTACTCATTACTATGTCAATTAATTCCATAGTGATGTAAATTTTTGCTGATGGTATGTTGGAGCTTTCAATTGACTGGGATGATACTCTGCTGGCTCTGTCTTCAGACCAGAGAGGGTATACCTAAGAAGCCGTTGAACTTGACTGGACAATAAGATGCTGGACTCTATGTTTGGTATACGCTTGCAATGGGGGAATCTCAACTGAACTTGAGCTGTGTTCATGCAACAAGGTGGAGGAATCCACCATGGTGGGAGGGTTTGGGGAGGGGTGGGGAGAACCCAAGTACCTATGAAACTGTGTCACATAATACAATGTAATTAATGAAGAAAAAAAATAAAACACACAAATCAGAAAAAAAAAATTCTCTGCTCGAAAGATTGAGATAATAAAATGAGAAAAGTTTCACTTATAGGATATAGTATGCAAAGATAACTTACATTAAAAGTGATATTTAAAAGGAAGTCAGTTCAAATCTTCTAGAACTGGGAAATAATTTTTACTCCAATAAATTGTATAAAATATATTTTCAGTTAAATTAAGACACAACTGCTGCTCTTCAATTACAGATAGATAATATGGGTACAGACAGACATCTCCCATTCCTGTTTCAGGGCCCAGAGCTGCCAATGGTTTGAGTATATCAGTATTAAAGATGAGGGGGAAAATGATACTGTTTGCTTTGCTCAGAAACTCTCCATTTCCAGCAGACTAATGTGTAACTATAGAGATTATAGGGTAAAACGAAACCGAGATCACAGGCAAAATTAGTGCTTTAGACCTGGGAGAACCTGGGTATTTTGAGATTTCCAATGTCTAGTGGAGATGTATAAGGTTAAATTATTTTTATAAATGATGGGTGGCTACTAACCAATCATACAATATTTCTTCACAGGCTGAAGTACTTATTACCCTTGTGGATAATTTTAGAAACAGGTTAGGCAAAACTAAATTGAAATCAATTTAACAAAATATGACCTTCTACAATATTTCTGTCGGGTATCCATAGGTTAATTTCTCTACTCTGACTTAATTAAAATATTCTCCACATATTTTTCTACCTTGATGATATGAAAATTGCCTTGTAGAATGACCATTAATGACAAAAAGAGCAATACAGAAATCATTAAGTGTATGATCCAGTGAACATCTGATATGCTTCAGACATGTCTAACTCTTGCGAAGACTTTTATATTTCTATAAATGTTTATCTCTGTTTTAGAAGATGCTAGTTTAAGTTTCAAAGATGCTAGTTTAAATATAATTTTTAAATGGTAGAAATTCTTATAGAGACATTTATAGAATACTGTAGTTGCACAAGTTTTAAGTTACATTTAAACATACAAAATATGCACAGATTTCCTAAGGATCATTCTCACATCTTAAAAAGTACAGTGAAGTGTCAGGTCAAATACAGTGACAGAAAGATTCTGTATAATAATTACATAACATAATAATTTTTATTCTTTTATTATATTTCTTTATTTCTTTTTTAAAAAATGCAAGGAGAGAGAAAGAGAAATCTTCCATCTGCTGATTGACCGACTTTTCAAATAACTTCTGTGGCCTCAGCTGGGCTGATCCAAAGCTGCAATCCAGGAGCTTCTTCTGGGTCTCCCACACGGGTGCAAGGGATTAAAGATGTGCATCATCCTTGGCTGCTTTCCCAGAGCATCAGCATGGAGCTGGATGAGAAGTGGAACTGCTGGGCCATGAATAGATGCCCATACAGGAAGCCTGCACCGCAGGTTGAAGATTAGTCTGCTAAGCCCTTGAGCCAACCCCAGTGATTCTTACTCTTAACAAACATCAGTCAGAAATGCTCTTTATAAGCATATATATGGCTTTATCTATATATCACACAATTTTGGATACTTTTCCAGTATCTAAATGACACATTTTATTAAGAATGAAAAGTAAATTATCTGTTCTATATAAGCATCTAATTTATTCATAATAGAATGCTGAATAAATATGAAATTTTACATTACGTGATATTAGCATATGCCAAAAATCCACTAATGTGGGTGGAAATGCAGATACCTACTGTCCATGATGGCCCAGAAGGTACAAAACATGTACTTTGTACATCTGGGCAGGACTTAGCAATTGACACTTTGTTGTATATATGGCCATTTCCTCTTTTTACCTCGTTATTATTTACGGTCATCAACTTTGGTTTTGGGGAAAGACAATGGTATATGTAGCACTTTGAGAAGCTAGATCATATATGATGTATATGATATATATGAGTATGTGATATATTTCAGGTAAAAACGTGGATGCGTGGATGTGTGTCCCTGTGAGGTAAGGGTTGGGCCTGAGCAGAGCATGTAGGATAACAGTGGTAATGGAACTAGGACTATCAAGGAGAAGATAAAAAAAAAATCCAAAGTTTAAAATCTGCAGTTCAAAAATCAAATAATTTCATCAACAACATAGATTCAGTGAACACAATTCTAAATCAAGGGGAAAAATCACAAAATTTTGGATATCATATTCATGAGCCATGGAGGGCTGCAGGTAAAGATATGCAAAGCATAGCAAAACACTGACTCATGAGCCTGATTTATTAACCTACTTTAGAAATAAAATCTGGCATACACATTTATGTCTTCAATGACAAATAAGATGGGAGCAAGTTTTGATGGCTGGGCTAGGGGAATTGACAGGTGAAGAACAATTAAACGTAACAACCGGAATAATACATGGGTTTAGTATGCAAAGCAGATGAAATACAATGAAAATGATGAAAGGATGTTTAGGGTGGGAATTTTTAAGCACTTCCTGGAAATCCTTAATTCCATAATTTTTCTTCAATGTTTACAAAAACAAAAATTCAATCCACTTCAAAATCGTGAGCTTATTGCACCACTACACCATAATATTCAGCAAGTACCAAATAGAAAGAACATAAACAAGGGCTAAACTCAACAATTAAATCACAAAATATCTGTTTAAAGCACATTTTTTGATTCTGTATTAACCACTACATATCAGCTAAAGCACATGATATTTTTTTACTTTGGGGACATTATTGTATCAATCAGTATTATATAGTTTTGCCTGCAAGTAGAATACATAGTTAAGCAGAACCTTTTTGAAGATGTAAAAAATAATATAATAAAAATCAGAAATGTACCGTTAAGAGATCACTGCTCTTTAGTTGCTGTGTATGCTTCCTTTATTGCTTCACAGATATCTGCACATAAATGGCAATTTTAAATTTTGGAATATTTATTAACTAGAATATCATAAGTATTTATGTTATTAGAAAATCATATCTTAATTTTTCGGCTATATGTTATTGCACAATATCCAACTTTCTTGCATGTTAAATTATTGCTATTTTGTTGTGATTTTAGAATAATGATATTCTAATGCCCTCTTGCTACGTATAATTTGTCTGCGACTCGGAGCTATTACAAAAAGTCCTCTAAAATTAATATTATGTAGTTAATCTAGCATGACATTAACATGCTGATATGCCAAATTATGTCTTAGTAAATTTAGGTAACCCATGCGTCTTTAAGGGACTTATAAAAATATTTACAATGGTCATCAATATCTAACATGTTCTTGTGACTAATATTTTATAAAAGAAATGGTATCTCAAATTATAACTCAATTCAAATTTCTTTTAATATTACTGGAGTGACACTGACTATTTGTCAAATAATCGTATATTTTATTTCATCATACTTGCTTATTATCTAATTCATTATTAGTTCATTCTTACAGAATATAGGTAATGATTTCCAGGCAAGTATTTTGAAGTTAGCTGGAAATTACCAATGAAATTATACCTTATTCATTGTAACAGAACTGTCACAATTCAATTAAGACAGCAATGATGCATCTCAACAGACGAAAGACTCAGCTTAGTCCTAAACATCAAAGAAAGATCTACAGAAGGACTCGATATAATAGGATTCCTGAAGGACAACGAGGACAAGAAGAAGGAGGGTGAAAAATGGAGCAGTGTTTCTGGACCAGAATGTTGCAAGAGTAAAAGGCTGAAGTCATATGATTGAGAAAATGATATCAGGAGCGTTCATCAGATTAAAGCATAGAAGAGAAGCCAGACAGGCATCCTACAGAGACAGCAAAGTGAGATCTTAAAGAGAACTATGCTCTATGCCAGAGTTTGCACTTGATCCTAATAACGGGTAGTATCACTGTGTGTTAGATCCCTGGGATCCCCTTGGATAACAAAAGGGTAATAATAGAAACAGATGACTCAAGCAGTACAAGTGAGGACATAATATTGGAATAATAGCTGCAGTTGAAAATATAAGAAATAGCAGATAACATCTGGCTTAATGTTCTTCATGAATGAATACCTATGCCATTAGCGGCAAGGACAAAGGAAAGGAAAACAAGTTATGTATGTTTCACAATTTACTTTTGTATTGGTGGTGACATGGAAAAGACAGACATAAATGGGTTTAAAAAGTAGTAAGGGAGAGCATAGGATGAGATCATGCTTTACACCTATGCATTTGAAAAATAAAGAACCATTCATATCAAATATGCAGCAGACTAGATTGTTTTTTTCCTGAGGAGTTAAGCTAGAAACCAGTGTATAGCAGAGATGGAACTGGTGAAGGGAATGGTGAAATTCCGGATAAGAATTCAACAGTAGCTCCTTAGGATAATGAGAAAGAACAGGAAAGGGTCTGCACTGCACACATCATGTCTGCTGTTCAGTCAGGAGAAGCATAGAAAGACATCAGCACAAATTTGCTAAGAATCAAGAGCCTGTTTCTTTCAGTCACATTTATTCTTTTCACTTTATTTTATTTATTTTTCATGATACAGTTTCTTAAGCTCAGGAATTCCCGCTTCCACTCTTCCTCCACCCCAACACCAACTTTTCCCCCTACATTGTAACAATAGTTTAGACCCTCAATAACTGTCACAAGTCCATCATTCTGCTATTTCTATGCATACCGACATTGTAGGCATAGAAAATGGTATAAAGCCCAGCACTATAGTGTCAAGACATATTTCAGAGTTCTACTGGGTATCCATCTTATATTCAGAAGTAGAGATGCATACTACACTCCGTCTCCACTTTATGGTATACTTGTCTACATTATACAGATAGTGTAGGTAGATGTATGTATATACATGCTTACCTATATATTTATTGATCTTAAATTTTGCATGAAGGTTGCCTTATATCATCAAGAACTTATGATGTATGTATGTCCTTTTGGGATTAACTCAAATCAATGAGCATAATGATCTCTAGTTGAGACCATTTGGCTGTAAGTGGTAGAATTCCATTTTTTTAAAAGGTTGAGTAGTATTCCATAGAGCGTACTTCTAATAAAATGCTGAAAGTATGAATAGAGGAACCTGCTATTTTCAGCAAGAACAAAGGTTTAGAGATGGAATGAGTACTGCTATTATTAACATCCCCAAATTTGACATTTTTGCCCTGTTTTGTATAAATCTGAATGCTAAAAATAGCTAAAAGATATTAGTTATAATAGTTAGATGACCGTCTTTTTCATTCAACTGTTGGGGAAAGTTTCTCCTTAATCTGTTAAATAGGTTTCCTAAGAAATACCATATTTAAAAACAAACTTGGTTTCTTTATACAAACCTTCCCCTGGAAATATCCTTGTCATCAAAACATCATTGCTAGTGTGTATTATAGCTAACAAATTTTCAGAAAATAATTTTAAGCTTTTTTTGGCATCTTCTTCCCATTTAAGGGAAAATTCATGATTCATGAGAAATTCAATCTGTGCACATGTAGATGAAATTGTGCATTTTCTCATTCCCTAGTCTTAATTATTATGTAATAGTTTTACCACTTTTATTGTCTCTTGAATCCTTTGAGCTTATGGAAATTCTCAGAAATTTTGTTTAGAGAACTATCTGTATTAAATTCAGCACAGGAAACTATTCAAAGTAATGAGTAGTATATTTTTTGTACAAGTAGTAAAAGTTTCAAAATTGACTGGCATATGATAATATTTTTGCAATAATTATTTTCAAATGGAAACTGATAGAATCTTCAATCATGTAGTTGTTGCAACAAAGAAAATTTAACCTTAATGTAATCCTGAACCTTAATGTAATCCTGAACCTTAATGTAATCCTGGGAATTGCTGTTGACCTAAAATGTAGTTCCATATATTAAATAATTCCCTAATATTTATACATTTTAACTATATTTTAAATTTAGTGGCATACTAAGCCTTTAACTATGGTGTCAGTTAAATATACATTACTTCCAAATCAAAAAAAATAATAATGCTGAAGTGTAGGTTATTTTTAAAAGTCAACATAGTACAGTAACAGAGAATGCACAAAGCATTCTCAAATTCTTGCCACTTGTGTATCCCAAGGCCAATTTTGCTTTCATTGTTTTATATAGGAATCATACTTAATATCATAGGACTTGAAACATAGGACACTGAACACTACAGTAGTATTCGGGCTTCTAATTTCTTCTTTCATCATTCCTCATTCCATAATCCAAGTTTTTAACATTATTTTCAATGCTTCAGAATTATGTGGTTGCTTGCCTTCCCATATATTTATTCCCTTTATTTCAGTATTCTAATTGCTTTCCTTTATTTGCATAGCTACAATCATCTTTCATGTATATTGCATTTCTTCAGCTTTCAACAAAAATCTTATTTGTAGAAGTTATGGCATATTATCTGCTCTGTACTCTGGCTAAGGTTCTTCCTCTCTGCCAGGACACAGTACCTTGGCATGGTAGCCCAATCATTGTGTATATTTAATGATCTATTCAAATATTTTCATGATCTATTCAAATATTTGTTTCCTTCTTCAACATATGATGAGCTCTCAGAGTTCAGGGATATGATTACTGCATTTACCACTAAAAAAACACTGATCACAATAAATTTGACCTAGATTATACTTAATAGGTCAACTTATTGAAATCCTTATAATATTAATGCTATAATATGTTAATATGCAGTGCAATAGTATTCATTTTTTGATCTAATACTCCATGTCCACATATATATGACTGTATATATATAAGGTAAAAGTAGAATACATTTCTGTAGCTGTGTTTATTTCCACTACATATATATAAACAATACAGATTATATTTTAGTGGAAGCATTATGCATAGGAAAGCAATATTCAGCTATAGCTTGGAAGTAAACTGATAATTCAAATGTTGATGGTTCTATTACCTTTATTTCTACTATGATATGCAGCTTCCTGCAATCACTTGATACTCTTCAGAAACATTTTAAAAATGAGAGTGATGGCATAAGATGTATGATGGTATATCCAGCTTAAAAAGGCAATTCCAACTTTTGATTCTTTGTGTATGGCTTTGAAAGTCCCTTTTGTTTATACATTTTTAGCTTTTTTTTTCTACAAAATAATTGTAATATCTATCACCATAGGGACTGTAACAGCCAAATGAAAAAATGCACATGGATATAAAGTGCAAGCAGTAAAGACAGATTTAAACAGAAAAGAATGAAATATAATTCTGCTTACCTTAACTTAACTACATTATTAATCAGTAAAAAAAACCTGTCTCTAAGAGCATGGAATATGTGAAATGAATATATGTAGATAGATACATCAATATGCACAAAATCATATATTTGTATGTATACACTGTTAATATTTGTGTATTTGGAGCAGGCACTGAGAAATAAATAATATGTGAATATATGTATGAATATGTTATATACATGTGCTATTTATATATACACATCTATACATAGATGCATATAATTTTAAGTAAATCCATGTAAAATGACATATAGAAATAAATACGGCCACTAATACATCGTGAAATGCTTAAAAGGGCCTTGGGGATAATTTGGTAGTGTGAACACTTTTTACACTTTCATAATGGTATATTCTTAGTGATAAAATCTAAAAATCATTTTACAATGAAGATATGTACATAATCATTTTGACGTACTGAGAAAGCTTTCAGAATAATTTATACATTGAGTACATTTTCTGATCAGAACTAATATTTACATTAAATTTTTTATTATTAATAAATAATTGGAATCATATATTGACTAGGAAGTTTTATTTATGTCAAACTATGGTTGGGAAAAATCATTCCCGTGCTAAAGCTTTCATCCAGGGATCAGCACTGTGGCACAGCACATTAAGACTACTTGGTGGGTTGGCAAGACCTATCAAATACTCTGTTTCTACACCAGCGGCGTGCTAAAGTGCACGGAATGGGTTGAAAGATGCCATAAGTGACTGAACACCTGCTTCCCAAGCAGACACGTAGAATAGAGTTCCTGGTTCCTGGCTTCAACTAGGCTCAGTCCAACTACAGCAGCAACCTGAGAAATGAACCATCATGTGGGAGACCTTCTCTCTTTCTGCCTTCTCCTTATGCCACTCTACCTTTCAGCAAAATGGCATAAACTTTTTGATTTTTTCCTCATTCATTATATTCTACTCTGCATATGTACTTCCTTCCAGACTATCTATACACTTTCATCATAGGGACTTGAGATAGTTAAATATGGAAAAGACACACTGATTTTAAGCACAAAACAATTTCAGAAAAAAAGGGAAGGTCAACATTCCAGGGGAAGGCAAATGAGAAATTTTCAGGGGAAAACTTACAGAACAATACAAAGACCATGTGGAGCCACAAAAACAGTATAAAAGCATGAAACAATCAGCCTTTTCACTTTAAAAATATAGCTAGTATAATTATTGATTGTTATATCTTAAAAAAATCATAGTGCATCTAATTCATGGAATACTACTCAGCAATTAAAAAGAATGAAACTCTACCCTTGGCAACAAAAGGGTCCCAAATGCAACAATTATGCTCAGTAAAATAAGCCAATTCCAAAGGGAAAATACAAAATGTGTCATAAGACAACTCTATGCAAAATACAAGATGATAGATACATGGGTATAAAAGAAGATAGAGAGAGAGAGACACCTAGATGAACTGTATAATGGACACTAGCATACAAAGAAATGAAGATACATGACAGCATGCATCTCTAGTTTTGCATGAAAACAGGACTTCAAATGAAACTATTAAACTGTTAAATATATGTTGACCATTGTTTATATCTACAATATCATTCTCCTGTAAGTAAGTAGGAAGAACCCAAATCAAGTGGTTATCAAACTAAGTCATTCTCAATTTTCTGGATAATTGCTTTTTTAATTTTTATAATTCTGATCTCATTTACTATCTTTGGTATGCATAATATCAATCTTTCCCTCCATCCCCACATGGCCTTCTGCCCTATTTATCTCTTAATTTATCTGCATTGCTTCCTTTATCTTTATTTGCATTTCCTTTATCTGCACTTACTGTGTGTGGATGTATTTACTGGCCTTAGGGACCACCCTAAAATTCAAATGGATCTCCTCAATATTTTTCACTTGAACACAACTGCAGCCTGCTTTATCAAATAAGTTTGCAGTTTCAAGTGTCAGGGGTAAGGATTTGAACAGACATTTGCAAAGTGGGGGTCATAATTCATTAAATTGGGATATTAGGTTCAGTACAAAATTTAATAAATCACTGAATTATTTGTATCTGTTCAAAATTCCTTTACTATCTATTTATTCATGCTACAAATTTCATTATAGATTGGAATGACAAAAAAAATCATTATATGCTTAACAGCATAATCTCAATATATATGGTAGTGACACTGAGAAATTTGTTGAGGCATTGATACAGTGAAAATATTTGACCTGAATAAGACATAAGAATTAAAATTGTTGGCAAAAGGATCACAAAGAATGGAAGGCAATTAACACATATTAACTGCTCATTACCAGTTTGGCACTGGAAGTATTAACCAGACACATTATTTTTTTTTGTATAATGTAGAAATAATCAAAAAGCAATCTTACCAGCTGTCAAATTAATCAGGTTTCATAATAGTCACCTACAAAATAGATGTCAGCATGTTTTAGAATGTTCGTTTTAACTTAGGGATAGTTCTATATTTCTGACAGCAACCATATTTTATCTTATTTTGTGGGCTAATTGTTAGGCTATGTATTTTTCAAAATCATATAAGTAGGTGAGATTTTATTGTATTTTATTCCTTGGTGTAAGTTTTATTTAAACTCGTTTTTATAGTGTTTTAAAAATAAAATATGGAGAAATAATGTTTATTTTTACATTTTCTACAATATACAATTAAATTTGAACCCAACAGATTTTGTGTTCTTGTTTTATTTGCCTTTAAGCCTCTAGATTTCATTAATTTTTAACATAAATAACATTATAAAACATCATGCTATTCTAGAAAATTCCATTTATTTCTACTAAGATTGAATCATTTTTAGTTCAAAACATGATAATTGTGGTACTGAGGAAAGAATCAAATAGAGCCAAACAACAAATATATTTAGCATAAATCCTAAGATCAAAATGGGCTAAAGTTTTGTAGCATATAAAATCCTTGTAATACATCAAGAAGTTCAGAAACACTGTTGTTGAATGTTAGATTTGCATACTTAGGGAAGAAATTGGTAATCTGGGATTTGTTCAAACTACTGAAATATATAGGCTGATTGGAAGCAGAGATGAAATAAATATGTATATTTATTTAATTTATAAAATAATAAATATGGTTTCACTAAACAAGCTAAAGTATCACAGTACATTAGCAATTAAAAGCTAGATACAATAATCAGATTGAAAATGCCAATTGTTTTTTATTAACTTCTAAATTTTGTTTTCCCAAATGCTTATTCGATTTTTTAACTGAAATACATATTTTCCTATAGAAAGTATGTTGAGATTATGATTTACTATCTTAAGACTCTAAAGTATTCCTTTAAGTATAAAATGATAAATTATAACTTCAATTTTTCCTGTCACACCCTGCTATCTATTTTTATTTTCAGGAAAATATATTTTGAATTCAAGTAACATGAGATCAAATATAAAATCTGTTTAGAATGAAGAAATAGTAACAGCAATTACATCTATTAATGTTTGTTCCTGGCTTATTACATTTCAAGCTTTTAGCAAGTGATTCTCAGGATAATAGTTTTTATCTTTACACCAACCTTGTGATTTAGGCAACATTATTTCTATCTTAAAAATAGCAATAAATACTGGAGCAATGTACTTTCAACTAACTATCCCAAGTTAGTATAGTTGGGTATATGGATCTGTGGATTGAACAGAATACAAGATTGCAAGAGGAAATAGAACTGTTATACAGAACTGCAATTTGACTATGCAGGTGCAGAGTGTGAGTGTGTGTGTGCGCATGCCTGAGGGTATTATGTGTTGACATTGGTAGGGAGGGAGAATGTGACTCTGTGATAGAACTGAATTTTCTTTGAAGCAATATCTACAAATAATGTTTGCAACAAATCAGCTTTTCAGTGTTGCATAAATAAAAGGCCTATATATTTTGAGTAACCAGGAATTTTTCAACTTAAAATAAGGATATCTTTTTGACTAAAAGTGTGATGTAAAAATCAAGGTCTATTCATGTGTAGGACTGAAATGCATTTTGAAGAATTTGTCATCATTATTCACTACTGTAGTGGTATTTCTTTGTAATGAAACAGTAAATACTGTTCCTTAAAGAACAGTTGCTCCAGGTAAATGTCATATCCACGAAAACTTCTTTTGATGTATCTGCTAAATGTCCTGTTTTTCTGTGCAGCGTAAGCTATCCCCACACTTCTTATTTGCTGCTTAAGTTCACAGCTGGTCCATGCAAAATAAGCCATTTTGTAGTCCATCTGTTGTAAAAGAGGGATTTGTAAAAGTGTACAGCTTAGATCAGTATTGCTTTATCACTAGAGTTGCAGTTTCTAAATAGATTTCAAAAATAATGATGTTCAGTTTCTACTTTTAGATACCAGTGAGATAACACCTGTCTAGACAGATGGTCTCTGGGCTGTGAAACTAAAGACAGCTGAGAAGCAAAAAAAAAAAAAAAAAAAAAAAAAAAAAATCAAGTTGGAGACTAGTGTGAAACCATTAGTATCTCTTGTGGGAACCTTTTAGATCCTGAAAAACACTTTCTACTAAAGACTTATGAGAAACTTAAGTATGATATAAATATGAGGTATAAATAAAGATAATTGAGAGAAAAATATTTGCATGAAGGTGACACATTGTTTTATTCAGACAAAATTCATGGATCAAGCAATGAATATTTTACATTAAACATTTGAGAAATACAGCTTTCTTCCCTTAGAGTAAAGCAGCAGTTAGCAGTAGTTTTTGTTTGCTGCAAAATCAGACTAAAAAGCCTCCTAGGAAAGAACTGTTTTATTTTTCACCTAATTGGCTGTCTCCTGTTGTGCAGGTGACCCTGTCACAAAGTCTTCAGCTCTATCAACCTCTAGTGTTGTGGTCTACGTAAGTGGAAAATTAGTTCTGGTTACCTCAAGGAAAGAAAGCAGACTTCCAACCTACACTGCCCTGATTACACCACCTTTCATGGCTTGCTTTGTCAAATACGTCACTCTGCAAGTTTAATACCTGCTGCTTTGGGAATAATACCACACACATTAGGGAAATTCATCTAGTCTAATCCAATCTACCAGCCTAAAGATTCATCAACAAAAGAAGTCAGTATATATTTCTGTGATGAAAATGTCTAATTCTCTCAATATTATTGAAGACATGAATGATAAATGTGTTAGATCTGGCCTGTTAAATGCTGCTTAATTATTTACTTGCAGAAGAATTTATTTACTTGTCCCTAAGGTACCTAAAGGGTAAATGAGGTAGACAAGATTTCTTATTTTTTAACAGAACCTATTTCACAAGACATTTCACTCAGAAAATGTACGATGGTAAATTAACATATTTGGTATATTTTGAGCATTTGGTATACAACACTGACATACTTTATTGCACTAAAATGGTAATGACTATAAATAGTTCCTTTATTTAGTTATGTTGATTTTAAAATCTTATCTCCTTCCTTTCCTAGATTTTCTGGATATGGAAGCAAAAGCATTGTTAATAAGCTGGACAATCCAGAAGAAATAAATATATTTCTGTATCCATATGATTTACCAAATTTGAATCATGAAGACAAAGAAAATACAAATAATACAAAAGGCAAGAGAGAGTTGAATTCCTAAAAAAGAAAAGCCCATGATTGATGGCTTTGCTGCTGAATTCTACTAAGCTTTTAAAGAACTAATTCCAATTATTCTTAAACTATACAAAATAATTGAAAGGCAGGTAACTCTCCCGAACTCTTTCACAAGGCCAGCACCATTCAAGTTTCATTTTTAACAACAATTTGTTGTTGATGTTGTTGTTGTTGTTGTTGTTGTTGTTGTTGTTGTGATCGATGTGGCTGTTACGAAATGATGTCAATCCGAAAAACAGTAATATTATCTCAACCTCAAACAGCCTGTATCTCATGCAATAAGATATTGTGAAGTAACCAATGATATGAGGCAGATTGCTTATGATCTACATCAAAGAATTGTAAAACCTAATGTACTTGTAAGGCTCCATGATACTTGGTAATGGAGAGGGAGAGCAGAGAAATCCTACATCACCCTAGAAGGTGTGGGGAAGACGGGAAATATAACCTATCCGGATCATAACTGGTAACTCATAGACAACAGACTCGAATTAGCATTAGACAATAGCAAAACTACAAAGGCATATGGGGGAATCAGGAGTAATCCTAACAACCTCTTAACAGGAGGTCATATGCATAGAGCAGGGAGGGGACCCCAGAGTGGAGCAGGAGGAGGCTTGTATCCCAATCCTGAAGACTCCTGGATCCTCACCAAGGACTATTAGTATGAGCACCGAGGACTACATCCCTACTGCCAAGGAGACCACGGGGAATTGGAGTGCCTTCAGAGACCAAAAACTATGAGGTCACCCACCTCCATTTGGATCTACCACATGGGATGGAAGAAGCCCAAATCCTGCCTTGCAGGATCCAAGGTCATTGGAACAACAACCAGGATCCCTGAGCAGTCCGCAGAAACAGAAGAACAGTAAACATCCTTAGGGACTAGGGAGAGGAGCTTTCTCTGGTCCTTGCTTGCTTCCAATTTTGGGTCCCCACCCCCTCTCGTAATAACCATCAGGAGCACTCCAGAAACCCCTGAAAACAAACAAACAAACAAACAAACAAAACTAGAATAGATAGACAGAGAACAACAAGGAAAGCTTAGAAACAGACAGGAAACGGTCAGCGGGGATGCACTTATAACTCACTGGGTGGGACACAAAGATTAGTTACTCCTCACTGGGGTATGGAAGATTTCTCTGCACACCCCTCCTAAACATGCTCACCTAAACTGTTGACATATATCCTGTTAGAATTATAGAGTTAGACCACCCGAAAAACAGCCAGGTTCAGCGAAAACATGCTTCAATGCTGTAAACTGCTAAAGACTAAAATTAAAATAGGCATGAGACAGCTGAACAGGTTATTCCTTCACCTTGCAGCACCAACGTCCTATATAGGCACTGCCCATATGGGAAGGCTCTACAACTGGCTGATCTATTTGTGATTCGGCTCCCTGATAATGGACAGGAAATGCATTGAAGAATGACCCAAGTTCTTGGGTTCTTGCACCCATGTCGGAGATCTGGAAGCAGCTCCTGGCTCTCAGCTTCAAAACGCCTCAGCTTTAAAATGCCTCAGCTCCAGCCACTGTGGCCATTTGTGGAGTGAACTACTGTATGGAAAATTTTTCTCTTTCAAGTAGAACAAATAACAAAAATCTTCAAAAAAGAGAGAGAGAAAATATTTTATTTGTTCGTTCACTCCCCAAATGACCACAATGGCTGGGTAGGAGCCCAGCTGGTTTAGGAGCCCATACTTCTGGGACATCTGTCACTGCTTTCTCAGTCACCTGAGCAGAAAGCTGGATCAGAAACAGAGTAACCCAGACAGGAACTGGAATTTATAGCAGATGCCAGTGTTGGAGGTTGTGGCTTAACCTACTACGCCACAATGCTGACCACCAAATTAAGAATAACAGTGTGCTTAAAGTAGTTTCCAAATAATTACCTAAAAAAGTAAATTAGTAATGACTAACAAGTTTGCCATATAACAACCCTGTCTAAAAACATCTGTTTTCAAATATTACAACTGCAAATAAAATCAGTAAAAAATAATTTATACTTGCTTATTGAACTGATTTTAAAACCTTCTCGTGTTTTCTATAGGAAATCATCCAAGTGATGCACATGTATAGTAAAGAAGGCACAGAAAAGAAAACCACTGGGTCCTATTTCCAGACCTGAGAGATTGGACAAGTCATTAAAATAGCAATACATTTCACTGCTTATGTTTCCTGCTATGAGGAACTGCTCTGCTAACAAGGGGCTTGAACCTGTGTGTTTAAATTTACTTTAAATCTGCATAATAGTGAGTAAACTTATGATATTAGTATATTCTTCATATTTTAGCTAAAAGGAAGCACTTATTTAAATATTTTTCTTCCATGGATACTTATTTTAAATCACTGATCCATTAAATTCATGAATGTCATGCATTTCATTTTTCCTGAAACAGAAGCATTGGCTATTGTCACCATTTTACTGTTTCATCACCGGAACATTCTATCATACCAAAAAGTAATTGCATAGAAATGAATAAATTTTATTCTAAATTAGGCATTTTTTAACTAATTCTAACAGGTTCTTATTCAAGGCCAATTATTTTTCAAAACCAATGAACTTTAATGTATAGTAAGATATTTTTTATCACATTATTTCCACAGTTGGACACATTTATTTGACCAATACATATTTTCAAAGTAACAAAAGCACTTCCACAGAAATTATTGCAAGATGGTAATTCAACTAAAGCATCCCTCTGTAGCCATTCATGTAAATTAAAGGCAATTTAAATATTGATCCTATTAGAACAAAACAGAACGAATAGATTTGTATCATAGTTACACCAACAAATTTAAAATAAAATAAAGGAAAAAGTAAAAAGATCTGTCTATATGTTGAAAGACTATGAAGAACGTTTTGAAGGACCATATTGTGTTTTCAGTAAATTATTTTAGCTTTGTCACTGTCCAAAATAAAAAGTCTTGACCTCAATCCACTTATAGAATCAAACCCAAAACATTTAGTTTGTTATTGAAATACTTACCCAAATTCAGTTTTATTTATTAATTCACTCATTTTTCACTTTTATGCATCTGAAATATATGCATTTCAGTTTCACCAAATACCTATTTATATGCATACTTATTTATATTTATACACAGCCTATACTTCCTTAACTAACATAACACTAACGTACTCTTAAGTTTCATATTTTCATCATGATAGTCAGCTTTTATTCTTTTGTGATATTGCACTTATCACTTACATTTATCACAATAAATAATAGCCTCACTTAGGCCCTTGCATACACTGGTAATTTTCCTATAATCATGTAACTGTAATGACCTGCACTCTCAAAACAGGTAAGCAGACTGGGTGAGGATCTCTCACCATTTTGTTTTTGAGGAAAGTGCGCATAATCTCTCATTTGCAAAGGTAAGAACAAAAGCTTGAAATGCATTGCTTGGGATAGGAGTAAGAGTCAAAGCGGAGGATCCTGAATAACTACTAGAATGTATCAGGTCTGTCAGTTCCCAAGCCAAGGGTCTAGATGGATGAGAGATCACTTTGTTTTATAATATCATATTTTGAAAAAGTCTATTTTATTAATCTAGCATAAACTATACTTAGAATAATATTTATAATATGAATAATTGTAGGCACTTATGCATGTCACACTACAAAGTATAAACAATTTACTTTTACTTGAATATGAGTATCCTTTCTCATACTAAAGATCAGCATAGTACTTGTCTATACACACTTTTAGTGTACTAACACTGAGACACTTGTAAATATTCAAATAAGATGCTAAAATAAAACTTCTGTGATTTTTCTACCCACCCATGGCATTTTCCCTTAGTATCTGATATATGCTTGGTTGAGAGAAGCAACTACTTCCTTTTTCATTAATAACACTGTCATTATGATTCTGTCAATGATGTTATTGTTGTATGACTGTCTTCCACTATGACTTTGAATGCCCAAACTATTGTGTTTTTCAAAGATATCAGTATAAGTCTTATTCTGATGATCACAGTTGTGCTCTAATCACTGACTTTATTAAAACTTAAAAATTGTCAGCTGTTGCATGAAATGTTTTTCCTGTATCAAAATAGCCATCACATTATTTATCTACTTGCATTCTCAATATCTCTAGTTAAGTTCCAAAGAAGTAGCTCTTGAAACTGCTATTTCAAAATTACATGTAATTAGTTACCCATTAAATTATACATGGGTACTTCTACTAACATTAATGATATATTAACGAAATTAATCAATAATATATTATATTAACAATGTATTATCTTTCTGGTTATTTTGGTGATTATTATAGATACTAGTAAACAAAGATTACTTATTTCTGTAGTTATTTGACACATATTGACAAAATAAATTTTTTTATGTTTATTTGAGAGGCCAAGTTATAAAGAGATCTTTCATCTGCTACTTAATGCTTGAGACTAGGTCTTCCACAGCCAAATCTTCCACAAGAGGGAAGGGGCTGCTGCCTTTCAGAGCGGAAAGAAGCTGGGATGGGGAAAATTGCTGGGACTCAACCCTCCTGCACTGGTATGTGACACAAACGTACCAGTCTGCCAAGCAGTAAATTAGCCACCAAGACAAACACATCCAATGTGACACAAAATCTTAAAGGTGATGGAAAGAGATATGAAGTTGTATTTTTAAAGATAAATAGCTATATTAACAGTATCTAATTGAGTAAAGTGTATTCATGTCAAAATGTTTCCACTCAACAATTAAATCATATTATATATACATATATCAATATGTTGTTTCTAAGTGATATATAGTAAGTAAAGTTCTTCAAAGAGTGATGGAGTATGTGACCCTCTAGCATTAAAACCATGTGGCGGGCCCCATGCAATGGTCTAGCTGCTGAAGTCCTCGTCTTAAACACACCAGAATCCTATATGGGCGCCGGCTCTAGTCTCGGCAGCTCCACTTCCCATCCAGCTCCCTGCTTGTGGTCTGGGAAAGCAGTCGAGGACAGCCCAAAGCCTTGGGACCCTGCACCCATATGGGAGACCTGGAGGAGGTTCCTGGTTCCCAGTGATTGGCATAGCACCAGCCATTGCGGTCACTTGGGCAGTGAAACATCGGATGGAAGATCTTCCTCTCTGTCTCTCCTCCTCTCTGTATATCTGACTTTGCAATAAAAAAAAAAAAAATCTTAAAAAAAAAACATGTGGCACAGAAATAACCCTGATTTGAATATCAGAGAATAATACAAATCATCAAATTACCTGTGCCTCAAATTCCACATAATGATAATTGTACTTGCCCTGGCCTAAATTGCCCTAAATTGTCTCACTTGACAGAAAACAAAAAATAGAGTAATATAAACAAAATATTTATATTACATAAAGTGCTATAATATATAAAAGATATTATAATACAGAATATATAATATATAAAATAGATTATAATATATGAAATGTAAAGTGCTACAATAATCATAGTTTTAATTTAACTTTAAAAAAGCTGTCATTTGACACTGATTTTCTCACATTTGTTACCTTCATGCTGTCACTGGATTATTTTTCTGACATTCTGTGATGTAAATTTAGCTGGCATCCACCCGTTTCAATACTGGTTACATTTAGTTTCACCAGGAAAAAGCTTGTCATAAGTGAACTGAAGAGCTACATGTTTATAACAAATCAACACTATATTTTAAAAAATTAATTTAAAAAGGCAGAAGCAATACATACTTAATCTTCTGATACACTGCCAGGAACATATCAGGGACCACCTACTGCTTTATGTTCATTTTTTCCCCAACCTCTGCATACCTTTCTGTAGTTTCTTGCAATCTTGACTAAAGAGGATATCTTAAATTCTTAGTTTCGAGTCTGTTCCTTTATTTTAATATGTTCTAATAAAACTAAATTTGGAAATAAACAAGATTTATAATGAGTTAATCTAATTGTGTCTGTTGTAGATGCTTGCTAAGTATAAAGTATAAAAATCTTGTTTCTATTTACACACAATTCAGAAAACAATGGATAAAATCTCTGGAATTATTGTTATGATAATTCTGTCATTCAAACATCTGTTATTTCCTATGATTCTTAGAAGATTCCTGGTTGCTCTACTTCTAATCCAGCTCCCTACTAATGTGCCTGGGAAAGCAGTAAGTAAAGAACTAAAAATAATTCTTAATCGTGCAGCTAGAGACAATATAAAAATACATATATATTTTTTTTGCAAATGAGACGGCACATCAAATTTTATTGCAATCAAACATTTCAAGACCAAACTATCTTATTCCCCAAATCATGCAAATAAATGCCCAATGTTTTCATTATCAAAATGATTGGTATAGAAGTCTTAGGACAATGTGTACACTATATAGAATTACTGGCAAAGGTAGTATAAAGGGATTGTCCCTCAAATGCCTCTACATCAGAAGACATTTCCGTCTTCGGACGTTCTAAGGCTTCCCTTCAGTACCACAGCAGAATGGGCAGCTACCTTCCAGTGGATCAGCTGAGTCACCCAGTATGTTTGTAAGATTGAGGTGTTTGCCTTTTTTTTAAATCTGAGATTTCAAGTAGTTCTTCAGGGATCTCAGCTTGGTGCGCCTTTCTCTCTGGCCATCCATCTGTCCGCTGGTCTTAAACTTATATGCTACTAATGCAAGACTGATTGGACCGTGCCTTAGTGGATATCTTTGCTTCGGAGGGTCAAGCGTAAGAGCATCAAGATCCCACGAGAGCATCTCTGGCTCGTCAAGTTTCCCCAAACACTCTGGGTTCCATTCTGACTTGAAGCCCAAGGATGGCTCCATAGCAGGTGCTTGGGTCTCGGGCAGAGGAGTGCTGGAGTCCATGGCGACACTTGAGCAAGCCCAGAAAGACACTCAAAAATACGTACATTATATACAATATAATATTACATATTATAAATATATTATATATTATATAAGTATAAAATATATATTTTAAACATCAAGAAGAAAAATGATAGCATGTTATTTAATAGTATTCTAATTTATTTCATAATGTATAAGAATTATCTTTTTCATGAATTCATGGTATTCCATAGTTAAGTTACTGTATATTTTTGAATGGCTCTAATTTTTCAAATAGTATAAATGCCATCTCAGTGAACTTGCTTTCCATTTTCAATGTAATATTTTATAAGTGGAATTAATCAAAATGAATTTAACAATTTGGAAGTCAAAATAATCTTATTTTATTAAAACTACTCATAAACATAAGAAATTAAATTTTTATTAAAAATGTCTTCTTGTAGGTTATATTAATTTTGACATTTAGGAAAAACAGGGCACTTTGATATTAAATCTTTCTGTTGCTTTCAAGTGCCATTATGTTTTTGAATTACTTATTAGAGAGTCATTGATTCTTATCTGAAGTGAACTATCCATTAGCTTTTCTAAGGTTATCTCTAAAATTAGTCATACTGATAACACTTTTAGAAATCACACATCAAATATTGAAGAAGCCAGAAAAAGGTTATGGTTTTTTAAATAAATCACTGTGTTAAACCCAAAACCCTTTTCTTTCTCATTTATGAGTTACATTTGTATTGATGAATTTGAGATGAAAATTTATTATTCATACATCATTTATCATATTCTGAGCACATCATACTATAAAGTGTTATGATGTCATAATAAAAAGTGTTCTGTTTTGGATTACACTAAACTAACCTTAGAGAAAAAGAAATTGAGATTTGGTGTATGAACACTCTGATGAAGGTCATCAGGCTAGTGGTATCAGTATGCCCTCGGAGGCTGAGTACTCTGAGGTCATCCACCCCCAACCGGAGCTTCCGCAGGGGATGGAAGAAGTCCAAACACTACCGTGCAGAAACCAACGTCATCGGAAAGACAACCAGAAGTCCTGAGCGGTCCGCAGAAACAGAAGAACAATAAATGTCCTTCGGGACCAGGGAGGAGAGCTTTCTCTGGTCTGAGCCTGGCTCCAACTCTGGACCCCCACCCTCCCTCGCAATGACCATCGGGATCGCTTCGAAAACCCCTCACAGCAAACAATCATACAAACTAAAAAAAACCTAAAATAAATAGACAAACAACAGAACGTAGAGCTTGAAATCTGACAGGAAACAGCTGGCGTGGATTGGTTCATGCCTCGCTGGGTGGGACACAAAGATTAATTACTCCTCACCATGGTGTTGAGGATTTTCCTGCACACCACCCCCCCCAAAAATGTTCTGCACCTTAATTGTCAACAATTGTCTTGTTAGAGTTACAAGCCAGTCTAGATTATCCTAAAATCTGCCAAGATCAGCAAAATTATACTTCAACACAACAAATGGCTAAATACTCAAATGAAATAGACACGAGGCAGCTGAATGGTACCTTATAGCCATTTTAAGGTATATAGCAGTCAGTCCTGTATATAAACTAAAACTGAAATGTCAATGAGCTAATCATAGGTTGTGGTTAGGACTTTCTTTTTTTTTTTAACATACTGGTTACTCAAAACCATGTCAATTCCATAATATTGCAAATTGCTGTTGATGTTATATTGGGACTCCTAATTGACTGGGATGATATTCTACCAGCTCTAACTTCGGACCAGAAATGGTCTCCCCAAGAAACTGTTCAACCCATCTGGACAATAAGTAGCTGGACTTAATGCTTGGTATACGTTTGCAAGGAAAGAATCTTGATTGAATTTGAACTGTAATACTGCATCAAGGTGGAGGAATCCACCAGGGGGAGGGGAGGGAGAGGGGTGGGGGGATTCCCAGAGCCTATGAAACTGTCACATAATGCAAAATAATTAATAATAATAATAAAAAACCTTTTCCCTGTTCTGCTTTGTATCCTGCAGTGCTGACCACTGCAAGCCATCCTGCTCAAGCTCTGCTGTCAAACAGCTTTTAGCCAAGGGAGTGCCAACAGATTGCTGAATAACAAAACCCAAGATGAACGGAAGCTTCCCCTCTGCTCTGAGCATTGTCTCTAGGAAGTGATGCACACCTTCTGTTACCTGCACCCCAGACACTCACTGATGGACGCAGGCACCACAAAGCCGACTCACTACTGTTGCAGCTGCCACTGGTTTCCCCTGATGTTGGGTTCTGTGACATCCTGTTTACCCTGGAGCCTTGTTGGGCTTAAAGCTTCATATTCTGAATTGCTAGCTTTTTCTTCATTCTTTGTGATTTTCTGGTCCAACTCTTTGGAACTCAATATGATTTTGAAACCAAGGAACTATTAGAAATGGAGGCCTTGTCCTGAATAGACCCAAAACTGGGGCCAGTAATCCAATCCTAGTCTACCTAAGTACAAGCCATACAAGTTTTCTACTTTATCATTTAAGCATTTCTATGGTGTTGCCAATCTTATAGCAAATAGGGAATTAAATTATATAATAGCCACAGATTATAACTTGAGGAATTATTTGGCTAGTCTATAAAGCCTTCAGAATAGAAAGGTAGGCACATGTGGAATACTCAAATATTACATTGTTATTTCCTTTGCATAGGCTTTCTATGTTTTATTTCCTACATCTCTTGTGAAAACAGGAATCTTTTAAGAACATAGAGGTTTCTTCTAGTCAGCCAAATATGTCAGAAATCACCTCTGATGAACTTTGGATAGGATAATTAAATATACACATTTCACACTATGGGATACATGGGTTTTGTTTTCTTGATATTATTAAGTCGGCTATCATTATCACTTGGTTTTCCTGTGGAAAAAAATCTGATATGCAAATAATTTTAGAATTTCATCAGTTTCTTTGCTGATCTGACATTGATTAATAATTAATAAGCCATAGGTGTTACTGCAGCTGTGAGCAGAGAGTGCTGAGGAAACTGTACAATGCGATAAATCATTTTCCTTCTTTTCCTGTGCCTCCTCCCAGCCTTTTGTTCTATAACCACAACAGGCACCCACTAACTTCCTCGGACTGTAGTCTAGTCTTTCAGAGTAGTAAGACATCCCATATAAATAGAAAATTGTATTTGTATTAAAAAGACCAGAAATGATTTTTGATATAAGCAAACATCCCTGTTTCCTCTTTTACATAATTGAAATGACATATCAATGTACATAATATTTGTGGAAGTGAGCTCTCTTAATCTGTTAGTATTATCTAATAAAAATAATTACCATGGATAAAATATTTATTGGATGCTTATTTTCCAAGATTAGATTCCCATGATATAATCGAGATTTTTTAAAAAATGTTGCCATAGCCTGAGGTACATTCCTAATATGCAATAGTAATATTCTGGCATTTCCTGATTTTTTGGTTATGGAAAATTCATTGAAGATATGCATTAAATCAACACTAATCACCTGGGATACCTCTTACGTAAACATATTATGACACATGTTAAACTAGACCATATATTTCTTGACTTTCAAACCTGCTTTATACTCAAGAGCAGAAGCTAAGATGTAAAATGTAAATGCTTATTCTAACTAAAAATAGTACATATATCTAAACTTGTATAGAGCTTTATCATTTATCTAAATTATAATTTATATTTAAAAATTCTAAAAATGCTAGAGCAAGTAATAATGAGGTATCTATCATTAACTGATAGCTCTTTATTTTTTTGATGTTACCTGTTCTACTTCAGCAATAATATATACTCCAATTTTTCAAAAGCAAGCAATGATTCTTGCAGTCAGAGACTGAGTTTTGACTTTGCCATTTATTAGCCATTAATCTCCTGGAAAGTCATGGAAATGTTCTTTGCTTACATATTATCATATAATCAATGAAAACTCTGATAGTCCTTATGTTATATGAATAGAGTGTTCAAAAGAATAAATAAGTTTATGAATCTCTACTTATTACATACAATGACCAAAGGAACATGATGCTAGGTAAAAATATTTATAAAGCAATTAATAAGATTTTTGCGGTCACTAAAGCTGGCATCTTATAATGTTGTATTATTTTTAATATGTTAGATAAAACTACAGTAGTTTTCAATGATAGCATCGAAACTACAGATTCAAAAGAAAAGACCAGTTGCATTAAATATAAATTCAATTTTACCTCATGAATATATTTATATTCTGTGAGATTTTGCAGTCTGATGAATTAAGTTGGATTTTGAACACATTTTATTCCTTAAGTGTAACATGTTACATTCAATTTTTTTTCCTCTTTTTTTATGGAATTTCATTTTATGATACAGTTTCATAGGCTCTGAGGTTCCCCCAACACCTCCCCGTACCCTCCCCCCATGGTGGATTCCTCCACCTTGTTGCAGTATTATAGTTCAAATCCAGTCATGATTCTTTCATTGCAAGCATGTACTATGCATAGAGTCCAGCATCTTATTGTCCAGATGAATTCAACAGTTTCTTGGGGAGACCATCTCTGGTCTAAAAGCAGAGCTGGCTGAATATCGTCCTGACCAATTAAAAGCCATAACACAACATCAACAACAATTTATAACATTGTGGAGTTAATCGGCATGGTATTGAGTGACCAATATGTTAGAACATGCAAGTTCTTAACCACATCCTGTGACTACTTCATTGACATTTCAATTTTAGTTTATACACAGAACCGGCCGCTATACACCTTAAAATGGCTATAAAGTACTATTCAGCTGTCTCGTTTCTATTTTCATTTTAATATTTAGCAGTTTATAGTGTTGAAGCATGATTTTTACTGAACTTGGCAAATTTTAGGATAGTCCAAACTGGCTTATAACTGTGACAAGACATATGTCAACAGCTGAAGTGCAGAACAGTTTTATGAGGGGTGTGCAGAGAAATCTTCAATATCCCAGTAAGGATTAACTTATTTTTGTGTCCTACCTAGTAAGGTAGAGTTACATTCAATTTTAAAATTAGATTATTAAAATTGTTTCATTAACCAAGTATGTTCACAGAATTTTTTGTATGACCTTTTCTGATATCCATCTTCGAGACTAACAGCTATATAATGCAGTTTTTTCTGCATTAATTCTAAGCTTTGAAATTAAAATTGAGTAGAAAACTGATACAGATTGATTCCATAACCCAACTGAACATTTTTTTTAAGTCAACACTTTAAATGGAAACATGTGACTAAATTCTGGCTTTCTCCATTCTAATAGAGTGGGAGAGAATGTTGATATTGTTAGAAAGATGCACCAAAGGACAGTGAAATACGCTAGAAACTGGGGACCTACAGTAGTTACAGGTACTTAAAAAAATCCAATATCCTGCAAGTGACACATGCATTCCTTACTAACCGCACACTAAAACAACACAGAAGAGTCTAGAACTTGAGTCAAAGAGAAATGATAAGAGTCAAAAGCAAGAAAGCTCCCTTGACTCAATTTGTTAAAAACATTTTTTTGAAAGGCAAAGTAAAAGAGAGTAAGACATACACACACACACACATGGAGATGGGGAGGAATGGAGAGAGAAATTTATTTTGTTGTTTTACTCTTGAAATACTCCTAGCAACCAAGATTAGGCTAGGTCAAAGTCAGGCACCTAGAACTCTATTTGGGTCTCCTTCATGACTTACACAACACAGATACTTAGGCTATCAACTGGGACATTCCCAAGTGCTTCAGCAGGAACCTTGATTAAAAATAACCAAGACTTGGAATACAGAATGCAGGGCTCTAAGAGGCAGCTTAACTTGCTGCTAAACACTGCCGACACCAATTTTTAATATATTGATCATTTATTGTAATATTTATAAACTTGTCATGGAGAATGAGAAAATGTAGTGATAAAAGCACCCATAATCACACAATCTAGAATTTACCACTGTTAATAATTTGACATAGTCCTTTTGATACCATTTATATAGTACATAAAATCATACTACATATACCATGCCATGTTTCACTGTGTTACTCAGATTTTATTTAGTTATTATTTTACCAAAGCTCTTCCTAAATATTACAAATAAGGTAACGTAAATTTGGAACAACATGCACCATACTTAATTATATTTTATACCTTCCCTTTTGAAAAAAAATCTGCAAATGTCTCTTTTGTTTATTTATTTTTGAAAACTAAACTCTAGAGCAAGAGAAACAGGATATGAAATTTAAAGGCCTGTTAATTCGCTATTGCGTAATTTGTTGCATATACATTCTTTGCACTGGAAGTAAAAGGGTCTCTATCTAGGGCACTGCGCTCTTTTTTTTTTTAATTTATTTTATTTTGTTTTTTGTTTTTTATTATTTATTATTTTTAATTCATTAATTACATTGTATTATGTGACACAGTTTCATAGGTACTTGGGTTCTCCCCACCCCTCCCCAAACCCTCCCACCATGGTGGATTCCTCCACCTTGTTGCATAACCACAGCTCAAGTTCAGTTGAGATTCCCCCATTGCAAGCATATACCAAACACAGAGTCCAGCATCTTATTGTCCAGTCAAGTTCAACGGCTTCTTAGGTATACCCTTTCTGGTCTGAAGACAGAGCTAGCAGAGTATCATCCCAGTCAACTGAAAGCTCCAACATACCATCAGCAAAAATTTACATCAAGACTAAAATTGAAATGTAAGTGAGGTGGTCACAGAAGGTGGCTAGGGACTCGCATTTACTTTTACTCATTACTATGTCAATTTATTTTATTTTATTGTATAGTTGTTGACAATCTTTACATAGGTAATTATGGTTAACAAAAAAAAAGGTTCAGGGGGTATAGGGAAGTGGGTAAGACTATTATGTCCATATTGTTTCCATCGTGTATCTGAGGTAAAGGGGGATATTGAGGAAGAAGCCCCACCCAGTTTCCCGCCCACTCCAAGTCCCAGATGTGGGGCATGCTCTGAGATATTTGCTCAAGTGGTTTTAATAGTTCTCCAGTTATGAATCACTGCCAGTTTCGCTCGATGAGGTCATCCACTGATTGATATGGTCCATCATAAAGTCTCTGTTTGCCCCATATTTCGCTGCCAACATATAGCTGAGATGAATGATTGACCTGTTCTGTCTTCTGTCTTTTTTTGGCTAGAGTTCTGAGTCCAGCAGTTCGACTGGGGAGATCTCCAAAGAAACTTTGATGTATTCCCAGACTAGTTTCTTGTATGTTCTAGCAAGCACAGGGCCCGGCACAGTCCATCACCCCAATCAGCTGGTGGTTTCAATTGCTGGGTTGTTTCTGTTTTCAGTCCTGAGTTGCACTGGAACCAATGGGTGTTGCAGTTTAGTCTGGTTCTGCCCAGCACATACTCGGCCCTTCAACCAGTGGGAGCTGCAGCCTAGTCGGGGCGACCCACAATAACCCCCACCAGGCCCGCCCCCTACCCTGGCTTGCCAGTATGTGTAGCAGTAGACCAGTCTGTCCCCCATCCCATTTGGCTCTTGTACTTGCCAATGGGTATTAAAGCTTAGTTCCATCTAACCAACTCAACCATCCAGACCTCACGGATGTTGTTGAGTGCCTCTCTGTCTAGCCATCCCAGCCCCCATCCTAGTTTTCATGCCCTCCCGTGGGAGCAGTAACCCAAGAGGGGGGAACCCACTATTTCCCTCCCGGGTCTCTCTCAATCCCAGTTGATGCACTCTTCGGGTGGTTCTGTGGTTTGACTTGACAGAATTAGCCCCCAGTGCCAGCTTCTGCCAGCTGATGCTGTGGCTAAGCCCTAACAACCCTCACCCACTCTAATTTATGCTTGCACCAGTAGGAACAATCAGCCCAGCCTGTCTTTTCCCTGATCTAGTCCACATGCGGCGCACAGGTGTTGTAGCCCTGCTTAGTCTGGTCTGTCCCCAAGGCAGCTCACACTCTCCAGTGGGAGTAGCTGTCCAGTGAGCGGACCAGCCCCTTAATCCCCCTGCCAGCTCTGCCCCTCCCCTCCTGGATCTCACGTGTGCTGGTTGGGTGCTGCAGTCAAATCCAGTACAGGCAACCTCACCCTGGCATTCCATAATGTGTACTGGTTTTGTCGCGACCAAACCCAGCTCAACCCACACTCTGTTCTGGTGAGCGGATTTGCCAGTGGATGACATGAACTGATTCAGCCTGGTCTGCCCCTGACCCATGCTGAATGTGTGCCAGTGGGAAACTTTCCATGGCCTATTCTGGGCTGTTCCCTATCATGCTTCTTGCGCTTACCTGCAGGGACTGTGTCCTGCCAGAGGAGTTGCCCAGGCTCCTCCATCAGAACCCCTCCCAATGCCAGATTTTACGCATACCAGGGGGTCCTTGAGCCAACCCTACTCAGTTCACCTCCTGTCCTAGTAGGAACAGTGGCTTTTCCTGGCTGGCTTTCACCCCATTCTGGTTCTTGTTGTTGGATGTTTCAGCCCAGCCCTGGCTCGTCCATACCCACATACAGCTCACACATGGCTCAGTAGGGGGTTGAGACCCAGCCTAGTCAGTTCCACATCTACCCTGGTACTCCATGACACCAGATGGTGTTGGGGTCTGAACTGGCCTGGTGCATGCAATCCCAGCCCACACTAGTGCCTCGGGTGACTACAACTGTTTCCTAGATAGAACGCAGCCCCCATTCCAGCACACGCTCCCCTTGGTGGGAACCTCAACCCAGTTAGGGTGTCCCCTTACCTTCCCAATTGGGCCTGTTCCTAGCCGTAAATCATGCAACTGCCCGTGGTTGCTCTGAGGACCAGCAGGTGCAAGAGCCTAGCTCAGTATGACCTGTGCTCCATGCTGGTTTCTAGTTTTGCTTGTAGGCTAAGGTCTGCTCAGTCCTGCCCAGTACATTCCGTTCCATTACCAATTCACACATCTTGGAGCTACTATGCCCTGCTTGTCCGACCCCCAGATTTGGACCACGTGTTCACCAGCGAGAGCTATGACTCGCCAGGGGAGTTTCCCAAGTTCCTCCCACTGCGCTCTTTCAAGGCATTTTTTGAATATTTTGTTTTTAGGGATATTAGAAGTAATGATGATTAATTATTTTGCAACATAGCACCTATGGTGATTTTTGCCGGTAGTAGCAAACATCCAACTCCATTACAATATATTATATAGAATCTTTCTGCTTTGCAAATAAAACTAAAATTAATAATTTTAAAATAAAATGAAAATTATGTGGCAAACATTGGTTGTAAAAACACATTCATTAAATTGGATGACAACTGTTATTCTTATCCTATTATATTTGGTTATTTATTTATTTGTTTGTTTATTTATTTAGAATGTTGTTTACACAGTTGAGAGGGTTCTATAACCTCTGTGGGCCTAATGAGGCAGGAAGAGGTTGGAGACATGGAGGAAGGTGGGTGAGATAAATATTTCCATTATTTTTTCTCCAGTATCTATGGGCAGGAGGGAGAGGAGGTGGGTGTTCCTTGATGCCAAACTACACTTGAATCTGAGGAATAGGAATGGCCACTTGATGTCATCATAGAGAATCTAATATTGGGAAGAATGTTTAGAGCGAGTCTCTCAAGTGATTTGATAGTTCTGAGGCATTGTTAGTTGCATTGCTCCAGGCTTGATATAAGCTTTCCAAGGTCTATTGAATGAAAAAGTCAATCTTTTTGTATCCACACACCCAGACACTTGCTGCCAAAGCCTGGCCACGAGAGTTGTCTAACTTGTTCTGATTTCCATCTTCTGACATGGAAGTCAACATCCTCTGCTGGTGTAGATGAATTATCAATCATGTTCCCTGTGTGCATCTGGGCATGCTACCCATTGCACAGGCATCAGCAACGGAGGAGGTCCAGTCCCGATACATGTCCACAAAGGTTGGACTGCATTTCTTTTCCCCTGGTGGCTAGACTTTGAGTCTAGTGGTCTCAAAACCTCAACCTGAGGTGATCTCAGATCTGTTTCTTGTGCTCATCAGCTAGTGTAGGATTTGGTTCAGTGCAACACCCACATCAGCCTACACACACACTGGTAAATGCAATTGCCTGGTCAGTCATCCCCCAGACCCATCTTCTAGACAAATTAGCAAGTGTTGCAAACTACGCCAACCCAGCCTGCAACAAACCCAGCCCTTATGCACACTAGCAGAAACTGCAGCCTAGTCAGGATGAATTCTCAATGACCAACGCCAGGCCTGACCACATCCCTGGATCCTGTTTGTGACAGAATCTGCAAGAGATTGGTCCAACACTGGCTTCATCCCATTTGAGATCCTTTCATGCATACTGCAGTTTCGCTCAATCAAACACACTATCAGATCCTGTCCACTTTTATGCCAGCAGGTGCTGTCACCTTTTCCTGTGTGGTCAACCCCCAGCCCTGGCTCTCATGCTCACCAGCAGGAGTTGCAGGCCAGCAAAGGAGTGTCTACTGTTTTATTACTATACCGAGCCTCAAGGAGTGAATCTTCTGCTTGCTAGGGTGTACTGTAGACCAACCCAACATGATTTGCACCCAGTCCTGGTGCTTGCCAGTGAATGCAAAGATCAACAGTCCAATACCTATTCTGATTTTTGGATGCACCAGCAGATGTAGTGGCCTAGTCTAGCATGGCCATTCCCCAAACCCAGCTCACATGGAGACAGATGGGTGTTTGAGCCTTGCCCAGCCTGGCACGCTTCCAGACCTGCCTCACACATATGCTGATGTGTACTGTGGACCAGCCCAGCGGGGCTCTCCTCAGCCTCAGCTCTCACACTCACCAAAAGGATCTGTGTACTAACACAGAGTTCCTCAATTCCCCTAACAGACCACTCCCAGTGCTCAACCTAGCATGACATGGCCCGCGTCCAGTCCTGGTATTCACCAATGGATTTGGGGATGGCCTACACCCATTCTTGCTCTCATTTACAGGTGCTACAGCACAGTCCCTCCTGGTCCACCTCCAAATATAGCTATGATGTGGACCAGTGGGTGCCATGACCTAGTCCAGCTCATCTAGCACACATTTTGATTCTTGTGAGTACCAGTGGGTTCTAGGGCCTAGTCCAGTCCAGCATGCCCCCAGATCCACCCCACATGCATGCCAAGATGTTCAGCTTGATCTGCCCCTGATCCTGACTCTTGTATTCACCAATGGAAACAACAGCTTAGCACTATCCCCTACTAACAGCCCCGTCTTGTGCCTGCTGCTCATTGCTCTGACTCAGCCTGTTGGTGGTTGGAGATGTCACCTAGTCCAGTCCAAGCTTTTCATGTGGACAGATGTATTAGTCTGATCAAGATGTGGCCTCTAGTTTCTCCCTTATAAACTATCTAGTCTTGGCCCCTTTATTCACTTGCAAGTGCAGTTGTCTGGTCTGTGAAATCCCCCAGAAATCATTCCACACTTGTAAATTACTCCTTGGATTGTCTTCACTCCCCCACATCCCCTAACCCCTCCTCTGGGGCATCCACAGTTCCCACATGTGCATGGGACCAGAGCAGGGCCTCCTGGTGGCATGCTGGATTCCTCTCTCTCCTTTTTTCAGCCTTTTCTTGAAAAGTTAAAAGAGCCTTGGAGCTTAATGTTTTGCTACCCCAGTTAAAAGGTGTGCTCATTTTTACACTAATTCCTACACAATACAATTTTTTGTAATACAAATTTTCTCAATTATGAAATTTTTGTTAACAAAGTATTATTGTGTAAGAAAACTTGACTTATTAAACTGTGATCATCCAAAAACAAATAGCATTAAACTAAAGATATCTAGGCATAAGCATATAGCGGTTTTATTTCAATTTGTTGGTGTTAGAAGGATCAATATGAAATGTGATGTCACCCTGAGATCAATGTTTAGATTCGCTGATTGCAACTTCTGAGAAATGCCTGTGCGATCAGTTTTTAATGTCAAGCTCAAGAGAAACTGTAAAAAGGGATATGTACCAGACTAAGCTTCCTGGGCTGATTTATAACAAACATTAAAGTTTGTGTGTTTGAGCAAATGAAGCTGAGAAACCTTTTTATACATCTGTGAGGCTTTATGGTTATTGTAGTAAGGATATTTCTTTGCTAAATTAATGTGGTGATATCTTCCCACTTAATTCTGAAGATTTCAACTCAGCAAAAGTCAATACAAATATTGAAAAGTGTGCAAGAAGGGGATTTATTTGTTTGAAAAGCTGATTTTTCCATTTCATTGTGAAATGAAGAAGAACAAGTGTTGGAGTAATTGAAAAAACTAAATGTAATTAACTGTTTTCCTCACAAATATTTAAAAGCTATTACAGGGATTTATGTTGTAGAGCAATTCACATGCATCTTGAAAGTTAAAAAAAACTTGTTTTAACACCTACTTCAGTTTCATGACCACTGTGTATATGTTGCTCCGCAAAAGAAACCTGATTTCTTAATAGGCGATAAAAAATTATAGCAAGTCTTAGGAAGGACTAATGCAGCTATACTCAAAGAAAATATTTTGCCTCAATTCATCTTATGCTCTCTAAAACTTTCAATGCTTATTTCCTGTTGCATCAAGTTCACATTATTTTCCTTTTTTGGTATTTTTTATTGTAATCATTATTTTCCATGATCCAGTTTTACAGGCATTGGGATTCCACCCCTCTTCATTTCCTCTCTTCCATCTCCATTACTCACGCCACCACTGTTTCCCTTACATTATTAAAAGATTATAGTCCTTCACCTGCAGTCCCAAGTCCATCGTTCTTCTATTTAAATTTATCATGACATTGCCAGTATAGGCAATGATGGAACATCTAGTATCATATTGTCAAGGTTTATTCAGCTGTTTCACTGGGAGTCCTCCTTTTATTCAGGAAAACTACACACTGCAAAGCATCTTCACATCCTGCTATGCTAGTCTCCTCTAATTCATAATTCATCTATAAGAATATATTTGTATACATGTTTGCCAAAATACCTATTTGTATTTTGCATGAATGTTACCTCAACATCTGCTGGCATGGATGTGAGGAGGAAGATACCCTACTCAACTTTTGATAGGCATGTAAGCTAGTGCAGCCACTATTAAAATCAATGTGGAGAGTGCTAAGAGAACCGAAAATGAGTCTACCATATGACACAGATATCCCACTCCTGGAAATATAGCCAACTGAAATGAAATCTGCAGTTGAGAAGTGACCTGAAACCCTATATTTAAAGTACCACAATCCACAAAAGCGAAGACAAAGAAACTATCTAAATACCATCAAAAGACGAATGAATAAGGAAAAATGTGGTATATCTACTCCATGGAACTACTCAGCAAGTAAAAGGAATAAAATCCTACCATTCGCAATAAAATAGTCCCAACTGGAGATCATTATACTCAGTGAAATAAGGCAAACCCAAAAGGACAAATGTCACCTTATCTTCTAACCTGTGTTTACCACATTTACAACAGCATATTTTCAATTTTTAATCAAAATATTAATCAGAATTGCAAGTTGTCTCTTCCATAGCCATTTTTCCTCTTTTTTACAGATTTCTACTCCATCACAATATCAGTTAAGTACAATTATCGTATTTCCAAATCTGTTAATCTTTGTAACATTTCTGCTTAATCAGCCAATAATGCTACAAACTTTTTCTATATACTTTTTAAAAAGTTCATTATTGCTAAGAAAAATCAGGGTATCGGCCCCTTGTTTCCTGCTAGTGGGTTGCAGCAGGATCTGATATACCGGCTTGCCATACAAATCTTCTCTCTTAGGAAGACTTAATCTGAGAATAAGGCTAGCACTGAAAGGCTGAAAGATGAAAAAAACCTCAGAAATTGATGTCACAACCAAACATCAGCTTCAAACCTCTCTCTGAGCCACTCTATTGTAAATGCTGACAGCAACAACACAGAATAAAAGTATGATACATTATTCAGATTCTTTCAAGCACCACCTGTTTTCTGGGCTTTGAATACTCTGATTTCCTTCAAGCCCACACCGATTTTTGTTATATTTTAACCATACCAAACCCCATCTTCAATATAATATTAGTTACTTCCATGTTTCTTTCTTTCCTACCAATTTTCACAGCACTTCTGGACATAATACAAAATAACATAATTTACTGCCTAGCTACTGTTAAATAGTGTAATGACACACTTTCCATTTGTCGAGCATCTTCAGGTCTCTGGTCCAATGCTACTTATGTGGAATATCAAGCGTACCAGTTCTCTGTTGGGGCCCCAGAAATGGTTCAAGGCTCGAAGAGATAACACAGACAAAGGCAATTTCTTTATTTCTGCCAAGGCTGGAATGCAGGTATTGCAAAGGGCAATAGTGGTGGAAAAGAAGCACTAATCAGATCTATTTGGGGTGGTAGAAAACTCTGAGCAATGCCTTAGAGGACAAGTGCAAGTTTACCAGGTTGACAAGGTTGATTAAGGGCTTTATAGTGAAAAAGGACAGGATGTACAGAACTGTGAAACAGTGTAACACCTTCAAGGACTTCAAGTTAATTTGTTTTGGCTTCAGGATAAACTACAAGAAGGGACGGGCTCATAAATTAATTCAGAAATAGAGGCAATGAATACATCATAAAACATTTGTATTCTGTACTTGTCCTCCAATTAAATTGTGAGGGCACATGCTTTTGTTGAACATATTCTAGAAATAGCCAAGATCACACTGATTTCTGACTCTCTGCACTTTGGGCCTCATAGATGCACATCAGCTGTCTGACAGTATGTATTGATTCTTGGGATAGATAGCATGCTCATTATATGCTACTTTATTTTTTTCAATCACAGCACCTAAAACTGTGCGTTGAATGCATATTACCACATTCAACTTCTTGGATTTCTTGTGCTCTTTAACTTGATATAGTTCGAAAATCATTGGGATGCCCTCATTTGTTTCCTCTCTGCACATGGATTAATTGCCTGCTATCATTTTGAATCTTAAGCGATTATCTTTCATATATGTCTGGTAGCTAAATACATTTCTTAAATGTTCCTCAAACAGAAGTTCACTGAAAGGCCTCTTTGAATAAAATCTCTGTGTTTAAAGGCACACAGATTGTTACTAACTCACAATAAATATCAGAATGTCTTCACTATAGTCTGCATTTCCTATTCAAGAACTATTTTTTTTAAGATAGAATCACTAAGAATTAAAAAAAAAAACTGGTAAGTCAAAGGAAAGATAAACAGCATAATGCCCGCTTAACTCATTTTTAAAAGTAATGATTACCTTTAACATACTAGTAGTTGATAATCAAATTAAAATTTAATAATGACTTTACTTATGACAGGAAAATGCTGTCATCACACACTTTCCATTGAAGAGTCATTAAAGAAGAGAAAACATGAGTCTGAATGTTGTGGGTCTGGTGGCACAGTTCCATTGTGACCATGCATCAGCAAAACTGCCAACAGTAACGTAGTTATTTTATTCCTCAGGAAGAAAGCTCAGATATTTTAAATGTATATGGCTAAAGATCACTGAGATAAGTAACTTACAAATTATATCTTGACTATACATAATGGTGCTAAGTGTGTGGAGGCTATCAGCATGTGTAATTTCTTGTTTGTAGTGATTATATTTAATATGTTAAGCTCAATGAGTTCACAAATAATTCATCTTCACAATGATTATCAAAATGCCATAATACTGTGCTTGTAATTTTTTTTGCCCCTGCAACAATGTATCACATAACTTTTACTTTAAATTTTTATCATTTGTTAAACCTGCTGTTCTGTAACAGTGTTAGTGTAACAAGATATCCCAAATGCCTTCTCCTAAATACCTGAGGTTGAGGCGTGGGTGTGCCACAGGAGGCCACATCAACTCAATACCATCACTTAGTTTTGTGAAATGCAAAATGCTAGCCCAGCTTATCCCGTCTCCTGAGTACCAAAGGAAAACAAATTGCACATAGGGCTACCAGAGTCAAACAGCTATTCCATTCTAATTGGTAAAATGTGTAAAAAATATATGATTCATTCTGTTGTAAGCTGGAAAAGAATAAAATAAGCAATTCTTTGAGGGGGTCAAAGAACTACAGACAATTCAAAGAGACAAAAATACACAATTGGACTACACTTTTCATTCACTGGAAAATACAGAACTATTTCCCCCTGGTGGTTTTCCACCAAAATCCTTCCGTTACTCTTATATGCAACCTTTGGAGAATTTCCAAATACCAAAGAAAATCAGATACTGCATATTTCATTCACTGGAAAACAACAGAAAAGTTTTCACAAGTAGTATGTCATAATACAGTACACATAGAATTTCAATTTATATTTGTGTATGTATCTTTGGTTAGGCAAACATTGGACTCACTTTTTCCTATCTTTCAATTTGGAAACACTGAGATCACTACCAGGAATTTTAGCAGTGCAATTATCTTACTATTTAGTATTCTTTGCTTCTGCACTTGGGAATATTAAGCATATTCTTTTCCTGCCAACATGAAATTTCTACTCAAAAGTACAATCCACTAAATACCACGTTAAATGAAATGAGGCAGCTCAGAAAGGCAAATAATACAGATTATCAATTATGTGTATAAGCTTAACAATTTAAAAAAATAATTTGAATAGTAATTAGTAAGGTTAGAGAAAGGTAGGAGTAGAGGAGTACAGTGAGTTTCTCTTTTTGCTGCATGAAAGGTCTTCTTACTGATTCTGTCTATTTAAATTAAAAAAAAAAAAAAAAAACATGGCTCAACACCTTCCTGCACATACTGGTACATGTTCCAGCTGCTCCACTTCCAATTCAGCCTATGAGAGCAACAGAGGATGGTTCAAGTTCCCCAGACCCTGCATCCAAAAAGGAGACCTGGAATGTGGTCCTGTTCCCAGCTTGACACTGTTATGTAAATTGACCAACAGAGACTCCACACACACTTACTAAAAGGAAGAAGCCTTACTCTGGAGGACTTCCCACTTGATATTTACTAAGGTGCTGACAGCCCTCCATGTCTGTAGTTACAAATGTACACAGGCCAGAGCAGATACATGTGCTGATTACATAGTAACAACATGGCCAAGAGTATGTGAGAAGCAACTTTGGGCCTGGCCACTGCCCTGTGAGGGCCCAAGTTGGGGTGTGTGTGTGTGTGTGTGTGTGTGTGTGTGTGCGCGCGCGGGCGCGTACCTGGCTTTACCAGGCAAGCTCATTCACACAATGTTTAGGCAATCTCTAAGCAAAGTCCTTTTCATCATTGTTGTGACTCAGGATCAGCTTAACTCTGGCCACTGTGGCCATCTGAGGAGTGAACAAGCACATGGAAGACCTTTTCTCTACTGCTTTCTGTGTAATCTGCCTTTCAAATAAAAAAAAATAAATCTTTAAAAAAGTCAAAACTCTAGAAATATCTCAACATGAAGAATTAAAGCATTATTATACAGATTTTTTGTCACAATACACTTTCATTAATAAACTCTAATGTTCCTTTCTGAACATAAAATTCTGTTTTATGACAATGTCCTTAATGGCTGTCAATATACATTTAGCAGCAAGAAGGTAATAAAAGTGCAAAGTAAATCACATTTATAGAGTATATAAAACAATTTAGGTCCCTCTGATGATGACAGAGAGGATATTTTCTCAATTTTGCTTTTGTATTTTCATAGCTTTGAGCCAGCCTCAGGTTGAAACAGTGCTTCTAATCTTACATTTCTTTTGTTTTCCTTTATCAAAATTGATTTCAACGTTTACATGAAAATTCCTCATATGAAAGCCTACTTTCACCTATAAGAGATCTAAGATGACCTCACCATAATTCGCATTTTAATCCATTGTTTAGTATGTGTGTTGAGGCAAACTTTTAACTTTTATCTGCATAAGCACATTTAATTTTTTTCCATTTATTCGTATTAAAAATAGTATTAGTTTCCCCAAGGCCTATACATTAACAGACAAACCTTTGTACTACATAGCATTTGAAATACTAATTTAAAGTGATTTTTATCACTTTCTTTACAGGAACAAAATATGATTATTCCTGTTATTAGAGAAACTTAAAGCCAATCTTTAGAGTTTATTGATACCTTGCTAGAAATGTTGTAAAAGAAATGATAATTCATAAAACTGCAGAATCTATAATAAATTTTCAACATTTTTCTGTCTTCTCCATGATAGTATTTCTTGAGCATAGAGGGGTGGTCTGGTTCTCATGTTTGATTGTAGACATCAGGTTATACAGCAAAGCAAAAAGATTGCATCATCGTCTATGGTTTACCTTTTCCCAAATACTGTAGCCCACAAAACGACCTGCCCATTGGCTGGGACATGTTCCACTGTAAGATCTGTGTTACTAAGTTTTCTTCTTTCCTGCCTTTCCTCCTCTTTTCTCTCTCCCTCTCAACCTCTCTGTGTGTGTATGTGTCCTTCCTTTCCTTTAGTAGACATTCAAAAAAGTCAAATTTAGGTGACTTTAATGATAATCCATAATTCAAAAGTTTTGCATGGGGGCAGCGATTGTGGCACAGCAGATTGAATTTCTACTTCAAGCATCTGCATCCCATATTTAGGTGCCAAGGATGGCATTCCATCTACATTCGTGATCCAGCTTTGCACTTTGTATATCTGGAAGGCACCCAAAAATTTCAAAACCAAATGAACAGACTGAAAATTGACATCTCTCTTTTTCTCTATTTCTCCTTTCACTTTCTGTTTTTCCTCTGTTTCTTTCTCTAGCTATGAAATAAATAAATATTGACGGTATAATTATACTGAAAATACACTATTTCCTGAAAATTGGTTAGGTTATTCTGTAAAATTCACACAATGGTGGGGATGGGCACTGACATGGCAATCACATTATTGTTTGGGATGCCCTCGTTCAATATCAGAGTGCCAACTTCAAGGCCTGGAAACATCTATTATGAACCAGCTTCCTGCAAATGCAAATCTCAGGAGGCAGCACGTGACATTTCATGTACTTACTCACTACTGCCCTGATAGGAGGCCTAGGAGAAATCCCATACTCCCCACTTCACCCGGCCCAGCCCTGCCTACTGCAGACATCTGGGAGAGAAAAATCAAATAAAATTGAAAACAACAATAAAAAAGCCAACATGTTGAAAATAAGCATTTGCCATAAGCAAATATTTTCAATCCAAAGAGACTACATAATCTTATAACAATCAGCAATTTGAAAAAAATTTGGTTTCCACTCAAAGAATTAACACTTAAATAAGCAGAAATTCAAACTCTAAAATTCTTTCAAGCTAGAGCCTGATGCTATAGCCTAGCAGCTGAAGTCTTCACCTTGAATGAGCCAGGATCCCATATGGTGCCGGTTACAATCCCAGCAGCCCCACTTTCCATACAGCTTCGTGCTTGTGGCCTGGGAGAGCAGGGGAGGAAGGGTTAATGTCTTGGGACCCTGCACCCATATGGGAGACCCAGAAGAAGCTCTTGGTTCCTGGCTGCTGATTGGCTCAGCTCTGGCCATTGCAGACACTTAGGGAGTGAACCAGTGGACAAAGATCTTTCTGTATCTCTTTCTCTGTAGATCTTTGTTTCCAATTTAAATAATAATAACAATAATTTTTAAAAGTACATGTGAAAATAACTTTAATAGTCTTTCTTGATCCAAACATTATATCCAAAACCAACTGATTGCTCTATTCATTTTGTAAAGCACATTTTCTTTCAAAGTAATCCTTTGTCCTAATTTCATAGACTCATGATATTTTGAGTTTATACATAATCTAATGCTGGTATATATTTTAATGTAATCACTCAGTGATCAGCTTTTCAGAATGAAACGTCATGAGATTTTAATAGGGAAAAAGCACAAATATTTTCCTAGGCATATATAGGTAAATTAAGAAAAAACAAACTGATTTCAGCCAATAGCAAAATGACAGAGTAGATACTTGATGCTCTTTGAGGCTCAGCTTCCCTTCTTGTTAATTCAACATTTGAGCACAGCATATGACACTGTGTCCATTAAAGTGCTTGGATGGTGATCGAAACCCAATAACGTCAACATCACCTTTGAGTTTACAGCATCCTGGCATATCTCAGCGACTTGACAATTTGTGGCTCACATTCTTACAAGATTTTTGAGTGACCTATGTGATCATTTCAGTTTGAGGATCAATTTGTATATTGCTATCAGTGTTCTTGGTACATTTCTATTTTCTTGCTTTTGACTCACACTTGAAATCCACTAGTGCACATAAAATCTGAGTAAAGTGTACTAGATTTGATGTAAGAAAAATAGTTTAAAATTGTTGGGATATTTTTACCTGTGAATTTCAAACATATTGAAAGTTTGAAAAATGCTGATATACAATAAAGAATATAAATATCTGATTTTACTTAATTAGCAGCATACAAAAATGTCATTTATTATCAAAGTGTATTTTCCTTATTCGTTGAACTCCTCCCCCTTTTTTAAAACATACCCATGCTTATGTTAAAACCTGAAAATAATCTGACCAATATTGGGTGTGGTTCTGTTTGGATACAGTGTCTGGAATTGCTTTTCTTCACTTTATTCTTTTCCTTACTTTTCTGCACTGGTTACACTTTTATCAAAACATTAGATAATTTAAACTAGCTTCAGTAAAAATCATTATTCCTGAGCACAGATAAAACTTTTAGAAAATAAATTTAAGAATCAAAACTCCTTTCCAAGGCAAATATCCTTGAGAGATAGGAGGAGGAGGCTTATGCAAAAAGAAGGAAGAAAATTCATCCTGTAAAAAGGCAGAATAATGCCTGACAGGAGACAGATTATGGATTAACAACCAGTCTGAAGTTCTAACGGGGGGGGGGGGGGGGGGGGAGGGGAGATCATGGCCAGGACACAGCCAAGGCAGCTCTTGACATAGCCATTTTCACACAGTGGGAGCTAAGTGGTATTAAGGAAGCCAGCTCACCAGCTGCGTAGGAAAGAGGCCGCCTAAAGAGAGAAACCAGTGTGGAAGGCTGGCAGCACAGACCTCATTAGCAGAACTGGGAGCGCTGTCCCATACACCTGAGGAAGTTAAGTGACTAATTAAATCTTTCCCTGCTGAAGCCAGGAAGCAAGCCTGAGGGCTCGGCTTTAACCCTGCTGCACTGCTGCACACCGCAGCGTTGGTGTGAGCGCTGATCTGCCAGAAGCAAAGGTTGCTGCTGGTGCGGATTACATGTTTACTAGGAAAATTCCTGGGCGATAAATAAAACTCACTGATAAGAAACTGCTGTGTACAAAAAAGAGGTCATTTTCAAAGTATCTAAATTTCTTTTTAGAATAATAACTGGGCTGGTGTGGTGATTCAAAGGAAAAAGACGCCACCATGACACTAGCGTCCCTGATGCCAGAAACCATCCCTGAGACATGTCTCAGTGGTTACATTTCTGATTGCATTCTCTGTCAGTTCCCTGAGACAGCAGTGGTAGATGCACCAAGTTTTGCATCCCTGCCACCCATCTGGGAGACCTGGATGGAGCTCCAGGCTCCTGGCTTCCACCTAGCCCAGTCCTGGTCCCTGCAGCAGGGGGAGCAGGGCATCTTCATTTCTCTCTCCAACTTTGCATTTCAAATACATACATACATACATACATACATACATAAATCTTCTAAAACTAACCAATATACCAATCAAGTTGTATAATCCAAAATAAACATTTGCTAAACACCTAATAACTAAGTATGCAAATATTAGCTAAGTACTCAAGACACTGAAGATGAATATGTAAAAACTGTTGCACTGGGTCTATAGGAGCTAAAGCTTCAGTGAAGGGGATGGACTTGCACATTAATCATCACAGCACAGTGCGATCAGTATGACAGAGCGCATTACAATAGAGCATTTGAGGAATGGATTAAGCATTACAGGATGCCAGAGCAGCCAGCAACCTAATAACTCTACTGCCAACTTTGGGGGGAAAATGAAGTAGGGTAATTTGACCTTAACTTGGTCGCTTTCTCCAATCACATTTCCCTACTTTTCCCCGAAGCCCATTTAAGTGCTGTGTGACCTCATCTGCCCTGTGATCCTGCTATACTTGGTTCATTTCTAACTGAGAATCAGATCCAGGGAAATTTCAGCATAACATATGTGTATGGTATGTCAACTATGTTAAGAAATGACCAGAAAACAGAAGTATATTTACAATGTAAAAGTCAATTTAAAAAAAACAAACTTCACTTTCCTGGGGGATCAGCTCTGAACTTCTCACTGTTCTATCAAATAATTCCACACTGATGGTTTTTCAGCTAAATCCGGCAGTAACCCTCAATCATGTCAGCTTTCTATTTCTGCTTTCAAATTAGAGTGACAATGAATCATTACCAAGTCCTGTGAATGATGCTGCTGCCTACTGACGGACAACGTCCTGGAACTAAGCTAACCAAGACAACAGTCCAGGGAAGGAAATGAGGGAGATTTTCTCTTTCATTTACTGATGACTACAGTCTCTTAGGAATTCTATGTTTTTAAAACAGACATTTCTAAGCATCAAAACTGATCTTTTCCCATTTGTTTTCTATTTACAAACTACACTCAAATATGCATGTTTCACTGCATTGTGCATGGATTTTTAGTGGATTTATCTTGTCTTCAGAGATGCATGATTTCCTACATACAATCGGGTTTTTCAGCCAACAATAACTGTGTTACGTCTTTTAATAAAAATCCCTCAGGGTGTCAGGACGAAACCTGACTTCCTGAGGAATTTGAGAATCCGCCTTTCTCTCCTACCTCTTTCACCCTGTTTTCTTGCCTGCATCCATTGCTTAAATTGTTTCAACTGTCTCTAAAAGGCTGTGCTCCCTGGCACTCTACTACTTCCAAACAAGCTGCTGCCTAGACACTGATGCCTTTGCCCTAGAGTGTCATGATCCACACTACCATCTTAGTCTTACCATGTGCACGGTCACCTTCCAAAAATGAATGAAAAAAAAAAAGATGACAGTATCCTTTATGCTATTGCATTCTATGTGTATTTTCAAATAATTACATTTGCATACTATAATTGTTTGTTGTACTTGTAGAAGACTAATCATAATAGTCATTGTGTAAATATTAAAAATCAATGCATCAGTTAGAGTATTAGAACTAGATCTTATGCTAAATTATTTTAGAAAGCACAATCTATACTCTAGTGAAGCATAAATTAAAGTCCTAAGATTAATATTTTAAAAGATCTTAGGAAATTTTTTTCTCAAATTACAAAGTTCTTGAATTGTCACTTTACATTTTTTCTTCTTGTTACTATAAATTATTTTTTTAACTTATTGTTTCTTCTTATACATGTCATTTCCTAATAAGTCACTCCTCCATATATATTCTTACATCTCAATGAAAAATAAGTGACGCCTTAGTCCATCTTCTTGTTCTTGGTTTTCTATGAAAGATTTTAGCGTTTTTCGTTAACATTGATTCTCTGCTTCATTGCACAAGACTCCATTGGCAGATGTGCCAATATTTATTTCAGGAGAACAATATATTTTTAAAGAGAAGTAATACAAAAAGTATGAGAAAAGGAGGAGCTGTATTTGGATCTGATTACCATTATAATACTGACACATTCTGTGAATGTGCATGACAAGAAGATTTAAAATACTAAAAGGATGTTTTTTAAGTGCTAATTAAAAAATTTGCAGAAGGCTCTTCCACCCATAAAGTCCCAAAAAGTTCATGCTGCTTGCATGTTAATCTGGACCTCTGGGGTTTGGGGAGACAAGATACAACCTGATGCAAATGTGGTTTATTCTGAAAAAAGAAAATGCCTATGAGAAAAATGGAACGTAAGTAGGAATAAGGTAACAAGGTCTGACACACTAAAACTTCAGTTTTATCTTTGTGTAGAAGAAAATAAGTTTACAAAATAAATCAATTTACATGTATTCCCTCCAAATCCCATTTGTCACATAGAGTATGCATCAGACCCAGTGAGGCCAGTGTGTCTGTTTGAGTTCACAAATACAGGTAGTAGGATTTCAAGAGTGTAAATAAATTACAAAATTCATGAAAGGTTTATGTTGTGATTTTTGGAATCACCTCTTAGTTTTAAATGTTACTGACATAACAAAATTTGCTGTTGATGCACTACAACAAAGAGATGGTACCATTAGCAGATAATAACATAGTAGGCAATATCTTAATGTTTTACATCCTATCAAAGACTTTAAGATACAATGGTATTTGTAGGTAATTTCTTCCTAGTTTTAAAATTGTGATTATATGCTACTTTCAAATTTCTGGAGTTCTTTCAACTTAATTCTCTTTAGAATAACTATCAGTGAGATTCACTACTAAAAATAAGCCTGCTTGCCACTCACATCCCTAGCAATAATTCCATAGTCCTAATATGGGAAGATTTGTAGTGATCATTGTGAATCTGAAGACTACAAGTTAACATGAACATCTGCTACTGAATTATGCGCATCTTTCACTTGAAAACATTCTCATGTTTAATGGGAGAATCTGTCTCTTGGGCACTTATTTCAAAAACTAAAATAATTTTTTAAATTCTGTTTTACGGATACCAACTTATTTTATTCTAAAAATTAGTGTTAATATTTTCAATATAAGTTAAAATACATTTTCTTCACTATAAAACTATGAGCAATTGCTCATTCTTTGGTCAAATAGTTTGACTAAAAGTTAAGAAAAACTAATATTTTTGTCTTTTGGATAAAATATATATTTTAATTACAAAGTAACATTTCTGCATGACACAGTTTGAAGATAACTTTACAAATTTAAAAAAACTGTTCAGAGATCAAAAATACTATGAATGGAATTATAACTTTCCTTGTTAAAGTATTAGATTTTTATAAAGACAAAGTAAATAGAACTTTGCCATTTTGGATACTATTCTCTTTTTTGGCTACCATAAAAGTAATTTTGATAAACTCAAAAGGAAAAAAAATAATATAATCAATGATTAGGACACTTTTATAAAAATCTAATTTCTGAAATGTTTGAGTTAAAAAAGTGGAAAGCCTATGAGGACCTCAGTCATGATTTGACGGTAAACAAAGGGGTAGAGGTGCTCAGTCACCAATCACTTCTGATGTTTCTCTTAATAAATACAGGGAAATCTCAGTTCACTGATAGTCAGCAACTTCTGCACTAACAAATGCCTTTTGACTTTGTTCTCTGGCATAATACGTTCTCTCTACATAAGTTAAACAAATTACAAATGATCTATATATGTGGGGCTCAGGGGCAGAGGTCACTAAGATGATGACTAACAGTGCAGGTCACTGGGCCGGCAAGATGGCAGCCAAGGACAGAGCCCTGGGCGTGAACCAGGGCAGGAGTCACGTAGCTCCAAGGAAATACTAATTGACCAGGGCCATCTCGCTCACCTACCCCTGGCCTATGGGAGGTGGCTTCCAGAGTCATTCTAGTAATTGGCTCCTAGTTTCTCCCCTCCTGGAATTCCTGAAATTCCTGACCTGAGGCTATTCCTTAACCTATATAAGAAATTTAATTTCCCCAATAAATCGGAACTGCTTAGACAGAACCCCTGTCTGTCTGTCTCTCGCCGGCCAGGAGGCTGGGTGGCGGGCAGCAGGCTCATCCCCTCCGGCAACGGGGCACTAGAGGAATCTGTTGGGGGGAACCCCCACATATGTATGTTCCCAATTTAGGTTATCCTTCTTTTACAGGCTGCTCAGATAGAAATCTGTGCAAATAGATCGGATAGCAAATAGATTTATAAAAATATACACAGGGTGAATTTCCAGATAATCTTCAACCAGGTGACCAGGTATATGTGAACATATAAAATCAAACACTCCTTAAGCGACAAGACAGAGGAAAAGTCCCAAGAACATGTTCACAGAGGAATTCAAATGGTGCTGCTTGTATGCACAGACTTACAAAGCAACAGGGGGATGAACAGTATCTGAACAAAGGAAGTGATCAATTAGAAAAAGAGAAAAAGGACATTTTTCACTGCATTGGTGGTGTTCCTGACTAGAATGAATTTGACACAGGAACTTGTAGTATCCAGCCACAATTTGTTAATACGTTTTTGATAAATGAACCAATTAACTGGACAATGAACAGTTAGAAAGTCACACAGACACAGAGACATACATTCATTCAATGAGTGCTACAAACATGGAAAATATTTGTTAAATCATTTACTTGCATATATGTATTTAAATTTATTACAAGCATATTTTACTCCATTTTATTAGATGAGGTTTAAAATCATACTGTCCAATAGAATTAGAATATCAAGTATACATTAGAAAATAATAGGTGAACTTAACTGTAAAAACAATATATTATAGGGGCTGGAATGTTGGCATAGTAAGCTAAACCTTCTCTTACAAGGACTGCTGGTCCATATCCTGACCATTTCACTGCCAATCCAGCTCTTTGTTTACGGCCTGAGAAAGCAGTGGAGGATGATTCAAGTCCTTGGGCCCATGTACCAGTGTGGGAAAACTGGAGGAAGCTTCTGGTACCTGGATTTGAATTGCCTGAGCTCTGGATACTGCAGCCATGAGGGACTTGAACCAGTAGAAAGAAGACCTCTCTGTCTTTTTTCTTCTCTCTAGAAAATCTGTCCTTCAGATGAAAATAAATCTTTAAAACATATATATTTTATTACACTGATATATCCAAAACATATCCACAAATACTAGTTGAAAGTACTAAGGTTATAAGTTACTGTTTTTATTCCATCTTTGCTATCTGGATATGTTTCACATTTTCAGCACATGTTAATATGGAATAACCACATGTCATTCATTCACTAGTCATATGCAGGTGGAAGATACCATACTGCAATAAACAGTTGTAGAGATTTCTAGAACAAGTTGACTCCTGGATGTCAGTTCTTTGAAGTGTATATTAGCCTGATAACACAGGTTCCTCTCTTTACTTATCAAAACCTGTTAACAAATAAAATGAAAATAAGAGTCCATATTTCTATGATTTTTCTACAGGACATGTTACATTTCCTTTTTCTAAAACTTTGTAGCTTCTAATAATTTTGAAGAGAAAATTAACTTTTTAACTTTAAGTTAAAACAACTAGATATGCTCAAAGATGAGGGAGGGTTTTCTTAAAGAAACCAAACTGCAAGAGGAGGAGTAAGATTATTCTTGTATTGGGTATGACTAAGACACATTTCACATGTATACTTTATTAAAATTTATTATTTTATGATACAGTTGCATAGACTCTGGGATTTCCTTTTTCCCTCTCCAAATCTCCTCTACTTCCTCCCATTGATTTCCCCTGTATTATTACAACAGCACAGTCCTTCACAAACAGTCCTAAGTCCATCATTCTGCTCTTTAAGTGTCGGTCGGTATTATCCTGACATTGTTGGTATGGAAAATGGCAGAGAGTGCAGCATCCTACTATCAAGGTATACTTAACAGTCTCATTGGGAGTCCATCTTGATTTGGAAGAAGAGAAGCACACTGCATTGTATCCTCACATATGGATACGATAGTCCCTATCACAGTTTCTATACATCCCTTTAAATGAATAGCCGTAAAGCAAAATTACAACAGAAAGAAAAACAGAAAATTTGTAACAACATGAAGTTAAATAACATACCAATGAATGACCGATGTGTTGCTGAAGAAATGAAAATCAAAACGCTTAAAAAAATCATTAGTTACACTAATTTTTTTGTGTTCCATCATATGTCAGTGCTAAAAGTCTACTGATTTAACTTCTTTGGTAAGACAGACTTCTAGCTGAATACTGAAAATATCTCCTAGTTGACACATAAATAACTGAGTAATCAAAATACTTGTTGAGACATAAATATATTTCCCAATACCTTTCCCAATTAGGTGACTATATCAAAAGATCGGTGCTTGTATTGATTTTCATGTGCTAACCAATTACAATAATTTCCTATTTCCCCCCTAAGTGGTTGTATTGCCTTGCCTATTTTTCTGTAAACATTGGTTTTTATATGGGATTCTTTGATTTAGTTAAATCGGCTAATACTATTACTGCTACTATTAGGGATGTCTTCCTAATCTGGAATTTCTACAACACAGTTTTTCCATAATTCTACCAAGGAACTCAACTGTACCAGGGATCACTGATTTTTTAAGTGAATCTGTCTGTAGTTTATGAACTCATATTCTCTTTTAAAGTAAAAACCAACTAAATTTGCTGTAACATCCAGTTATACCTGTTCTTTCCGTTTATGTAGGCTGTACTTTGATGACTCCATCAGATATCAAATTGATTTCATTCTGTATCTTAGTTAAGAGCTTTGGCTAGTACCCTGCAGTGGGTCACAAAGCCACAGTAGCAAAGGGTGAAAATAAAGATCTATTCAAGAACTACCCTCACTTCCTTAATCCTGGTGGTGTTGGTCAAGATAGAGGCAGGGATGGCTGGAGAGGAGACACATTCAAAGGCCTGTGGAGTCTCTGCAGCTCCACTGGGCTGAGCCATATTTTCTCTTCCACAGTTGCTCATGGGATTTTCATACATGCCCTCTCAGTCTTCCTCCTGTGTGCCCACTCATCAGCCTTGTTCCTGGAGCCATAATCCATGGACCCTTGTTTTAAATGAATCAAAACAAGCTTTCACATGCACTGTGAGATTCAAATAGGGACAAGAGCGTAGTTATTCAAAGCCTTTGCCATTCCCTCAGACATCAAAGAAGAACATATTTGCTGTTCTCTCTCAGATCACAAGTCTCTGTCATATCAGAGAGGGAACAGTCTTGGAGTGGATGGGACAGTTGTTAGAGTATGTAATCTGATTTTTATATAAAGAGCAAATAAAATCTCAGAACTTGGGAGTTCTGCCATTGTGGAAGCAGGAACAGCCAGAAGGCATGGAGTTTAGGAGAGATAAAATGAAGATAGTGAATAGTGGTAGGACACCAGCAAGAGGTGCAGTAAGAGATTCTTCATGTGTACTGAGGCAGGACTCTGGTTGCCTGCCTCTTTAATGCCTTCTCAAAGGATGCACCACTTCAAAATGTTTATTGAGTCAAGTTTTAGCTTCTTTTTGTATGAGGAGTCGGAGGGGGTAGTAGGCATTTAGGGTTCTTCTGGTCCTCAAGCTATTTATTTTAAATATAAAATTTTATTTCTCTGGACAATTGTCAAAGAAACAGTGCCTGAGTGATCAGCTTATATTAGAACAGGATGAGGAAGTTTACCTATCCTACCCTCGTGAGTCTCTTTGTTCTAAAGTCCAGGGCCATCCACAACAATTTTTTCCTTTGCCCTTTGGGTAACTCCTCTGAGATGGTGCATATAAGACACCATCTTCACCATTAACCCAAATTTTTCTTCCCTTCCTCCTGCCACTCTAAAGAGAGGTCTGGGTTTTTTTCCTCAGGACACATGGAACTCCCTCTTGCCACCATGGCAAGAGCCTTTTTTGCCCCTTTTTTCCTAAATAAATCCTGCTTTGCAAACTTTGAGTTTGTCCACATGGAAATTCTTCTTTCATGTGAGACAAGCATCAAGGTTGCTACAGTGCTTTTGTGTCCAACATCTTGTAACACTTTCAACATAATGCTATCTACAAGAGATCTTAATGTGGGGATAGAGAGGCCCTGCTAGCTACATATTTTTAAGAACCATAATATTAAAAGTCAACTAATTCAAAGTGACACATTAGTTGAGCTTCATTTCTCCTCTCTATAAATCAATTAGTAAACTTCTTGCATTGCTTCAATAAAACTGAAACAAAAAATATTCCATGTCATTAGTTGGGTCTTCTATTACTGTATATTCTTTTTTTTTTTTTTTTTTTTTTTAAAGATTTTATTCATTTTTTTATTACAGCCAGATATACACAGAGGAGGAGAGACAGAGAGGAAGATCTTCCGTCCGATGATTCACTCCCCAAGTGAGCCGCAACGGGCCGGTGCGCGCCGATCCGAAGCCGGGAACCAGGAACCTCTTCCGGGTCTCCCACGCGGGTGCAGGGTCCCAATGCATTGGGCCGTCCTCAACTGCTTTCCCAGGCCACAAGCAGGGAGCTGGATGGGAAGTGGAGCTGCCGGGATTAGAACCAGCGCCCATATGGGATCCCGGGGCTTTCAAGGCGAGGACTTTAGCCGCTAGGCCACGCCGCCGGGCCCGATTATTACTGTATATTCTTAATACCAAAGACTGATCCATGTATAAGCTACTTAATTACTAATTACAACAATTTTAGTTTCATTCCCATTTTGTTCCTTGATATGCATACTTTTTCTCTCCTATGAACACTTAAGTTCTTGAAATAACTTTCCCAAGTAATATTCATTTGGTATTCATATGCGTACCCTTTAGAGAGCACACTTATATACTTTCTTATCTTAAACATTTTCATTCACTGTATTAGATTTTCACCAAAAGCACACTATTGCAATTATCTAATTCTGCAGTAAAATTTCAGATTGTTTTTGTTTTCTAGTTAGAATACCTTATCTACTGGTCCATACATCATACTTATTGATGGGTACTATGAATCTAAGTATGTCTCACACATTCCATAGTGTAACTGAATTTAATATAGCATTCTAGAAGACTGTGTTCTAACATTTAATTTGAACATTTGAATATAAATTCAAATCAGAAAATAGAAAATATAAGCAAAAAAATTTTAAGAAATTTATTTTTATTTATGAGCAGACATTTAATCACAAGGTACATTCTTATAACCAAGTAACCTTGTATGAGTTATCTGCAAATTCAAGTTCAGTCTGTCAAGTATGTACAAAAACAAAAGTCTGAATAATATCGAGAACACACTAATGAATAAATAAAGTAAAAATGAGGCTGATGCTGTAGAGTAGCAAGTTAAGCCACCACTTGCAATGCTAGCACACCCTTTCAGTAGCAGTTTAAAACCTGGATGCTCTACTTCCAATCCAGCTTGCTGCTAATGTATTTTGGAAGAGAGAAAAAAAAATGGCCTTAATGCTTGAGCCCCTGCTTCATACAAGAGAGAACAGGATTGAATTCTAGGTTCTGGCATTGCTGTGTCTATTTCAGGAGTAAGTCACTGTAATTCTGCCTTTCAAACAGATACATCTTAAAAAAAAATAAAGTAAGCACTTGGAACTAAAGCATATGTATATGCTTTGTATATACGCATTATATATGTATATATGTGTGTATGTGTATATACATAACTATACACACATATGTGTCATTATTATTGAGAAGATCAAACAGTATGAAATATTAACAGAAATACTAATAGAGACTGGAAATTCAGAATACTTATTGTAAATTCAATGTTATAAAAAAGTCAATAACATTTGGCAGCCAGGGCTCTTCTAATGTTTTCAGCAGGAACTTTTAAGGTTTGCAAATTCCATGCTATAATCTGAACGTAGTGAAGGGTCTAAAAATATTTTCACAATATAACCTATTAATTACACAGTCCACAATTGAGTAAACAAAATTATTTATCATTTCCTACACACATTTAATTCTAGCAAATTGTCTGCAATAAACTGTAAGGACAGCCTTTTCTGTCTATTTCGTTGGTTGGTTTCTTCTTCTTTTCTTTTCTTTTTTTTTTTTTTTTTTTTGCTAATAATAAGCACCAGAGAAGCAACCTACATTAGGATATCACAGAGTATATCAGAGATTAAATGTAGTAAGCCTCCTTTCTTATTGGGCAAATGTCAGGCTTTTTGAAAAACACTAGTCCCAAATTAGATTCTATGACAACCACATATAAGAAAATCTAAGGAAAAAAAATCCTGAGTACAGCTTTGCCATTAGTTTAGTAAAGAAATCCTGCTAGTTCGTCTACCAATACATGTTGAAATCAGGTAGTCTCGAATTACCATTTTTAGTCATCACATTGAAAGAATAAAAGAGAGAAGGGAGGATTGCAGGGAGAAGGAGATGGAGAGAAGTGAGAAGGCAGGACAATTTCTCTTAAAGATATCAGTTAAAAAAAAAATAGCTGCAGTCCCAATTTCCTCACTCAAATGATACATGAACTTCCATTAAAAACATCTCTCATTCTGATATTTGTTTTGTTTGTGTGTATTATGCATTTGAAAAATTGTGAGATCCACATGTGTGTGTTCACATGTGTGTATGTGTGTGTGTGTAATTTACTCCTGGAATATTTCATTATATAAATATTTGTGGAATAAAAGTAAAGTACTTGGAAGAAGGCAGGCACTTCGTTAAATTTTCACACATTATTACAGTTCAGTATTCCAGAGAAACCTGCATAGTGTGAAATTTTAATTGTTCAGAGAATAAGGAGTTGGGAAAATAAATTTATCTAATCTAGGAAGTCCGAAGCCTGAGAGTTCATTTAAAAAGTTACTAAATAGAAGTGTATGAACTATAACTGACCCACAGGCATGCTTACCTTGGCTAAAAGTGTTGAGAGAGAGAGAGAGATAAAAGAGAGAGAGAAAGAGAGAGGGAGAGAGAATGGTTCTGGGCAAGACATATAGGTTCAAATTCATTGCAGACAGTACTATTATGCTGTAGTTAAAACACAGACATAAACACACGTTCTAACTGATAACTCCTAAAAGAAATCCATACTTAATCCTAGAAGATGGAAGACCAAAGCGGCCAGAGCTGGTGTTGTGGTATAATAGGCAAAGTTACTGCCTGCAATGCCCATATCACATGCAGATGCTAGTTTTGAATAACAGCTGTTATACATCCAATCCAGTTCGCTGTTAATATTCTGAGGAGAGCAGAAGAAGGCACCTGTACCTGATGTGGGAGATAAGAAAAGTTGCTGACTCTTGGCCTCTGTTTCACCCAGTCCCAGTCATTTGAGCCAGTTGTAGAGTGAACTAGGTATGGAAAACATCTCTCTGCGACCCTCCCTCTCTTTTTACACCTAAGACTTTCAAATGAATAAATTCATTTTTTTAAAAGAGACAGATGACAAATGAGTGAAATGCAGGGAACCTAGAGAGACTTCTTTAATTTAGGGACCAGACAATGGAAGAGAGAGAGGTGGGATTTAGAATACCAAATAATAAAAGTATAATAAAAACCTTTCTCTTTATCAGTGTTATAAACGTAAATTATAAAAGCCTGAAACAAAATTTAATTGACAAACTTCTTAATTACAAAAATGATCAAAGAGCCAAACTGAGTTTTTTTTACTGCCTGAATTGTAATCATTTATGTTTTAGTTTCCTTGTCTAAAGGTTTTCCTAAGAGTCACATGGCTCACACTGCACCATAAATTCCTTTTAAATCTTAAACATTGTAACAGTAATGTAAAGAATAACATCATTAATTGGCAGAATATTTTAATAATAGGCAGCAATCTATTATATCTTAAATATTATACACCACTGAAAGACACATCTATATTGTTCTTTTTAAAATTGGCTTCAGATGCTTGAAAGGAAATTTTCTGTGATTGAATTAACTTATCTTGGTTGGAAAGATTAGAGTCAAACACTTGTTTGTACGACTAAATGAGACCCACCACCAATTTCCCCCTTTCTCCAATCTCCATTCAATCCCCATCATTTAATATTGATTCAGTCTTGAATTCATTATTTGATTGAATTTTGTGGCAAATTGCCCATTCCTCTTTCCCTTCCCTAGTCTGTTGAAATGACTGGAAGAGTGCCATTCTTTGATTAATGACAATAAAATAAAATGGCAAATAAAGGAATCTGGTCAGGTGCAAGATGCGAACAGAGAAGGGCACCCAACAGATTGGCAAAGATTGTGGGGAGAACTGGTAGCCCTAGGAAAATTTTAATATATAGCAACAATGGAATAAATTGGAATGTCTGCAACAAAGTTTGGTAAAGTTAAATCCTTGCAATATAACTTAACAAATGTGTGTAGCAAAACATGTCAGCTCTCCAAGTAAGTTTCCTCAACTCTAAAACTAGAAACAAAATACTCTGGTAAACAACACAAGCCATTTTAGGGAGTATTTGTTACACAGCAATAAGAAATAGCTTTGATTGTTTTCTTTGCTTATGTCTAGATCTGTTCCCTGAATTGCAGAATTGTATCTCTAAATACCTGGCACATTCTCTTACCTCTCTAATTGTGCATCAACTTAAGGCAGCAAAACCTGACCTCCTAACTTCTTCTTTCCAACCTGCATTTTTTTCCTCATCTGCCATCTCAATAAAAATAATGACATTGTCTCTGTACTGAGACAGTGTTGGATTCATCCCTGGTCCTAATCCTTACATGCAATATCAGTTAAAATACAACTTACATGTGTGAAAACATGCAAGACTTTCTATATCACTGAAAGGGAAAAAAAAGTAGTCTTAGCAATAACCTTCAAGTTTTATTTGACTTAAAATTCTAAATCTAGTATCTATATGTTCAATTAAAAAAGCCAAACCACTTTCTTATGTCTCTTGCACATTTATATATATATATATTCTCCTTATGTACACGTGAATTCTTCTCTAACTACATTTAAATATTTAAATATTTAAAAATACGTTTTTTGGTAGTGGCAGTTAACATTTTGAACACTGTTTTCAACATTCCCCACTACGATTAACTCTCTACTTCAGTGTTTATGACCACACACATAGTTATACTCATATATATATGATGAGTACTGATAACATGTATATCTGAAAGTTCTACTATGATATAAACAGTAGGAATGGCATATTTTGCCTTCATGCTTTCAATATTTTGTTCTTAGTATTAAGAAGGTAGGCACATCAATGTTTACTGAATGAAGATACAGATAATTAAATGCTCTACTTTAAAATATGCATATAAACCTACACAATCCGTTCATGTACAACTGAATCAAACGATCCATCTTCTGTTTCAGACACCGAAACATGATTTTAGAACAAAGCAAATTTCTATTCCACATACAATAACTCATTTTTCTCAAGGAAACATGAAGGACCAGAATTGTGTATATAAATACACAATTCTATTATGTGTGTGTGTATATATATACATTATATATAAACTTTCTAACATGCTCATGGTGCAATGGTATGAGCCTGCATTGTATTAGTTATGTACATGGGACTGAAGTAGACGTAGTTCAAAACATGTATCAAATGCAACATTACAGAACTCATAGTTGTCCTTAGACTTATCCAAATGCTTCAAAGTTACTTTTGCCATCTACCTTAACAAACAGCATAATTTATTTCTAAACAAGTTAAATCACAATGTTCCTGGTGTCAGTTTAGGGATAAAATAAAATCTGGACAATAAGTAGTATACAGGATTTACCTTCTGTTCAGGGTCAGAACAAATAAAAAATGAAAAAAAAATGTTGCATAACTAAGTAACAATATGGTATCATTCCTACCAAAGAAAAAGTTGAATTCAGAAATCAAAGTGCTGTAGGATCACAGATGTTATATGTGTGTATGCACCTACACATACAGACATATACAGGCAGTGATCATGAAAGTATGTGTCAAGATTCTGCTGTTGTCTTGGACACAGCATCTGAATAAGTGCCGGTATTTGTGGACTGCCATCAGTTATTCCTTGAATGACAACAGGACTATGTCTCTGTTAGGAATTTTCACCACAAATCCAAGATGCCAGAGGCAGCTAGTCAAGCAGGAGGTCTTTATTTCAGCAGAGGAGGCAGCCTTGGAGAAGCAAGCAGATTGCAGAGAGAAGGCAAAGAAAGGGAATAGAGAGAGAGAGAAAGAGAGAGAGAGAGGCAGCGAGCAAGCAGAAACAGCAAGGAGGAAAGAAGAGGAAACAGAACAAAGGGAGGGTACTTTTCACACCAATGTGGGCAGGTTGTGACAGCTGGGTGGGAGCTTAGGGACTGGTGGATTGTCCTTTAGGGCCCTGGGGTTATAGCAAATTGGTAAGGCTTTCTTCTTTTGGAGACTTTTTTTTTTTTTTTTAAGGATCAGGAACTGACTTAGGAAACTTCTAAAAAATGCAGAGCTTGCAGAAATGAAACCTGAGGAGGTGTCTGGAAAGGCACCGGTCTTCAGGGTTAAAGCTCCAGTAGCTCCTCACAGTCTTGCACTATAGAAAGAAATAAGGCTGGGGACATGGAGAACTTGAATTTAAAGCCTGGAAGCTATCTCTGGAAGCATGTGGTTATTAATTCAGTCAAGTAATGTTCCCAGCTGCTAGCTAAGCATCATAATTCAGATGATGCAAAGAGAGAAACTTCAAAGAACTATTTCAAAATGACTGTGCTGGCATCCAGCATCCACTGGCACTAGATCTGGGGATGGCATCAGTGTCCAACACCTTCATTGTGTTCCAGGGGTATTTCATTACTCAGTCGATGGCTGCTTTCCAGTTGCCTCGTTTCCACTGGTTTCTTTGACCTGCCTCTAGTATTTTGGAATATGGCTTTCGACTTTGTGTTATTTCTATTAGCCACCTTCTAATAAATCTGTTTCTGTCTAAATTAAAGTAAGTATTCACATTTTATTTGTTGTCAATACCTTGACTGATTATGTGGTTTAAGGTATGCATATAAATTTCCTACAGTAGAAAATTTGCATTTAGGAAGCTATTTTTTTTTATAAATATATGGCATGCTTACTATTTACCAAGTTTTCGGTGTGAAACAAAGTATGATATAAAAAATGAATTAGAAGAGGGAATATTGAAATTCTTCAGAGAGAACATCAGATCAATGAAACAGCAGACCACATCTATGTTCCTGAAGCATGAAACAGGAAAACAGTGCAATGAGAAAGTGTGTAAGCCTGCTAGGTCTTTAAAACCTAATACACCAAAAAGAGAAAACCTGAGGGTAAAAAGCAGGCAAGCCTTGAAATTGAAACTTAGGGAGACAAGCCAAAGCAACAAGCACTGGAGCCTGGATGATCAGTGAAAGGAATACAGGACCCCGAAGGCAAAAATGCATTTCAGCCCAACACGGAGTTTGCAAGGATACCTTCCGGGCAAGACTGTGTGATTTTAACAGTAAGTTTAAAAGGACTGCACTCAGGGCTGAGTGCATTTGAAGCCCTGGAACTCAGAAAGTGGGCAAACAAGTGAGGGTGTGTACATTTTAAATTAAATGACTGATTGGTAAGAGCTTTAATATGGCAAACATGTAAATGTGTACCACAAACCTTGTAACCAAATTAGACAATGAAAGCAAACACAGGATGGTTACACAGTAGCACATACTGATGAATCCTGTACCACCCACAACATTGTGAACCAGAGCCACTATGCACATCTCCTCAATCAGTGTGTAACAGATATTGGCTTAACTATTTTCATTACCTAAAACAATCCTAGCAAATCAGAATTGTACTCTGTTCATTGATGCTGAGTAAGCGTTAATCAGCTTTTCGTCACTATAACAAATATCTAAGATAAGCTACTTATGAAAAAAGGATTTCTGTTCAGACTCACAGTTTTGGAGGTCACAGTCGAAGACCAGCCGTTCCACCATCGGCCTGGCCAGCCGCTGAGGCCAGGGGAGCTTGTGTGTGGAGGGAGGGCCCCTTGATGAGCCAGGAGGCAAAGGCAGCAGGTGGCTGCACTTCAGGCTTTTATAACAAGGACACACCACTCCAAGAGCACACTTCCAATGACCTTAGGACCTCAGACTAGGCACATCCCCTGGACATAATTAGGTTAAGTTTCCACACTTTCTGTCTGTTTATGACTTTGGGGTTTAATTCTCTCCATAATTCAGAACTCTTATCTTCGTCAAACCAAAATAGTAGTAATTAACGTGGCATACCTACCAGGCCTGTTCAGAGAATAAAATAGACAATCTTAAAACTATGCACTTAAAGTTATATAGGACTCTACTTTCAATATTCTTAAGTAACAAACATCTCAAATATTTCAAATTTAAACATGTAAGCTCTATGGAGATGATTTTTACTAGTGTTTCTTGTCATATTTGGTTTTCATGAAACCTTTGCCAGCAACAAGACTCCAGAGTTTTAATGACTACACTCTTTTTCGTCATGGTTCTCCAACTAGTCTCACTAATCAATAATATTAGCATCACCTAAGTGCAGCTTTGTGGGTTCCAGCCCAGATGCTTTAAATTTGGAGGAGAGGACTCAGCAGTTTGTGTTTTAGTGAGCCTTCTAGATGAAGGTGACTGAAGGAACAACTTCAGAACCACCAATCCACATTAGGATTAGTATTCCCAGAATTCCAGAACACATCAGCCTGGATAAGACGGCTGTGGAATGACTTTGTTTTAGAAATTTTCTAACACTAATATGAACAACAAACCAAGCAGGTGAGCCCTTATGAGAGCATTATATTCTCTTTCGAACAAACTACACAGTGAAAAAAATGGGATTATCCAACTAAGCTTCTCACAGGAACCAAGCTTCTCGTGGCCCCTCGGAACAGCTGTGTCTGATACCTTAGAGCCTTCTAGATGGAGATCTCCTTCTACACTCTTTGGGGAGGCTCCACAGAGGCTTCCAGGCATAGAAGCCTTTTTCATTAGGAATGCTTTGATTAGAAGACTAAATCACATTCAAAGGGCTTTATCTTAAAAAAAAAATCATTATTCTTAGGAAAATTTCTATCTGCCTCTATTTTCTTCCTTTCCAATAAAGTGGAAGTTCATATTGAAAGATGACAGCTATAGACCCTGTGTGTAAGGTTGCATTTAATATATCTCTAAAATCCAGTGACTTCCCAAGTTCTTACTAAATCAAGCCGATTGTAGCACAGATTTTGTGATATACAACCAGCTAAAAATCCTACCAGAACTATTTTTACATGTTTCTTTTTTTTAAGATTTATTTTTATTGGAAAGTCAGATATTCAGAGATGAGGAGAGACAGAGAGGAAGATCTTCTGTCTGATGATTAACCCCCTAAGCGGCCTCAACGGCTGGAGCTGAGCTGATCTGAAGCCAGGAGCATGGAGCCTCCTCCAGGCCTCCCACACAAATGCAGCACACCAATGCCTTGTGCCTTCCTTGACTGCCCTCCCAGGCCACAAGCAGGGAGCTGGATGGGAAGCAGGGCCACAAGGATCAGAACCGGTGCCCACTTGCAATCCTGGTGCATTCAAGGCGAGGATTTTAGCCGCCAGGCTACTGCGCCAGGCCCACTTATCTTGTTTCATCTGCAAAGGCATAATTTAGGAAGAAATCTCTCTTTTGTTACTCTGGAGCATTGCAAATCATAGATTTGGGTTTATACAACACAAGCTTCATGAGCAATAATAAATTGCCTCGGTGATTCTATTTTGTGCACTTTTTCGTTTTTGAAAAATAGGTGTCAGATAAACTTTATTAGCTCAGGAAGTTTATAATCCCATTCATCCAAATTCCTTCCTTCAAGATGAAATACAATACCAATCTGTATAGTGATAATCTCGCCACCGTGAATTCTGTCCCAAACAAGACTTTAGGACTTTCCCAGCCCCATTCCATCAGCCACAAAGACCAATAATGTTTCGCAATATAAATGTGAATATGGCATTCATCCTCATCAGACTGCTTTCTCTCACTGCGGATCTGGGAAGAGGAAGTAAGGTACATACTTAGCTTTTCCAAACAGCAAACTTTGTCCCTGATAACTCTGAAGAGTGGCTATTTTAAGAAATATGAGGTGTGAAAAAGAAAAATACTTTTCTGAGAGTCACTTTAAAAGGAAGCAGAACAAGCACTCAGCGCTTGGTTAATTTATTTGATTGGTCAGCTGGTCTTACTGAGATGAGGGCATTTAAAAAATATATAGCAAGAGGGCCCAGCGCAATGGCGTAGTGATTAAGGTCCTTGCCTTGCACGCGCCAGGATCCCATATGGGCGCCGGTTCTAACCCCGGCAGCCATGCTTCCCACCCAGCTCCCTGCTTGTGGCCTGGGAAAGCAGTTGAGGACGGCCCAAAGTTTTGGGACCCTGCACCCGTGTGGGAGAACCAGAAGAGGCTCCTGGCTTCGAATTGGCTCAGCTCCAGTCGTTGTGGTCATTTGGGGAGTGAATCATCAGACGGAAGATCTTCCTCTCTGTCTCTCCTTTCTGTATATCTGCCTTTCCAATAAAAAAAAATAAATAAATCTAAATATATATATACATATAGCAAGAAAGAAAGAAAGAAAGTTTTGGGCCTGGAAGGATGACTCAGTGGCTAAATCCTCGTCTTGCAACCGCCAGGATCTCACATGGGCTACAGTTCATGTCCTGGCTGTTCCACTACCCTACTAGCTCCCTGCTTGTTTTTTCGAAAAACAGAAAGAGATAGCCCAAAAGCACTGGGACCCTGAACCCAAGTTGCAGACCTGGAAGAAGCTCCAGGCTCCTGGCTTCAGACCCGCTCAGCTCTGGCCTTTGCAGCCATTTGGGGATTGAACCAACACATGGAGGATCTTTGTTTCTTTCTCTGTAAATTTGCCTTTTCAATAAAAATAAATAAGTCTTTAAAAAAACATAAACTTTGTACTTTTTGTGACAAGTGTTTGACTACCGAAATTGTTACCAATGCTCTGGGTGAAGAGTGGAAGGGTTGTGTAGTTGGAGTCAGTGATAGGACTGAGTAGGTATTCCCTTGAGGCAAGCTGTCTTAACTCATGGCCTTGTTTGCCTCCTGTTAAGTAAGGAACATTCCCATTGCAGAGCAAAAACTGGAAAAAGCAAACCCAAATCTGACAGGGGTTATATTATGTGTGTCAATTTTAGTTCTCCCAAATGGGTGAATACAAAATTAGGAGTAAGAGATATTCACGGACTGAATGATTCTACAGAGGCTCATCATCTGGGGGCTAAAGAACCAACAATAGTCTTTAGTCTTGCTACAGATGATGTCTGGCAATGTGTTGTTAAAACATAAATAAACAAAGAAGGTAGGACGCCTCACAGGACAGATGCACCCTAGATTCAATGTCTTTTTCTGTGAAGAAACAGTATGCAGAGAAGATTAAGGAGGAGCCTTCAGACTGCGCTGAACTTTAAAGAAAATGAACAAGGCTGAAGAAAAATACCTGGTTCAGATTGCCAAGAGATGCAGCCTGTCTTCTCTGAGAGCTCCTTCTTATAAATCTAAGTCTGTCCACATGTACGATTTAAGAAGAATAAATAAATAAAATTAGATCTAAGAAAAAATATTGGAAATGTATGCTATGAAAAATCTGTATTTCAAATTTTTTTTACCAAAATACTTAATTGGATTTCCATGAACTTTTTAAAGTTCCAATATACATAATATGCTATGTGTTTAAGCAATGTGTAATATATATTACATATATACATATATACACATACATTTGCATCGGTGCATATATACATATTATGTATACATATATACATAGGTACATATATACATAAACACACACATATGGGTCATATGTGTGGGCATGCATTTCTGAGTTTTGTCTGTCCTGTGAATATCAAACACTCTATTCTACCAATGTTATATTATTATTTACAGTTTCACAGCTGCTTTACTATAATTACTCCTTGTCAAGCTATGCCCTTGTTTATTGCTTTTTTTATACCTGTTTCAATTTCCAAAAACAAAAATCCAGCACATCCTTTAGTAACACAGACAGATACTACTTCTCCCATTTTACTTTCCTAATACTCTTAGTAGTGATAAATCATGTTTCTATTTTTCTTGAAGTATGTATCTGCTCTGAAAGACATAAACACTTTCTTATATATTTCATATAAATATTACTGCAGTGGCTAATAAGAAAGGCTCATTTTGATGAACTGACGAATAAAAACTAAATGAACAGATTTACTGACAATCATTTGTATGAAGTTTTCCTTCTTCCCTTTAAGAGATGATTAGTAAATGATTCTCTGAACAAATATTTTACTTCCGATGTAATGGCTTCCTAACAATACACAGCACAATGCTCTCAACACAGTGGGAAATCAATGCCTGCTGTTGACTGTGCAGGTAAAATAAATTTACAAAAATAAACCAGGCTTGTTTCTAGTAATGGAACTCCCCTTGGTGATTTTTGGCATGCTAAATGAAATCACCACAGGAAAGTTTATGAATGATACACTGATTATTCCAAATGAATGTTTTACTTTCAGATACAATACCGTTGAGTGTATTTGTAATAGATACTAAAAATTAAGCAAATCTCAAAAGGGAAAAACTTTCTGTGGCATTTATGATTCAGTCCTATGTCTCCTTCCTTTTGGGATCAACTACACCAAATTAAAGAAAGTTTAACAATTAGAAGAATATTGAAATACATCAAAGAAAATATCTCTCCTATAATTAGTAAAATACAATCTAATGTAAAAATGATTTCCTCCTGAAACACCATCCACAAATATGGGTGAAAGAAACATATTATCGGTGTTATTTATTTCATGCACTAATTTATTACATACTATTATTATTTTGATATTAAAAGATGTCATTATATATTTGAGGCATAACATATAACTAGGACATTATATCTACTTATATGTATTATATGCATATGTCCCTGTATCATATTAACATACATGTCTCATTAATACATTTACATATGACTAATATATGCCTATAAGATGCTAATAGTATTCACATATTGAACTTCATTTAAGCAAGTGACTATGATTACATTTTGTAAATAACATATTAAAATAAAAGGCATTATTTTATATAAACATGTATTCATTTTTCACTCCATGATTATTTCTGAGACTTTGAAAACTCCCAAAATGTAGTCATTGCTGAGTATTGGTAGTAGATTAATAATATTTAGTATGTGCACAACATTTAGAACTAGGAGTCACTTCTTAAGTACTTATGTTTAACAGAAATAGTTAGCTTAACTATATATATTCACATGTTAACTTTAGATTCAATCTGTTATTTAAAGAGACAATCTTTATTTCTTTAAGGAAATACACAATATTTAATGCTACTGTTCTTTTCGGACATATTAACATACTGGTAATTCAGCAAAAGTATATGCCACCCACCACCAAATTAAACCTTGAAAGTTTATGTATATGTCAAATAACTAAGCTAATATAGATTTATTTTTATTTCAATTTTTTTACTCTCTTAAAATTAAAAACAAAAATCCCCACCTGTAGGCAACTGCCTAGGTTGCTTTGTAAATAGGCAGCTAATAGTTGACAATATATGAATGTGCCGACATAGTTGCCTAACCTGATTTTTTTTTTTTTAAGATGTGGGGGCAGATGCTGGCATGCCAGCAGACAGGGTCTGTGAATCTGTGTCCAAGTGCGTGTGGGCCTTGGGTAGGAAGGCAGGGTCCCAGGCTGGCATAGCACACTGTCAGGGAACTGGGCTTGGGGATCTACACAGACACACACACACACAGGCATGAGGGCTGTGGATTGCTCAGGAAAGGGTTCTGGAGATGAGTGAGAGGGAGAACTGCTGAGGAAAAATGTGACAGTTTGGGAGTGACGTCTAGAGGACTCCCACCAACCATACTACTGCACTTGCAGGTAAATGAGGGAGGCTGAGAGCAGTCAGTTTAGAGGAGGAAAACTGGAGGACCTTTCAGGGCCAAACCAACACACCTGCCCATGTGGGAGACCTGAGCTGGACTTGTTGGTATCAACCATCATTTACTGGCACACACAAAAGCCACACCTTGAAGGCCTGCCTGGCAGGGCATGACCACGGTACCTAGCAGTGAGTGTGGGACACGGGGTGGAAATATCAGGTTCAGACATGCCTCTAACCAGCTCATGAAGACAACTGTGTCTTGGATCATATTCTGCAGGGGACTGTGGGCTCACCCTGTGGTACTTCCATGCTGGGGACAGTGATAGGCTGAGCTAGGCATGACCATAGAATTCACCAACACTCATGGGTACTGGGGCTGAGAACAGACTGGGGCAGTCCAGACTGCAGCATGGGCAGGCACACCATAGAACTGGGTGTGGGGTGGGCCAAGCCACAACATCCATCAGCACACACAAAGGCTGAGATAGACTATGCCAGGTAAGGACCTAACACCTGCTGGTATGTGTGAGATCAGGGTCTGGAATGGGCCTGGTAGGGGAACTTGGAGAATTCACCTGGCAGTCTGTTCCTCCCACTGGTGGAGCATGTAAGTCAGATCTGGGTGTTGGTTAGGCTGAGCAGCTTGTCGGCAGGTGTGTGGGTTGGCTGTTGGGGTGCAGACCGGGCAGTGCCAGGCCAAACCATAGCATACTGGCATGCATGGAAACCATGCTGAGGGGTAGGATTTGCTGCAGTAGGGTAGGTTATCATATCTACTGGTTTGAGTGAAAGCTGGGTAATGGGGACAAGCTGGGCAGGGTAATGTTGTAGCACTCATCAGCTAGAGTTGGGACTGGGGGCAAGCTGGGACAGAGCAGGCTGCAGCATCTGATGGCAAATGCCAAGATAGGGATGAGTTACACTGGGTTGGGTCAGATTGATCACTGACACGCATAAGATTTGTGGATGTTGTTATAAAGTTTTAGGATACATTTATAGAATGAAAGCCTACCAAAGAAAAAGGAAGAATGAGACATTTACTGGTTTTCAGCATCTATCTTTGGCTATGATTTGGTTTTAGGATGTAAATAATAAAACAATGGCAGTACTCATTTACCAGGTTTATGTTCCTCTTGAATTTCTTACTTTCATGATAAAGAACTGCACAGCATATCACTCATCAATGCAAACTGTTTTGCCAAACTGCAGCTGCAGGATCATCGACCCTCTTGAGTGTTCAAAAACTGAGTTACATGTGGCGAAATGTAACTTACCAGGAAACCAATGACATAGATACAAGGAAATAATGGATAACCAATTTTGTCCATGTCCTAGCCAACTTTATTGCTAATTATAATGAAAATATTTAAATGTCCATCTTGAATTGCATCTTTATGAGGTAATCACTTTTCCATAAATACATTACTAGAAAAAATGGGAAAAAATAGGAAAGTATTTTTCCTTAAGTTTTTGAAACCTCTGGACAAAATGCAAGTAAGAGATGAAACCACTCCAAGATTTCCTTAAGCATAGTGCCATGATACTACTTTTTGTTTTAGAGTTACATCTGTGAATAACTACATTTCACTTTAGTTCCAACTAGCTTTGGGGAAAAAATGAAATATGATGATATTTTATCATGAAAAAAATCATGAAAATCACCAACACAATTTAAATTTTGCAAATATGTTACCTATATTACTAGAAATACACAAGTCATGTAAAAATCACATAGGTTGTATCCCTTCAAGAGTACAAATGCATTACATAATTACTCAAAATAAGAATAATGATATGGGGCAAGGATGATAGTTAATCCTAGCACGTCTGGCATTAGAGTACCTGGATTAGATTCTCAGCTCAATCTCCTGACTCTAGCTGCTCACCAATGTAAACTCCTGTGGGCTGCAGTGACAGCTCAAGGAACTGGATTCCTGCCAATTCTATGTAAGACCTAGACTGAAATCTATGCTCCCTTCTTTAGCCTTGGCCCAGCACTGGCCGGTGGGGACATTTACCGAATGAATCAGTAAAGAAACTCTGCTCTTCTAAAACAAACACACAAAAAATAATTGTTTAAAGCATAGCTAGATCACGCAATGTTTTTTCCTAAGAGTAATAACTGGTGTCTCCATGAATTAGTTGGACTTTCAACATCAGTTTTGGCTATTACAGTAAAAATAAAATACCCTCAAAAGATAAATGCTTATTCCTAATATGTTATTTTTGTAGCTCAAATGACTCATTTTCTTATTTACTAACCAAAATTTAATGCTGAAAATTGCTGTACATATGCTCAAGGCAACAGCATTTGTGTATCGAGTCTTAGAAGTCTTCAGGAAGTTGTGAAATTATCTACTGATGCTATAAACAATGATGGTCACAATTTTCATATTATTAGCAAAATCTGTTTTTAGGCTATACAAAACACACATTATTCTCACATATTATTATATGTGTTTGTCAATATGAATACCAGTATAACATGTTAGCATATATTTTCATATAGGAAGGGTAGAAAACGGACATACACAAGATTATTTACATAATGTGACTCTAATGAATGCAGATTAACTGCTATTGATATCATTACTTTTTCATTTAAAATACACTAAAAAATTTCTTAATTTATACATCTTGCTTAATCATTTAGAAGTAGAAACTCACTGCCATGTTTAAATGACATTTTTTCTCTCTCAAATTGAACAATGCTCTTTCAGGTAGCGATGCTACCCGAACAACTGGGGAAGTAAATAATTTGTTATAAAATATTTGTATAGACTTCATAAATAAATTTTCACAAAATGTTTAGGATACAACTTTTCTTTAATTCAATCCATTCTTCATGAATTATTTCTGATATAAAGTGAGGAAACTAGTCAGTGGTATATGAGATTTGGTGTTACAGATGAGGGGCCAGCATGATGCAGTGGGTTAAGACACAGCCTGGAATGCCGGAATTCTATTTGAGAGAAAAATGGAGTTTCAGCTGTTCCACTTAACAATCCAGTGCCCTATTAATGTACCTGGGAAAGCGACAAATTCCTAGGATCCCTGCCACCCACCTGGAAGACACACATACAGTTCCAGGCACCTAACTTCAGCCTGACTCATCCCCAGCCATTGCAGCTATTTGGGAAGTAAACCAGCGGATGAGAGAGCTCTACCTCTTTGTCTCCCACTGTATCTCTGCAATTCTGCCTTTTCAAATACTTACATACATACATTGTTTTTCTTTAAATATTGAGTCAATGGCATATGATTCTGATTTAAAAAGGCACATTTGAGTTTCAATTGAAACTCATCAATAGCGCAACAGTAGACAAATTATATTACCATATACCATTATTGACATGATATTGTATTTAATATCCTTATATTTGACCTGTATAGGAAGTTTTTTTGAATAAAACAAAAAGAAAACATCCACATGGATGCTATACTGCCTTAGCTTAAATTCCTACCTAGACAGATGAGAAAATAATTCTATCACCCAGTGAGGAGTAAAGCATTTACAAAAGTTATCATAATAGTGTTTAATTAAACAAGTAATAAAAATCAGTAAAAGGATGTTTTGCAGCGAAAAGGATCGCAGGCATCTCATTTATAGTTTAGAGTATTTTCTAATATCTGATTACATATGTGTGTGTGCGTATATGTGTATGTGTGTGATGTTTTAGTATAACATGATGTATACCTACAATTCCCAAATAACATTTCTTAAACTTCTGCAGGTTGCAATTTTCTGCCCACAGTACTTCTTGTCAGGTCATGAATTCTGTGAATCCCACAACAGAGAAAAGCACTCCTGGACAACAACTCACCCAATAGGGTCTGGTGCGGTAGCCTAGTGGCTAAATGCCCTTGCCTTGCACGTGCTGGGATCACATATGGGTGCTGATTCTAATATAAGTGGATCCATATCCCTTCCAGCTCCCTGATTGTGCCCTGGGAAAGCAGTCAAGTACTGCTCAAAGCCTTGGAACCTGCACCCACATGGCAGACCTGGAAGAGGCTCCTGGCTCCTGGCTTAGGATCGGCACAGCTCCAATCATTGCAGTCACTTGGGTAGAGAAGCCTCCTCTCTGTATATCTGACTTTCCAATAAAAATAAACAAAGCTTAAAAATAAAAAACCCAAAATTCCTTACCCAATAGGGTCTTGGTTTAACTTATTTGATTTTTATGATTCTATCTTGGTTTAATTATGATAATTATTGGTTGTTATCTCCTCAACAATAGAATCATAGCTTTATTTCTTGATGACTGCTATTTTTAAATCAGTTCTATTTCCACTGGATTCTCTTTAAATATGTCTGGAGCAATAAATATATTTACTAAGCATCATGACCTTTACACTAATCATAGTTATTGCTGACTAGTGTATACTGTTAAAATCTGTTTGTGTCCACAGTTTTGAAAATCACTTAAAATTACAACTGTCATTTACTAATACGATTTTTACATATGGATACAACTATATTAACTTCCTCAGGTCACAGATCTTATGGGCCTAGACTAAGAACATGTATTCAGAGATACTCATTTTTACAAAGTGTAGGAAAGCATTCATCATTTCATTAGATTTAAAAATTAAATGTAATATTGCATAAGAACTTTTTGGTACTGCTCTGGGCACATATTAATTAAGGAATATTAATGATTTGTGTGTTTTGATATATGTATAACTATTTCATCTAATATTTAATAAAAGCATGGGTTCTAACTTAAGTCAAAAGATTTACAACTAAATAACATAATGGAAGTTTTAGTGCTGAATTAAAATGATGTCCTCTTCCTAAAATCAGAAGTAATGTCTGCAACACATTCTGGGTACGTTAAGCATTGTTTAGACTTTAAAAAAATAATAATAGCTAATGTTTCTAGTATTTTTCTTCACCAGGTACCATTCTGTGTGATTTATATGAAACATAATATTTACAACAACCTTGTAAGAATTATTGTGGATTTATAGGTGAGGAAAATGGGCCACAAAGAAATGAAATCACTTCATCTAGCAGTGATTAGCTGATAAGCATGGCTTTACCCTTTGCCATTCCATTGCTGTGTTGGCTACCTCTCTATAATAACAATAATAATAGGAAAGTGATTTTTAATCTCCTTGGAGAAGTTTAATTACATCATTATTACTTCCAAGCTTTATATAAATTTTATTTTTCATAATATTTACATGGTTAATTAGGGAGAGAAGGGTCAAGGATTAGGAGATTGTTTCCAAATTTTCTTTTTTTCTTCTTGTGTCTGGGGGAAGGGAAGCTATAAGGGAGAGGCCACACCAGCCTCCCAGCTGCCTCAGTATTCAGGGATGAGGAATGACCCACCTGATATCATCCCTGGGTCCCTGATGTGGAGCATGCTCCAAGGGTTCTGCTCGATTGGCATCAATAATTCTGAAATGTTGTCTATCTCACTGCTCCAAGGATGAGGAGAGCCTTCCAAGGTCCACTGGCTGACACAGTCCACCTTGGAGTCTCCATTCACCCAGATATTCGCTGTCAGTGCTTGGCTGGGATAGTTGACAAACTCATTCTGTCCTATTTCCTCTGCACTGGTACCAGATGTCCTCTGCAGCTCCAATTGACTGCCATATCCTCCATGTGCATCTGGGTATCCACTCATTGCTTCACAAAAGCCACTGAAGAGACCTGAAACATGCACTCCATGGTCAGACCACAGATCCTGTGATTCTCCCCATGCTGCAGTTCTGAATCCAGTAGTTCAGTTGAGGGAATTCCCCCCAAAATCTAGTCTGAAGTGATCGCAGACCTGGCTCATATGTGTTTGTAAGAATGGTGTTCTATGCAGCTATTTACCCACATCAGCCTACACACATTGATAGATGCAATTGCTGGGTTGGCTCTGCCTCTAGCCCTGTCTCTTACATAAACCAATGGGTGCTGCATCCCAGCCCAACCCTGCCCATCACACACTTGGTCCTCACGTACACCAGTGGGAACTACAGCCTAATTGGAGTAAACTCCAGTGACTCCTACCAGGCCCACCCCATGCACTGGTTCCCATGCTTGCCATTATGTGCAGCAGACTGCTCCAGTCTGTTCCACATCCAATTCAGCTCTCATGCATGACAATGGGCATTGAAGCCTAGTTCAACCCTAACAACCCCACTATCCAGCCTATACACATGGCAGTGACTGCCACTGACTGTCTGGCCAGGCCCACCCCCAGTTCTCATTCCCATGGTTACCAGCTGGGTTGCAGCCCATCAGACAGGTGCCCACAATTTCCCTGCTGCACCAACTCCAAGGCCTGGATCTTGTACTTTTCCATTAGGTTCTGTAGTCTAGCTTGACAGGATCTTCCCCCAGTCCCAGCACTTGCCAGCTGTTGCTGTGGCAAAGCCCAACCAACCTGCACATACTCTGGCTCATGCATGCCTCAGTGGGTAGTTAGCCCGTCTTAGCTTTCCCCCTAACCCCATTCACATTGAGGCCAACAGCTGTTGTAACGTGCTCCTTCTGGTCTACCTCCGGTTGCAACTCTCATGCTGACTAATGGGAGCAGTGGCCCAGCGGGGAGCCCCACAGTCTCCCCAAGTGGGCTGGAACACTCTTCCCTTCCCTCTCTAGTATTGCATATGATGGTGTGTGCTGCAGCTCAGTCTAGCAAGGCCTACCTAACTTTGGCATTTGCTTGCAGGTACGTAGCCTGGCCTGGCCTGGTCTGCCCCTAGTTCCAGCTAGGGGGCTGCAGCCGATCCCAGCCCTGCCAGTTCCTAATGCTGGCCTTAATGAGAATTGGATGGTGTTATGCCCTTACTAGGCTTGTCCTGCACCCTGTCCTGGTTCTCAGAACTGCTAGTGGATGTTATGAACTGGCACAGCTTAGCCTGTCCCCAGACCTGAGATAAACTTATGCCAGTGGGTACTGTAGCTTGGCCTGGTCTGTGATGCTCCCAGCCTTGGTTCTTGTGCTCACCTGAAGGGATTGCATCCTGACAAGTGTTCCCAAGCTTCTCTATTAGGTCTCCTCCCCATGGCAGAGCTCACAGCCATGCTGGCTCTCATGAACACCAGTGAGTCCTGGAATAAAACCCAGTATGGCACACTTCAGAAGCTGTCCACACCATGCTGAGGGACACTTCAGTGATGTCTGTCCGAGATAACCACCCCCATTCTGACTCTCAGGCTTTCCACTAGGAACCACCACCCAACCAGGGCATTCACTTAGCTCCTCATCCAGGCCTGTTTACAGCACCAGTGTTTGCTATGACCCAGCTTGGAATAGCCCAACCCCATCTTGGCCTTTGTCATCATATGCTGCATCCTACTCTGATTCTCCCTGCCTCTGGGCCCGATTCTCAACGGTGGGTGCTATATCCTAGCCCTGCCCAGTCTGGTCCCATTCCTGGCTCATGATAACTGATATATTTGCTTGCCTATCTAGGCATGACACACACTGCAGTATGGCTCCTGCTCATGCCAGTGTGCTAAGGTTGAAATGGCCCTACATGTTCTGCCTCCCTCCAGAACCAACCCACACACTTGCCAATGGGTAGAGGTCCCTTGCATGGCCTGACTGACACTCAGGCCTAAATCGCATGCTTAGCAGTGGCAGCTATAGCCCACCAAAGGAGTTTCCCAAGTTCCTTCACCAGAATCACCCCTGGACCTAGATCTCACATGTGACATTATTTGGTAAGTCCTCATCTGATGTAGTCTGTCCCTTCTGTCCCCACATTTGTATAAGTTGGTAGATGTTGTGGCCCAGCCCACCCCATTCCCCATTCTTGGGTGAGCCTGTGAGTACTGCAGCCTAGACCAGCCTGCCCTGTTACCAAACCCAGTACCTATGAGTGGCAGAAGGTTCCATAGTCATGCCTACCTCAGCCCGTCACCAACCCAGTTCTTAATCAAATCAGCAGAAGCTGCAGTTCCTCATGGGTGGGCCCATATATCCCCCATAGAATCTGCCCCTAGACCTGGGTCTCTCATGTGCTGGTCATTGTCATGGTGCAGCCTGACAGTACCTGCCCCATGTTGTGACACTCACTACAGATACTGTGATGTAACCCTCCCAGTTGTGGATCAGTGGGTGATGGTCAGTGGAAGTCTACATTAATTAGCCTAGGTCTGGTCCCTTATTTGGCCTGGTGCATTGGTCTGACCCATAATGGTCTTTCAGTTGCCTCCTCCAAACCACTCAGTTTCAGTCCTCTCGTTTACCTGTAAGTACAGTTGCCTTCCCAATGGAAGTCACTCAGAAGTCATTCTTCACCTGCAACATACTCCCTCAGCAGTCCTCCTTCCCACATATCCCCCAACCCCTTTCCCTAAACAATCTACATTCCCCACACCTGGAACACTTTCATTCTTCAACCTAGCCTTCCTAAATCCAATGTTCTGATGGTGTGGTGTGCTGGCCTAGAGCTCTGTCAACTCAGTAGGGTCCGGGTTCCTGACAAATGTGCTGACCCAGGACCCTACCTCTCCATACACCTAAAACCCAGGTCCAACCAAAGTTTCCCAAGCCAGTCTACCAGCACACCAAGTCAGCATGGTATCCTAGGTTTCTCCCCTCCCTTCCCATAACCCTGCCTGGGACCAAGGATGTGGGGAAATCCGCAGGGTCACTACACCTGTCTGGGCACCAGCCCAGGGTCCCCACCAGTTTCATTTCCCAGGCCATCCACAAGCTCACATTCCCAGGCCGCCACAGGCCTACTTCCCTCCCCTGAAGTTACAGAATGGTGGCAGGCCACCCTCCAATGCAGGTGCAACATCATTGTTACTACCAGTAATTTTGCTTGCAAAGCTTGCTCAGAATGACACTTAGACTACCTAGAATCTTGGAATTCTCTAGTAAATTACAACCTCCTTCCTGGGTTCACCTCTTTGGGTAAAAGGTGTAAATGTAGATTTGAGAAGAAGCAAGGATGTTCTGCGAAGAAGTGGAGCTTGGAAATGTGCCCTGACAAAGCCACCCATGATCACTTAGACCTTGGTGTTTTTGTAGGCAAGACTGATTCCAGTTCAGTCTCATTCCAGATTCCATGTTTTTGTACCAGTTATTCCAAAACTTATTCCAGATTTCATGTTTTTGTGCCAAACTCCAAGAAATCTGAAAATTTGAAATTAGCAACTGGCTTTTTATGGATTGCAGTAAAAACTACTGTTTTTTTCTACTAGATATTTGTTGGCATCTTTGCCTGATGGAGGGTAAGCCCTCCAAAGGGGACTGTGAAAGTATGCTAGTGTGAAAGCTAGAAAAAAAAATAAAGGAAAAGGAAGACTGAGAACATGGAAGGAAGGGAAGGAAGAAGAAAAATCACTTGTTCCTAAATCTGTATTTTGATACACCTGAAGCTTGTTTACCTTTTAAAAATAAAACTTAAAAGTTATATAAAAAAGTATAATGTCAAATAGAAACTTAGTTGATATTGTTTCAGAAATGGATCACTTTTACAGACATTAACATAGACTTTTTCATTAAGTTAGTTATCATAACATTTGTCATCAGAATACCTACTAAGCTCAGATAGATAACAGAGAAAGATATTAAATAGGACAGGTTAATTCAGGTGACATAAGAATAAAACATGGTGGGGGTTGGCACAGTGATGTAATGGGCTAGATGTAATGGGCTAGCCTTCTGCCTGCTGCAGGTAGCATTCAATATGGCTACCAATTTATGTCCCAGCTGATCCACTTTCAATCCAACTCCCTGTTTATGACCTGGGGAAGCAGTAGGGGATGTCTCAAGTCCTTGGGCCTCTGCACCCATGTGGGAGACCCATAAATTCTTGACTTCCAGCTTTGGACTGGCCTGGCTCTCATCTTTTCAGCCATTTGGGGAATGAGCCAATGGATGGAGGATCTCTCTCTGTTTCTCCCTCAGTCTCTCTTAACTCTGACTTTCCAAGTAAAATAAATAAATAAAAAATTTTAAAAATTAAGGCCTGGTGCAGTGGCCTAGCGGCTAAGCTCCTCGCCTTGAACGTGCCAGGATCCCATATGGGCACCGGTTCTAATCCTGGCGGCCCAGCTTCCCATCCAGCTCCCTGCTTGTGGCCTGGGAAAGCAGTTGAGGATGGCCCAAGACTTTGGGATTCTGCCCCCCGTGTGGGAGACATGAAAAAGATTCTGGTCTCCTAGTTTCAGATCGGCACAGCACTGGCCGTTGTGGTCACTTGGGGAATGAATCATCGGACGGAAGATCTTCCTCTCTGTTCTCTGCTCTATATATCTGACTTTACAATAAAAATAAATTAAAAAAAATTTGACAGAAATATGAAACTTAAGATCTTTAGTTAAATGCTGGTTAATATCATAAATTCTGGTATCTAATTTGTCTTCATATTGAAATTGTCTTAGGAAATTATGAAATGGGGTTTATATTTAATATTAGGAAAGGATGAGAATTCACTCAATGGTCATTAAAAAAGATGACTCTTTAGGTTAAAAATGCTAAAGAATTAAAACGTTAATCATCATTCAAATGCCTTAAAAATAGTTATTTCCCTACAGTCTATATTCATTAGTAGCAAATAGCTGAAGTTAATTATGAACCATTGCAATTTTCTACTTTCCATAGCTAAATATATCACACCTGATCTTTATTCTTTTATTAAGATTTATTCGTTAAAATGCAAAGAGAGAGAAAACGAGGGGGAGAGAGAAAGAAGAAAGAGAAAGATCATCCCACCACTGGTTTATGTCCCAGTGGCCACAATGACAATGGCTGGGGCTAGAGCAGGCCACATTTAGGAGCACAGAACTCCTTCCAGATCTTTCACATGGGTGATAGGGATCTAAGCTCTTGGATCACTTGCAGTATTCCCAGGTGCACTAGTGGGGTCAGGTGTGGAGCAACCAGGCCTTTAACTGACTCTCACATGGGATGCTAACATCACAGGCAGGGCCTTGACATTGTGTGCCACAGTGCCAGTTCCAAAGCTGAATCTCTAATATCGAACCTCTAATTACTCTAACATAATGAAATAATATTCCATTCCTATATCACTTTTGGTTTAAATCTAATCAGCAATTTTGTATTTTTTTTTTTAAAAAAGCTCTTCCTCATGCCAAAATTCTTTTGCAAAATTTATTTTCCATTTTCTATCACACTGAGTGTTTACAAGAATTAATTCAAGGTCTAGCAAGATAACTTTATGAAAGTCTAAAAGAAGAGTAACTGAAATGGTGCTGGACCTGACAACAAAAAGACTATACTCTTGAGAGTTATGAAATGAAATTTCAATGTGTGAGAATGAATTGATGTTTCCTGGGAAACAAATGTAAATACAGAGGTCAGAGCAAGCACTTATTTCTTAAGTACTGGAGCAGTATGTTAAATATCTACCTCAGATCACATTTGTGTTCATTTATATATTGTATTTTTTTAAAGATTTTTATTATTATTATTGGAAAGCCGGATATACAGAGAGGAGGAGAGACAGAGAGGAAGATTTTCCATCTGATGATTCACTCCCCAAGTGAGCCGCAATGGGCCGGTGCGCGCCGATCCGATGCCGGGAACCGGGAACCTCCTCCAGGTCTCCCATGCGGGTGCAGGGTCCCAAAGCTTTGGGTCATCCTCAACTGCTTTCCCAGGCCACAAGCAGGGAGCTGGATGGGAAGTGGAGCTGCCGGGATTAGAACCGTAGCCCATATGGGATCCCGGGGCGTTCAAGGCTAGGACTTTAGCCGCTAGGCCACGCTGCCAGGCCCCATTTATATATTGTTTTAAGAAGCACTTTCAGGTGTCATTCTATGCACGGCTTTTGCGACTTGCTAAACACATGAATAAGATTTGAATCCTGACAAAGTTTAAAGAGGGAATGCATTCTGTGAGAAAAAGAGTATACTTTCAAATAATTATATATTATGATAAGGTGCTGCAATAAATAGAACAATTTTGTTATGGATAGAAACCATTCAAGATTCAAATTAAGCATCAATCTTTCAAGGGAAGCAACGTTTGACCTGAAATATTAGTAAGAAGCAGTTAAGAAGAGGGAAGAAGGACATTTCAGGCTGGAACAAAAGGGTGGGTTTAAAGATAATGTCGTAGAAAATATTTGGGAATATAGGCAAACAGGATTTGTATTGTCTGTATGTATGTATTGTATTGTCTGTATTACTTAGGCTGCTGTCATGATCCAATTAACAATTATCAGTTCATAAAAATATTTTAATTGTCGTACTCAGTCATCAAAATTAAATTATAAACTCTTATTCATGTATGAGATAATCACTTGCACATTCTCCAATCTATCATTAAAACCAAAATTTACATTCTGAAGATTCAAAAAAATTGGATGATGCTGTTTACAGTGACTGCTACTTATTGTTATAACACATATAAAATTCATGATCAAATCCTACGTTTCCTGAGGAGAGTCCTTTTGGTGTGAAATCATGCCACAGAGTGCATGCACACATGTGGACCTTTAACAGTTCTATGGTGTCTATATGCAAGGGAATTCAGTAGCGAGGAACATTGATAAATAATACTATTTTCAATGAATGTAGATGAGGAAAGGTAACACTACAAACAAATGAATTTAAAGAAGGGAAATGTGAGAATATGAGCTTGAGCAGACCAGAAAAACAGATTTTTGAGATTCTGATAGTTTGCATATGTGTAAATCTAAAGCAAATAAACCTAAAGAAAGCAGCGTAGAGGAGCTGGAGCTCTTGTATAAAGTGATAAGCCACCACTCACAGCACCAGCATCCTGTATGTGCACTGGTTCCAATGCCTACTGTTCCACTTGCAATATAGCTGCCTGCTAATGTGCTTGGGAAAGAAGTGAGAGACGGCCCAAGGACTTGGGCCCTTGTATCCACATGAGAGACCTGGAAGACACTCCTAGCTCCTGAACTCCTCATGGTCTGGCAGCCATTTGAAAATTGAAGGAGAAGATGGAAGATTTCTTTCTCTTTTCCCCTGCCTCTCCCTCTCTGTACCTCTACTCAAATTATTTTCAAGTAATTTTTAATTAAAAAGTATAGAAGCATGCAGAAATTAAGAGCCTGAGAGATTGAGAGTGACACCAAAAGGAGAACCTGCAGAAGAGGAGAAATAACTAAATAGAAGTATATTTGGACACAAAAAAGTTTTAAACTGTTAAATTTTGCACACAATTATTTTTTTGCACACAAATGTTAACATAAGTGGAAAACATTGTGGTTTTAGCTCTTGATGGTCAATTCCTACTCTGCGAGATCTTAATTGATACATTTATACTTTAAAGGCAAAGACAGGTTCATGTCTCACTGAGTTTTGCGTTCTCATTGAATGAATGAGAAAATGTGTCCAGGATAAACGAGAAATAAAGTTCTGTGTTGGCACAGAGTTCAAAGTTACAGGAAAGTTATGTTTACCTTATTTGTTTATTTATTTATTTAGCATCTCCTAATGATTAGCATCATACAAAAACCAATCTCCTAAAATCACTGAACAACCTGAGCTGGATATATGAAACTCCCTAGATGTTATAACTTTTTAAATAAATAAGAAAAAAGAGTAAAATATCTTTCTGGAATGTGATCTTTATTGACATCATAAGGAAGGATTCTAACTACAATCTATTTTTTGTTTTTACTTTTTAATTTCACAGACAGCCCAAAAATTATGACTAATGGAATGTGAATTATAAATGCTTCAGATTTCTGATTATTCCTTATTCTTTCACCATACAACATATCTTCAGGCATACACTATATGAAAATTAGTATTTCTACAAATGTGTCTGCTAAACCTTTAAATAATTCACACTGTAAAACTTTGTTGCATTTAAACACCTTTGTGGGAAACCCTGCACCACTACTATTATTTAAAAATGGGTTGTATGGCTGCTTGGGGAGTGAATCAGTGGGCTGAAGATGTTTGTCTGTGTAAAATCTTTCCAATAAAAATAATTAATTCTTTAAAAATGGGCTTTGTGCCGTTAAAACCTCAACTTGACTTGCATGAACAGCAAGTCAGCCAAGACTGAAATAAACGGCACAGATTTTTAACCTGATTTTCACACAATCTTACAATTTATTTTTTTTTTTTCCTTTGCAACTCTACAGCTCAGGACTTTAAATACAGACTATGTTTAAAAAGGTGAAGTTAACTATTAGCTATAAATCTTCGAATAATATATTCCAAATGACAGTAGCATGATAAATGACAGGGTAGTACAAATTTTATCACATACATAATAAAACTTTTTAATAATTATTTTTATAATAAAGCATTGTAACAAGAGTATTCTTGGGACTGTAAAAAAGTCCAAGCTACACATTTACTTGCTGAGAGTGTTCAAGATATTTGCATTAAAATCACATATGCATACACATATTAGCAAAATCTGCTGGATTCTAGTAACTATTTTTTTCTTCATCTCAAAATTTGCTTGGCTATAATATTTTACCATCTTCAGCTACTTTCTCCAGAATTCATCTCTCTCTCAAGCTCCTCAAGTTGTACTTGGCAAAATAACCCAGTATCCAAATTCCCCTTCCCTCCATCTGCTACTGAACAAGCACTTGCCAGAACCTTGCAGATTGGAATGAAGCCTTGTGAAACCAAATGGAGGGAAAATGCCTCTTCCTCATTCTCCAATAATCCATGGCCTAAAATAATTGAGTGAACTGAACTAGTTCTATGAATTTGAATTTTTCAAAAAACATTTTTGGTACTCTGAGTTTCCCCATATTGTGTTAAATATAGAAAGCTCTGAATCCTTCTCATGGAAATTTGGCAATACCTAGTCATGTTCCTTTTACATGTTTGATAGAGTACTACTGATTCCTTTATGGAGTCTACTTCTCAACACAAGAGCTGTGAAAGCTAATGCGACATCTGGTTGCTCCTCTGCTTTTCAGTTCAGTTCTCAGGAACATGAACACACATTTTCATTCCTTCTCTTATCAACCACCCTCTCTCACCATTCCATAAAATGAAGAGATTAAAGGAAACTTCTGAATGGGTTGCACGGTGATGCATCTGATTCTAGTTATGGTCTTTGTGTTTCATAGCACAAACTATTTTTTTCCTGACCTCATAAGGAAAGCTTGGATTTCCATTTCATTTTCACTTTAGTGTTTTCTATCAAGGCAAAGTGAGTATAATGAATAGCCCCATGACTTTCCTGAGTCTCTCCAGTGAGAGAAAGAGTATGAATGTGGATGCTTTAAGCAGTTTAATAGTATTTTCTATTGATGATACAAGGTTCTTGTACAGAAGGAATCAGTTCAAAGAGTACCATCTTACAATGAGAAAAAGAAAAGAAGAAGAAGAAGATGAACGGGAAAAGCAATAGAGGAGGCAAGGGCATGCTCCCTGACTTAGATGCAGTCAATCATTCGGAGGCTGAAAAACACCATCAGGTGTGTTGAAATCCAATCCTCTTTGGGATTTTTCATTTATTCCTGTTTTAAGACAAACTAATGAAATATTGTAAAACATATTAACAATATTTAAAAAATTTATATATGATGTTGAATTGATTGGGTTTTTTATTCAATTAGCAAAATATATACCAGAGTGATGAAAACATTTATTTTTTATGATCATGTTAATTATACTATCTCAGAAAAGCATTGCCTGAGAATTTCCAAAAAATTGTTTGAAAAGAAATAGAAAGCACCTTTGAATTTTTAAATTACTTAATTTTCATATAATGAATTTGGAATCTGATGGAGAAATATGACACTTGAGCTAGTTCCTAATTTGTTGAAGCAGAAAAGAATTATTTGATAACTGGAGCAAACAATTAGGTTCACGATTTATCTTGGTTATAAATGGAATGTTCTGTGCTGTAATTAATTCAGTGTTGATATCCACTTTCATTAAAAGTTGTCATGAATATTTATTTTAATACCAGTTTGTAGGAAAAAAAACCATAGCCTTCTTGATTTCATAGAATTAAATTTTTTTTTGCAGAAGTTTTCGAAATTGTGAATTACCTACAAAAGGCAAAATACTTGCCCAGGTTTCAGCAAATCTAAAGCAAGTGTTGTTCTATTGCTTAAGTTTCTGTAGCAAGAAGTAACACATGCTTTGTTACAAACGATGCTGATGCAACACAACAAACCAATCCCTCTCAAATTTCAAATAAAATAAACTTTCACCAAAACTTTCCTGAAGAATAAACAAGTATGAGTTATTCATTTCAATTAAGGAAAACAACTTGGGCAAATAATTACTTTCCTGGATGATATGAGGTCATAGATTAGACATGCAAAGCTATGCAAAGGTTCAGTGAGAATATATACAGAGGACTCTGTGTATTCTCCTATACAAATAGTAAGTGTTCTCTGTGCATTATTCTAATTATTTGGCCTTTTCAAACATTATGTTACTTAGAGCATGATGTACTAGGACAGGGCCCAATCTAATTAAAGAAGCGTTTCAGTGTTTATGTTCTGAAAGTTACTTCATAGAAATAACTAAAACGCATTCTTATCCTTAAGGTAGCTTTTGATCTTCTAGCAGGGAAAGTAACTATTTTTGCAAAGACATGTCTTGGAGCGAAAATTTTTTTTTCCCAACAGAAATAATGTCAGAAAAAGTACAGTGATGGGAAATTTAATGACAGGCTTTGTAAATAGTGTAGCTCAGTCAAAAATATGTGCATTGTTGTAGTCACAGGAGAGCCTAGAAAAGGTTTTTAAAGGATGGTTATGGGGCTCTTTAATGGCATACTGCAAAATCTGAAATGTGTTTTCCAAACAGTAGCAATCATTAAAGCTTTTAGCGCAAAGAAGTGCCATGACAAGACTTGAATCTTGGGAAGATGATCGCATCTGAATGCTTGACATATTGGAGATGAAGGGAGACCAGTCTGGAGAAAGACCTTTCCAACGAAAGATGTCCTGAACCAGGGATGGGTGAGTGAGCTTTGGAAAGTTTGCTGGAATACGAGATGGCAGGTTTTTTTTTTTTCCTTTGACTAAAGCCATTTCTGCTTTACCCACTTATAACTGTCTTCTTTTTGTTACATCTCTGCTGCAACTTTAGCTTATAGTTATGGGGTTAAGAAAGAGAATGCTATTAACACCATTATCTCTGGTTTATCACAGATATACACTCCATTTCTTGGGAAACTTGGCAATGTCTCAAAGTGTTTTTAATTGTTTTCTTGCTATTACTTATTTCTTGCACTCTGTTTATGGCTAATGGGAGTACAGAATGATCAACCACATCATTAAACTCAGGAGCGGGTAGGGAAATAGGTTAAAGGGAAAAATATTTTGTGAGCATATTAAAAGTTGTTCAAAGCATTAACCACATTCTTAAATTTCTTTTGTTTCTGGTGGTTCTATTCAGAATAGGAAATTTGATGATACCCCATGCCAGCTGCATTATGAAGGGGCAGACCTTCCTGTACATTGTTGGCCAAAGCATTCATTGGCAGCAACCCTGTAGAAGACAATTTGGCTCTACAACAAAAATGTTAAATTCAGTTTCCCACTGATCTAGCAATTCTATTTCTACATCTACTTGTATTTATGTAAAGACGAATGCACAATCATATTCACAGACCAGTAGGGTAACTATAATCCACACTAAAATAAAAAGAAGAGCTATTTGCCATTTATGATTGCTTTGCGTTGTATATAACTGCTGAAATATTGCACTTTACCTATAAAATATACAGGAATTTCATGTTAAACTAGAGCTTAATGAGTTCATTACAAATATAATTTTCATTTTCTATGTATGCCCGAAAGAAACATGTAAGTATTTGAAAATTAAGTAACAGACTGTGCAACTGCTACTATGCCTTTATGCTATTCAGTGATAGAATAGTCTGCTGCATCCAAAAAAAAAAAAAATAGCCTTTTATTGGAAAGGCAGGTTTACAGAGAGGAAAGACAGAGCGAAAAGATCTTCCATCTGATGGTTCACTCCCCAAGAGGCAGCAGCTGCTGGAGCTGAGCCAACCCAAAGCCAGGAGCCAGGAACTTCTTCAGGTTTTCCATGTTGGTGCAGCGTCCCAAGGCTTTGAGCTGTCCTCTACTGCTTTGGCAGGCAACAAGCAGGAAGCTGGATGGGAAGTGGAGTAGTGAGGACATGAACTTTTGCCCATACGGGATCCTGGCAGTGTTTGCAATGCTAGGATTTAGTTACTAGGTTATCACACTGGGCTGAAGATTCAATTTTTATTATATAGTTTTTGTGAAGCAATCTTACAATTTATTTTATTGTGCATATTAAAAGTGTATATTATGAATCCAATGTGATGGCTTGATTGGCTAAATCCTCAACTTGCAGCCATAGGGATCCCATATTGGATCTAGTATGCGTCCCTGCTGCTTTACTTTCCATCTGTCTCCCTGTGTGTGGCCTGGGAGAGCAGTAGAGGATGTTCCGAAGCCTTAAGACCCTGCATCCCTATGAGACACCCAGAGGAAGCTCCTGGTTCCTGGCTTCAGATTGGCTCAGCTCCGGCCATTGTAGCCATCTGGGAAGTAAACCAGTACATGGAAGATTATTTTCTCTGTCTTGTTCTCTCTGTAAATCTTATCCGCCATTTCAATAAAATTAACAGATGTTTAAAAAAAAGGTGCATATTAGGTTGCTTGGATGAATATGGGATATTTCAGATTTCACAGGAAATTAAATTAGAAGATAACCTTACTTTGATGCAAAAAAGTTTACTGATTACTACAGCTGAGTAAATTAACGTATTTTTCATCTAATATAATAAGGCTTCTTAATTTAGTAGTTTGACAAATTCCCAGGGTAAAATATACTACCATTAATCAGAGTCTCCATGTTTTCCATTGAATCTGCACACTTACTCATCTTACAGCTGCCACTTCTTTGTACCCCCTCATCTCCACTTCCCCATTCCACATTCCTCACCTCACACTAATTAAGTACAATTTTACTCTCTTTTCATATGTATTCCTGCTTGTTTAAATACATCATACATAAATGTGATCAAGCTATATCTTTATTTTGCTTAAAATACTTTGCAGAGTCATCTACATCTTTTCACTTGCAGGGTTTCCTTTTTTAAACCTGTTTTTTCCCATGTCTTTCTAATGTATCTTCTGCAATAAAAAGAATATGCTTATAAGTACTTAAGAAACAGATTGTATAAAGGACATATAAATTTAATATGGAATACATAATAAAAAGGTTAATTTAAAATTCTTACTGCTAAAGTAGCCAAAAATTTAAACAGTTTGTCTAAATGTCACTTACAGAAAACACATTTGTAAACTTTTCAAAAATCGAAATAATTTTATTTTAGCTCTAAAATCCAATGAGAATTTATAATTTAAATTATTTGTCTCTATTTGTCTTTATGAGTTAGTGGTAAATATCATATTGGCAGACCAATTTGCTTTCATAAGATTGCTTTTTTAAAAAAATTAGAAAAACACAGCAAAAGTTAGAAAGAAAAAGCAAGGCAGAGAGAAATTACTAATTTTATGTGAATATAGTCTATGTCATTTCACCGTTACATGGGATTGAAAAAGCAATATGTAAAACCTTCCAAAATTGATTATTTGGTCTAAATTATTTGTTAAAGAACATTAAAATAAAATAAAAATGAAATGGTCTAAAATGCGTAAGCACTTAAAATATGAACAAATACAATTGAGATCATGAAAAGAAAATGTGGTTTATCAGCAAATATAACATGCATATATGTTCTTAAAAGAAAAATAAGTGATTGCGTATTTGCAAAATTAGAGTGATCATACTCATTTAATTGCACAAATTCAAATGTTTTTCTGAAATCCCTAAACAGAGATTTTATAAACATCTATACTTAGATATGAATGAAATAATTTTGACTCTCAAATTTCCACCACTGATTTCCCTCTTACACACACACACGACAACCTTATGAACTAATGGTTAGTACATCCTTCCAGAAACATTCTTGAATGGCTCAGTGAAGCACAGAGGGAAGTAGGTGAAGAGTCTGCCCGAGCCCGACAAACTCAGATATTTCCATGCCCTTGCCAAAGACTGTGAATCTGGTTTCTCCCCTCATCTGGTGGAACTTATACTAAACTAACTTGTTGACTTCTACTATACTATGTCTTGCAGTTTTTCCCTGCAGTAAACCTCAAAACAACCAACCATAGAGTGATAGTTCATAAAAATTTCAAAAAGTCGTTATGTTCATTGATTTTTAATTCTCTTGAGTGATTAATAAACTAAACTACAGAAAGCATTCATCCAAATCACAGTAAGGGATAAAACTGGGCTGAAATACTACCTTAAAATCTAATCTTATACAAGGTGATCTCTTGCTCCGAATTCTTGACTTTTCAGAATCCTTCAGTCTTAATTTTTTAAAAGTCAAACTTCACTTTTTACATTTTTAAGTGTGTCTTCTTCATATTAATTCTTTTTTCAACTTCCTTCTATCTTAATTCTACATCTTTTACCATCAACTGAAAAGCGGCCTTTGTCAATCTAATACAAATTTTCATCAAGTCTTATACTTTCTTCGTGGTTTGTGAAATGAATATGATCCATCCCACCATGACAGTGTCTGTTTCTCCAAAATGAAATTACTTGAATAGGAGATCACATATAATGGATAATATTTACATATTCATGTTCTAAAGATGTTCTGCCTCAGGACAGCAGTGTACTTCACTGAAAAAAATGATATTTTGATAGGGAATAAGCTTATGAATTAAAAGATAATGTGACTGTGATCAAAGTTTCCTTGCAGATGCTACCTTTTGATATTTTTAACACAGTCATGTTTGTCATTCAAATACGGATAATTTTGTTTAAAATTATAAAACTGGATGATAGGTACTGACTATCTTGAAGGAAAAGAAATGGCAAATGTCGTGCTTAAAATGATCAAACTAATAACTTTTAGAGATTAAGCTGACTCCTGAAATCAAGACAACAAATTCCATACTGCTCCCTGTATTAGATATAATGATTATGAAAATATTGTGCACTGTTACTTCGGCCTCTTTTAAAGGGGCCAGTAAGAAAAAAAATTTCAATAGTCTAAAAGTTAACTCACCCCTGTTAACAATAAATTTCAGCAGCAACATTAAGATGTCATACTTCATGAGTAAAGCAATCAGGCTTACTTATAACAATATAAAGGAATTCTGTTTTTGTCATAACTCTTTATTTACGTTCAGTTCACTTCAGATTCTGCTGTGTCATCAGAGACTAAATTTCTGTAAAATACTGAAGTTCACACTGTAATGATATGTGGAAAACATAGCATTCATTTGAAATGATTAGGTAAATCTTAGAACCAAAGTTATGTTAAAATAACTTAGACACTGGGAATAAAAGCAGCAGTGAGAGAACCAATGTCAGCTTGGAATAGTTCAAGCTGAGAAATTTCAGTAGGAGAAAAATAACCAGAGTTTCCAGAGCAAAATTATTCAGAATTTTCATCATAACTTGGAGTAAGTCTATCTACATTTCCTAACACATTACATTAACCTTATGTGCTTAGTTCCTTCACCAAGCCCTGGACATTTAATACTACAACTACCCACCATAGGCCATTTGAATGAGGGAAGAAATGTACAAATCACTGTACTAGTGAATGTATTTATTTTCTCATTAGTTTTACTAATTTGGCTACATACTAACAAGACTGCATTAAAGACATACAGTGCATTTTGGTACAATCTCATCTACACTGTTTAACTTAAATCACTCTTCTGCTGTTCATTTTTTTTCATTTAATTTGTTTGAGAAGTAGCATGAAATATCTGGATTGGGGACAGTATATGGAGCAAGTATACATGCATGTGTGTGTGTGAGAGAGAGAGAGAGAGAGAGAGAGAGAGAGAGAGAGAGAGAGAGAGACCTTCTTCTCTTCCTTTTTTGAAATAAAATTAAACTATCAAAAGGAAGCTCTAGGAAAGTAAAGAGCCAAATAAAACAAAACATGAAGGAATATTCAATCTCATTTGTTTGTTGTACTTGGAGAATATACTTTATATTTGTTAGATTATTTTCATGTTTTGGCTAATCTATCCCCAAATGTTCCCCAACACACACAAAGTCTGCTGTAATTAGAAAGTGAAAGTTTTAGGAGAAAGCACCTGTATAACTGGTATTATATCAGAAAACTCTGCAATATTTAAATTATTTTTTTTTTTGATTCCACTATGACAGATCTTACATTTTATTTCGTCCCTTGCAACTTAAAAATTTTTGGTGCATATATTTATCCTAAAATAGTTCACATCACATTGTTAATATTAAGCACAAATGAACTTTGGCTTAAATATTATGATAACTAAACAGTATGGCTGTTAAATTCTTTTAATATTCTATTGCCACTAACTCTTTTAATAGTCTGACGATAAAACTAGAAAACACAGTACTAAGTCATATTTTAATTTTAAAAATTAGAAGTGTAGCACATATTACCTCTTTTGCTTGCAGATGAGCTATACATTATTTCCATCTATAAATTCATAATTGCAATTTTACCAAAACTTAAAATATAAGTGTTCTTATTCATACTTTTGTGATTCTATTTAATGTAGTGTCCCATTAAACATTATTATCAAAAATTAAAAACAAACCTGTCAATGGAGAGAAAAAAAAGTATGGACAAATAAATGAATATTCCCTCTTGTACATATACTGGTGTGGGGAGGCATGTGGTCTATTCCAAATTACATGATTAGGTCATACATTTTGCTAATCTTAACAGGTAATGACTGACAATGCCTCAAAATAACAAGAAATTTCACACACTCCTGTTTTGATTTTGATTTGAAGAAACACAAAATAAGTAATACTTGAACTGTGGAAAAAGGATACAAATATAAAAGTTCTGTACTAAAATTGTAAGATAATTGTGTTCTAATTATATATTTTCCACTATTTGTATTGTTGAACATGTCAGTTCACTTTTGAACATGTCAGTTCACCTTTCTATGCTTTAAAAAATTAAAATAAAGTTCTTTATTTCTTCCAACCGTAAATGGTATTATATTCATATTTTTCCTGAGTTTTTCACAATTGATTTGCCATCAATAAATTCATAAGTTCTGTGTACCTTCTTAGAGATAATGTTATTTTAACTTCATACACTTTCATGGGGCCTGGCGGCGTGGCCTAATGGCTAAGGTCCTCGCCAGGATCCCATATGGTCGCCGGTTCTAATCCCGGCAGCTCCACTTCCTCTCTGTCTCTTCTCCTCTCTGTATATCTGACTTTGTAATAAAAGTAAAATGAAAATAAAAAAAAAAACTTTCATGGATGATAGTTTCATTTGAATAATACTATTGAAATAGGTAGAAGAACCCAATAAACTTAATTATGAATTTAAAGCCCTCAATAACAGTATAAATGATGAAACTTGCAGTTGCTGATACTAAGAATCTAAGAATAGTCAAAATAAAAAAACTAATTTGTTGCTGAAATTGCTTTATTATTTCTTGTGATGAGTTTGGGGTAGCTTATGTCTGTAAGAATATGAAGAGTTAAAATGTACTGAAACAGAGAAAACACAAAACTTCACTTAATTTAAGCATGATACTTTGTGTAATGATTTTGGAAATACCTGGGAGCATTTCAGTCTGTTCAGGTAACCAGTACGGTATTCTACATTTAATGTTGATGAAATGCCATTAAAATACTTACTTCTAAAAAACAATAATACTTTTTAAATTCTGTCATTCACCAGTATCTTTCAATGAGCAATAATTTTAATCACCACAGTTTTATTTCTACTTGTAATTTTTAAATCCTCAAAAAAACAATAACACCTCTCAAGAAAGACTACACCACTGAAAGTAAAGTCCTATGTAAAACTCAAGTAAAAGAACATTGGTGAGTTCAAATATTAGTTCTAAATTCCAAACATTCCCTTTAAACTTGGTTTAACTTCTGGAAAGTTCCTCCATTACCCAGACTTTCAAATATGAAGGTAAATAGTTGAGAAAGTAAAATAGTTGAGTACATTAAAAGGTAAATTTCTAATGATATATTCAGTTCTTTAATGCAATTTCATAAATGCAAAGTCTTGCAAACAATAATATATTAAAAGGACTATTTGAGGCTCAGATATATTGCTGGATATTATTTCCCCACTTTAGTAACTGCGTAAGAACTTACACTTCTTTGGCCTTCAGATAAACGCATCTTCCCATATAGTGATTATCAAAAGCAAAAGAACTTCATTCTGCTCTGTACCACCAGTTTGATCAGCAGAGTCTCATAGTCAATATTGGGTGGTAATAGAGGATGAGCTACTCTCCTTCCTGAGCATTTAACAGCTAAAAGAACAGACAGAAGCTTCCTGCCCCTCTGGAATGTTTTAAAATATATTTATGTGCTTCCATGTAATGATCAGGAACAAGTTTTTGATCACACCAATGAAACACCTTCATCTTTTTCCTTGACTCAAATAGCAAATTTAAACCTTCAGAAAATGTCTTTTCCTAGTAATCACAGGATTACAATGCTGCAGTTGGTGAAAATACATACAATTACATGACACTGCCCTTTCTAGCAAGATTACACATTTTTTTTATCTATTCAAAATGAATTGTGAACTACTTGAAATCATTACTGGTACAGAGAATATACATAGCAGCCATGAGAAATGTCTACATTTGAGAAAATAAATAACATGTGGTAGTAACAGCAAGGTAGTTTCTTTAGGTTATCATGAATTCTTTTTTTTTTTTTTTAAAGATTTATTCATTTTATTACAGCCAGATATACACAGAGGAGGAGAGACAGAGAGGAAGATCTTCCGTCCGATGATTCACTCCCCAAGTGAGCTGCAACGGGCCGGTGCGCGCCGATCCGATGCCAGGAACCTGGAACCTCTTCCGGGTCTCCCACGCGGGTGCAGTGTCCCAAAGCATTGGGCTGTCCTCAACTGCTTTCCCAGGCCACAAGCAGGGAGCTGGATGGGAAGTGGAGCTGCCGGGATTAGAACCGGCGCCCATATGGGATCCCGGGGCTTTCAAGGCGAGGACTTTAGCCGCTAGACCACGCCGCCGGGCCCAAGGTTATCATGAATTCTTAAGGAGAATTTGTTAAAAAAAATTCAGTTTTTTAACAAAAAAAAAGTCAGTTTTATACTAGTGTAGTCAAATGAACATAATGAAGGATTTTTGGGGGGCAAGGCATTGTTTAAAGAAGAAAGTGATCACAAGAAATTCCAGATTAAAGAATATTTAGGAAAAGAAGATGATTTTGCTCTTTAAAGATTATCAAGAATAATAAAGCTAAGCGCTGATTTCTGTTGTAGATGACAAAGCCCTCAACAAAGGCACCCAATGTGATTCCTGGTTCATCTCCAATCTTCTCCACTGCTGATCCAGTTCCCTGCTATCGGCCTGGGGAAGCAGCAGAAGCCTGCTCGTGTTGGTGGCCCCTGCCACTCATGGAGTGGGAAATCTGGATGAAATTCCAGGTTCATGAATGTGGCCTGGCCCGTGCTGCCCATTGCAGCCCTCCGGGGAGAGAACCAGCAGATGTAAGATGTCTCTTGCTATTGCTTCTTCCTCTCCCTTTGTAATGTGACTCCCCCCAATTTTTTTTAAAGATTAAAAAAAAAAGCCTTATACGTTTTAGATCAAAAAACAATAGGTCCATTGTTTTTATTTGCTTTCTATTTTAAAAAAACATGTTTGTAATTACTTTTCAAATGTATAGCCTTTTGGAGAGGTCCATTTGCTTGCATTAGAGACAAGAGGAGCCTCCCTACTTTGATCAGCTTTTAAGTGTCACAAGGTGATGTATAAGGAGGCACTCATGTCAAACTTGTGACGCACAAAACACTGGAAGATGAAATCAGGGATCAGTATTTTCATTTATGGGATTGATACAGGTAGAAATGTTCTCCGTTTAGCTTATGCACCTATTTTTAATAGTAAAGAACAACTGAGGCTCTATTAATTATCTTATACCAAGTCATTGCATGTAATATATAAGTACAAAACACACACACATAAAATAACTTTGATGAACTAACGTAACTGTGAAGACATTCCTTTAATATGAGATGCATTTACTTTTTATATAAAAACCATATTGAAATAATGCCACCATTATATTGAATTCAAATGAAAAAAATTAATTTAAAAAAACCTACTCAAGCTTCTTGCAAAAGAAAGTAAAATATTTATGAAAATGGTTCTAAAGATATACTTCTGAACATCCAAAAACCATAAACATTCAAAAAGAGATGGGTGAGGGAGGAGCTGGGACATAGTTCACAACAGTTTTTAATCCTAAATCTTAAGTGTAAGGAGTTCTACACACGTTATTACTTTTTAAAATGCAACTGCCTCTAATGTAGAGTTATTGATCACAAATGCTCAGAAAATAGACTTTTGCAGTTATCTACTGCCTTGGGCTTCCGATGAGCCTCTTTCCTGCTCTGAAGTGCAAAGGAGTTCGTACAACACACAAGCACAGATTTCCATAATCAGTCTGCAGAAATATCAGGTCACACACACATAACCTTTATTTCGTGTTTATATAATGATTTTTCAGAAAGAGATGACTAAGTCTAAAGCATTCTAATCAGAATTTTAAGAGACTAAATAAAAAAAATATATGGATCTGTTGAAATCAAGGGAAGTAACCTTCCAACTTTTTAGCAACATTACATAAATATATATGTATGTATATATATATAAATCAGTTTAGACTGTAGCTTATCAAAAACATGTATGATACAATGAATTCAGCAAACAATGATAATTAAAATTCATTAGCTTCATAAGATTCTAGATTGCTTTTTGATGGATTGTAGAGGAGGGATAGATTCTCTAGAGTATTCTATAACACACTGTAGCCAAGCCAACTTATAAATGGTCAAATCATCTTTATACTGTTTACCAAATAAGATAAATTTTCATCTCCTCACTTTTACTTCTTTCAACATATAACTTAAACTTCTGTGTGGAGTAAGATATACTCTACTTGGCCAACTTAACATTGTTTTTGTTTTTTCATCTTTTGAGCCCTCTAACCTCTGCTGACACCCTCTGGTCCTTATGAACTCAGTTTTGAAATCAAACCACTCTTCGACCTCTGCCATAAAGGCACCGCAGGTTTTCTAGACATTCTGGAAAAAATTTTAAAGCTAATATATATACACATATACTAGCTAAACCGGATACATTTCTAGTAGTTTGACTTAAAAGGACATACAAAACTGGAGCAAACTTTTGCAAGCAAATAAATGCTAATTATTCTTATTGAATAAACACACTCAATTATATGTTCATGATTTGATGTAAGTTTATGAGTTTAACCTAATGGCTTAATGACTATTAAGTTTCAGGTCATCTAATTAATGAAATGCTGCTCAATGTAGGCAATGTTCAGGTATTTCATCCATCTATTTTAGAATTCTGTAGCTTCTCAGATGTGCTTCTAATAAAACTTTGATGTGTCTGAAAATACTACTATTCACTTAATATGTCATGGTAACATCTTTTCCTTAACTTTTAACATTTTATTTTTCCATGAAATCAAAGAGAAATTGTCTATGAAATCAAAAAGAAATTTAAATTAGCAATTTTATTTCATCATTCCTCACTTTTCAGCAATTTCAAAAGAGGATAATTTAAATGTTCCACCAATTCCTAAAAGGGAAAAAAGCCTTGACACATTCTAATAATCATTTCTCTTTCTCTTTTTAGATGTGATTTAATATCATCCTTTTGTTTTCTGGCTAACTCCATTTAAATTCTATCTTTTTATAATATAGCTTCTCTTTGAAGCTTTTAACTCCAAATCTTAAACTGTGTTTCCTTAACTGGATTTAGCTGGATGGCAGTAATATCTTTTTATTTAAATAATTTGTTTTCTTTGACTTTCCTTACACAGTCATATTGATTTTTCCATTTGAGTCAGAACAAGCACATGTCTCAAATTTAAAACTCAATAAACCTGTCCACACAAAATTTATAAAGAAATAAACATGAACTCAAAATATGCCCAGAAACATGTGTGAGTTGCTCAAAATTGAGTACAAACACTTTAAAATAATCACTTAATCATTACCAATTATTTCATATTTAAGGTTGCAGTAGTAATCATGATGAGCTCCTCTAAGCTAACTACGATGTTCTGAATTACTCAGGAATTTTGTTGCAATTCAATAGCAATCAATTATACTTCCACAAAAATTTTAATATGATTCTCTATTATTGGTATGTACTTCTTTGATGCTGATACCCGACCAACACCTACCTCTTTCAACCTTATTTTCACAGCTAAAATTGAGAACAGAAGTAGAAGAACAGGTTCTCTATGTGATTTACTCTCTCAAGTTGAGAAATAAATTAACTGAATACAGGTAAAATGCTGTGGGTGCGCATGCACGCACGCACACACACACACACTTGAAAAAGTTTCCTACTAGCAAATCTAAATCCAAGTTATCAAAGCAGAAATAATCTAAATCTAAATCCAAGTTATCAAGCAGAAATAATCCTAAAATATGTAGGTGATCCTTCTTTCCAAGCCAAAATTAGTTACAATGAGTTTAGAATTTTCAGGTTGCATGAGTAATTCTGCTTATTTAACATCTCCGTTTAGGTGTAAATCAATATTATTCCCATTTGCCCTATAAAATCTAAGGTGCCTGAACATTTTCTTATATTTTCTTTTTAAATTCATCACATTCCTAATAACAGTAATAGGGGAAGAAAAGCTTAGCCTAATGCAAGGCGCTGTGTTTCTGTCTCCTGAACTTTGTAGAACTCCAGTTACAGACAATTCCCACTGAATTCTCACAAGTTACTGCCTTGCAGGTGCCTGGCGATCTGGTCTCTGTTCTCAGAAGAACAGATTGCTCAGTCACAAGACACACACACTGATACCTGAGCAAATCGTCCTATTTTTCTGAACATCCAGTTTCTTTTGTGGAAACACGCTTCTCCTATCCTGGAATTTATTCCCTGACCATTTATTTGAATGAACTGTTTACTCTTATTTTAGCTACCCAAATACATTCTATTTACTCTGGTTCCAACTTTGCAACATAAAATCCCAGCACAGAAAAACCAGCACTATAAAAAATAATAATAGAAACGAAAGCTTTATCTTACAGTTTTTACATTCTGGCAACATGGCAAGAAAGGATGGTTTGCAGAGTCGAGTGTGTCAAAAATCCTAAGTGGCTGGGAGACGAAGTGCACAATCACAGAAAAAAAGCAGTCACTGGCGAAGGAATGTCAGCCACTTACCAATGAAATGCTAGACTCCCCTGTCCTTCCTCTGTGACTCTCAGTCCCTGGCTCCCATCCTCCTGCCCATCCATACAGTTCAGAGAGCAAGCGAGCAAGCAGTTCCTGGGGTCCTCCTCAGCCTGTGGCAGAAGAGAATTGCGGAGTTTTTAATCATTCAGAGAGAATCCTCCAGCTTTCCCAGCCTCTCCCAGAAGAGGGGGCGAAGGTAACAGTGCCTTTCCTCCCCGAGCTTTAATGGCACTTTGGCGGCCGCCTCTTCTGGCAGTTGGGCTCCTGCACTCCGTAGTTGGTTATATTGGGAAGCAGGTGCGGCGCCTCCTCCGGAGGGTGCGTTTGGGGCTCGAGTGTTCTCCTCCAATGCGTCCGCGCGCCCCGCGCCCTGCGCCTCTGACTGGCTGTGTCCTCCCGGAGCGGTCCCTGGCCCCTCCCAGCTCACCGCGCGTCGCCCGAGCCCGAGCCCCGCGCCTCACTACCGCTCCTCACTGCCAAGGTCCATTTAGCAGGTCCCCAAGCTTAAAGGATTGTGTGCCACCAGAAAGGGGTCCTGCGTCCCTCCACTAGACAGCCGACATTCCCCGATCCCTCCTAAGTACCGGAGGGCCTGGCCCCGCTCCACGGCTTCTCTGCTCGCTCGCAACCTCTCGGTATTTAACGTTCACAGAATACAAAGCGTTTGCAAACGCGCTGGCTCAAGACTGCACCGGGAGGGAGATCGCAGCCAGAGTCCCTTCGGCTCCTGCCTGCCGCTGTCGCTTTCTTTCCACTGCGAGTCTTTGACTGCCACCGGGGACAGCGGCAGCACAGGAGGACGCGCTCGCTTTAGGTGGGCTGGAGAGCGGACTTTCTCACTTTGCAGAATTTTCTCGGGTCCTGATTGGGAAGTGCTTCTCTCAGGTTTACGCACTTGCGAGTTTCCTCTAAGCACTATTAAGCGCTGACTGTTGCGATTTCTCCTTCATGTTTTGCTTGGTACGCGTCAGTTCTCCAAAAGCTATGGGAAGAGTCGTCTTAGTCTCAGACAGCAGCCCTGTTTCTGATTTTTTTTTCTCTCTTTTTTAATATATCACGGAGGCTGCAATAGGAACACTAGTACAGGTAGTAAATCCACGTTGTGGCAGCTTTAGTGCCATTGTTCTGCCAGTCCTCCTTCTGCTTTCTTTTGCTTTCTATCTTTGACTCATTCTTCACTCCTGCTGCATTGCTCCGATGATATTTGTATGTTGGTTAAGTAAGTGATATTGCCGTTCCTTTGCATAGTGCATGTGGTTTATACCTGTAATTACTGGGAAGGAAATCCCACGTACCGCTTTCTATGTAAGTCTATACCTGAAACTATATGGGAGTCGCCTGGTATTCGCTTGCCAGGTGTGCCTGAGTCTTGCCTGACCATGACCTGACGCCCATGCCTTGGCTCACTTAATGCCCCAGTGGGGTCCGGCTGGCTCTAATTGGCAGGCAGAGTACAGTGCCACGCAGCCTGTAGCTGGAAGCTGTCTACCACTGGCTCTGTGCTCCTTTCTGTAACATCTTTTCTGGTAATTAAAATTGGTCTTTTTCCTGTTTCTTGGCTGCTTCTCATTCATCCACGGATGTTGTGCAAACACCCAGTCTGCTTTTAATGGCTACCCTCAGGATCTGGGCTGATTTCTTGTTCCATCGCAAAGACAAATGTCTGTGTTCGCATTTAATGCTTCTCTGCCCTTCCATACGCTTTTTTTTTCTTTTCTTGTTCCTGCTTTGCAGTAATTAGGCTATTTTCTTTATGTGCTAGCTGAGGGATTGGTGTGGGGATTCCACATCCCTGGGCTTTTTCCTCTGCTTCACTGGCTCCACTCCTGCATCAGGCTGTTTGTGCACAGAGAGAATCAGCAAGGCTTTCATAACCTCTTTAGATAATCACAAGAGAGACTCGAAGTCTCAGTTTTCAAACATCCTTTTCGTGCAATGAGATTTTTTCCTTGAAAGGTTTATCATAATTGCTCACCTCCAACTTAAGGTGAGATACAGACAGTGAGCTCATTGACAGTTTTCATCCTTTCCTGAAACACCTATTACACACCATCAGCTCATTTAGGCTTTTAAGGGTTATTGTACCAGTTATTTTTATACGTGTCTTTCAACAAGCCTTTTTATGGAATTCACATAAGTCAATTTGTATTTAATTTTAAAAATAATTAAAAAAATGGTTGGTCAGTGAGATCAAGAGGTCAAGAGGTGAGGTGAAATAAGGAGTAGGGTTTGTACAGGTGCCTTCTCATTGACCTTAGTGTGGGAATGGAACCCTCTCATAAGAAACATGAGTGAGAAAATACACCATTGGCATGATGGAGATGGATTAAGTCCTCCCCCTTTTTATATCAAACAATTCAAAAGTGTAGGATGTTCTGACGTTTTGCAAGGAGCGTGATATTATCACAAGAATGGGATGTGAACATAGGTTTGAAACAAGTAGATAATTTAATAGCACTATTCCTTTTGAAGTATTCTGATAATTTAGAAGGAGAGAAAGGAGAGATTGAATCTGGTTAGTTAGCAAGAATGTGGTCCAATTCTATCAGTTTAATTTAGATTTAACTTCAAGTCATTACTTGAGGGTTACTAGGTTACCTGGCTATCTTTAATGAAAAGATAAAAGCAAAAAACCTTTACTTATTTGCACTTCTTTTATAACTTAATAGTGTTCCATTTTATAATAGAATTCAATCACAGATTATGTTTGTAAATAACATAGATGTCCATTTATGTGTTTCATATTTCTGAAAATCTAGAGTTGTGTTATTATGGAGTTTATTTTATTCTGTATAGTTTTAAAATGTTGCTTTCGCACAGTGAGTGTTATTTAGATCAGATGCGCTTTGTATCTTATCACGTCCACAGCGTTCCGGTAGAAGCAGGTCAGTGTCAGAAATTAAGGACAGAGCAGGGCTTTGAGCAAAAAGATAAATAAAAACACCTCCTGACAGGAGTTCAGTCAAAAAGAAATAAGCTAAAATACGTTTTCCGAGAATCTATCATGTACTAACCAATCCGTTCTTGTCAAGTGAAAATGAGCTTGTTGTTTCAAGACTTGTCTTTTAAAAACTACTCATGTCTCATTATACATTTTATGAATAAGACATCATTACAAGTTCACTTAGGGGTGGCACAGTTGATTCTGCTTCACTTGGAATATCCACATCCTAAACTGGAGAGCCTGAGATGGAGCCCTACTTCACTTCCTACCGTTCGCTGTTAACTCATATAGCTGGAGACAGCAGATGATATGTCAGCTACTTTGGTCCTTGTCACTGATGTTGTTCCTGGCTTCAGCCCAATACAGTCCTGGCTGTATCATAGATTTGAGGGGTGAATTGGTGGATAGACTCTCTCTCCCTCTCTCTCTTACTCTCTCTCTTTCTCACTCACTTTTTTGATTGTAGCATTCAAAAATTTAAAAAATTAACAAGAGATCATTGATGACTATTTCATAATGTCAGTGCCATTAAACACCTAGTTCTCTGATGAAATATCATTTGAGTATTAAACGGATTAAAAAATTGTGAATGGGTTAAGTAGCTCAATGTGCCATTTTCTCCATCCTGTGGTTACAGTGTTTCAACCTGGCTTTCATGTTGCTTATCTGATCTTGTTGTCTAGCCATCTTTGTGTAAATGTCTTAATCTCTTTATCTCCAAGTCCCCAGTGGGCAGGCAAGCAGATGAAGCACATCTGTGCCAGTGGAGTTGCCTCGAAGCTTTTGTCTTATTTGTATTCTTGCTTTAAATCATGCCCTCCTTTTCCTCTGTTTGATTCATGGAAGATTCTACTTAATAAACTCTATTATTACTTCCTGCACAAATTTAGCATAAGATGTAGAGAAATAAAGAGCTACATTTAATTAAAATGCATCTGTCTTACATCGTCTGCTTTACCTATTGGCACTATTTCAATATTTACATTTTTATGTTTTGGTATTTTACTCATATATACCATACTTTTAAACTCTGAAGACCTAAACTCTTCTCAGATAAAAAAGGTAAAATCTGAAAATAAAATCTTACATTGCCAGTATTCACAGACATTTCCTCTAAATATAACATCAAGAAAGAAAAGTAAACTTTTACTTGGATTATACAAAGCATGAATTTAAGCTTGGTTCATTTTTCTCAGAACATCAGTCTCACTGCTTCTATCATAGTTGTTTTGTGTAGGCAAAAATAAACATATCTTAATCAGACTTGTGAAATGTACTGACTTAATTAATTTAACAGCTGCTCCAGTAAATAACACACACACAAAAAATAGCCTCCTTTATGGATGTCTTGATAACGTCTGCAAGCAAACCATTAAAAAGGTATGAGAGAACGGCCCTAGTTTGACAGTTCTGGAGGGCCTAGAAACAACCCTGGCTTTCAGAGGCTGCTGGGGCTGAGCTCCTCTGAGAACTGTGTCCACCCTGGCTGACCACTTGGCTTAACAAACATGCTTCTCCATGGGAAAGAGCAGAACAGACTGGTAGTTAAATTGACTTACGTTTTAGAAACATCAGAACCTCACCAATTTAAACTGTATCCACTAACTTCCTATAGGTAAGCATTTCCACATTTTCTTGGACACTGTCTGCCAAGGATGCCTATCGCTTATAGTCCATTCGCTTTTACAGATGTCTAATTTCCATTGTGTTCTGCATTCTCTCATCATTTTCCCGTGTCTGTGTGTTTCTGTGTATGTGTGTGTGTGATGAAAGACAAACTAGGGTCTCTCCATTCACAATGATATAGTTCTCTGAACTGCCCATACTCCCAATTTGTTTGACAGGCTTTAATGGGTGCTGACCTGCAGTGTAGCTCATTGTGCCTAATTTGGGTTCATCTCAGTCCTTTGAATGTTGCTTTCTTTCAAGTCTTTCAGGCACATGAGCTTGATCTTTCTGGAAAAAAAGACAATCTTTCAAAAGTTACTATTTAATATCCTATTTAATAACCCATCCATTCCCGAACTTACCTACGTCTCAAATCATGTGATTTAGCAGTCCATTTAGGTTTGAGAATTTTGGTGTTTACTTACAGAATTAGACTGCACGCCTCCTGTGGACCAGGGAATAACTATCCCTCACATCTTTATGCATTTTGTGATTATTTTTGCGGGGAGTCATTACTTACTGGAAGCCACATGGATTAGTCTGAAACTCACTTCAAGAGACTAAGAAGTTGAACACTTTTCATCACCTATTTGTATTCAAGATTGCCTGTACTTAACTATAGCTGCCACTAGATGGCAATAATGTACTAATTAGCAATGCCACTGAAGTTCTGTCCTAGGAACCTCTTTTTTTTTTTTTTTTTTTTTAGGGAACTAAGAAGAACCCCAATTAATGACTGAGATCATAATAAGTGTTCTACAGATGGTATTAAAAATAGAATTCCATAAATACCTTGATAAACTGTAAAATGTCAAAATGTTTACTATGTGAACTTCAATTCTCAACGTCTCAAGAGCTATTAACATTTGTTGAGGACTAACTATATACAAGGCATTAAAGTAACCATACTTTGGAGGATTTGCCTCATTTATCAACTTATCATGTAACTAAAACTCAAAAGCCCACTGTCTTTGCTTTTGCGTCATTAACCTGTTCACTAAGCCACTCTTCATTTTGATCAAATATATCATACATTGTATTAAATGTATACAGATTTCAAGCATACATGATTCAGAAAATGAGAAATAATTCTATCACAGTTGCATACCAAGTTAAATGCCATATTAAATGTATTAATTGGTGCTTCATGGTATTTTTTGAATGTAATCTCAGACGTGTGGTTCATTCGATTAGCATGTGTTTGGGATGTTTCACTCCAAGTGCTCTGCAGAAATGAACAGTTTTAAACAGGAGAATTTTAGCAAAATTTGCTTTTTCTCATATACTTCAAATAGTGAAAAACTATTTTCTTTCATCTGGATATATTTTCTGATTTATGACTTATCTTATTTAGAAAGCTAAGTAGCATTCTAATACTAAGTAGCAGCCCATGATTTTGGAGAAAAATATAATTTAAAAATTGGTGTGTAGTTAAATTCTGATATATAAAATTCATGTGTCATCCATGCTGTTTATGTCTATTCTCTTTTTTCAACACAGGAAATAATTTCCTTTTGCCATGTCAGGTTCAGCCTGGCAGCTAGAAACTGGACTGTGTGTGTTCTCTCTAAGCCACGATGAAGCGTTGCACATGGTGGCTTAGGCTGCCGAGGGGATCAGGGCCCAGCTGGCAATGGTTTTGATGATGCAGGAGGCTCCTTCTGGAACAGCTACACTGGCTTAGCCTGCTGACAACGGTAAAAACTTGCTTTGTGTCTGTGAAATTTCAAGATGTAATTTATAAGTTATGCAAGTATAGATACAACACCAATATTTCATGCTTAAGAAGCAACTTTTGTTTTAAAGGATTCCAAACCCCCTTAATGTGGCAACAAAATTAATCAATACACTCTAACTATATGACTCTGCTCTCATTATTTCCTGCTACACAAACTTTATATGAAAGGAAACTCTGGGAGACTGAATCTGATTTCCCTGCAGCTGTGGCTGAGATGCTCCTGGTGAGAGGAAAATAAATTACTTCAGGTGCCCAAGTACAATGCTCTGCAATTCTATTACCAAGCGTTAATTGATTATTAATTATCAATTCACGCGGGGACCAAGAAGCTTCTTGTCATGAAGAGAAAGGAGGGTATGTTGGGCACTCCCAAGGAAAACCAAAGGCTGAGCAAGGCGGCGGCATGTCGGTTCAGAGTTTGTGTTAAATGATGCTTGCTAATGAGGGAGAAGGTACTGATACGAATACAATGGCAGAAGTCATGCTATCAGAACTCACTGGAAGACAATATGAGAGTAGTAAAAGTGACAAGGGTGGGTGTTCTAAACTCAATCGACACTGACAAGCCCGGAGGGTGTGAAACATGGTTGCTTTACACAGGAAGTCAGTACAATTAATGTATAATGAGCTACTTTAAGAAGTTCATGGATGTGGAATTAAAGGTTTATTTCTCTGAGAAAGATTTTCAAATCTATGCTTACAATTTTCTTGATTCCGTAATAGGCTTAGTTTGCAATTCCATGTTTTCCATGGCTAGTTTGAAGTACTTGGCTATTAGAATAAATTGAAAGTGTATATTTAACTAGGAGAATTCTGAAATAAAGTTGCAGAAAAAAAAAGTCACTGAACTTTTGAATTTTACAGGAATAATGGAACGGGGAAGTCTTTCATTTTCTGGCCAAAGAATAATTTATTTCTTCATAAGAGCAAAAATAAACTCTGTTTTCACATTTTTGAGGATGCATGGGGAGCACTGGAACTTCATTGCTGAACATCTCTGCAGGCCACAGTCTCTGCTCCAAGGTTTCCCCTTCCTGTTGGTCTTCCCTGGACACATTGTCCTTGGAAAAGCACAGCCCGTGCATGCTTCCCTTCTCCAGTGAGCACGCTGTAGCTCTCCCTCGTCCACATCCCAACGAGAATTTTTTCTTCTTCTGTTTTCATCTGAGCTGAGATAGAACCAAACTGCCCCACTTCTCTCAGATTGTGTGGAACAAAACTTGTTGTAATTGTTTTTGTCAATTGTGCTACTTCAAATTGAATATATATTCCATTAATTTAACTTTTTCAAATCTGAACAGCAGGTTTTGAAAATATGTTGATACTGAATAAATTACGTTAGTGCCCCAGAGTTTACTAACTTTGCATGTAGGTTGCACACACAGGGTTTTATAAGTGAAAGCCTAGGAACTGTTCATTTTTAATGGAGGAAAAAGTTCACTTGCCATAAAACAATTAGATGACATTCTATGTGGCATTATGGCATTATGACAACTCAGGTGGGTTAGTTTCATTTACAGAAGAAAGAGCTGAGTCCATTGAAGTTAGCCAGTATACCAAGTTCACATTTCCTATATACTTAAATTTGAAATTACATAATTTAAGGTACATAACATGTTATTTTGATTCTATAGGTTTACATATACAACCAGTTGCTAAGTTAACCTACTTAGCACCTTTTACACTCACTTTGTGTGTAAGTGCTGTCTAGCTCAAATTTATTGTTGGTAAATTTCCAATATGCAGTATTACTAACTTTAGTCCTCATGCTCTACATTAGAATGTCTATATCCCTGCATCCGGTCATTGTTCCTCTACTATATTTCCATTTAGTTGACATTTTAGAGCTTATCCTTAAATTTTGATTTATTATTTTATTCATTTGAAAGAGAGACAGAATGGGACAGATATACATACAGAGGTCTTCCATCTAGTTCACTCCCCAAATGTCTGTGATAGTCCTGCATGGACTGCATGGCTGAATCCAGGAGCAAGAAACTAAATACAGATATCCCATGGGGGTGACTGAAAATCAGCTGCTTCAACTGTCACCCTCTGTTTCCCAGGGTGCTCCTTAGCAGGGGTCGGAATCAGGAACGGAGCTATACTCAACACCAGCCCCTCTCAAATGGGTCTCAGGAATAGCTTAGCTGCTTTGCCAAAGGCCCGCCCCATCTTCTTTCAGTCTTCCATGTATTAATGAAATCATACACTACTTTTCTGTGCCTGACTTAAGTTGATATTAGCTTCTGTTTTTCATAAAACCTTATGAAGATTCTATTCCAGAAGTGAACTTTTCCAGTATCTACCATCATAAGAAAGTGCACACAAAATAAAAAATTTGTTACACTGCTAAGTGCAATTTAAAGTTTAAATGGAATTTTCAAATTTGAAGATCTCTTAAAATCAATTTTTGTTAATAAATTAAAAGAACAGAGAGTATTGATGAAATTGGGTGGCCGGGAAAAAAAAAAAAAAAAAAAAAAATTGTTACACTGCTAAGTGCAATTTAAAGTTTAAATGGAATTTTCAAATTTGAAGATCTCTTAAAATCAATTTTTGTTAATAAATTAAAAGAACAGAGAGTATTGATGAAATTGTTGTTTATCTAAGTAATATTTCCTCCTCTTTCCTCTCTTGTTCCTATTTTTCTTGTGTGAAGTATTATTGAATGCCATCAGATGTATTGTATTTAATGAGAGTTCTGAAGTGAATTTTTCTGTACAGCATTCTAATCTGAACCACTGTTTTGCTGATTGGCACAATATTTTAAAATGGAAATTATTTTTTACATGACAGTTTCATTTGGAAATGAATACAGATCACATTTTTTAAGTATACCTCCTTTAATAATCATTTTCCCTACTGATTCTATACACTGTGCCCCAAAACAAGTACTGGACTGAGAATGCAAGATTTTGTAGGAAAGCGATCTATGCAAAAGGACGTCAAGAAAACCGGACCAGGAGAGAATTTCAAGAAGAAAAGCAAGCCAAAAGGTATCAAATTTACAGAAAATAATAAAGAAAAACGGAAAATTGATTTTTGACCTGTCAGGAGTTTGGGAGTATAAACATGTATTTCAGTTACCAATCATGTTTCTAAACTCATACCTTTCAAAAATATAATAGTTTTAAAATACATATTTGTTTCAAAGAGCTAGAATTATGGCACAACATTCTTCATTTGCTATATTGAACTAATATAGTTCAATAATAAATATAGTTATGTATATATAGTTACATATATACAATAGAGTTCAATATAGTTCAACTAAAAGTATTAATAGTTTTGTTGTTTGTGCCTTTATCTTTTTTTTTATTCATGCATCTCTCAAAATTTGTCCTACCATTTATTTTTGATATTATTGCCACTGTTTTTACCACCGGGGTTCAATTCTGATACATAAACCACAAAGAAACTCGATCCAGACATATTGAAGACACACGCACACACACACACACACACACACACACACACACACACCATGTTAACATTTGCTCTTTTTTGTTATTTTTTTTTATTTTTTTTAATGGAAAGTAGATATATAGAGAAGAAAAACAGAGAGGAAGATTTTCCATCCTTTGACCCACTCCCCAAGTGTCTGCAACTGCCGGAGCTGTGCTGATCTGACCAGGAGCCCAGAGACTCCTCTGAGTCTTCCACACATGTGCAGGGTCCCACAATCTTGGGCAGTCCTGGACTGCTTTCCCAGGTCACAAGTATGGAGTTTGATGGGGCTGTCAGGATCAGAACCTGCATCCATGTGGGATCCTGGTGCATTCAAGGCGAGGACCCCAGCTGCTGGGCTACCACTCTGGGCCCAACATTTGTTCTTAAACTAAAATGCAAGGTGTAGCACAGTCATTACTGCAGCTTGTATTTCATGTTATAGCGTTGCAATATTTGCCATCCCCAGTTGAGACAACCTGGGCAGCTTAAATACTTAGGGAATAAATGTAAAATATAGAAGCATTTAACTCATTTCAGAATTGCCTTAATGAAAATGCTTCTTGAATAACACCATTTTAACATTAGCCATGCCCAACTTTTTTTTTATATATTGAAAACACAAATCCGTATCTACAATATATTGTGACATTTTGTTTTGTAAAATGTCATGCTGAGATAGCTATTTGGGCTAACGGTTAAGACATGAGTTTGGATAACCTCATTGACTCAATTTCTGTCTTGGCTTTAATTCCAGTTTTCTGTTAATGTATTCCTGAGCAGGTGGCAAGTTGACACAATCAACTTAGTTCCTACCACCCATATTGGAACCTGGATTGAGTTTCAGGTACCCCCCCCCCCCCCTTTAGCCTGGCCTAATATCAATTGTAAAAATTGTTTGAGGAATTATAACTTTAATTAAGTTGATGAAAAGGCTTTAGATGGGAGTTTTTTGCTTTGCTTGTTTGTTGTTTTTAATCTCCGTCTCTCTCACTTGAAAATAAAATAAAATAAATAACCACCCAGCACTTGTTCATTGTCGCTAATTACAAGAACTAAATATTAATATAATTTAAATCCCAAACTATGTGCTATACACAAATAGGAATATCAACTTTCTAACAAAAATAAGAATTTTCACTTGGGAATTAATCTATTGCATTTACTTAGAAATTATATACTAAATGTTGAAACAGTAAAATGGCAACTAAAAGAACATATTATTGTTATTTCCAGGTACTCAAAACATGTTAAAATATTCCTTAACTTTTTTCAGAAAAAAGAGAATGAATGATGCTTCCCAAAAATAATTATATCTTCTTTATAAAAGAACACATTTGCATGATTCTTATGTATTCTTTTAAAATACAAACGAAATGTAAAATTAGTTTTTCAACTCCTTTATGTGTGATTATAAGTTTATTTGATTCAAGTAGGTTTTGATGCTCTCAAATTTTCTGGAAATGAATGTTTAAATTTTTGCCTTCTAAAATTTTTATTTATTATATGTCACCAGAATACACATTTTTATTTTGGTCTATGTTTGTAGATGTGAATTTGAATTAACTCAGCAACAGTTGATAATAAGATTATTAGCATGTACAAAGTATGCAGCTAATAGAAGTAGAACTAGAGGCAATTAGTGGAATTAGGTGCTTTTCTACTAAGGAGCTGTATCCTAAATACTAATTGTTTATGCTAGTCCAATCACTGCAAATATCACTAATAGCTTCATTAAATCAATGTAACACTACTCTATAAGCACTAAGCAGACTTACTGATTTGATATCAGGCATGCACAAGGATAAGCTTATTAATATTTCCCCTGATTTATGTGTATACCCTGGGGCAACTTAGTTGTTTTGCAATTAGTTCTATTTATTTCTTTTTGAAAGATAAAACCAGCCTACTGTCACAAGTACAGAGTCCCTACACCACACTCTTAAAACCATTCAGTTAAGTTCAAGGTTTTTACTGAATTATATTTGTAGTATTAATTTTTATTAATGAAGATTTTAAAATGTTCCTGTGTGCTCTTTTGATCATCAAAATGCAGTATAAGAAATTTACTGTCAATTATGTTTTTAAACTGATGCAACTAAATTTCACCTCCATGTTCTAAAAATTTCCAATGACTTGTCTCTAATGAAATGTTGAGTTAGAAGCAACGAACCTGTAATCATTTTTGTGACTTATTAACTAATGAAGAGATGTGATGGTCTGATACGCCAAGTGAGATACAGAGAACAAATATGCCTCCTTTAAATATGTCTGCAATATGTTCTTTCTTTTGCTTTAATCTACCCTTCTACCTTCATCACCTCCATTAAATTATCTTCTTAATTTTGGAATTTTATTTTATTATTTTATTCATTTATTTACCAATTTTTTAATTGGCAAATAATAATTGTGTACATAAATGGGCTGCAACATGTCTTGATTTATGCATATGTTGCAAGAATATTCAGTCAAATAATAAGCAAATCCATAACTGATCAAATTTATTGTCAAAATAGCTGTTTTTAAGTGTATGATTTAGTTGCATTAATTGCATTAACAGTGTTGTGAAACTAACACCACAATCTTAAAAACTTTTCCATAACCCAGAACTGACTCTGTAACCATTGAGACAGTTTCCATTCTCTCAGTTCCTGATAACCTCTAATCTAGCTTTTAACCCTATCAATTTGCATAGTTTTGCTACATTATATCCACGGAATCATACAATATTCATCCTTTGGTGTCTAGTCGCTTTCACAATAGCATGATTTCAAAATTCAAACTTCAGGTTGTAGCAAGTATCAAAGTTTCATTACATTTTATGACTAACATTCCATTATATGTACTTATCAGCTTTTATTTATCCACCAATCTGTTGATATCTTTGTATACATCTTTGTGCACCTGTTTTGCTATTGTGAATTTTGTTTTTGCATACAATTTTCTTACCAAATGATGGTTTCAATCTTTTGGTAAGTATGGGTGACCCAAATTGATGGACCATATAGCAATTCTGCATCTAGACTTTTCTGATGTTACTTACAAGTATTAATATAAAAAGAGCACATTTGGTGAATTATACAGTTCCATGAAGATAACTACACTTCCTTCACTCCCCTGTGCCCCTTTTAAGAATCTTTCATCTCTCCCTTTCTTCATTAGTTTTTTTCAAAGATACTGTTCTAATTCAGTCTATACTCATAGGCTTAATTCAGCACAGATCATAGCATCCAACACGTCAAAATAGAGAAACAGCATTTCCATTATAGCAAAAACACATGTTAAAAAATGACAGCCATATCTCACAGTAACCATTTCATCCCTATATGCTGTTTTGTATCTATAATTTTCTATCACATATCAAAGAAAACATATTTCCCTTTTTAAGACTGATTTATCCATTATGTATGGTAGTTTTCAGTTGCATCGGTTTTATTGAAAACGACAGGATTTCATTTACACCTCCCTCTTGGATGAGTAGTATAAGTACATAAAGTCTCAAGACCCTTTGCACCCTGACAGCATATTATATTTCTGAAGAGTGCTGTCATGTATTGCATTTATCAATATTTAACATTTAATAATTTAAAACAATTTTTTCATGCCTCATTGTCTACTTCATTTAAAAATAATAAACGGGACCAGCGTGGTAGCCTAGCGGCTATAGTCCTTGGCTTGTGCACACCGGGATCCCATATGGGTGCTGGTTCTAATCCAGGCAACCCCGCTTCGGATCATCTCAGCTCCTTGCTTGTGGGCCTGGGAAAGCAGTCAGGACAACCCAAAGCCTTGGGACCCTGCACCCACGTTGGAGACTAGGTAGAAACTTCTGTCTCCTGGTTTTGGATCAGCTCAGCTCTGGCCATTGGGGCCACTTGGGGAGCGAATCATTGGACGGAAGTTCTCCCTCTCTGCCTCTCTCCTTCTCTCCGTATATCTGACTTTATAATAAAATGGTAATAATAAGTACATCTTTTAAAAGAATAAATAATCACAACATGAAATCTTTTTTCCTAAAAAAGTCATTTATTTTTATTGAAAATTCATATTACAGAGAGAAGGAGGTATGAAAAGATCTCCCGCCTGGTGACTCACTCCCTAAGGGACCCCATTGGATGGAGCTGTGCTGATTTGAAGCCAGAAGCCAGGAGCCTCTTCCGGGACTCCCAAGCAGGTGCATGGTCCTAAGACCTTCGGTTATCTTTGACTGCTCTTGCATTTCACAAGCAGGGATCTGTGAGGGATGTGGGTAGCTGGGACACCAACTGGCACCCACATGGAATCCCAGGGTAAGCAAAGCAAGGACTTCAGCCACCAGGCTACCGCACCAGGCTCATCATATATTATCTTAAAAGTATGCCATTGTTGGGCCCGGCGCAATAGCGCAGTAGTTAAAGTCCTTGCCTTGCACACGCCGGGATCCTATATGGGTGCCGGTTCTAACCCCGGCAGCTCCACTTCCCATCCAGCTCCCTGCTTGTGGCCTGCGAAAGCAGTAGAGGATGGCCCAAAGCCTTAGGACCCTGCACCTGCATGGGAGACCATGAAGAGCTCCTGGCTCCTGGCTTCGTATTGGCTCAGCACCGGCCATTGCGGTCACTTGGCGAGTGAACCATTGAAGGGTAGATCTTCCTCCCTGTCTCTCTGTATATTTGCCTTTCCAATAAAAATTAAATAAATCTTAAAAAAGGAAAAGTATGCCATTGTAAAAAGTAAAATGAAAACAAGAAAGGAAGGAGTAGGGAAGAAAAGACGCAAGGTGGGTACACTGAAAATTATCATTATTATATTGATAATGTAAACATGCAATGTACTGAACTTGCTCTCTTTATATAAACAAAAACAGAAAAAATATTTTAAGCCTACTGCTTTTCTCATCTCTTTACATGTGTAAATTTCACTCTTCTAGTACAGCCATTTAGCAGTTAATTGCACTGATGGTGTATAAACTGTTTAGGTAATTTCTCCTGTTAAAAAACTGTGATGGTAACCTTTTAGAGATGGCATTTTCTACAACTTGCTAACTACAAATTTCAACATGCAGCAATATTATCATTAGAGAAATTCTCAGTAAAACTATCTAAAATTACACACACACACACCCCTACCCCACAATAAGTTAAGGAATTACATAATAGTATGACTTTAAAAAAAATTAACCTAAGCAAAATATTGATCAAATGAATGTTTACCAATGTGAGTTACCTTAATGTAACACCACGTGCATTACAGTGAAATAACAGCAGGTTTACTTAGCAGATTGTAAGGCAGTTTAAGTACTTAGGCTATAATGGAGTAAATGTCTTCCTGGGGCCCAGACATCATGAATATTATGCCAGGGGTCTCACCTATTCTTCTACAGAAATTCCCCCTCAGCATTCCATCCATTCAGCGTCAGCATCCAAACCTCATTTCCCAAAAAGCCCCGATTCCAGATTACTCATCATCTGGTTTGTGCTTTCTCATTCTTTTTTTTTTTTTCACCTTCCCATTATTCTCCCCTTTCCTGTGCTTACCACAACTCTACCAAACACGACTAAACCATCCTTCTAGGCTCCGCCATTTGTACCTCACTTTTGCTAGCAGCAATGAGGATGGAGAGGTCTAAGAATAGGCAGAGAACTAATCTAGTGGATGCGTGGGCACATCTGGCCATGAGCACTTCCAACTTAATAACAAAGTCAGAAAGTAAAATGTGTTAACCAAATTTCTTTTGTTCATGAAAGAAGCTATTTTGTTGTAATTGTAATTGTGTGTAGATTAATGCTTGACTTGATTCTGGATTTGTAATCATTCTGAAAAATTGATCTGTGCATCACGATGCAAAATGCTGCATGCATGAGGAGGTGGGAGTGGAGGGATATTTTGATAGCACTACCAAGTTTGAGAGAAGTAGTCGGCATTTTCATTTCTAGTTTAGTAAGCCAAAGATGTCCAGGAGGAAATATGCAGTAGAATATGTATTAGATGAAAACCAAATATTACTGATCCCATTAATAATAAATAAAATTATAAACTAAATGTATTCAAAAGGAATTTCCAAGCTTTCAGGAGGCAAGGGATAACTCTAATGTGGTGCCACAGATAATATCTAAACAATGCAATTGCATAAACAGTCATTTTACTATAAGAAAGTGTGATGGTATCAATCTTCATTTGTTTTATTAAAATTTACAATACCAGGTAACACATCAAACTATCTTAAGGGTAACCATAATAAGCTGCTTGAAGAACATGTGAAGGATTCTATCAAGGATAAAAATAGTCATTTAAAGAAAAATAAAAATTATAAACCATAAGATAATAATGACTTTTCTTGAACAGATATTATTTGATTTTAAAATACAGACATGACTTAAAGAAGCTAATAATGCATTCTAAAAGTGATAAAGGATGATTGTCTAAGACATGTTAAAATAAAAATTCAATAAAAATTGAGAAATCAATGGGAAATGTTTGAATGACCTTAATAAGAATTTAATAGAAATAAGCCTAAGTTTTAGTAAATATATGAAGAGATACTGCACTTAAATAGAAATTAAAGAAATCCATGTTAGTGGCAATTATCAGGTTACATTATACACATTTTTTGCATATCACATACACATATATATAATTTGTAAATTGCAAAAACAAGAGAAGATAGATTTTAGTTTAAAAAATCTATATCAGCAGTTCAAAGCAACAACCAAGAAACATAGAAAAGAACATAAACACACAAAAATAGTTATGAACATGAAAGAGAAGGACTACAATATGATTCACATTAAAATTTCTGTAAACTAAAACATTCACTACTGCATATGATAAATTTTACAATTATTTCAGGTATGTTAAGTATCTACATGTAAAAGTACAGGGACACAGACTACATAGAAGGGGGAACTAGCTGATTGATTTAAAACAAAATATGACAAAATGCTAAAGAAAAACATTTGGACGGGCCGACCATGCTACTCAGACCTTCCAGTTTGTTAGAATTCATGCACCAGCTCGAGAGAATAGGTCATAAATTTCCTGAGCCAACAGTGACCCTGGTCCTCAGCTATGGATAGATCTGGGAATTGGAATGGCAATTACTTCTGAGCAAGGCAAAATGCAGGGTTTCAATGATTTTAAAAAATATTTATTTTCTTTCCTGATGAAATGTGGCCTTTCTGTGCTAATTTAACTGAGATAGGGAATTGTTCGAGATTAGGAAATAGTATTTCTGTGTCTGTATCTGCTGGTGTTTCTGAAAGGGGTCAGTGTTTGAATATGTACATTGGGGAAATGCTATGCCTGATGGAGTGGGCATCATTCAATCTCACCGTGGGTTTGGATAGGAAAAAAATGAGAAATATATAATTACTCTTTCCTCTTCAGATGAGATGCCCTCCCTCTCTTGCCCTTAGCCATTGGAATTCCTGGTTCCTGGGGCTTCAGCTGAGTCCTAGACTGTCTCCCTTCCTTACAACCCGTGCCTAATATAGCTATTCTCTTGCTTTTAGGCTCTTAGGCTCATATTGAATTATACCAATGGTGTTCTGGTTCTTCAGTTGACAGGTGACAATTCAGGAGATTTCTTGGCCTCAGTGCATATGTATTTTTTTCTCCAAAAAACAATAGTTGTCTTGATATCTTTTGATATTTTAATACCTTTGCTCTTAAAAATATATTATCCATATATGGTATTTGTTCTTTTGTGATTGACTAATTTCACTGAGCATAATAGTCTCTAGTTGGGACCATCTACTTGTAAATAGTTTAATTTCATTCTTCTCAATAGCTGAATAATATTGATGTTGTCTCCAGTCTTCTTTTTTGAACACTCTGTTCCCAACCTATGACCTTCTCCTCTATCAACTCAGTGGGTGCTTTTTTTTTTTGCTCTTTGATGCTGATGAACTTACATGTATAAATCATATTCAGTGTCTACAATTATGTTTTATGTTCACCCTCACTATTGTACTTCCTGAGAGGTTTGACATATCTACAATGCAGTATAGTATTATTCAGAATATTTCCAATATTCCACAATCCTTTATGGTCTATCTCTCCTTTCAGCTTTTGGTACTCGGCTTCAGTGTTTGACACATTCTCACATTTCAAAAAATGCCATATACAATAATCCTATTTGATTTAGCCTTCTTGTAGTGTCTTCTTTCACTTAAGATGTAATTAAGAGGTCTCTTTTCATAACATGATAGCTGATGTCTTTTAAATGTTGAATAGTATTCTATTGTCTGGCTGTTGTGCAGTTTATCCATTCATCTTCTGAAGGATATTATGCATATTCCAAGCTTTGGCAATTACCAATGAAAGTGCTATATACAACTGGGTACAAGTTTTCATACAAAATATTTTCCATTTATTTAGGAAGCACCAAGAAGTAAGATTGCTGGATCACAGAGGATGTGTTGCTATCTCATTTTGATTTTCACTATCATAGTAACATAGATGATTGAGTATCTTTACATTTCACTTGCTTGTTTTTAAAGATCCATCAGTTCTGCTTTTGGCCTATTTAAAAATCCACATTTTTTGTGATTTCTGAGTTTTATGATAGATAGTGGTAGAACTATCATTTTTTTATAAATATAAAACATTTTCATTGAACAATATAGTTCTATAACTATTTTTTATAAAAGACTGTAGTTCTATTTTTATAAAACAATATAGTTTTATTTTGTTGTATTAGTTCTATTTTGATAGAAGTGTAACATTTGAAGTTATACTAGCTTTTGTCTAACATACTCATCTGATGTTGATTCATGCGTGCCTTGGTGTGCCATACCTTCTCGGCGGATTGGTTCTCTTGCTCTTATATGAGGACCTTCTCATTTTTTTTGCTCTGAATCTTACTTTGTCTAGTATTTGAGTGGCCAATTTTATGTTTTGATTATGATTTACAGTATCTTTTTCTATCTTATTTATTTTATGGAGTAAGCAATGCCAGCATTTTATAACGGAAGTCAAAGACTGAGGCTATGGTGCAGTGCAGAGAGTTAATCTTCCCCCTGTAGTGCTGTCACACCATGTGGACAGTAGTTTCAGTACCAGATGCTGCACTTCCAATCTAGCTTTCTGTAAACACACATGGAAAAGGCAGTGGAGAGTGGTAAAAGTGCTTAGGGTCCTGTAGTCACACGGGAGACCCCAATGAAGCTCACTCTTGGCTCCTCGCTTTGGCCTGGCCCAGCCCTATCCATTGTTGCCATTTGGGAAATAAACCAGTGAATAGAAGACCTCTCTAACTCTTCTTCTGAAACAAACAAACAAACAAAAAATCAGACATCAAAATTCAAGTTATTTTCTTGTGGAGAGCATATCTGATTTATTTGTAAAATTATCTTGTTAATTTACATTACTTTAGTAGCATTATTAAAATATTTTTATTTATTATAACCACTAATAAGGATTGTCTACTGTTTTATTATTTTTCTGTTTGTTATCTTTTGTTTTGCTGATTTTATTCTTTAATATTTGAGCATTTTCTAATTCCATTTTAATTTTTATGTATTTTAAGTGTGCATATGTATGTGAACATATATTTATACACTATACATATGTATGTGGAATAATGTTTATGCAGATATGCACATTGTTCTTAGTATTGCAAACGTTTGTATATTAACCATTTTCCCAGTTTGTGAGATATCTAGAACATTATCTCTTGCTGCATCTGTCCTCATTTGTAATGCAATTATCAAATACTCTAAGTACGTTTAGAATCATACAACATAGTATACAATATAGTACTACCCTTTTGCTTCAATTAGCAAATTTTAATCTAGAAATCAAGAAAATAAGGAAAACCTATAGCATTTTTTTTCTTTTTTTTTGGTGGCTGTGGTTTTATTATTATTATTAATTCATTTGTTTGATTTGTTCCTTCATGATGCTCCCACGATCCTTTCCTTGTGTTCCCTTCAAGTTAAGGTAACTTTCTTTTGCCATTCATCTAGCTCAAGCAAAGTCATTCCTTTAGGAATAAGCACTGTTTGTTTTCCTCCAAGTGAAAATGTTTTGATTTCTTCTGTGCTGCTGAAGTATATTTTTGTAGGATAAAAATTCTGACAGTTATTTTGGCACTTGAAATATAGTGTGCCACATATCATGATTTACATGTTTTTGTTAAGAATACTGCCATTCAAATTACTTTTCCAGTACGCAGAGGAATAATTTTCCTCTTGTTGATGGCAGGATAATTTCTTTGCAGAATCACACACCTGCTCTGTTTATCATAACTCTTGGTGTAGATTTCTTTGCAATAACATTTTTGGGCTAATTTTAATTTGGCATTGTAAATATACAAGTTTACGTCACTTGAAAAATTTAATAAGTTTTTAAATTTTTAAATTTTTTAAATTTATTTATTTGAAAGGGAGAGTTGGTGGGAAAGAGTGAGAGAGGAAGAATATCTTCTGTCCAGTAGTTTCCACTGGCTTGTCATCCTGCAAATGGCTCCAAAAGTTCAGAGCTGGGATACAGTCAAATTTGGGTGGTAGGGAACAAAACCTAGACTTTTATGTAGGCAACAGGAACCCCATACATGGGCCGTTACCTGCCACATTACATCTGTCCATAAACAGAAAGCAGGAATGTGCAGCAGGACGGGGCCTCAAACACAGGCTCTGATATGAGACAGGTGGAACATGGGGAGGAATCCCAAGCAGCTTAACTGCTACATTCAGTGACAGTCTCCCAATCACTTCTTTCCTTGATGACACTTTCCAATGTATCTTCTTTTTTTTTTTTTAAAGATTTATTCAGTTTATTACAAAGTCAGATATATAGAGAGGAAGATCTTCCATCCAATGATTCACTCCCCAAATGAGCCACAACGGCCAGTGCGCCGATCCGAAGCCGGGAACCAGGAACCTCTTCCAGGTCTCCCATGCGGGTGGAGGGTCCCAAGGCATTGGGCTGTCCTCAACTGCTTTCCCAGGCCACAAGCAGGGAGCTGGATGGGAAGTGGAGCTGCCGAGATTAGAACCAGCACCCATATGGGATCCGGGGGCGTTCAAGGCGAGGACTTTAGCCGCTAGGCCACGCCACCGGGCCCCATTGTATCTTATTTCTTACTTTCTGGGATCTCAAATGATAGAAATGGTAGAGAGTTTGCTAAATGCCCTCCAGTCCTTGATAATTTGTTACTTTTTTAAAGCTTTTTTTCTGTCTTTCCTGAATATTTAGCACTTCATTATATAATAAAGTTCATTCTACTTATCTTATTTCCTTTTTTAAAAAAGATTTATGTATTTATTTATTTATTGTAAGGTCAGATATACAGAGAGGAAGAGAAATAAAGAGGAAGATCTTCCATTTGCTGGTTCACTCCTGGTTCACAGGCCTGAGCTGAGCCCATCCAAACCAGGAGCCAGGAGCTTCTTCCAGGTCTCCTGTGTGGATGCAGTGTCCCAGGGCTTTGGACCATCTTCAACTGCTCTCCCGGGCTACAAGCAGGGAGCTGGATGGGAATTGGGGCTTCCTGGATTAGAACCAGCACCCATATGTGGTCCAGGCTTGTGCAAAGTAAGGGCTTTCATCTAGGCTACTGCACTGGGCCTTTAATTTTCTTCTTTAAAAGGTTAGTTGAAGATATTACAACGGAGAGGGAGTAATGGAGATAGTGAGGAAGCAGGACTGAAGGACACAATGGGAAGGAAAGAAAGAGAGGGAGAGAGAAAAGAAGAAGAGGAGGAGGAAAAGAGAAGCAGATGGGAAGAGAAAGCACCTTGCAGCTGCTTGTTTACTGTGGAATGGCCACAATGTGCAAGCCTAGGTCAGGCCAAAACAAGGAACCAGGAGTTTCAGCAGGGGCTGCCAAAAGGTGGCAGAGATCCAAACACTTGAGCCATCTTGCTGTTTTTCTCAGGACTTTAACAGGAAACTGGATCAGGAGCAGAGCAGAAGGACCTGAACCTGCACTGACACAGGACTCTGGCATTGCAGATGGCAACATGACGGCTTTACATACTTCAACCCTGGCAACCCTTCCTTTGTTTCTTCATGTCTTCTACTTTTTCTTTTGTTTCTGAGACTTTCTATAGTTTTGCTTATATTGTTTCATGTTTGTTTTGAGAATATTCATAATAGCTTCAAGAAATGTTTTCAGCACAGCTCCTTTGCAATCTCTGTCACATAGTCTCACCTCTATAGTTCATCCACATGACATCTATTTATGGTCTGCAATGGTTTAATTTTAGATGCTTCTTGGTCCTATGCAGGATGAATTGTCTTTTAAAAAAATATTTACTTATTTGCATATATATTTTTTTATTTATTTGATGGACAAAGATGGAGAGAGACAGGGAGAGAGAGAAGGAAAGGGGGAGAGAGGGAAGGAGGAAGGGAAACGGAGGGACAAATAGACACATATTTTATAATACTTACTGATAATAACTAAATATATAAATAAAAAGATTAGGAGAATGTGTAGTCATCCATTATCTCACCATGAGATATATAATTATAGCAGGATTATATCAATTGTTTTGTTAAAATGCAGATTTTATTTTTATCAACAAGCTTGATTTTCCATTATTAACAGCACACAGTAGTTTCTTTTGTGAATACTCATGTGATATATATTACATGCTAGTTCATTTTACATCATTTTCTCTTGTACTGTTTAAATGATTCACTGTAACCTTTGCTGTAAAAATTGTTCTCATTAATATACATTCATCAATAAGTATTCTGAACGGGTTGCATAAAAAGCATGCATGAAGCACCCGTATCTCCCGTTTTAGTTGGAAATGCATCCTACTTTTCAAGGTGACACCCCTGCTTTATTTAGCTCCTGTATAACTGGTTGTTATATTTCTGTCTTTTTAACATTCTTATTCTATTGAGAAACTATTGTTTATATGGCATCTTCTTTTGATTCCTTTGCTGCAAGAATAAGCTTGATTTGTGAAAATATAATGGACACATATTTCATCGTACAACATGATTGCTTTCCTTTACATACAATATAGTAGGCAAATAAATGAATCCCAGGCCTATATCTCTATTTTATTTTTTATTTTACATGAGAAGTATTCAATACTGTTTGAATGTTACACTGCTATATTTAAGGATATTAATGCTCTGAGTTCACATCTATCAATATCCAAGACTGAGATACTGTTTTTTTTTAATTGCTTCAGGTGTATCTAATATAACTGTTGTACACCTTGATAACATCATTTTGTTATTTATAAAATTAAAAGTTGCTGCTTTTTATCAAAAAGCTTCCACATATCAGGGCTTCATATATCCCATTTCATTACATATTTCTCACATGAAGGATATAGAATCAATGCTCTCATTTTTATATGGGAAGGGACTCAACAAATAACTTATTTTGTCCAACTTACAGAATGCATAAGAATAACTGCTGAAGTACATGTATAAAGTATGTTAATTTCATTATCACATACATCACGTGGTGCAGGAATAATCCGTTCTACCTCTAGAACTCATTTGTATTAATTTCTTTCCTTTTGAGAATAAGAGAGGATTTAATTTCCCTCACTTCCTACTTTTCATTAGGGTCATGCAACTAATTCTGGTCAATGATTCGTGAATAGAATTAGGCTGTTTTACTCCAGCTATAGATACCAGAGTCCTCATCGTGTTATCAGGAGAAGATGGAGGTTTGCAGCAAAGGCGATGGTAGTATCTCAGACTGAGAGCCCAGGTGGTTATATGAATCAGAGGCATTACTTGATGAGCTTAAAATGTACAGTGGAAAAATATAGACATTGCAAGGAAAGCTGCTGATTTGTGACGTATTTTATCAAGGCATCAAAGGCACATTCTATTGAATGATTTACATTAACATCACCCGCCCAAACTTGAAATATTTGAGCAGTGAAAAATTTTCATTAATAATCTAAAGTAGATGGGAAGTTGATGCTATTGAACAAAACATCTTGATCCCAGATGAATTTAAAGTAGCAACTATATTTCTGCTTGTGCCTTATATATTCTTGATAAATCACTATAATGAGTACTAGGTTTCAAAATACTGAATTTGAGGTACTTTCTCAGAAGATGTTTATATACTTTGAGGCACATTTATCTAGCTCATAATGAAGACTTAGTCTCTTTTTAATAACCAGCAGATATCTCCATATTTCCTCACCTACGCATGCATGCAAGCTTGTATCCATCTATGCAATGACTAGTAATTCTGCTACAAAAATTACTGCCATGAAATAAAGCCATATCAAACAAAACAAGAAGAACCAAGGGCTGTTCTTCATGAAACTCCATCAGACTCAGTGGCCAACAGGGAGAGATAAATGGCTGAATCTTTCCATGGGTGATGCATGGGTGGATGCTTTTTATTACTTAAAAGTCTAGGCATTAAAGCAATCAGGTCATACCTTCTGTTGTAAGAACAGCCTCAACTCTGTGACCAGCAATGGTGGTGTAGCAAGCTAATCCCCTGCTTGAGGAGCCAACATCCCATGTGCATGTTGGACCAGATCCCAGCTGCTCCACTTCTAATCCAATTCCATGTTTGCAGTCTAGGAAATAAACAGAGGATGTCCTTGGATCTCTGTACCCATGTGGGAAACATGAAAAGAACTACTGGATCCCAGCTTCAGATCAGCCCAGCTCTGGCTCATTCTCTTCTATTTGTCTCTACTTATAACTTTAGCTTTCAAATAAAATAAATCAGTACATCGTTAAAAAGAAAAAAATGACTAGCCTTATCTCTATGGGAGGATTTTCAGATTTAAGCAGCAAATAACTACCTCCAAGTCTGTAGATTTAGGATCTAGAAGAGTTCTATGACACTAAGTAATTTGGTCAGAAGAATTGATCTAAGCACCAAAATCCACTGTTTATCCTGCAGGCTATACACTGTAATGAAGATACCAATGCAGAAGTGTCAGTTGACTGCCTGGGAGAAGCATTTTGAGGAATACTTGCGAAGGAAGGGATGGAGGAGAGAAGGAAGGGATGGAGTGAGAGAAAGAAGAGAAGGAGAGAGGCAAAGAAGGAATGAAGGAAAGAAGAAAAAAATTCAAGAATCATAAATACATTATCAAATCAGGGACCCATCATTGTGGCAGCACAGGTTACAACACCCATGATGTTAACATCTCATGTAAGTGCCACTTTGTTTTGTGGCTGCTGCTGTTCTCATTAATTCCCTAATGCCCTAATAAGAATAAGTTGTTTTTTTCTTTTTACATTTTCCCATCTCCTCAACAGCAGAACTACATAAAATCTGATCAAAAACAACAGATGGATAAGTAGGTAGTGCAATAAAGACAGGCAGGAATGTCATTGTCTAGTTAGGATGGCTGGGCTGTTTATTGTCAGGATTAACTGTGTCCCAATGTAAAGTACTCAGGGTTACCCAAGGCCTCAGAAAAGGATCACTCTATGGAGAGAAGCGATCCACTGGCCAAAGGTCTCTCTCCTGGAAAACCTGTAGGCCTGAGTGCATATCATAAATCATAGAGGTACAGATAATGAATGTGGAACAAAGAATAATGGAACCTGACTAAATTTCCACTGTGGAAATCTTCTAAGGACCTTTACAAGACCTAAATTCGGGGACGAGTGCTTGGTGCAGTTTAAGGTGACACCTGGGACACTAGCTCAGATGGAGTGCCAGTTTCAAGTCCTGGCTTTCCATTTCCAGTCCAGTTTCCTGCTAATGTGTTTCCTTGGTGATAGTTGTGATGGCCAAAGTAGTTAGGTTCCTACCGCCCACGCTGGCAATGCAGATTCAGTTCCAGGATTTTGATTTCAGCCTGATTGAGCTCAGCTTGTGTGGACATTTAGATAGCAAACTACTAATCTCTGTCACTTTCTGCCTGTCTTTCGATTGTATTAAAAACAAGAAACAAAAAATATGTTTAAAATAAAACAGATCTAAAGATAAATACCCATGCACACTGACTACCCTTCTCCTGGCCCTATAAAATATGAAAGAAGGGAATGCATTTAATATAAAACAAAGAACTGAATAAAAATCATATCTGTTTCCCTAGGGGGAAAAGAGAGAAATTAAGCTAGCAATTGGCTGGGTAGTAGGGGATATAGGTGTAAAGCTAATGTGAAAACCGCTATACTATCTGGTAGAAGATAAAAGTAGGTTCAAATCATTTCAAACATTTGCTAGGTATTATAACCAGCTTGGTAGAGAATGCTGGCTTAAATGAAACATAAGTGATTACTTCATTCTCATTCATTTCTCCAAAGTTAAAGGAATTAAGCTATTTTGTACCTTCTTATATGCTAAGATTTTTTTTTTTTAAAAAAAGCTTTATTTATTTTTATTGGAAAGGAAGAGTTACAGAGAGGAGAGACAGAGAGAAAGATTTTAAGTCCACTGGTTCACTCCCCAAATGGCTGTTAACAGCCTGATCTGACGCCAGGGGTCAGAAGCCTCTTCCAGGTCTCCCTCATGGGTACAGCATCCCTAGGTTACAGGCTGTCCTCTATCTATCCTTCCCAGGCCATAAGCAGGGAGCTGAATTGGAAGTGGAGCAGACAGGGCATGAACCAGCACTCATAGAATCCTGCTGCTTGCAAGGTGAGGATTTAGCCAATGAGCCACTGCGCAGGGCCTTGTGCTAAGTTTTTGAAATGACTTTTATTTAGATGACACATATTTGAAATAAATTTTTTAATTAACTCCTAGTCTTCTCTCTCTCTCTCACACACACGGGAGGGACGGGAAGAGGGAGAGAGACACACAGAGAGAGAGAGATTCATATTTCCCCCAAAACAACCCATATCCCATTCAAATGAGGCCGTCTACCTTCCTTTGGGGGCATACCTGCCTCTGATGCATGCATACAATTGCATACAGTTGAAAGTTTAAGTTTATCTCTATATATATCATGTTTAACTTTCATACACAGCACAGAAATACACAGTTGACTGACATGATCTGTGATGTTTTGCAGTTTGCCTAGCTTACCAGAATGGCTTACTTTATTAGAAAGAAAACCTCAAAACTGACTATTTTCACATAATTCTGCACCATGTTACAAGCTGTCCTATCTTGACTTGTTTCCACCATAGCAGTATGTGCTTCTTTTAAAGGAGTTTGCTTATTTGATTTTTGAATACTTCAGCCTTTCAGAAACACCTGACAACTTGCAAATGTGCACCATTTGGCTAAAAAAGACTCTTGCCAGTCAGTCTGATATTCTGAGGCAAGTGAGATATTCTGGAAGAGATATTTTGGAACACATGCCAATTTTGAGAAATGCTCCTTTAACTTACATAAGCTGTGTCCACCTTCTCCGGCCAAGATCTTTTCCTGAGGATTGATTGAGTGAGTTTGATTGAGTGAGTGACTGAGTGAAAGAAAGATTTGCAGAGAAAAGGAGAGGCCAATACACAAACACACACACACACACACACACACACACAGAGAGAGAGAGAGAGAGAGAGAGAAGGAGAGAGAGAGAGAGAGAGCGAGCAAGCTTGCATCTGCTAGCTCACTTTCAAAGTGACCATTATAGCCAGGGCTAAGCCGAACTTCCTCTGGTCTCCCATACGAGTGCAGGGTCCCAAGGCCTTGGACCATCCTCTCCTGGTTTCCAAGGTCATAATCCTGGAGCTGAATCAGAAATGAAGCAGCTGGGATACAGAAGTATGTCCTTATGAGGTGTCTTCATCACAACCAACAATTAACCTGCATCACCACCATGTCATTTCCAGTCTCAAAGATCTGAATATGCTTACAAATTTATTTTTCTTCATAAATTTATTATAAGACTAATTATGATTCATCATTGGGGTAATAATTACTGTTATAATTTTATTTAAATCTTATTCTAATTTTTATTTTCTTCCAAATATTATTAAACATAGTAATTGTCACTGTAATAACAAGTTGTTTTTAATGTTCATTGCAGTCCCAGAACAGAACAGAAACTTTAGGATGGTGACCATTTTTAGATTTTAAAGTAGTGTTTAAAGTCTCACCTTTTGCTACATTTTAAATCTTTTTTAACTTACTTTTTTTAATTGTAGCAGAAAGTGAAAAGAAGTCACAACAGAAAAATGAGGAAGCATCAGCGAAAATAACACTAAGTTTATAGATATTTACCTATTAGATTCACATGTATAACTGTGCTCCTGTGCTTCTGAAATGAAACTTATTTTGGTCTAATTCAGATCGTTGATAAAATAAATAAAAACCACAATGGAATTTACTACATGTGTTAGATTCTTGTTGTCTATTTTTAAATATTGGATATCCCAACTACATACATTGTTTTAACTGACTTACATTCATATGATGAATGTCTAAAAGAAAACAAGGTGCAACAGGAAAATAATACCAACTATGCCATTGTATGTGTCAAAACAGGTCTATGTGGCTCTCAGGGCTAACAGCCAACAGGTTCCAACAAGATCAGCGCCACCAACAACCTAGCTGAATAGGACACCTAATGCCTCCCTAATCCTGGGACCTACTCTGATTGGAAGTGGGAGAAAGTTTGTACAGACAATGGTGCAGCATCAGCATGGTATCACAGGAGGTTGAGACTGGTGAGCCAAGAGCTGGGGCTACGGAGACCAAAGTGGAAATCTAATATAAGAACCCAGACCTGGAACTCACTGGAGAGAGTGGCACAAATGACTGCAAACAAAGAGCCGTGTACAACTGCAATGAGTAAAATCAAACTGTAGACCTGTGGGTGATACAGCTTAGAAACCTGCTCCAAGGAGAAGACTCTGCTAACCAGAAGTACAATGACCAAGAGCAAAATAAGAGACAGAGGCAAAATTAATTTTACTGCAGACTCCCCTGCAAAGGAACAAAACCCTTGGCCAACCTCAGAGTTTACTGAGGGAGACATCGAGTAAATGGGGGATACAGAATTCAAAACACTTGCTATAAAACTTATCAACAATGAGAAGCATGTAAAGCAGGCATTCAAGAAATTTAAGGAATATGTCACACTGGAAATGAATCAAATGAAAGCTGATATATCAGAAATGAAGAATACAGTGGAGCAAACTAAAAGTACAGTGGATAGTCTCCAAAATAGAAGGAAGGAGGCAGAAGAAAGAATCTCAAAATTAGAAGATATTTCCTGTCACCAGGAGGAAAGAAACAAAAAGCTGGAAGCAGAGCTGGATCAGGCCAAAAAAAAAAAGTATTCAAGAATCGAAATACACTATTAGAAAACCAATATAAGAGTTATGGGAGTTGCAGAAGGTACAGCAAGAGAAATTGAGTTTAAAAATGTATTTACTGAACTTGGCAGATTTTGGGATAGTCTAAACTGGCTTATAATTCTAGCAATGCATATGTCAACAGTTGAGGTGTAGAACTGTTTTAGGAGGAGTGTGCAGAGAAATCTTCCATTCCCCAATGAGGAGTATCTAATCTCTGTGTCCTACCTAGTAAGGTATATGTGAATCCACGCTGACTGTGTCCTGTCTGGTTCTAAGCTTTCCTTGTTGTTCTCTATCTATTCTAATTTTGTTTGTTTGTTTGTTTGTTTTGAGGGGCTCTGGAACGACCCTGATGGTCATTGCAAGAGAGGATGGGGATCCAAAGTTGGAACTAAGTGAGGACCAGAGAAAGCTCCTTTCCCTAGTCCCAAAGGAAGTTTACTGTTCTTCTGTGTTTACGGACCGCTCAGGGATCCAACGCTATAGACTGCTAATACTAAAATGAAAATAGGCACGAGACAGCTGAATAGTACCCTGTAGCCATTTTAAGGTGTATAGAAGCAGGTTCTGTGTATAAACTAAAATTGAAATGTCAATGAAGTAGTCACAGGATGTGGTTAAGAACTTGCATTTTTTTAACATGCTGGTTACTCAATACCATGTCAATTAATTCCATAATGTTGTAAATTGTTGTTGATGTTATGTTGGGGCTTTTAATTGATCAGAATGCTTTTCTGCCAGCTCTACCTTCAGACCAGAGATGATCTCCCCAAAAAACCGTTGAATGTATCTGTAAAATTAGATGCTGGACTCTTTGCTTGGTATATGCTTGCAATGAAAGAATCTGAACTAAATTTGATCTGTAATACTGCAACAAGGTGGAGGAATCCACATGGGGGGAGGGTATGGGAAGGGGTTGGGGGAATCCCAGAGCCTATGAAACTGTGTCACATATTGCAATGTAATTAATAAAATACATAAATAAATGAACAAATAAATTGAATCAAGTAAAAAACGTATTTAATGAAATAATAGGAAAACTTTCCCTAATCTAGAGAAAGAATTGGGAAACAACATCCAGGAGAGGCACAGAACTCCTAACACGCTTGACCAAAAGCGATCTTCACCAAGACACATGATCATCAAGCTCTCTTCAATCGAACATAAGGAAAAAAATCCTTAAATGTGCACGTGAAAAAAATCAACTGACATATAAATCAATCCCAATTAAACTCACAGGAGATCTCTCACAGGAAACTCTACAGGCAAGAAGAGAATTGAGTGACATATTCCAGATTCTAAAAGAAAAAATTATAGGCCCAGTATAATGTACCCAGCAAAACTTTCCTTTATGTTTGAAAATGAAATAAAATTCTTCCACAGCAAAGAAAAGTTGAAAGAACGTGCCTCTTCCTATCCTGTCCTACAATTGACACTTAAAGGTGTTCTCTTGACAGAGAAAAGGAATAGCGCCCGCCAAAACCAAGGGCAAATTGAAGAACATCCCAGTAAAATGACAACAGAAGACTTAATCAATGAGCAACCCATTCCTAAAATGACAAGACCAGAGTACCATCCATACATGTTAAACTCTGAATGTAAATGGCTTAAGCTCAATCAAACATCATAGAATAGTAGACTGGATTAAAAACAAAACTCATCTATTTGTTGCCTACAGGAGACACATTTCACCAACAAATACAGTGGAAACTATAGCTCATGGATTTTGATTTTTTTTGTTAGTTTCATCTCTTTAAAACACTTTCTTCTCATTAAATTCTTCAATGACTCATAGATCATACAGTAACTTTTTTTTCAAGAAGATTCAAGATTTTATTTTCATTTCTTCAGCAACACATTAGTCATTCAGTAGCATGTTATTTAACTTCATGGCAGTGTTAATTTATTTTTTTCTTCCTGTTGTTGATTTTGTTTTGTGGCTTTTTATTTAAGGGGATATACAGTAACTGTGTAATGCAGACTATCATATCCAGATATGAGGATACAATGCAGCATGCATCTCTATTTCCAGACAAAGATGGGCTCCCACTGAAACTGTTTACTATATTTTAATGATAGGATGCTAGTCTCTCTGTCATTGTCCATGCCCGTGATGATGGACATATGACTGTGTATGAAGAACTATAGTATAGTAATGATATACAGGAACTCAAACAGGGGGAGGAATTTGGGGAGGGGATAAGCGAAATCCCAGGGCCTATGGAACTGTATCATATAATGATAATAAAAATAAGTAAATTTAAAAAAAAAAGAAAGAAAAGAAAGCATGGAGTTTCACACTGGGCATCAGGAAACCTTTATTTCCTGGGCCCTGGTACATCAAAGGGGAATTGGGAGAGGCTGGTTTGTCACAGCTTGGTGGCTTTCACTCAGCTGGCAAGCTTTAGGGCACAGAAGAATGATTGCCATCTGAAACTGTACCACTATGGGTGATCTGATGACACTGTATGGAGTATACTATCCTTTGTAGAAGATCTTACAATAGGAACAAACAAAGAAGAAAAAGAGGAAATCAACTTAGAGAGCCTTTCTAGAAGGGCAAGAACACTTGGAAATCCCAAAATATTACTTGACAGGAGTGTTGAAGACAATGTTGCACAGAGGTGGGACTACTGGAACAGAACAATCAGTGGGAACAGAAACTCCACAAATGGTTACTGCATTTGTTATTTTTTGTATGACCTCATCTCAGACTTTTGCCACTTCCCTGGTGCTCCATTATCTAGGAAAATAATTTTATAAACTTAACTTCTTGTTACCAATTTGCATGTTTTTACTCAAGTGAAATTATCTTCTTTATAAAATTTATTATAAGGAAATAACTTCTAAATAAGATTTGCCTGCTTTTTGAGTGAGCTTCGCTAATGAAAATGTTTTTAAAATGTTATTTTAAGTGAAAAAACTTAGCATGGTGTTGGAATAAAGTTATTTGAACTGATTATGAACTACAACACACACAGATGACATATAAAATTACAGTGAAAAAATGAAATTTGTTGAATTTGTGTATTGAACATAGGCATGGAATAAGTGGTGAGAAAAACAACAGAATATTAAAATCGTCAAATCCTGATTTTGTCTCTTTCTAGTTCCCTGTCACTGAATGAAAGTCAGCAACTCTGCTAATTGCTAATCAGGTTTTTAATTTTCTCTGAATGAGCTCCTAAAACATATGTATAATTCAGCTTATTTTCTTTGGTATACATTTATTAAATGCATTCATGCTCTTTCTGCACACATCAACACATTTTTTTCCCTTTGATTTTTTTTTTTTTTGAGATTTTTCAAAGTCAGAGTTAGAGAGAAAGAGAAAGACAGAGAGACTCCCCACCTACTGGTACACTCCCCAGACTGTCACAATGGCTACCCTGGCCTGCCTGGCTGAAGCCAGGAGTTTTCGTGGTCTCTCACATAGGTGGGAGGAGTCCAATTGGGCCATCCTTTCCTGCTTTTCCCAAACCATTAACATGTTACTGGTTGGAACTGAAACATCCAGAACATTGACTAGTACTGATTTTGAATGAATGCATGAAAGAGGCTACTTTATTTGTTCCACCATAATGCTGGCCTCTGGACACTCTTTCAAAATTGGCTTTTTAATATCCTTCATTTCAAAGAGTCCTCTCCGTGAATCTTTCCTCAGAAATACGTCTTATGATTTTTGTCCTTTTTTTCCCACATGATTGTCTTGGTGTTATTGAATGGATTGGCAGATTTAATGTCACCTAAGTTTTCAAAATGTTTTTATAATTAATACTTTGAACATGTGATAGTGTACATGCTAGTAGTTTAAATATTGGCTATATTTTATTTTAAAAATCTGGCCTATCTTTCAGGACTAAATTTATAATTTATGTGGAATCAATGTGTTGTTTTTGTGAAAGATAATGGACAAGACTAATTTTTCATAAACTATTTGAATCAGTGTTGAAAAGGTCATTTTAAAAAATCTACCACAGTATTACCATTTCTTAATTTAGATGTATATGGTCTATTAATAAACTCTATGTTTTTCTGTTGGTTGATATGTCTGGGCTTTTCTGATTTGTGTTTAGCAACCTGCAAAGTTGGAGGGAACATGTGGCATAAGACAGTAATCACTACACACAACCCACAAGTTCTTGCGTCTTCTTTACATCCTTACTTCAGGCAAACTAAACATTTTAGTGAATTAGGGATGCTCTCACATTCATACATCACTGAAACAATTCACACATCCTAGGAAAGTGCTATACTTACTACATTAGAGTTTTCAGCTTAGTAATAGGATACTAATTTAAACCAGCCTAAGGAACGGAATTACATGGCAGAATCTGGGAAGGCCAAATATAAAGTGTGTGGTCACCTCTATCCAGGGAGTCATGGGCAACTCTCACTCTCCAAGTCCTTTACATCATAATACAGACACAGGTTCTAAAAAAGCAAGCTTACCCATATGTTTTGTGTTCAAGGTTCTTATTATAGCATGATGTCGTGTGAATGTACTAGTTTCTGGTAAAATTATAAGATAAGTTCATTTAGGTATCATGCATTTTGAAGTCTATGTATAAGTTTCCAACAATGCCCTATTCCTATTATGTGATACGTTAGAAATGGCAACTAAATGAACTAAAACCAAGCATGGTATCTATTACTAATGATTTGGTTTGGGAGTATTTTAGTACAATTAGCTATACTGTTACATGTTGTTAAGCCATGTGTATGATGGCACTTCAAAAAGTAAATAAAAAATATTTTGCTGAAAATTTTTTTGAAATACGTGCATAGTTTTCAAATACAACCGATTTCTGTGAACACTTTGAAAAGCCCTTATCCTGTGACTACAATGTAAATTAAGAATGTGTTATCTTAATTTGAAAGGAAGGAGAGAAGAGAGGGAAGGAGAGAAGGAAACAAGAGAGTGCAGAGGAGGAAGGGGCGAAGCATTATTATATTTTTAGAATTGTATCTATGAACTACATGTGATCTGTTCTTTTTTCACTAAAACTAAATTAATTAATATTTTAAAACAAAACTGAAGAGGTAATTTCTTAAAATGATTGCAGAAGTGGATATTAGAAAAATTGTAGAGAAAATTAACAAGCAGAAAACATTCTACCTTATGCAAGTGTAATTATAGATGAAGATATAACGCTAACAACAAAAATGTTCAGCATCTGATTTAGAATAGACTGTTAGGAAATTCAAAAACTGCATTCATGAAATAAAGACCTTAAGTCTAGAAATCTCATCAAATGTAAACTGTCATATCACACAGCAATACTAGGTACATTCATTTACTTCTTTTAGATGGACTGATTACGTCCCTGAATACCAGGAAGTTATGTATCTCCACAACACGTGTTATAAATAACATTCCCATCTTCTGAAATGAAGCCAAATGGTCATTTTCCTTTAGATGGCTCTATAAAACTAACTCATCTATATTATTAACAAATTCATCTCAGTGTTGTGAAACCTAGTCTAACATTTTTTTCAGAGTTTCTAGGTTGGAAAAACCACATTCTTGATATTCTTTCCAGAGCAGAGACATAAATTCATAAAAAGTTGTTGAAACATTTGTGGTTATTTTCTCTCAGTCCAAAGCACAAATGTGCTAACTCTGAGAGTCAACTTCAATGCTTCTTTTAAAATTGTTAATTTTTTAAAAATTAGGTGTTTTAAAATTAAGGCAACAACATACAAGATTAAAGAAAGAACTGCTTCAGTAAATAGCAAGAACCATGTCAAAAAAGCATATTTTTGCTAAATAGAGTTTCTGAATTCATTTGTTGTTACATAATTGCTTGACTGGAAAGCGTATTTTGTTTTAACCCCTACTTGCTACCTAAAGGAACCAATTATGTCATTTCTTTAAAAAGAATGTAATTTGTGTAGTAGTAGCAATTTTGTTCCTAGAGCAGACAGTTAGTGAAATACATATCAGCTACATGGAGTCTCAGTATTATCTCCAGTTTTTCACATTTTGTTCTTATAGCTTCGATGGAAACAGGTCTTGACTCAGCCCATTTTGTTTAGCATTTCCAACCAATAAATATTGCCACCTAAGATCCTCTGCTGATAATTTCCCTCTACCTCACAAACTGTGGATGTGAAAGAGAGAGGGGAGGGGAGCAGATTGATTAATGGAAGAAATAAAAACTCAGAGATGGTGAATGGATGGCACAGAGCCATGAGACTAAATCCATGCTTAACAACCAAACTGCTGTTTGACCTTAAGGGAAATCACCATTTATTTATTCATCAAAGAATTCAACATATCCAGAATTTCATTCTTCTACCTGTCACTGCTCTTGAAGATATGAATATAAAGGAACATCTGCCAGTCACAGCATCTGTTGCTCAAAGCTTGTAAGGCACTCCGATCATATCAACTTGATGACCAAATCATCTGACGAGGATGATTACCAACTCTAAATGTGTCACAATTTATCTATTGACTTCTAATCTTTATGAACTGTGTGGACTGATAAGAAATTGGTCACATTATGACAATATCTACCCACAAAATTTACTATAATTTTATAATAAATTGAGCTTAATGGGTTTAATACACTTGGACACAATGGTATTAAATAAAATTATCTTGCATCTTAATTTCCTGAGCTAATGTTGGTATTCTCAAACTGGTTAGTGTTAATCTTCCTTTACCAAACTCTTCTTCCTTTCTTTTCTTTTCTTTCTTTCTTTCTTTCTTTTCTTTCTTTCTTTTCTTTCTTTCTTTCTTTCTTTCTTTCTTTCTTTCTTTCTTTCTTTCTTTCTTTCTTTCTCTCTCTCTCTTTCTTTCTCTCTCTGTCTCTCTCTTTCCTTCCTTCCTTCCTTCCTTCCTTCCTTCCTTCCTTCCTTCCTTCCTTCCTACAAATTTATTTGAGAGTCAGAGCTATGAAGAGACAGAATCAAGATATTTTTATTTAGCTGATTCACTTTCCAGATGGCAACCATGGCTGGGATGAGTCCAGGAGCTTTTTCACAGTCTGACACATGGTTAGCTTCCACCTGGTTTTTTACTGCTTTTCCCAAACTATTAACAGGGAGCTAGATCAGAAGTGTTGCAGCTGGGACACAAACTGGTACCCAAATGTCATGTGATAATGGCAGGTTGCAGCTTTATTTGCTATGCCAAGCACCAATCCCCTGAATTTTTTCTTAGAAGAGAAAATGACAAGGTTATTATGAGTGTTGTGAATATTCTTCTTTCTTTGCATTTATTGTTGATGCTACATCCATAGGTGTCTGAAAAATTGCACTATTTCTAAGACATTCATTTGTAAAATATATGAATATTTTCAAATGTATAAAATACTTTTCTAATATAAGACCAATATTTCCCTTATGAATCTTACATACCCTACATTATTTGGTAATAATTTTTTGGATAGTTTGAGAATACTTTCTTTAGATTTACTACCCATTCTAAATATTGGTCTTGTTTTTATCCTATGGAAAGAATGAACAGGGAAGTGAACTTGAGAAACAAATGCAAAAATTCTTTTTAAGAAAGTCTCTTAATTATGGTATCAGAACATTAATGGTCTGGAAAAGTTATGCTGACACTTCTATGAAGCAGCAGGAATTAATTAGTTCATACCACGCTATATGAGACTCTCCAGTACTTTCTTATTTGAAGTAAACACTTTTATCACTGTGCTTTGAATCAGAAACTATTAACTCTACATATATGTTACCCTCAACGTTTACTTTCCATGTGGCAGCTAAGCTTGGATGAGAAGAGTCGCCCTGCTGTATCTCTGGCTGCTTTCCTTTCCAACAACGTGCAAGGAGGAGAGTCCTGATGACCTCCTCAGTGATTGAGTGAATAGGTAATCACTATCTGTCAGGAGTGATCAGGAAATCACAGGTTGATAAAAACGTGAAAAGGATGCAGCAATTTGAAAACAGATATAAAATTCCAAATTACTAAACAGACATTTCAGAGTTTTGAGAAATAGTAAAATGTTTTTTTTCACCTAAAATATAAATAGTATTGTTTGAGTTCAGTAGCCAAGATGACTTTATGCCATTTTGCTTTAAATATGTTTGCATAGCAAAAAACACTACACATTTATGATTTCAAAATAAAAAATTTAAAATATCAACCCTGTTATTGACAATTATATTTCTACAGGTTTGAATGCCTTGTCTCATGTCTTTCTATGTCTTGAATAACTATGCAAGCCTCTATTATTTTTTTTATGCTGTGATATCTTGTGGTGGATGCAGAAAAACACATGTAAAACAAGTGTTTTTTGCTTGGATCTGAGGTCTTATTGTGCTTACTTTTGGGGGTTGGGGAAAGGCCGGTAGTGGAAATCTCCTGGATTCCTTACTATGGAAGACCCAAATAGTTAGTCTGTGACCACCTGACATTTTCCTGCCTGATAATGAACTTACCACAAAGGCTGTATCACTGGAATTCATGTCTAAGTGTTGAACTCAATTCCCTCCTTATCCTCCCCATGAGAAGTGAGGCATCTCTCTCCACACTGCTATCTGGAGCTAGGACAAGGCTCATAAAGGCCACTTTTTCCAGCCTTCTCTCTTCAGTGAGATGTCTGCTATTATTATAACTAAAACTACAATATTTCTCCTACTTCAGTAGCTCTTCGGAATATAAACTGTCACATGAATTAGCTGTTCAACTCAGTGCTTTTGCTGGGAGAGATTTCCACTACCGGCCTTTCCCCCACTTACTCAGCTGCCACATGGAACTACCTTGAAACCCCAAGTTTATTTACAAAATTTAGTGGTAACACTTATCATTTTTTATTTTGTGATATTATATTAACTAGCAATTAACTGAACTTGTTATGAAAGTATAGGTCTTAGTATGAAGCAGAGATGTACAATTTGTTTTGGTAATATTATCGCAAAAGGAAAATTGTCCTACACATTTTTCATTAACATGGAAAAAACTACAAATAGATAGGCACCATATTATCCAAAACAGATTAGTTCTCAAGGGATCCATTAAGAATAGAACATGACATGTATTATGTATCTCCTATACCATGGAAACAGTTCCTCATTATGGGGTTAAGCCTTTTAATGGGGTCAAATCAATTAAAGTCAAACTAATAATCAGGGATTTGTAAGTCAGTACTCAAGTGTTATCTTAAAAACAACTCTTTAAATGCCCTCTGTGCCTTTGGAAACCAATATTAGTGTAGTATATTTGTGCCTAAATATCTTCTAATGTCTGTTTCTGAACTTCTGTGGATGTGATTAACACAAATAGTCCATCATCAACAGATTTCAGAAATGAAAGTCTGATACCTTATTGTGAATATAGTAACTATTAGCTCATTTTTCACTTGCTGAGAGACACAGAATATTTAATTAAAAACCAAGCTTACTCAGGCATAACTGTATTTCTGTGACACAGCTGGTGGAATGATTTGGCAACTGTATAAATAAGATATACCTATTTTCATTTTTTTCTGAAAAAATTCCTTCAAGAAATATGCATACCTTATTTTTATCACAGTGTAAGAGAAAACACAATTTCTCTTAGAAATTCTACTGTCACATATATTGGTATTTTTAGTACCTTAATAAAACCCAAGAGATCTGTTTTAAAGAATATTGCATTACAGTTTTTCTTGGAGAAACTGCAATAGTAAGCTTTGGTTAAACAAAGAATTATGCCATTTCATTTCAAATGAACTTAGTTTAAATATAGTAATTGGAAATGTAAGTTTTGGCAGAATTTTAATTAGCTTATAAGCCCTGGGATGCACTTCTCAATAATGCTGATTGTTTTGAGAGTCTATTTTCTGACATATTCACTCTTAATTTTAGGAAGATATGCAAACATCTTTCCCAGACTTTAAAATCAAAGAGATAAGATTTTGGTGAATCTAGCCATTTTGTATTAATTCTCTGTTCTCTGAAAATTATAATCTGATCCAGTATTTCAGCAAATTCTACCATCACATCTGACAAAATTCCAGTATAACAGACAAACAGAATATAAACTTACTTTTTAAGATTTATTGATTTTTATTCGGAAGTCAGAATTATAGAAAGAGAGAGACAGAGAGATCTTCCATTTGCTGGCTCACTCCCAAAATGGGTGCAATGTTTCAAGCCTGGCCAGTTGGAAGCCAAGAGCCAGGAGGTTCCTCCTAGATTCCCATGTGGATATAGAGGCCAAAGCACTCGTGCCATATTCCTCTACTTTCCCATGGGCATTATTAGAGAGACGGATTGTCAGTGGAGTATCTTGAACAACTTGAACCAGCACCTATGGGAGATGTGAATGCCATGGACAGAAGCTTAGCATGCGTGCCACGGCTTCAGCTGCAACAATGTTAACTAAGAGGTTATTTATTCTCTTCAATAACTTATTTTTACAGTTGGTGAAAGAACTCAAATATTACAAACTGTTGCTGATGAAATTCATATTACAGTTTTGGAAAATGAAATTAATAATTCTATTAGTTACACAATGTACTATAACTTATAAATTTTATTGAGCATTTTTATAAGTAGATGTTGATCACTGTCCTAAGATTTATCTTTATATTTCTTTTTAAATACGTAAAACAATCTATGGTTTTGTATAATTTCCACCTTGAAAAATGAGGATTAAACAACTAATTTATCTAGACACTGCATGGCAAAGGAGATGAACAGTACAGATTTTGATCTAGGGTTATTCAACTCAGTTCAAAGATTGAATCTCTCAGCTACATTGCTGTGTGATCTGGTGATTTTGTGACATCATCATCATCATAACTGATGTTTATTAAGTGTTCATAAGATACTTTTTAATCACCTACACTAATTTGATATAGATTGCACCATAACACTCACAAAGATTATGAATAGGGCTAATGAAATCTTAATGGTAAGGAACAATATAGTATGAAAAGGAGACACAAAAAAACAATGAACCATAATACCTACTCATGAATTTTGAAAAATATTTAAGTACCTCCTATTAGACATGAGTAAGGAATAGCCATATGAAACCAAGAGAAGCAAAATAACAGCAAAGTCAATACTAGCTCTTGAGATTATAGGGTGAGAGATAAGTAAAATTAACCAAAGTAGTTTCCTCCTCTTTGCAGGAGGTGAATTACAAGACAGCCATTGGAGGTTTGAAGCCAGGAATAGGGCCAAATCATTCTATAGTATGAAAACTTTCACAATTAAAACAATAGGTGAAGTGCAAATAAACATGTTTATAACAGTTCTCCATCAGAGAACTGAAGCTTCAAGAAAAATGAATAACCCTACAGAAAGAAAAAGATTATCCACAGGAAATGAAGATTTTATTAAAATTAAAAGGAAAAAAAAGTCCTTTTTGTTTGTTTTTGGAAAGGCAGATTTACAAAGGAGAAGGAGACAAGGGCCTTCCTTAGTGTTTTCCAGGCCGTAAGAGGCAGGTGGTTAGGAAGTAAAGTAGCTGAGACATAAATTTGTGCCCATATTGGAAGAAGGTACTTGCTAGTGAGGAATTAGCTAAATGAGTCATCACTCCTGACCCCAAAAAGTAGAATTTTTAATGAATTGATAAAGGAAAAGCATGGTAAAATGAGGCTAAGAGTAACTGAAGATTACTGAGATACAAGGGTTTTACGTCACATATTGAAGATGGTGTGCACTACAGCACGTGATGTGATGCCAACATGTGTATCAAAGCCAGTTTGATCCCTCTCTGCAGTTCTTGTGATCCAACTTCCTGATGATGTACCTGCGGAGGTAGAGGAAGATGGCTAAGGTACTTGAGTACTCACCCTCCACCTGGAAATCCTGCAGGAGTACTTGCAACCTGTCTTGGACTGTCCAAGACATTTTTTGTGGGCCATTTGGAGAGAACACTGTTAAGACTGAAAATTCTCTCACTTTGTCGAAGCAAGGCAAGACAGAAGGAAGGAAGGAAAGCAGGAAGAAAAGGAAAGACAGAAGGGAGGGAGGGAGGTAAAATGGAAGCAAAGGAATAACAAGAAGGAAGAAAAGAAGGGAGGCAAAAATCTCATTTTATTACAAATGTTTTCTTCAGGAACTGTGCCAGAATCCCATGGAATAGAATAGATAGATTGTTTCAAGGAACTCCATTAGTGGTGAATGGGGAACTAATTAGCAGGCATCACTTGAATTAGTATATTTTTCCTTTCTCCCATGGGAAATAAAAGACTCTAAGGAGAAAGCCATCAAACATGGAAATTGGCAGAGTGACACTCAATCTGTAAGAGAAAATGGAAATCAAAAGCTAAGATTTCCCAGACTTTTCTGTTTTATCCCACCTAAGTGAGAGATGCTTTTTGTCTATCCTACCACAGTAATCTAACAACATAAGTACAAACATAATGCACCTGGAACAACTAAATGGAAAATGAAGATAACTTCTATCCATGAAGGAAGCTGGAAATTTTAGAAGACCCAATATTGTAATAACAAAGGAGAGAGAAAATAATTTTATGGTCCACAGGGTGAAAATCCCTTCACAACAGTGATGTTTAATAAGGTTAAAGAAAAATGTGTCCTCTTTCTCTCTGAACCAACATGCTAGCAGATTAAATTTTCCTCAGGAAAACAACTAAATACAATTAAATTACATAAACCAAACTTTGAAGACACTGGAAATAAACCAATGCATATAGGATTTGAGACTATAATGCCCAAAAGGAATGTGTGACATAACATTCATAATTACTTAACGTTTTCCTCAACTATTATTTCCAAATCATGGTTTAGAGAGAATAAAGCATGGGAGAAGCATTTGCCTTACTGAACTGGGAGAGCCTGGTTTCATGAGAGTGTTATGAGCTAGTCACACAAATCCAAAGAGGGAAAGGAATAACATAGAAAGAACTCTAAAAAAAAAAAAAAAAATCCGAGAGATCACTCATCCGGATCAAGTAGGATTCATCCCTGGAATGCAGGGGTGGTTCAACATAATGAAATCTATAAATGTGATACACCACATCCAAAAACTGAAAAACAAGAATCACATGATAGTATCAATAGACGCAGAAAAAGCTTTTGACAAAATCCAACACCACTTCCTGCTAAAAACCCTAACCAAGATTGGCATAGATGGAAAAATCCACAACATAATCAAAGCAATATATGAAAAACCCAACGCCAGCATCATACTGAATGGAGAAAAACTGAAACCCTTCCCACTAAGATCTGGAACAAGACAGGGATGTCCACTTTCTCCACTGCTATTCAACATAGTCCTAGAGGTACTTGCTGAGGCCATAAGACAAGAAAAAGAAATCAGAGGAATCCAAATTGGAAATGAAGAAGTCAAACTCTCACTATCCGCAGATGACATGACTCTTTATATAGAAGAGCCAAGAGGCTCAACACAGAGACTCCTAGAACTTATACGAGAGTTCGGTAGAGTGGCAGGATACAAAATTAATGAACAAAAATCAACAGCCATAGTGTATGCAAACAGCCCCAAGATGGAAAAAGATCTAACCAGCAAAATACCATTCAAAATAACAGAGAAAAGTATGAAGTATCTGGGAATTAACCTAACCAAAAATGTAGGAGACCTATTTGAGGAAAACTACAAACCACTTAAAAAAGAAATTGAAGAAGACCTCAAAAGATGGAGTAACATCCCATGCTCCTGGATAGGTAAAATCAATATCATTAAAATGTCTATACTGCCAAAAGCAATATATACATTCAACGCAATCCCAATCAAATTGCCCAAAACATTCTTCATGGACTTGGAAACAATGATCCAAAGGTTCATCTGGAAACACAAAAAACCACGAATAGCCAGAACCATCCTGAAGAATAGGAAGTTAGCAGGGGGAATCACAGTTCCGGACCTCTGGACATACTATAGGGCAGTGGTTATCAAAACAGCCTGGTACTGGCACAAAGATAGAGAGGAAGATCAATGGAGCAGAATAGAAACACCAGAAGGGAACCCACACAGATACTGTCAATTAATCTTTGACAAAAAGACAGACAACAATCTAAGCAAATGGGAAGCTCTGTTCAATAAATGCTGTTGGGACAACTGGTTGATAGCCTGCAGAAACAAAAAGATAGACCCACATCTCTCACCATACACCAAGATCAAATCTAAATGGATAAAAGACCTAAACCTACATCCAGAAACCTTCAAACTTTTGGAAGAAAATGTTGGAAACACACTGCAACACTTAGGAGTAGGGCCTCACTTCCTAAAAAAGACTCCAAAAGCAGTAGAAATCGAGACCAAAATAAACAATTGGGACCTCATCAAACTAAGAAGCTTCTGTACAGCTAGAAAAACAATCAACAAAGTAAAAAAGCAACCCACAGAATGGGAGAAGATCTTCGCGCACGACATAGGTGATAGAGGGCTAATTTCCAGAATATACAAAGAACTACAAAATAACCAAAATGTCAAAACAAACAAGCCACTCAAGAAATGGGCACGGGAAATGGGCAGACATTTCACAAAGGAACAAACCCAAATGGCAAACAAGCATATGAAAAAATGCTCAAGTTCCCTGGCAATAAAGGAAATCCAAATGAAGACAACCTTGAGGTACCACCTAACTCCAGTAAGGATGGCACGCATACATAATACCACCAACACTTGTTGACGAAGATGTGGGGAAAAGGGAACCCTTCTCCACTGCTGGTGGGACTGCAGACTGGTACAGCCTCTATGGAAATCAGTTTGGCGAATATTCAAACAACTGAAAATCAACATGCCATATGATCCAGCAATAGCACTCCTAGGAATATATCCAAAACATCTCCTACACAAGAAACCAACATGCATGCCTATGTTCATAGCAGCACAATCTACAATCACAAAAACCTGGAAGCAACCAAAATGCCCATCAATAGAAGACTGGATAAGGAAGCTATGGTTCATCTACTCTATGCAATACTACTCAGCTATTAAAAAAAAATGAAATGCAGTTCTTTGTGGACAAATGGGCCCGACTGGAATCCATCATGCTAAGAGAAATGAACCAATCCCAAAAGGTTAAATACCACATGTTCGCCTTAATTTGAGATGAAAAGATGACAACCTGAAAGATAGTACCTGTATATTGTAATATTATTGCAATCTCTAACAACCTGTATCCAATACAATAAGATAATGCGATATAATCTATAAACCAACAATTAATGTCAGAATACTTAAGATCTACATCGAAAAACTGTAAAACCTACTATACCCTCAATATGCTATGTTAATCCGTAAAGGGGGGGTGAGTGCAGGGAAGCCTTTCAGGACCATAAAAAGAGTGAGGAAAAAGTACAATATAGCCTATCAAGATCAAATCTGGTAATTCATAGACAACAGATTCAAAGTGGCTCTAAACAATAGTAAAACTACTATACCAATGCATGAGGGGGGAATCGGGTGTGATCCTGACAACCTCTTAACAGGAGGTCATATGTGTGGAGCAGGGGGGCACTCCAGGGTGGAGCAAGTGGCAAGGAGAAAGCCTGGATCCCAACCATGAAGACTCCCAGACCTTCACCACAAACTATTAATACGAGCAACAAGGACTATATCCCAACTGCCAAGGAGGCCACAGGGAATTGGATGCCCTCGGAGGCCGAGTACTCTGAGGTCACCCACCCTCAACCGGAGCTTCCGCAGGGGATGGAAGAAGTCCAAACACTACCGTCCAGAAACCAGCGTCATCGGAAAGACAACCAGAAGCCCTGAGCAGTCCGCAGAAACAGAAGAACAATAAACGTCCTTCGGGACCAGGGAGGAGAGCTTTCTCTGGTCCGAGCCTGGCTCCACCTCTGGACCCCCACCCTCCCTTGCAATGACCATCAGGATCGCTCTGAAAACCCCTCATAGCAAACAATCATACAAACTAAAAAAAAACCTAAAATAAATAGACAAACAACAAAAAGTAGAGCTTGGCATCTGACAGGAAAGAGCTGGCATGGATTTGCTCATGCCTCGCTGGGTGGGACACGAAGATTAGTCACTCTTCACCGTGGTGTTGAGGACTTTCCTGCACCCCCCCCCCCAAAAAAAATGTTCTGCACCTTAATTGTTGACAAATGTCTTGTTAGAGTTACAAGCCAGTCTAGATTATCCTAAAATCTGCCAAGATCAGTAAAATTATACTTCAACACAACAAATGGCTAAATACTAAAATGAAATAGACACGAGGCAGCTGAATGGTACCTTATAGCCATTTTAAGGTATATAGCAGCCGGTCCTGTATACAAACTAAAATTGAAATGTCAATGAGCTAATCATAGGTTGTGGTTAAGAACTTGTTTTTTGGTTTTTTTTTGACATGCTGGTTGCGCAAAACCATGTCAATTCCATAATGTTACAAATTGCTGTTAATGTTATATTGGGACTCTTAATTGACTGGGATGATATTCTACCAGCTCTAACTTTGGACCAGAAATGGTCTCCCCAAGAAACTGTTCAACCCATCTGGACAATAAGTAGCTGGACTCTATGTTTGGTATATGTTTGCAAGGAAAGAATCTTGATTGAATTTGAACTGTAATACTACATCAGGGTGGAGGAATCCACCAGGGGGGAGGGGCGTGGGGATGGGTGGGGGGATTCCCAGAGCCTATGAAACTGTCACATAATGCATAATAATTAATAAAAAAAAGTAAAAAAAAACAATAAAGAGATCTTTTTCTAAAAAAAAAAAAAAAAAAGAAAGAAAGAACTCTAAAAAGTCTCTATGAACCACTTAAGTCTTTGACATCTGAAGTGTATATTTTAAACTCATAACTATGTGATGCCCAGTAGAAAGCAATACTACAGGGCCTGGCGGCGTGGCCTAGCAGCTGAAGTCCTCGCCTTGAACGTGCTCGGATCCTGTATGGGTGCCAGTTCTAATCCTAGCAGCCCCGCTTCCCATCCAGCTCCCTGCTTGTGGTCTGGGAAAGCAGTAGAGAACAGCCCAAAGCCTTGGGACCCTGCACCCGTGTGGGAGACCATGAAGATGCTCCTGGCTCCTGGCCTTGGATCCGCTAAGTTCTGACCATTATGGCCACTTGGGGAGTGAATCAGCAGAAGGAAAGCTTCCTCTCTGTGTATCTGTATAAATCTGACTTTCTAACAACAATGAATCTTAAAAAAAAAAAAAGAGAGAAAGAGAGAAAGAAACAACAAACAAACAATACTCTAAAGGCTGAAACACTAAAGAGAAACATCAGAGAGTACAGAGTATTAGAGAGCAAAGTTGTACTTTAAGGCCATGCCAGTGTGAAGAAGCTATAGTAAACATACTGGGAGTTTAACTTAAAACACACAGATGATTACCTTGGAGCAAGAGAATGCATTACATAAAAATAATTTCTTCTTTTTGAAATAAGTCCTGTACATTTGAGGTAAGGGAAAATATAGACTAGACACCCCCTAAATGAAAACACACAAATGAAGCAAAGACAGGGCCCAGGGGATTAACTGCTACCCAGTTCCAGACGACAGCCAGAATATTGTTGGTCTCTCTTTGAAAAAAAAAGAGAAATATCCATATTCTCTAAAATTTTCATCTATAGCATCATTACATTCTAAAAAGTGTAAACACTAAAAAACAATGCAAGAAAATGTATAGCAAATAGAGCCACAATGAATTTAGACATTGAAGTTGGAGAATTGTAACAAATATATGTGAAAAGACAAAAAGGAAATAATTCAGCACATACTTATTATTTACATGAAGAAATTAATTGCATTTGGTACTGGAAAAACCCTGGGAATAAACATTCATAGACCAAGTTTTAATTGGTTTAACAATATGCAAAGTACATACAACACAGGGTTTTGTAAAGTCAATTATGTCAAAAAATTGAACAACAGACAGCAAAGAAAAATGTGTTAGAGACATGTGGAGCTCAGTCAGAATATATAAAATTATGTGTTTTGTGTCCAGGGAAGCGACAAAATAGCATAAAAGCAAAATGATGCCTGAAATGATTATTGCAGAGGCTTTTTACTCTTTTTTAAAAATTATACCTCATAAAATATATCTCAGATTAAAATATTGGGTTTGCATGTACTTTTACTGTCTGTCCTTAAAATACTGTACAGCAGCTTTACAGTAATTATCATTAGCTTTAGTATTTATAGGACCCACTCATGTAGCCAGGGATTTTTGTCCCATGCTTAGCCAGCGCCCGAAAATATTAAAAGGACAATTCTACAAGTTTGAGGGTCATAAACTTTAAATAAGACACCAAACTAAGTAGCATGATAAAACTTCCCACCTGCCTGGGAGGTGAGCCATTCTTTTTCACAGCGTATCTGCATTGTATATCCTACCATCTCATTAGTCATTTAGAATCTGTCTCAATTGCCAGATATTAAGGCAGTATTGCAATATCTGTGGAAAAAGCAATCCTTATTTTATTATGGTCCAAAAGCACAAATGACTCTGGAAATTTGGATATAAAGAATAGTCGTGGAATGTCTCATTTAAATGAAAAGGTGATGACTCTTTGTTAAAGAAAGAAAAAAGAAAAGAATCATGTGCCAAGGTTGATGAGATTTAGATACGGTGCAGTATGCATCTCTACTTCCAAATCAAAGATGCACTGCGTGTGACACAATTTTATCTTTGCAATAGGATGCTGGACTCTCTGTCATTGTCTATACCTACAATGTCAGGATACACTTAAATAGCAGAATGATGTTTTGAGGACTGATTGTCAAGGACTACATTACTGTAAAAATATAGGAGAAATCAGTGTGGGGGAGGGGACTTAGACAAGAAGGGAAGGGAAAGCCCAGAGCCTACAGAAATATATTAGGAAATAAAAAAATTAAAAAATAATGAATCTTCTAATAGCGAAATTGTGAAAAAAGAAACATCAATTTTTAATATACTTTTATATCAAAAACTGCAAATGTGATTGCTTAGGTAGGTCAGAACAGGCATTGAGTTTGTGTTTACATGCATAGGAAAAATCATAAGCATACACAGGAATCAGCACTATTGATTATGCAGTAAGAGTCTTGGAGTGTATCACCTGGGAAGAAGAGGAAGCTACTGTGCTTAATTTCTTTGTTTTTCAGCCTACGTTTTGTTGAAGCCAATGCTGATGTGCATGTCTATGGTTTTGTTCTTTTGGTTTTTTTCCTTTTGCTTTGCTTTTGTCTGGCTATTTCTCAGTGATGTCTCATAGAGAGCACGTAATGAAGACTTTTAAACACTCGAGAACAAATGTTATGGTTCATTATAGACTTTCTTAATACCTCTGTTAGAATACGTTGTTCCCTATGATTAAAATGATTTCATTTTCCAGATGTAATATCCCTGCACTGTCTTCAAATAGCTTGGTCACGTCAAATCATGTAGGTGGAGAATTTCTACGTGGATACCACTGAAACAGACAATTATTCTATTTGTCCTCTGTATTAGCCTGCCATTTATTATTTATTTTTCCATATGACTAAGCTGTGTCCTTTGAAAACATCTGACTTTCTCATTCTTATTTCTTTAACTCTGGTTCAGAAACGTATACATAATAGACACTGTTCTCTGATGAACTAAGAAATGAAAGGATGACAAATTAAAGAAGGTGGTTACTGTTATGGTATAGGTAGTTAAACCATCATATGGGACTCATATATGCTAAATAGGAGTGTTAGTTTGATCCTACCTGCTGCCCTTCTCATCTAGAATTGTCTTCATACATCCTCAGAGACAAAAAATGATGGCTTATGTGCCTGGAACCCTTTTCCTGTAGGTGACCCGGATGGAGTTCTAGGCTACTGCCTTCCAGAGGGTCCAGCCTTGACTTTTGCAAGAATTTGGGGAGTAAACCAACAGAGTAAAAAAAAGTCCCTCTTCTCTCCCTTTCTGCCACTCTCCATCATTCTTTCATGTAAATAAAAATGAAAATATTTAAAAGAAAAAATAAAGAAAAAATATGGTATTAATACTAAATGATTTATGATCTTCCATGTTAAATTTAAACTGTTTCAACTTTATAGGATGTGACTAACAATTTTTATCATTTAAAGTTTAAATAAATCAATATTTTCTCTTTTCTTATGAAAAATGTCTCTTTGGACTTAAACATGTTCCATCCTGAAATTGCACATCAGATAGTCAATTCTGTCATGTTTTTAGAATATCAGAATGCTTTTTAACCCATAATTGCTTTGCATTTTTCAAAAGGATTTTTTTAATTAAAAATCTAAACTGGATTACTCTTATCTCTCTTTCAACAACTGTTTAAAAGTGTTTTGTCTATTTTCTCTGTGGGAACTCTTAATTTTCAAAATCCTGTTTACTTGGCAAGTTTAAAATTATGAAATTATTGTCTAAGGCTAATTCTGTGTCACTGTTTCTACCTCTACTCTCTGAATCAAAACGTATATTAACACATATTAAGACTGCATGTGTCTGCTTCCAGATAATTATGTAATTCTTATAGTTGAATATATAAAGTCTTATTGTCTTATTACCCACAAGATCTTTTTAAGATAATCTCCCTCCTGAAAACATTGTTTTTAAAGATTTATTTATTTTTTGCAAAGTTGTATATATATATATATATATATATATATATATAGAGAGAGAGAGAGAGAGAGAGAGAGAGAGAAGGGGAAACAGAGAGAAATATCTTCCATCCCCAAGTGACCATAATGGCCAGTGCTGCGCCAGTCCGAAGCCAGGAGCTCTTTTGGGTCTTCCACGTGGGTGCAGGGTCCCAATGCATTGGACTGTCCTCGACTGCTTTCTCAGGCCAGAAGCAGGGAGCTGGATGGGAAGTGGAGCTGCCAGGATTAGAACCGGCGCCCATATGGGATCCTGGAGCATTCAAGGCAAGGATTTTAGCTGCTAGGCCATAGCGCTGGGCCCCTGAAAACATTTTTATGCCAACTCTTCTTTTTCACAGCCTAGATATTTACAATCAAATCTGAAGCAGATTGCTTGAATACCACTTATTTCTTCCTGCTGTTTCTTTCCTTCCTTTTTTTCTCCCTAAACAGTAACCAAAGTATAAAAACTATACAATGCATCATATGTGTAATTCCTAATTTCAGAATAAAGTTCTGCATTTATAAATGTGAAAGGTAACTCAACATACACTCCAAGACTCAATGTAAGGCTAAGAATTCAATGACTTTCTTAATTCACTGGTTAGTTGGAACCAGAATACTATTTTGGATTCACAGGCCATCCCTCAGGCCTTGCCCTTTCCTGCCTCTTGTGAAAATGAAAGGTCCACTGTGAGCTGCACAGTGTGCCATATGGCTGCATGAGAAGCCTCATTAGGGAAGAAAAGACACTTGCCCAAGAGGACCTTCCTGTTTGCTGTCTTTCTTTAACTAAAGCTAACTTTTTCTTTATGCCTTAGATTTTCATGCACAATTAACAGTGATTGGCAGAACAAAAAATAATGGCTTTTAAATGTATCCCTGCCTTGGGGATATTCCTTTAACGAGAATTATTTATCCCTCAGATCACTGAGAAAATATTTAAAACCTGCTTTAACCAGAACAGTAGATAATATCTTACATGATGTCAAAAATAAAATAATGTTCTATCATTCTTAGCAAAGATATTGTCCATATTGAATTATTACTGTTCATTATCCTGGAGTGATAAGATGAAGTTATTAAAGGTCTTCCTTTGTGAATTCTGAGTACCTACGTATGTATTGTATATGTGTCCATCTACCATCTATCTATTTATCTGTTACTCTGTTTGTTTGGAAATCCGTCCAGCTGAATAATAGGGATAATTTGCTAACACAAACTGAAAGGTTAAATCAAGGCAAGGTTCTTAACATGCCAAGAAGTGGCAAAAACATCTGAATTGATTTAAATATAAAACATAATCATTCATTGTTCACTAAATTATACGACTGCTTTAATTTTAGAACAACAGTATTATGAACAAAGTTGTATAACTTAGGGGTGATATAAGCCTCTTCATATTTTAAGCCATTGTTCCTAACATGAAAAATACACCTGCACAGGCTTTGTCTTGCATAATCCGGCTTGCTAGATTCATAAAACGCGTCTAATTTTTACTTTTCTCAAAGCACTAAAAACTGAGAATATTTCATTTCTTTCCTTGTACTTAATCATCTTTAAGTTTTTATTTCATTTTAAAGTTTCTTTGTAATTAAGATGACAAATGATTTCAGAATATGAGCAACAGATAACTTAGAAGTTTCCATTAACAAACATGAATGGAGTTGTCTGTGGCTCTTCTGGAAATACTGAAATGATTTTTTAAAATATGACAGACATGTCAAGAAAGTTACCTATCAAATCAGGGTCCATGACCTGTCTATGCATTCTGGCAGATACTCAGTCACCAATGCAAAAGAACAGAACTGATATCTTAAATGAAAGATACTGAAAAGTCAATAAAAATTAATTCACCGTTGCTTTGCTATTACAATTATCCTAGTGTTGTTAAAGGCTATTAGAGGTTTTAAAAATAAACCAAGGCTTTCGGAAGCTCCTTTGAATTCACACAAGCTCTTTGTGAACTTTTTCTGTGTACTTTCACCCCTTATTATCTATGTAATTATTTTTCTGAGTTAATGGAGACATTTCTTAGTAGAACAAAATAAGAAAATCAAAAAACTAGCATAATTTAATTGAATAGCATGTGCTTTGTAATGTAACGTTTTTGCTAATTCTTTTTCTGCTCCTACTATAGTGATGAGCATTTATTTTGTTTGACAAATATTATAATTATATTTGTATATGATCTTGTGTAGAACAATATTGGTTCATGCATAATATATTATTTGAACCACACAGCAAGCCCTTTGGCCTGCGAAAACAGGAATCAGGTATTATAAAAATCCATATAATAAACAATTGCCTGGAAATCCCTAGGCCTTGGAAGTTCATATGTTGAATTTCATTAAAATGAAAATGACTTAAACCCACATTCTGTATACAGTAGCAACCAATACCCTCTCTAGTTTCTCTATCCAACAATCTCCCAGAATTTACAGAAAACCTATGTCTCCTACTTACTGAGCTCTCAAACTGGTGGATATTCTATTTTACTATAGCTCATGTCTTATGTTTGTTTACTTGGCTCTGCAAAAATTAGTAACAAAAACAAGTTTTCTTTTATTTGGCTGGGTTGTTGAATGTTTGAAGACAACATTAATAAAGAAAGATTACACAAAGGTAACTTGAAATCAAATATTAAACAGTCTTCTCTTTAGAATTTCTTGGTCATTTCCATTTCCATTTCCCCTTACTGTGAATTTCTGCTTTCTGTCATGCTTGCACATTTCTCTCACTTCTCTCCTTCAAGATACAACTTTGCAAGCTTCATTTCTTGTTCTTTTCTATTGACTCTTTGGCTAGCAACCCCTGTGTGTCTAGTGATTGGTTCATATGCCCTAGAATAAATGACACTTGCTCTGGATCTCACTCCAGAAGTTCTACTGAAGGGTTGAAACCTGGATTTTTCTGTTCTACTCTCCTACATGTTTGCAAGTGAAAAAAACAACATAGAGATTTATATTCTCACATTAATTATACCATTAATGTTAGCATGTAGAAATAAATTTAGTACTTATACCAACACCAGTGTTTGACCTCCAAGTATGTGTCTTTTCAGTTTGAAGAAACTGATCATCAAAAATCAAAGCATTTGCTTATTTGCAAGGAAGGTCTTGGAAAGACAGGTATTTCAACAAAAATCTTATTCCCATTTCATTCTATTAGTTTTTTCCCCCTGTTTTAACATCAATTTCCAGGAGGTAGTCAGAATAGTGTCAGGAATATTTTCATATTTTACCTGAAAGGTGTTAAAAAGTGCACAGTTGTGGGAGAATCAAGATGACAGAACAGGGTAATAGGGTAAGAACATGTTTAAGCACATGGAAAAACATCAACCAGTGTGAAGCAGAGAGGGCACATTCAAGAAATAGGAGAAGGCAGGACAACAGCAGAGGGGCACCTAGAGAACAACAGACAGAGAAAAGCAGTGGACACAATGGTGTGGTACTGCAGTGAATAGTACACCAGCAGCATTCAGTGAGTTGCAATGTGAACTGCACAGGCAGCTGGAACTCCACCTGCAACAAGGTGGGAAGGGATGTTCATCAGGAGCTCAAGAGATGAACCCAAAGAACTGCCCATCCTACCGATCTGTTTGACTTGACCAGCAGCTGAGATAGCAACAGGTCCAGATGGGTGGTACGAGAACAGGGTGGATTTCACAGCCCCATCTGCCCCCTAGAGCACAATGAATATTGCTGAAGACTCCCCTGCAAAGGAGCAAAAGCCTTTGACAACATCAAAGTTCACTAAGGAAGACATAGAGAAAATGGGGGACACAGACTTCAAACACACTTGTTATAAAGCTTCTTATCAACAACAAGAAATACGTAAAGCAGGAGTTCAAGGAATTTGAGGAAGATTTCACACAGGAAATGAATCAAATGAAAGCTGATATATCAGAAATTAAGAATACAGTGGAGTGGGCTCGGTGTGACAGCCTATCAGCTAAAGTTCTCGCCTTTAAAATGCTGTGATCCCATATGGGTGCAGGTTCTAATCCTGGAGGTCTTCCTTCCCATCCAGCTCCCTGCTTGTGGCCTGGGAAAGCAGTTGAGGATGCACCAAGGCTTTGGGGCCCTATACCTGTGTGGGATACCCAGAAGAGACCACAGACACCTGCTTAGGATTGGTTCAGCTCTAGCCATTGTGGCCAATTGGGGAGTGAACCAGTGGACAAAAGATTTTCCTCTTTGCCTCTCCTCTTTTCTGTATATCTGATTGTCCAATAAAAATAAATCTTTAAAAAAAAAAAAGGATACAGTGGAGCAAATTAAAAGTACACTGGAGGTCTCCAAAACAGAATGAATGAAGCAGAAGAAAGAATCTCAGTATTTTAAAGATATTTCCTGTCACTAGAGGGAAACAAACAAAAAGCTGGAAGCAGAGCTGGGTCAAGCTAAAAAAAAAAAGTATTCAACACCTGAAAGACACTATTAAAATGCCAAATATAAGAGTTGTGAGTTACCAGGCCCAGCAGCGTGGCCTAGCAGCTAAAGTCCTTGCCTTGAAAGCCCCGGGGTCCCATATGGGCGCCAGTTCTAATCCCGGCAGCTCCACTTCCCATCCAGCTCCCTGCTTGTGGCCTGGGAAAGCAGTCGAGGACGGCCCAATGCCTTGGGACCCTGCACCCGCGTGGGAGACCCAGAAGAGGTTCCTGGTTCCTGGCTTCGGGTCAGCGCAGCACTGGCCATTGCGGCTCACTTGGGGAGTGAATCAGACGGAAGATCTTCCTCTCTGTCTCTCCTCCTCTCTGTATATCTGACTTTGTAATAAAATAAATAAATCTTTCATATAAAAAGAGTTATGAGTTACCAGAAAGTACAGAAAGAGAAGCTGGGTTTAAAATGTATTTAATCAAATACTAAAGGAAAATTTCCTTAATCTAGAGAAACAATTGGAAAGCAAGATCCAGGAGAGGCACAGAACTTCCAACAGGTTGATCAAAAGCGATCTTCACCACAACACATGGTATTTAAGCTCTCTTTAATCAAACATAAGGAAAAGATTCTTAAATGTGCATGTAAAAAAAATTGACATATAAAGGAATGCCAATCAAATTCACAGGAGACCTCTCACAAGAAACTACAGGCCAGAAGAGAAAAAGTGATATATTTCAAATTCTAAAACAAGCAAAAAACTATCAAACCAGGATAACATACCCAGAAAAGCCTTCCTTTGTCTTTGAAAATGAAATGACATTCTTCCACAGTAAAGAAAACTTAAAAGAATATGTCTATCTCAAACCTGCCCTACAAATGATACTTCAAGATGTTCTCTTCACAGAGAAGAGGAATAGCACCCTCAAATCCAAAGGCAGATATTAAGAACATCCCATTGAAATGACAACAGAAGACTAAATCAATGAAGAATCCATTGCTAAAATGACAGGACCAAATTACCACCCATTCATATTAAACCTGAGTGTAAGTGGATTAAACTCATCAATCAAACATAGATTAGTAGATTGAATTTAAAAAACTTTATTCCTCATTAAATTCTTCATTAACTCATAGATAATACAGTAGCATCATTTTCTTCAGGAAGGTTCTTGATGTTCTTTTTCATTTCTTCGGCAACAGATTAGTCATTCAGTAGCATGCTATTTAACTTCATGGCATTTTTAATTTATTTTTTTCTTCCTGTTGCTGATTATGTTTTGTGGCTTTTCATTTAAGGGGATGTGCAGTAACTCTGTAATGGAGGCTATCATATCCTGTAGCATGTTATTTGACTTCATGGCATTGTAAATCTCTATTTTTCTTCATGTTGTTGATTTCATATTGTATGGCTTTATTTAAGGGGACGTATAGCAACTATGTAATGGAGACTATCATATCCACAAGTGAGGATACAATGCAGTATGCATCTCTATTTCCAGACAAAGATGGACTCCCAGTGAAACTGTTTACTATATCTTCACAATAGGATGCTGGACTGTCTGCCATTGTTCATACCCACAATGTTGGACATATGACTGTTTATGAAGAACTATAAAATAGTAATAATAATATAGGGGAACTTGGGTCAGGGGAGAACTCGGGGAGGGGTAAGGAAAATCCCAGGACCTATGCAACTGTATCATTAAATAATGATAATAATAATAGAAGTGAAATAAAAAAGAAAGTACACAGTTGCACATAACTGCTTTGAAATTAGGTAGAAAATCTTGAAATTGTCCACAAGCTATTTTCATTCATTTAAAAAGTGATTGCAGTCAGCTCAGTCAGGTAGACAAAGCAAGTGCTTACTTAGAGAAACAGAAGCCAGTGAACAGTTTTTCAATATGTGTCAAACTGACTTACACTGCTGAAAAAGAAAGGTCTCAGGAATCATTCCTTCAGCTGCCAAAGCATTACAAATCAGTGGTCTCTGGAGGCATCCCAGACAGGCCAGCAATACGGGTGTTCCAACCCTCATACTCCACATCTTACTTCAATGAGTGTTAAGTATGGCAATCCTAAGAACAAAAACAGACCAATTTTTAGTATTGCAAGTTGCCTTTTTAAATAATTTTAGGAAGCAGAACCCAGCACAGAAATACCTAGTTTATCTTGGTCCACGTATTCTCAGAGATGAGAATCTCAAGAGACCATTAGAACTCAAGTGAAGGATGGCAGGAAGTGCAACAAGGTTGGCTCCACAAAACAGTGGGCAAGTGGCTTTGTCATAAAATTGGAGCGGCACTTGAGCCTAGCCAGGAGGCCTTTACTGTGCTGCTTAAGGGTAGGGGATTATGTACTGCTGCTCAGAAAGGAATTCACTGCCTCTAATGTCAAAGCAACAGGGAAATTGTTAAAATGTATATTTTTGGCTGTATATCAGAATTCAGACAGCAGAATCTATGTACAAGGAATCACAATTTTAGTGTAATTTACAGACACTCAAGTTTAGGAACCACTGATGTAATTGTAGTTTCAGGGACACACTATTACAGAGCTGGAGAAGAAAGATTGCAAAGTAACTTTACAGAGATTATGAGTATTATTAAATATTCAGTACTAGATCCCAACACAATTCAGAGAAGTAACTGGCTTAGTAGATTAAAACCTTTAGAATTCGGGATAATTGGGTCATTAATTAAGGCTCTGCCTGAAAAATCCACATTCAGTACTAGGGTGCCTGATTTCAAGTGCTGGTTCACTCCTTCTTGCAGCTTATTGCTAGTACAGACCCAGGCAGTCAGAGTTATTTTGGTCCTAGCACCCCTGGGGTTTAATTAAATCATGTTCCTCTTTCCTGGTTCTGGTATGGTCCAGCTCAGTTTTTCTGACATTTGTTGAGTAAACTAAAAGACAAGAGAACTTTGTTTCTATCTCTCTCTCTACCTTTAAGACAAATTAAAAAATAATAACTTCTGAAAATCAGAGTTCAAAAAACCCTTAAATACAAAGATGTTTAGTCTTTAAACTTCAGGTAAAATAGAATTTCATGATAAGAGTAATAAATTAAAGGTACACAATGAGAAAGCATTTCAAAATTCATAGAATTTAGATCTGCAAAAATCCTTGGTTTAACTTTTTAAAATGCATTATACCATTTATACTGATTAAATGTATATTTAAGCATAATTATTCAACGAAGCATTCATTACTTGGTAAACAAACAATAGAGCTAGAATGAAAATCAAGTCTTTCAAGTCTTTCATCTCAACTTAAGTTGCAGGAACATACTTTATTTTCTAGGTCTGTACTAACTGGTAGAATAGAACAGTAGTACAACTATATCACCCTGCTTCAATGTTTTTTTTTTTTCTAATTAAGTAGTGAAATGACCAAACTTGTTGGAATATTTTTATGTATCTATTGAAATATGACTATAACCAGCTAAATCGGTAAAAAAATTGGTATTACCTGTATCATGTCTTTCTTGAGTCTCAGAAACACATTATTCTCGGGCCAGTGTTGTGGTACAATGGATAAATTACCACATGCAAAATTGGAATCAAATACAGCTACTGGTTTGGAGCCCAGCTATAAAATTTTCAATTCAATTCCATGCTAACATGCCTAGAAAGGAAGTGGAAGATGGTCCAAGACCTTGAACAACTAAATAAAGCTGGGAAACCTGGATGAAGTCCTGGCTCTTGTTTTGCCTAGCCTAGTCCAAGCTGTTACAGCTTGTTTTGGAATGAACCAGTAGGTGGAAGATCTGTCTTTATCTCTCTTTCTCCAATTTTGCCTTTCAAATAGATTAAACAAATCTTTAGAAATTATTTCTTTTTTGATTAAACACAAGTATAACTAAGACCATCCTTCCTTTTATTCCAATATATAAGCTAAAACAGAAACTATTTATGTGATGCCTGAAAAATACAGTTATTCATATGACTTCATTATTATTTTTATTGATTTACATCCACACATGATAACATCAGAGCATGTATCACAGCAATGACAACAAAATGTAGTCATAGCTTTGGGAGTAACCAGAGCTTAGTAAAAATTCCTTTCTCAACTCGCAGTAAGTGTTTGGCTAAGTATCAGCTACATAGCAAATCATCTACCAAGAGAATATAAAATGCTGCTTTTGTGATGCCTTCCTTTGTCCTAGTCAATAATTTCATCATGGAGACAGACAGCAGTCACAGAAACATCTAATGTTTGGTTTCTTTTCACTACTCATCTACTTCAACTGTAAGCAAAATCAAATACAAAGAAATACTATAATTGAGGTAAGATATGCCTTCACAATGAGCTAATGGCTTCTAATGTTTGCTTTGTTCTGGATTTGATTTGTTTTTAATTCTCAGTAAGCTTAATCAAAAGTAGAACATATGCTTGGCTGGCTCTAGATTCATTTTCTGTGGTCTAACTGCTCTGCTACCAAATAGAAGAATTGTTTCAAATTACATCCTTGACTAGAAAATAAAATTAGCAAGCATGTACTCCTTGTATGTGTTGGTGGTGTCTAGACTTGTGGTCTTTGGCAGCTGATTGAGTCCTAAGGGTCTGGATGTCACGAATTAATTAATCCATTTACAGATTACTGCATTGGTGAATCTTTGATTTGTTGTAATAGCAGACTCACACTATACCATGAAACAGATGCCTTTGCTTTGTTACTGAGCAGCATGGGGTTTCTCATTAGGTGCTGAGCAGACTCTGGCATCATGTTCTCCCAACCTGCTGTAAACTAAAGGAGTGTTTCTTTAGAAATTCCCAGTCCAGATATTTTGTTACAGCAAAAACAAAAACAAAAACAAAAACAAAAACAAAACAAAACAAAACAAAACAAAAAACAGACCAAAATAGTTTCAATGTTTAAAGCCTAAAACCAAGAATGGCTGATTCTAAGTTTTAAACATAAATACCCAACATATTTAACTCTAGACCCAGGATGCACACACATACACATGCACTTATACAAGCACACAAACTCAGTAAAATGCTTCACAACACATAGCTACTCCCAATATGAATGCAATGGCTTCAGCATACCATTTTCATTATTCATTCCAGTATGAAATTTAAATTTGCAAATCAAAGTGAGGAGCAAAAGCATCATTACTATTTTCTAATTTTTATGAGCTACTCAAGGGAAATCAAATGAGATTTATTGCCTATTGAATCAACTTGAGGGATAATTATGTAATTCGTTTTTTGTCGTTGTTGTTTTGTTTTGTTTTGTGGCCTGAATTTAGTGCTTTGCAGAGAACTTAAAATGTCTTCTCATCTTTCTGCTGTAGTTCCCCCAATTCAAGGTTGAATCAGTCGTTTCCATTTTTATGCTTTCAAAGCACCCTGTACAATTCTCCACCAGTCCTTTTCCACCTTACTGAGGATGAGGATGAGGAGGAGTAGATACATCTGTGTGGACTTGTGCATGTTTCCTCCATTATTGCATGAGTTCCTCATGGTGGAAAATGAGTCACAAGGAATATTTATGAAATATTAGCTTAACGATAATATCAAAGAGACTACACCAGACTCAGAAAACTAGACTACACTGGATAAGATATTCTCAGTTTTGGTGTTGCTCTATTCTCTATTTATTCTTGACACTCATATTCTATTCAGTTCCCCAAGTGGCTATCAGGCTGTAATCTCCTTTTTAATTAATGTGTTGGGAGACAACAAAATCTAATTTATTTCAGCAAAGGTTGACACAATTTTTATATGTTAGAAACATCAGTCGAATCAGTACTTAGGCATCATCTGTTAAAAGTACCCTGGTCCAATAAAATGAACCTTGATCTGTTTATATGAATCTTTCATATTCTTTTTTTCTATCACCTCTTCAAGTTGTAAACATATTGACTCCCAAATTATAGCATTATAAACATATAGCAATTATTGAGGAAAAAAAGTGTATTAATGGGAAAAACCTGCCACTGATAGTAATAATTCCTGTTTCTTATTTAGTAAAATTTTATATAGATACTAAATAGTCATTCAGAGAACTATGAAGAACTGTTTGAGCTAGTAATGAGGCTGCCACTTGAGAGGCCTGCCTCCAATACTGAAGTAACTAGGCTACAGTCCTGGCTCTACCTCTTGCTAATGTCCATGCAGCGGACCAGTAGCTTCTTCCCCAGGAATGTAAGTCTCTTTCTGGATGAGAGATGGAAAAATTTATTTGATCAACTTGGGCTACTGCTTTCCTGCTCATGGCCTGTACCTTAAGGCACACTTTCGCAGTGTCAATGATTCACATTGTTCTTGTGCACTTACTTAGGTCCCTCTAGAAAAGCTTGGGGATAACTGCAGAATCCCCTTATTCTTCCCCATGGGTTCAACATTCTGGCACTAGCCCATACTGTAACTGCTATAATCCTTAGATTCTGCTATAATAGAATAGGACACACTTAGGTATTTATGAAGAAAAGAAATCTGTTTCCTCATAGTTTCAGAGGCCAAAAAGTTCACACCAAGGAGATGTTTCTGAAAACCTCTTCCTGCATTCATACATGGTGAAAGGTGAATGAGCAACAGACCAAGAAGATAAGTTCTCAGTGTCCTTTCAAATCTTATTTAATTATTTTGTATGATATAATAACTGATTAAGAGGATATTCAGGGTGTTTGATATTATAAAACTTAAAACTCCATAGTCAATGAAACAAAATATTTGAAGAATGAATATGTAATGGAATGTTAATATCCAGAAGGCATAAGTGACAACTCCTAAGCTGAACATATTTTTTAACAATTTAATTAAAAATTGTCAAGTAACTTGAAAGCAGTAGTTACTTTTATTGGATAAGCTATTTTATCTTGTAACTGATCATTAATTTCCCTATTTAAATGTAGATTTACGAATTTTTAAGGCATAAGAAGAAGACAAATTTCTTCAATGTCCACCTCAATATCTATCTTGTGTGACTCCTTAGAGCATTTAAAGTAATATCTTCTCTTTATCCAATTTTTGGCTAAAACCTCATAAAAAAATGCCTTGCTGTACATACACATCTCTTTTGGTTGTTCACTGAGACAGGAATTATAACCTTTTATTTTTCTATTTGGTATTAAGAAGACTAATGAGCTAATAGCAATACAAAGAATTATTTTCTTACTTGAGATTAGCAATCTATTCCTTCAGTGACATGACTGTGGTTTATAAAGATTTAAAGAATCGTTTTATAGTTTGGAAATCTGAAAATGCAAAAAACTTCTGTAATTATTTCATGCATTAAGAATTCTGTAAATATGTTAAGATTACCATGCTCATCCTTACATGTTAGGATGTCAAAAAAATAGCTACTGATCTAATGGTGCTATTACATGAATTATCCAATCAGCAGATACATTTGCAGTCTGCTACTGTATTTCTAAAGCTGTTCATGAAGTATGATACTAAAGTTGGATTTAAATGTAAACACTTTAATAGTTAACACTGCTCTATGTAGAGCTAAAGGATAATCTGCAGCCCAGAACTTCAAGCTTCCATTCATCATTTGCTTAAGTAAATCTGCCATCCAGCCCATGTCTCCACGTCAGAGCAGGTCCCCAGCATTTGACATTCAGCAATGCTTGCATTTGTTTTGACAGAGGTTGGACTTATTACAAAATCATCTAGTTAGATCAATAAGTCTCCCATAACAGTTGTCAACCAAATATCCCTTCCTTTAAAACTTAACAATACTAGGAAAGTACTAAATGATTCACCAGTTGACACTTTAATTTTCCCTTCAGGGAGAAATTTTAGACATTCAGAACCCAATTTCCTCTGTGTTGTAGACTTCTTTGACATTTTGAAGTTTGGGATACTTGCTTGTTTTCAAGATTTTCTTTGAAAATCAGAGGTAAAAGAGTTTAATTTTTTTTCAAAAAATACCCTCTCAGTATGATTCAAATGATTGCTTCACAAAATCTAAAATGTATTTATAAAATATACAGAATGCTTGAATTAGAAATCTGGCATGTATCCTAAACCTTCTTTTTCTCAAATACCCTAGTGCATTGAGATTCACAACAGTCAATATCCATAAATAACCTTGTAAGTCATATCATCATCTGCCTCTTCGGGCATGTGCTGCAAGAGTTGTTATGTGTTGCTATCACCTGTACACTGCAATAGGTTCTCAACAGGTACTTACACTGCAATGCTTGTCTTAATTCAAACTGTCCCCTATATTAATATCAAAAAGATCTTTCTAAAAATACAGTACAGTTTGACCCTTCTATTGAAGTAGTTTTCTAATAATACATGATGCTAACCTCTGTTCTTCACCTAACTTGTCACTTACACAATATCTCAGATATCATGCTTCCTTTAAGACTCCAGGTATATAAGAAGTGAAAATATATTAATTATATGTATATATATATAAAATATTTTAATTATATATATATATCACAATTACATATATTTAGCATTTGTATTCACCAGATATGTTAAGGTTTTCAGAAAAAGAACCCATCTTCCTTAGTCATCAAAATAATCTCAAAAGTGTGTTTTTTTAAAACTCTGGCTTATAATTTAAATGGTATGTTCAAGGTCAAGTAACCTGTACTAAATCACAAAATATAGTCTCTATTTAACAAAAATCTAACTCAAAGTCATGTTCTAAATCACAGTGCAACATGACTCAAACTTTCCTATGTCTGCTTCATCTTGTATTATTTTACGGATTCCAAGATCTATTTTGTGAGTAAATCTTCATGAACTTCATATTGAAATATAACTTTTTTTATTTTATAGAATTCACTACATATTTTATTGCTTCACAATATTTTAAAAACATCTGGTCTCCCAAATTTTAGTTAATGAGCTGTGTATTAGTATAAGTTTTTTAAAAATCTATAGTTATGTGAAATCAAATAGAGTCAGTATTTGATTATATATAAATTTATTAACCTGAGAATATCCTATCAAAAAACATTGTCTTTGTGCCAAGATAATGTTGTTTTCCCTTTCCTTTCTTATAGTATCTTATGATACAGTTTTAAATACATTTCACTCACTCAAATGAACAGTATGAGTCTTCTGATTTAAAAATACACAAAATTGAACTAAATGATTTAATTTCTTGCTTTATACTGAAGTTATCGTAGATTTTGTGTTTATTTATGTTTAAATTATCTTACAGGATGAAAACTCTTTAACGAGAAGAATCATTTACTAATAGTTTTCATACTCCTGGGAACAGTATGAATTTTAGCTTTTACAGAACATGCTATGCTGCTTTTAAATCAAAAGGCATATTTATGAAAGTTTCTAATTCCAAATTTTCTCTTGCAAATGGTGCCAGTGCCTATGTTTATATCATTTTTTGCTATTAATATTATTGCTATTATCGCTAAAATTCCCACCACTGCCCTCTTACTTTACCACTTGAATGTTTCATTTGTAATCTACCCTATTTTTCTATCATAAACACATGCTGCAGCAGATGGGGTAAGACTTAATTATCTTAATTAAACAGAAGAAGAAAAAGAAGCTCAGGAAATTAAATATTTTATAAAAATTCATCAATAATTAAGCTATGGAACTGGAATCAAAATTTGATTTTTGTCAATCTAATGAACTTTAATGTATATGGTACATTATTCAAAGTTTTCTTCATAAACTACTTTACAAAGCTAACTTTGTTAAAGGTAGTGTCTAGTATTTTTAACAGTGATAATTTTGTGATATGACTATTTTCTTAAAATTATTAAAGATAAAGCACAGTAGCTTATTTTTAAAGACAGCTAAATTAAGATAATATAACCAAATAATTTTGCTACTTAGGTCAATATTATGCCAAATATGTTGGAGATTTCATTGAAAGTTGCATTTGCCATTATTCTCACATCATTACCCAAAACTTAAGCATGGATATTCTGAGTGCTTTCAGGTTCTTAATTATCTTTCCTTTAACATTAATTGGAGATCAATGTGGAAGGATATACAAATGACTGACCTTATATTCTGCCCAAGGGGTCAGACACTAACATGATTATATTATATAGAGAAATGGTGAGGGAGGGAGAAAAAGGGGGAGGAAGAAAGAGGAATTTGTATGCTTCCAAAACAGTATTATTGAAAATATTAATAACACTAAAATATTTTTTAAAAATCTACCATAATTACTGAAACACCAATTTGACATATACCAAGATGAAAATGAAAAGAATGTATTTTCATTTAAATTTCAGATTGAATACATACAAACTTGTCTCAACATATTTTCCAAATAAAATGGCATGTTCAAAATTTCAAATCTGTCTATATCCAAATAGACCAGAAACAATGCAAAGATATAAAATTTTTCATGTTTATAGTTTTAGATAAGAAACTATTTTGAGTAGAGTTGACTCTTAGACATGGTCCACAGTGGATCCTGACCACTAGCTCAGTTGAAGTTATTGACCAGGCAGATTATCCGAATTCACTGTAGCTGGACTATATGTGGGCTAGCTTCTGCCAGTACAGAGGAAAGCAAGTGGAAATAATTTCTGACCCAGCCTTGGAAGACACAAAGCACTGGGTCTGCTGCAAATGGTAACAAGTGAGCAACACAAGCCCGTTCAGAGGTCAGAGGTAAATACATCAATCATACTTCTCTATAAGGAGTGCCAAAGGATGTGCAGACTTGCTTAACAGTGCCACAATTTGCCCCTGCTGGCTGGAAAAACTGGGTAAAGTTCTTTCTGTGATTACATGATTCATCATAGGGCATCTAGGATTTAAATCCAGGTAGTTGTCATTCCAGAGACCTCTTAACAGCTTTTCTATGGAACCACCTATTAGAAGCTAATTCTGTCAAGTCAAACCACAGAACCACCCAAAGAGATCATAAAAAGGGGCTGAGAGAGACCCAAGAGGGATGTGGTGGGGTTCCCCCTCTTGGGTCACTACTCCCGCGAGAGGGCATGAAAACTAGGACAGGGGCTGGGGTGGCTAGAAGGAGAAGCACTCAGCAATATCTGTGAGGGCTGGATAGTTGAGTTGGTTGGAGAGAACTAAGCTTCAATGCCCATTGACAGGTACTGGAGCCATATGGGAAGCTGGACAGACTGGACTAGTCTGCTATGTATACTAGCAAACCAGGGTGAGGGGCGGGCCTGGTGGCGGTTATTGTGGGTCGCCCCGACTGGGCTGCAGACCCCACTGGTTGATGAAAGAGTCAAGTGTGTGCTGGGCAGAACCAGGCTGGACTGCAACACCCTTGGTTCCAGTGCAAGTCAGGACTGAGAACGGAGCCAGCCCAGCGATTGTAACCACCAACTGATTGTGGCGATGGACTGTGCCGGACCCGGTGTTTGCTGGAACATGCGGGAATCTGATCTGGGAATACCTCTAAGTCTCTTTGGTGATCTCCCCAATCGAACTGTTGGACTCAGAGCCCTGGCTAGGAGAGGACGAAGGACGGAACAGGTCAATCAACCACCTCAGCTAAACGATGGGCAGCGAAATACTGGGCAAATGAAGACTCCATGATGGACTGTGACAATCAGTGGTTTCTTCAATGACCTAATCGAGCTGGGAGGGATGTGACTGGCAGCGATCCATAACTGGAAGACTATTAGGACCACTTGAGCAAGTATCTCAGCATGCCCCACATCTGGGACCTTGGGCGGGTGGGAGACTGGGTGGGGATTCTCCCTCAATATCCCCCTTCACCTCAGATACATAAATAATATAATAAAAATATGTATTAAAAAAGAAGCTAATGACAAAATCTACATATGCATTGTTGAATAATGTATCAGCCTAAGTTGCAATCATACTCATTTTTAAAATTTTATTTTACATGATGTTTACATAGTCAATCAGGGTGGGAAGGATAATTATACTCATTTTTAATACTCCTGTATTTTCGCATACTGTAACTAATGAAACACTGGGTCTCAGTGTGATGGCTCAACTCATTAATCCTCCACTTCTAACTGCCAGGTTCCCACATGGACACCAACTTGTGTCTCAGCTGATCCACTTCCCATCCATCTCCTGCTTATATCCAGAGGAAGCAATGGAGGACAGCCTAAAGCCTTGGGTCCCTGTACTCACATGGAAAACCAGGGAGAAATTCCTGGTTCCTGACTTAAGATTGACTTAACTCCAACCATTACAGTCATTTGGGGATGACAGATCTTTGTCTCTCCTCACTGTAAATCGTCTTTCCCAATTAAAAAAAAAACTATGGTTAATTTAGTCATTCCCATATTTAATTCCAAATGGAATCAGATGACAACTATAGACCAAATTTGACCCACAGCTTATTCTTGTACAGTGCTTATTACAGCAAAGTAAAACTAACTTCTATATTATCTGTTGATCTGTAATAAAAATCAAAGTTTAGTTCACAAAACATAGCAACAAAACACAGTCTTCACCTTTAAGGGAAGAGTGCTGGCCAGCACAGTGGACCAACAGTTGGATCCTTCACCCTGTGGTCTAGCATCCCACATGAGCACTGGTTCCTGCTGCTCCACTTAAAATCCAGTTCGCAGCTTATGGCCCTTGAAAGCAGTGGAAGATGCTCAGGTCCTCGGGACCCTAAATTCATGTGGGAAATCAGCAGAAATCCAGGTTTCTGGCTTTAGATCACCAAACTGTGGACATTGTGGCCATTGGGGGAGTGAACCTGGGGATGGGATGGAGATCTCTCTTGTCTTTCTCTCTCTCTCTCTCCCCCATTTTCTATCTCTCATTGTTGCTCTCTCCCCCATTCTCTATCTCTCATTGTTGCTCTTTCTATAAAACAAACTTTCAAATACATTTTTAAACGTTACCATTAAAAAACAGTCAAGGCCCGGCGGCGTGGCCTAGCGGCTAAAGTCCTCGCCTTGAACGCCCCGGGATCCCATATGGGCGCCGGTTCTAATCCCGGCAGCTCCACTTCCCATCCAGCTCCCTGCTTGTGGCCTGGGAAAGCAGTTGAGGATGGCCCAAAGCTTTGGGACCCTGAGCCCGCATGGGAGACCTGGAAGAGGTTCCTTGTTCCCGGCTTCGGATCGGCGCACTGGCCGTAGTGGCTCACTTGGGGAGTGAATCATCGGATGGAAGATCTTCCTCTCTGTCTCTTCTCATCTCTGTATATCTGACTTTGTAATAAACTGAATAAATCTTTAAAAAAAAAACAGTCAATCTTATTTAAAGGATCAGGAATTAAAATAGAACAAAAGTTACCAACAAGAGCCATAACTAGCATATTAATATTAATTAAAACAGAAGTCAATATTATAAAACAGGTAGTGTTCCTAAAGTGAATGTTCATTTATATTTTATAGTGATATTTATGAACTATAGTGTAAGATTCACAGCACTGATTTATAGAAGTATCAAGATGGAGTGGAAAATAGCATAAACTTGAAATTAGAAACTAAAAAGCTAAAGTTTTTTCTTTTGCACTTATCAAGTTTTCACTGGGGACTGGTGTGATAGCTCAACAGGCTAATCAACCACCTGCAAGCACTGCAAACATCCTGTCTGCTCCTCTTCCTGTCCAACTCCCTATTTTTGGCCTGGGAAGGCAGCAGAGCTTGGTCCAGGTCCTTGGGTCCCTTTACCCATGTGGGAAACCCAGGGGAGTCTCCTGGCTCCTGTCTTCAGATCAGCTCAACTGTGGTCCCTGTGACCATTTGGGGAGTGAACCAGCAGATGGAACACCATTCTTTCTGTCTCTGACTTTCTTTCTCTCTGTAAATCAGTCTTTCCAATAAAAATAAATGTGTTTTTTTTAAGTTTCCACTGATGCCCAGATTCCTTTTCTGTCAAAGGGGGTTTTTGGTATAGCAGCAGAATAGGAAGGACTTGTGTTTTTTTGTTTTCTTGTTTTTTTTTTTTTTTTTTGAAGAGACATATAGCCAGGCATTAATTATTAGGGAGCAGAAAATGAAGACAAAACCCAAAAGTTCTTCCAGTTCTTCCATCTTCTTCGATGATGATGATGATGACAGCAATTTGCAAGTCTGAGTACAGAGGTGTCAGGAGAAAGAAATTTATGAGACAATATGGGAAACCTATAAACAGATGTGCAGACTTCAAGAAATTTGGATATAAAAAGTTAACAGAAAAACTAGTCAGCAAAAATAAGATATAAAAATGATTTCCCTTTGTATTTAATGGGGGAAAAATGTGTTAAAAAGATAGCAGGAAGCGGCTAATACTGAAAGAACATGAGAGTCCCTTGAGAGAATGAGGGGGTGACGGTGTGAAGCAACGAGCCAGCTGTTTCCTGACAAAAAAGTCTATAAATGTTAAACTGAAATGAAAGGGAAGCAGGCATACATGTGGTTTTACTGAGCTTTTAGTGCCAACAGCAAGGAAGCCCTTCCCCATATCCATGGGAGAGGTAGAAATAAACCATTTATCCTGTCTCTGGAATCATGTACAACAGAAAATCAATCCTGATGTGAGCATGTGGCAAATGAATTCCTTGATAAAAACCTTTCACATGCTGAATCAAATGGTTAAACCATTACCAATGAGGTACAGATGAAAGGATTTGAGGAGGAAGCCAAGATAAGGTTAAAAGAAAATCCAGACCTGCTGTCGTCATGAATAAAAATTACTTCCATAGCCGAATTAAAAAAAAAAATATCTCTGGCAAACACTGGTACTTATTTTCAAAATAATTTGTAAGTTAACAATGCAATGGTATTTATAAGACAACATGCTGGGTGTCAGAAATGAACAGTTGTGATCAGGCTCACTTGAGTTTGATAGTAGGTCATCCTTTTGAATTGCAGTAAATTTCTTAGTGAATCAGATTTTGGTGTGTATGATAGAAAATATTCAAATTGATAGCCTGAAATGACTATTAGTATTTTGGTAATAAATTAGAAAAAAATATTAGTGATACATTTTATTAACATTTTGTTTGATAAGCATCATGGTTAACATTGGTGATAAGTTATATTGCTTAACTCAGAGAACTTAAGTATAAATTCTGTGACATGCTCTTTCAGTTTCGCCCTAATTGAACATGTAAGTGTAAATCTACACATGATATGTCATTCTAAAGTTTTAGGAATTTATTCAATAAATCATGGTTGATGTATAACTGGAGTCAATCAGGAAGTTAAAATCTCTTGTATATTTCTACATTAGAAGTTACAATGTTATTTTTTTTTTCCAGGAAGAAAAACTTTCAACACATACATAAAATGGTGAAGTGTTTCAAAGTGTAGTTATTGGACCAAATATGGAGTGCTATCTTCTATGAAACTTCAAAAATTTTAACACTGTTAAAATATGCAGGAAGCATATACAAGGACATGCTATGTTTCAGAGATTGTACAGTTTGCTTTTTCTTCTTAAACATTGTAAATAATTTAAACACTATCTGATTTTAAATTTCTAAAAATTTTTCAACAAAACTTTTACATATCAAAAATGCTGTTGCCCTTTCCTTGTAGAAGTATTTATAAATATTCATTAATTAAAAAAATTTTGGATCCCTTTTAATACCAACCACAATATTTGCATTGTGCTGCTTTTTAGTATTAAAAACAACAAAAACAAATAGACATGCCATCTTATTTCAACTTTCTCATTATTGGCATATACCCAAAAGATATAAACACATCGTATTAAAAAGATACCAGCACTAAAATATTTGTAATAGTACAGTTCCTAATAACGAAATGCAGAATAACCAAGCTGTTCATCAGTAAACGGATAAACAAAATCTTCATCTATTAAAAAGAATGAATTTTTAGCATTCACATCAAAAGGGATGGTATTACAAGACATCATGTTGTGTGAAATAAGAAACACAGAAACATGACAAGTGATACACACACATGAGAAAAATAAAACAAAAAGAAAAAAGAAAGCAAAAGTAATGACAAAAAAGAAATGCCCTTGTGCTTCAGTATTGCTGGAAGTATATTTTTGTTACACTTTGATTTATATATTTGTCAAATAATTAAGACTAATATGATTATGTTTTTCATGATTTATGATTTATTTTCTAAATTATATTTTATTTGATTATTGTTTATTGCCCCTTCCTATATTACCTCTGAATTTGGGTCTTTTTATTTCTTTGTCTCTTGCTACAGTGGAAAATTAAGCCCTACAATGTAATATCAATTGAAAATAAATTATCTCACAGAAAACACAAGAAAGAAAAAAAAAAGACAGAAAAAAAAGCCTTTAAAAGAGTGAGAGAAAGTAAGAGGAAGGAAATCTCATATCTATGAACTATCGTATTAACATAATATGAAGCATCTGAAAAAAATGAAATTTTATTTAAAAGAAGACCTACTAGTTTTCTATTGGATCATGTCATATAAATCTATAGATTTCAGTTATTTGGTCTCCTAAATTCAATTAAATTGGAGATGACACTGTTCTGATTCTGAGGCTACTTTGTGTAAGTAGTTAAATTTACATCCTGTTAACAAGAAGCATGTCCATGTTTTGAAAGAAAACCCGGTAAATATATCAAATTATAATAAGTACAAGCACAAAAATGTTTGCTCACTTGACCAAACTGACGTAGACTTTTATCCATGGAATTACTATGTTTTGTTTAATTCATGATAGAATTGAGATACTATATTATTAATTCATTATATATAGTACTTGGATAGAATACAATATACTAGCTACTGTATGTCATTTATTATTTGTAACACTTATATTAAAGTTCTCAGAGGCTTTCTTTTTCAATTGCCATAGGCAAGAATATTATAATGAAAACATTCTTCATTTTGCAAAATGTATTTCTGATTTTACTCATATTTTGCAATTGTTTGATTTATGAGAGGCCATTTGAACTGTCAATCAATGTCTGGGAATGGTTTAAAGGATGTATTTTGCTTAGAATAGTATGAACTCAACAATTTTAGTTGCAAAGGAAAATTCTCTTTAAAATATTTCACAATGGGCCCGGCGGCGTGGCCTAGCGGCTAAAGTCCTCGCCTTGAACGCCCCGGGATCCCATATGGGCACCGGTTCTAATCCCGGCAACTCCACTTCCCATCCAGCTCCCTGCTTGTGGCCTGGGAAAGCAGTCGAGGACGGCCCAATGCATTGGGACCCTGCACCCGCGTGGGAGACCCGGAAGAGGTTCCCGGCTTCGGATCAGCGCGCATCGACCCGTTGGGGCTCACTTGGGGAATGAATCATCGGACGGAAGATCTTCCTCTCTGTCTCTCCTCCTCTTTGTATATCTGGCTGTAATAAAATGAATAAATCTTAAAAAAAAAAAATAAAATATTTCACAAATATTAAAAATTCCCATAAAAAATTTGACATTATTGTAAAATGTGATAGCATTTTTTCCATTCCAAAAAAATATGCCCTTCAAACATATTGGTTATTTTCACTGTGGTGGAAATAGCATTTCACTAGTTTCTTATAGCTAAAAAAATTTAAGTCATTGCTTTCAACTGAGATAATGAATCAAAAATGAGCATTTAAAATTTGTTTTGATAATTAAACATGCAAATAGACATGCATAATTGTTTAACAAGCTATTTCATGTCTTAGAAAGTGGAATATTTTAGACTAAATGAAAAAAATGTGAAGTTATTAATATCTTCAGGGCATGTACACACATGTGTGTATTATTACGAGTTAATTTTAATTATCTTCCTTATCCTGAAGTATTATAGATTGTTATGTCCTTAAGTTTTCTCCTTATTTACACTTTATATTGTTACATCTGAAATGAAAGTCTTTATTTTTAATTTTCCCTCAATTTTCTTATCAAAGAGAAGAGATGCAAGAGGCAGTGTTAATCAGTACTTCGGTCTGTGTAGTGTTCTGTTGGTGACACAGTCTAGAACTATGGGACTGGTTGCCCAGCACCAGTGTTGTCTCCCGGAAATGCCTCTGCATGCCTACTATTACTAACCTGGAAGGAACTAGCATATTTCTCCAGATTTCCTCTAGCTCTTGATCTCCAGTTAGAGAAGTTGAGTTAAAGATGAATCCTTCCCTGGGGTTTCTTATCTCAATATAAGAAACAAGTTCCTTTCCACTGGAAACAGCTGTAATATATGAGTCCCATGAGAAACACTTCGCAAGTTTTAGAGAAAGATACTCCATAAATAGAGGATGAGAAATGAGCACACACAGCAGGGGTTGAAGTCACGGACACATTTTCTGTCCATTCAATATACACATCTGGCTTGTTGCAAAGGTTCGTTTTCATTCTATTTGGCAGACACTGTTCTAACTCAATTCTTTTTTAAAAATTATTTTATTTCTAGTTGCTCACATCTCAGCTTCTGGTTTGCTGTAATTACTTCTAGCTACAAACTCCAGAGACTAAAGGAACCATTCTAAAAGAAGGCTGTAGCTATGGTATGATAATACTTCTAAATATTGTTTTTTTTTCTAGCTCTCCGTTTTGGAGTTGAAATTCCAATGTGCTTAACGCTGGCTCTTTTGGTGAGCACCTATGGTGTGTCACCTCTTGGCAAATGGACTGCAGTGCTGAGACTGGCTGCCGAGTGAAAGGTGATAACATAAGAAAGGAAGCCGAAATGTCCAGGATCCCACAGTCCCTTTAGCCTGAGGGCCTCCTACATGGCTCCACCCCTTAAAGTGAGGACAAAGTCTTGAACGCAAGAAGTCTTGGAGTCACGCTCAGATCTAAGTCACAGAAGACAGCTTGAAGACAACAAGATGGAAGGCCTCAATATTTCACCAATATTATGATACACAATTGTCTTCTCTGCCTAACTGGCAAGCAAATCTTGAGATGTAACTGACCCTTTGAACTTCCTACAGATCTACCTGTCTCTGAAGTCTTCACCTGAAATCACATTTTTGGTGCTCCTCTCTTTGAGCCTTCCTTCATTCACTAATTAGTTCTTCCTGGAAATGTTTTTCTTTCAAAAATGACTTACATCCGAATCTCTGGCTCAGGATATTTTTTTCCTGGAGAACAAGATCTACAACACAGCCTTTGTGCGTGTTTTCCTATTCTATCCCAATGCACTGCCTTTGAATGGGTTCTCATCTCAATTAAATTAATTTGAGGTGCCTTTCTGTTGGTTGTCTCCAAGGAAGTCTTAAGCAATTCAAAATCCCAACAACATATCGTAAGTGGAGTCTAAAGGAATCAAGTCTGACAAACGTGGAGCTTGTATTATTGTTCAGTGAATGCAGTCATCGACCTGTTGCAGTAGCCTGGTGCACATGATCAATCATGAATACCCAAAGTTGGGTTAATTTAAAGTTCTGTAACTTGACAATATGTGGAATGTCATTTCTGAAGATTTAATTTCCAGAGAAGAAAATATATATATATATAAGATTTATGTTATCATTTGAAAGGTGGAATCACAGATAGAAAGGGATAGACAGTGATAGAGAGAGATCTATTCAATGGCACATTCACCAAATGACACTAAGTCTGGGACCAGGTTGGGATTGGCTAGCGTTGAGACTCTGGCACTTTACCTGAGTCTCTCAAATAGGCAGCACGCAGGCCATTTTCTGCTGCTCTCCTAAGGACAACAGCAGGGAGTTGGCTCAGAAGTGGGGCAACCAGGACTCAAACCAGTGTCCATATGGGATACTGGCATCATAAATTATGGCCTAACACATAGTGCCACAATGACAGCGCAAATATTTCTTATTTTATGTGCACAGAGTTACCATATGGTGAATGTTACTGCCCTCATCCATAAACAAGAGGGTTGTGAAGATTAAAGAAGACAATGCATTTGTGTATCTGCCAGACACAAAGTAATTAGCTTTTGTTCACTCCTAACTTGTCCTTTACTCTTCCTGTGTGGCCATTTATTATAATTCTATTTTGTCTTAATAAATACATGGGCATTCGCATTGTTAATTTTATCTTAAAAATCAAGATTCTTTTGATAAAAATGACTGCATAGATTCTTTTTTCTGATTTTCTTTCAGACATTCCTTACTTAAGTGCTTTTTTTTGGTCAAAGTATGTGTGCTGGTTGTCTTTCTGTTTGTTTTCCTCTTCACACTCCTTCTCCTCTCCCACTTATGTCTCTTCCCTTCGCTTCCTTTTCCAAAATCTGCATGTTCAACTTTTCCTCTTACTTATTACAATTCTAAGTCAGTAATATTACCCCATTCTTTACTGAGTCACTGAACATGTAGAGATTTGTACATGTTACCTCTGTTATAATAGTTGATAATCCAGCACTTGCTATGCTAGTATCCCATATGAGCACCTATTCGAGGTCCAGTTGGTCTACTTCCATGCTAAAGCCTGGGAAAAGTTAACAAAAGATGTCCCCAGTCTTTCAGGATCCTTTTACTCCCACGAGGGACTGAAGATGCTCCTGGCTCTGGGCTGTCGCCTAGCCCAGCCTTGATCTTTTACAGCCATCTGGAAAATTAATCAGCATGTGATAAATCTTTCTTTCCATGTCTCCTGCTCTCTGTAACTTTGGCTTTCAAACAATAATAATAATAATAATAATAATAATAATAATAATAATAAAGGTTTAGATGGCAATATTTTAATTAAATAACAATTGCTATAGAAACTCTCCCTTATATCATAGGCTCTCAATAAGCATTTACTGAGTGGAGACTGAACCAGCGTTGTCACATTTTTGAAGTGACATATATGCATCTATATTTACTTTCGAGCACATCTTTAATAGATTATAAGTAAAACACTTTTGATATCACCTCTTCTTCTCCGTGTTACATTTATATCACTCCCTCATTTTTGCAGTTACTAATACAGTCAAGACCTGTCACAGATATTGCCTACCAAACTTTGTCTTTTACATTGTCATTATGTTCTTAACAAATTAATGAAACTGAAAGATTTAGCAGGAATCATAGTATTTATTTTTATGTCATAAAATTAATTAACTTTTAATCTTGAAAGGAGTTTTAAGGAAGGATTATGAGTAATATCTTGATTTTTAAAAATTCCAAAATTAGTCTTAAGAATGTGTATTTTGTATTATCTGTTGTTCATTTTTCTGTATGTGTCCTTTAATACAAAAGAAATTCTTTCAAGAATGACAGTTAATAGAATTTGAGGCTTTACTAAATCAGACAAAAATTGCTCTGGTAGATATAATTTGTGATCATAGTCTCCTGAAATAATTAAATGTATGTAGTCTTTAACACGTCTACTCGCTGGTCCTTAACTTAATTATTAAAGGTATATAGTCCTTCTCACAGTCTACTTGCTTGTCCTTAACTCAGGTGACAGCTATCATGGCACATATTCTGTGGTTAGTTCACCAGATAACAATGACTAATAAAAAGAATCTGCTTTGGGCCCAGTACGGTAGCCAAGCACTAAACTCCTTGCCTTGCACAAGCCAGGAAGGATCCCATATGGGCGCCAGAAAACAGTCGAGGACGGCCCAAGTCCTTGGGACCCTGCACCCATGCGGGAGACTAGGAAGAGGCTCCTGGCTCTTAATTTCAGATTGGCGCAGCTCCAGCCAGTGCAGCCATTGGGGAGTGAATCATTGGATGGAAGATCTTCCTCTCTGTCTCTCCTCCTCTCTGTATATCTGACTTTCCAATAAAGTTAAAATAAATCTTTGGGAAAAAAAAGAATCTGCTTAGCAGCATATAGAACTCGCATATTGCTTCCTTTATCTGTGAAGTCAGGACCATTATGATGGAGAAGGCAAAGCCACTAGGATTATCCCAAAAGAAAAATAATAACCCAAAAGTAGCACTGCATTTTTGGAGAGATCTTAGCACCACAGCAAAACACTTGAAAGTTGGAGAATTGGCAATTCCCATTGCACCTTCCTCAACTCATCTAATAGTCTGTGCAGAAGACAAATGAATCTTAGAGAGCTGCAGCAGATGACTGTGTACATATCCTAGTGATAACGGCAACTGCAATCACTCTTCCGCTTGTAAGTAATTTGCAGGCAAATTTATTCTAAATATTATCTAAAACTAATTTATCTGCTGATACTAAAAGTTCCATATTTTTATTGCTTCATACTAATTTAGTAACATTTTGCCTTGATAAATTTTAAGGTGATCTCTTATACAATCATTGTGCCAAAATTTCACATATGAAATGTAAGTAGTAGTTCATTATCAAACCGCAACAATTTGAAATTATGAAAAGTCTAGAGAACTTCACAGGGAATACATGCTGTAAAAAGATGTGTGTGTATTTCAAATTGCTTTGTATCAAGATAAACTTATCTGTAAATGTTCTGAAATATCCTGGCAAAATTAGATGTTTCTAAAAAAATAGTGAATGCAATCAAATTTCTTCAATATTACTGGCTCTTGATGTTTCTCATAATTGCAAAAGAGAAAATGCAGTTTTATTGGCAGTCACAGCCAGTGTTGCCTGTATTGTCATACACAGTCTGAGCTCATAAACATTACCATATGTTAACTATGCTTACTCTAAAAAAAAAAATGGGTTTGGTTGGTGCTCTACATTTTTTTTATTCTCATTATATCTCATCAGCTTTTTCAGGTTTGTTTCCCCAATGCAAAGCATTTTATACTTCTCATATTGACAAAATATTTGAATCTAAAAAGTGACCTTTGTGCTTCTATGCAGTGACTGACTAGTACAAAATGCTATTTAATCTTCTGGCCAGAGTAGCATGTTCCTGCAACAAACACAGAGAAGACAAAGACACCTTGATAGATATCAAAGTCAAGGAGCCAAGATTTGTGTGAAAGCTGGATGAAGCTCTGTTGATTTTTTTTTCCAAAATGCGTACTGCACAAATCATCCTTTGCTAATATTTAAAGGAAAAGAATGTATAACAGCTACTCTCCTTTTTCAGGAACCTTTATATTGGCAATCAGTCATTTTGAATGCCAGATATATTTTGGCCTTGAGCATTGACAAGAGGGTGATGTGAGCCCAGAAAATAAGCAATGGGTAATACTTCCACAATTCAACTGTATAACTGCACTCTGCAGGGAAATTTATGATTATGACAAAGTAATTAATATGCCAGTCTCCATCTTAACTCAATACATTCCAGCCTATGAACATATAATGCAACTACTACTTGAACTAAGTAGTTCCCCATTTCTGTACTAAAACCAGTTGTTCAGTTGGAGGACAAAGGTGCTTGTTCAATGAAACAATGATCTATAATTTGGGTTTCACAAACACACACATTATTACTGGGCTATATGAAAATAAATCCACAGTTATTCTATTCTCCATTTACAAAAGAACATTATTATTTACAGTTTTCAGAAATTGTTATAATCCTCTTAGATTTCCATGTAGGTGGTATTTTCATTGGCAAGCAAATGTGTTTCTCCCTTTACTAACTGTAATGACTCTCACTTTTTGCTTCCAGGGTGATTTTTAAAAATTGATGAAGAGGTATTCCTAATTTAGAGGATAAATGTCTTTTTATCAAACTTAATTATGAAGGTAGAGGTGAACTTTAATGAGTTGAGCAAGTTAGTCTTATTCATAATTGCCTGAGAGACTTTTCTGTACATATGTATCAAACTTTGTCTAAGTAGTTTTCTGAATATTTGATTTACTTTGTAACCTTTTGATGTAATGGATTGTATTATTTGATTTCCGAATGTTGATTCAGTGTTACATACCCACTGATATGTAATTACTATTCTACATTGTTGAATCCTTTTTCCTAATGTTTTGTTGAAGACATTACAACTGTGTTCAGGTGAGGTACTGTTTTGTACTTTTCTTTCAATTCCTCTGTCCAGTTTATATAATCTGGTGATATATTATAGCTTAAAAAAACATAAAATGATGTAGGAAAGACTATCTGCTTCCATTTTCTGGACAAGACTTAAATGATAAAAATTTATTCAATAAATTCAAGGCATTATTTTGTCAACCCTACAAGCCCTCATGTTTTCTGCTGCAAAAGGTTGTTTAAAACAGATTTGATATCTGTAATAGATACAGGCTTATAAAAATTGTATTCCTTTTTTTGAGTCTTGGAGGCTGTGCCTTTTAAGGAAATTTTGCATTGCATTCAGATTATTAAATATGTACTTATGCTATTGCTTTTTAATACCAGAGAGTCTTTAATGACACATATGATTTCATGCATAATATTAATATTTGTATCTTCATTATATTTTTTCTTAGTACCTTCGGTATAGATTCAATTATCCAGTGTATCTTTTCAAATACTCAGGCTTCATTTCATCTCATTGATTTTTTACTATTTTTGTTTTAAATTCTATGCCATATATTTCTGCTCTAGCATTTTTCTTTGTCATACTTTGGACTTGAGATTTATTCTTTTGTCTCATGTCTGCTAGGAAACAAGATGATTGATTTTAGATGTTTTGTTCTTCTAATGTATTTTTGCAATGTTGTGAAATTTATTTCTAAACTCTACAGTTCCTGACAAATTTTGATAAGTGCTATTTTGTTTTCATTTATTTAATAACAATGTTATTTTACTTGCCTTTAGCTTTGTCACTCAGTGTGATAACTCAGTATCTGTATTCAGTGTATAAAGATTGTCAGGTTAGCTGACACTGCCTTTTAATCAGTTATTTAAAATGCTTTGTTGACATGTAATCATTTATAATTTCATTATGATAGTTAAATAATGTGCACACTATATACTGAAAATTAATATTTTTCTTCTTTACACTATTTCATTGTTTAAGCCTATAAGTTTGTCTCTTCTGCTTTATCCGAAAATATATAATATAATTTTGGGAAATAACAGTCAACACATTGTGCTGTGGAACACTCTGAACTTACTCTTCTAACTGAATAATTGTTATTCAATCTAACTCTACCCTCTGCTCTCACAATTTCCACCTCTACTAATCATTACTCTATTCAATTCAGCATGTAGTGGTGTCTTGGATCATTTTTCTTAGTACAAAATTCTCATCACATTTTCTAGAAATGGCAGGACTGTTATTTACCTATTTCTATATTTATATATGTTTCCTTATTAATTCAGTTTAGAAAAATATTTGTTTGACACGAAAACCCAGAAATTAATCAACATTCATATAGCTGACTGAGCTATGACAAAGATGCCAAGAGCATACACTGGAGAAAGGACAGTCTCTTTGACAAATAGCAATGGCAAGACTAGACACACACATAACAAAAAATGAAGTTACATCCTTACATCTCTTGTCATATAAATATCAACTCAAAATATGTGACAAATCTTACTGTAAGAGCTAGAACTATGAAATCTCTATGTCAATGAATAGGGAAAAGAATTTAACGTGGGAGTGTCAGGTCAAATGCTGAATTATTTTTATTCTTTTAAGTGTGTGTGTGTGTGTTTGTGTGTGTTTCCAAGAGTGTGTTCTATCTTGGTGAATGTTCCATGTGAAGTTAAGAAGAATGTATGTTCTGCTATTGTGGGACAGTGTTGTTGATAAATTGTCACTATATTCAGTGATTGATGGTGTTTTTGCAGTTCAGCTATGTCCTTACTGATTTCTGCCTGCTAGATCTGTGCATTTCTGATAGAATTTGTTGAAGTGCCTGATTTAAATGGTGGATTTGTCTGTTTACCATTGCAGTTTTACCAATTTTTTCTTCACATAGGTTGAGATTGTGTAATTAGTTGCATGCACAGTTAGGATTATTATGTGTTCTTGGAGAACTGACACCTTGACTACTACCTGAAGCCTTTCTTTATGTCTAACAAGTTTGTGGGGTCCTCTGATACTACTGTAGCTTTGACTCGTTTTCTTATTTTACTATTATCATTATTGCTTTAATGACTGATTACTTCTAAGTAAACAGGCTAATAAAAAAGAGAAGAAGAATATTTCTGGATTTTGTCTTCAATTCACTTTGACAATTCTGAACTGCATGCAATTGGTATATTTAGACCATCAATATAAAGGGGAATAATAATGAAATCACATTAATATTTATTATAAATATAAGAGCACATTTGTCACTAAGTTAAAGTTTTGCCCTTAATTTTAATTCATATTTTATAAACATTTATTTATTAACTCGAACTTCAGAGTTACGGGTGAGTAGTGGAGCAAATTTCTTTCATCCACTGGTTCACTCCCCAAATTGAGTAATAGGTGAAGCTGGGTCAGTCTGAAGCCAGGAGTCAGGAACTTTTTCCAGGTCTCATATGTGGGGGGCAGGAGCATAAGCATTTTAACCATCTTCTACTTCATTCCTGGTCACAGTGGCATACTAGTAATAAGAAGGATCAGAAGTGTAGTACCTGGGTCACCAACCTGCACCCATATGAATGCTGTTGTTGCTGCAGGCAAGCAACCATTCCCACTATGCAATTGTGGCAGACCGCATTTCTATTTCAAAATTTTACTTTTTTATGCACATGTTGGTTTAAATCAGAATTTTGTATTATTCAACAGAGTTTGAAAAGACTAAATCTTATTGTTTAATAGTGTGCTTTAGATTTTTTGGAAACAGTTGTTTCAGTATGTCATTTATGGTCTTTATTTATTTATTTATTTACTTACTTACTTATTTATTTATCGTCCTTTGTCATTCCAGTCTTCAATGAGCATGGGACATGGAAATTTCCAAATATTATCAAACAAATTTTTTTTAACGTTAGCATATCAGTTTGTTTCACTTATTTTGATAACCTGTCAATTGCGCACAGTGCTTATAATAACTATTTTCTTTCGATTTGAAACTTAGAAAAGAAAAAAATGCTTTTGGAAACAACAGTTATAATATTATGAACGTTCATAAGACTTCATCTCTTTGCTCTTATTCAGATGCTCATTTCTTTTAAAGAATTGTTGTCTAGTGTTCTTCATCTCACCTTGCAGAACCCCCTTCATTACCTGTCGCAGGGTAAATCTAGGGAGAACAAACTCTCTCAAATTTTATTTATTTGTGTATGCCTCAGTTTCTCTCTCACGTTGGACTGTGAGTTTTGCCAGATGTAAAATTCTTGATTGTCAGCTTTTTAATTTTAGGAATTTTTAAAAAAGAAATCTCCCAGGCCCGGCGGCGTGGCCTAGCAGCTAAAGTCCTTGCCTTGAAAGCCCCGGGATCCCATATGGGCGCCGGTTCTAATCCCCGCAGCTCCACTTCCCATCCAGCTCCCTGCTTGTGGCCTGGGAAAGCAGTCGAGGACGGCCCAAAGCATTGGGACCCTGCACCTGCGTGGGAGACCTGGAAGAGGTTCCTGGTTCCCGGCTTCGGATCTGCACGCACCGGCCCGTTGCGGCTCACTTGGGGAGTGAAACATCGGATGGAAGATCTTCCTCTCTGTCTCTCCTCCTCTTTATATATCCAGCTTTCCAATAATAATAAATCTTTAAAAAAAAAATCTCCCTACTGCCATCTGGCTTCCCAGATTTCTAATGGACAATTTGCTGATAGTTATATTCAAAAATATTTTTATGACCTGTTGCTTCTCATGCTGATTTTGAAATTCTTAGCTACGTCTCTGACTTTGGAAAGTCTAATTGTAGTTTGTCTTATCATGAGTCTCTGAGTTTGCCTTACTTGCTGTTGCTTCAGCTTCCAGACAAAAGATATTCATGTCTTTCATTGAACCTGGAGGTTTTTATGTTATATATTTAAATTATCTTTCTTTCTCTTTTTCTCCAAGATCCCCATAATGGACATGTTGGTTGAGTTGATGGTATTCATATTTCACTTTGACTATGTTAACATCCGTTCAATCTTTTTGCCTGAGTTTTAAAACCAACAATTCATATTATATGATCACTAGTTTCACTGTTTCTTTCTCCTGATTTATTTAACTTGGCTTTTACTATCTCCAAACATTTTTTGTTATGTTTTGTTTTGATTGTGGTAATTTTCTGCTCCAGACTTTTTTTTGGCTCTTTTTTACCTTTTCATCTCATTTTTCATGGAATCAATTTCAATAAACAAGGTTTCCTTGACTTTCTACACAACTTGTTCTATCTCTAGAGCAATTTGTTCAAATTCTGAGTCTAGTGGAGACAAACTATATACCTTTTCAAGGTTAGTTTCCTGTGAATTTTTTATGCTTTTCAGTGAATCATACCTGTCTACTTATTCTACTTTCTGTGATTTTTTTTCTTTTTGGTTAAAAATGAACATTGGAAAATAAAGATGTAACCTTAGAAATCATTCTATCTGTTTTCCAGGTTAGAGTTGCACCTGTAACAGTCATTAGTTACAGTTTTGTTTGTTGTAGGCTGTCTGTATAAAAAATCAGCCTGGAATACAAACTTAAAGTCTTCTCAGGTCCTTTCTGAGTAATCTCATTCCTTGGGTATGTAAAGTCACTTCCCAATTTCCCCAAAATATTTAATGTTTTATTTCTCAAAAAGAAAATAAAAAGAGGAATGAAAAAAGTACTGAACCTTTGATTTCTCTGTCAACTCAAGTGCTTTGGAGGAACTTATAACGTTAGAGTAAGGCAACTGTGCCTAGAAACAGCATCTCATTATAACACCATTTCCTTGATGTTTGAAGGACCAGACTCCTCCAAGTTGTTTCCTGCAATCTCTGCGCCAATGTCTCCGGTAACAAATTCGCATATTTCTGTCATAAAGAATGGTGTAGAAAACTCAGAGTTGCTACTATGCTAAGCATGAAGATAACTGAAAACCACTAACAATATCCAAACCTACCTCAATACATTCAAGAGTTGCACATAGTTAGAATAAACAAATTTCACCAATCTTAAATTTTGTTCAGATGGAGAGACAGATTTTTTTGTGATTTCCTGTATACAAGAAACATCCTAGAATCCTCCCTCGCTAAGGTTGGTAGAAAACATTTCTTTCTCTGCTGTGTCATGGTGTGTTTTACCACACTTTGAAATATGTGAATGGGCAGAGCATAGTATGAGTTATTTCCAATAGCTTCAAGAATGAGAAACTACCAATATTTCAGTATCATACTTATTTTACTCAAGAACACTGTCATATTAAAGTCTAATAATCTGTGAAAATAAACATCAATCCTAGAATACAAGGATATACCAGAAAATTTTATCCTAATCATAATGATAAAATAAAAATAAAAAATCAAAAAACAAATTAAATAATTATTCACATTAAAAACATTAACCAAAACATATCAAATGTGTCTTAATACCAGGCCCGGCGGCGTGGCCTAGTGGCTAAAGTCCTTGCCTTGAAAGCCCCGGGATCCCATATGGGCGCCGGTTCTAATCCCCGCAGCTCCACTTCCCATCCAGCTCCCTGCTTGTGGCCTGGGAAAGCAGTCGAGGACGGCCCAAAGCATTGGGACCCTGCACCTGCGTGGGAGACCCGGAAGAGGTTCCAGGTTCCCGGCTTCGGATCGGCGCAGCACCGGCAGTTGTGGCTCACTTGGGGAGTAAATCATTGGACGGAAGATCTTCCTCTCTGTCTCTCCTCCTCTCTGTATATCCAGCTTTCCAATAATAATAAATAAATCTTTTTTAAAAAATGTGTTTTAATACCTAAAATCAAATACACAGCCCTAGTCATATTATTTAAAACAGTTCTTTTCATGTACATATACTTCAGTATATTTGAATGGGTTTCATGCAACGTAGAAATAGAATATAGAATAAATAAAGAAATTCAAAATTGTAAATATGGGGCCCTGCACGATAGCCTAGCAGCTAAATCCCTCGCCTCCCATGTGCCAGGATCCCATATGGGCGCCAGTTCTAATCCCTGCAGCCCCGTTTCCCATCCAGCTCCCTGCTTGTGGCCTGGGAAAGCAGTAGAGAATAACCCAAAGCCTTGGGACCCTGCACCTGCATGGGAGACCTGGAAGAAGTTCCTGGCTCCTGGCTTTGGGTTGGCGCAGCTCCAGTCTTTGCAGCTGCTTGGGAAGTGAATCATCAGATGGAAGATCTTCCTCACTGTCTTTCCTCCTCTCTTTATACCTGACTTTTCAATAAGAATAACTTAAAATTGTAAGTATGAAATAAACAGTTATGAAAAATCAATAAAAGCAAAACTGATTTCAAAAATGTAAACAAAAATACAAAATCCAGGCCCGGTGCAATAGATCTACGTTTAAATCTTCACAAGTGCCCAGAATCCATATAGGAGCTGGTTCATGTCCCAGCTGCTCCGCTTCCCTTCCAGCTCCCTGCTTGTGGCCTAGTAAAGTAGCTGATTATGGCCCAAAGTTTTGGGCTCCTGCACAAAATGGGAGACCCAGAAGAGATTCCAGGCTCCTGACTCAGATCAGTTTAGCTCAGGCCATTGCAGTCACTAGGCAAGTGAACTGGCAGATGGAAGACCTTGCTCTCTCTCTCTTCTCTGTAAATCTTATCTTCCTTTCCAATAAAAATAAGTGAATCTTTAAAATTAATACATAATTCAGGAAAGGGTGAAAACAAGTGGTACAAATTGTGAAAAAAAGCAATAATAAAGTGTTCAAAATTGTATATTGTTTATAACATTAAATTTAAATTAGTGTTTAATGTAGGACCTGGCTTGATAGTCTAACGCCTAAAGTCATTGCATTGTATGCCCTAGGATCCCATATGGGTGCTGATTTGAGTCCTGGATGCTCTACTTCCCTTCCAGCACCTTGCTTGTTTCCTGAGTAAACACTGGTGGATGGAACATTACAGCAGTCAGAAGATCTTTTTCTCCTGTCTTTCTTTTTTTCTATTTATGTGCCTTTGCAAAAAAATATTTTTCTAAATGTTTTATATAATGCAATGTTCTTATAAAAGTCATTTGGGCTTGTTAATTCTATACATAGTTTTCTTTTTTCCTATTTTATTTTAATTTATTTTATGTTTAAAGATTTACTTATGTATTTTTATTGCAAAGTCAGATATACAGAGAGGAGAAGAGAAAGAGAGGTAGATTTTCCATCTGATAACTCACTTCCCAAGTGGTCGCAATGGCCGGAGCTGGGCCAATTCAAAGCCAGGAGCCAGGAACTTCTTCTGGGTCTCACACACAGATGCATTAGCTGCTAGGCACAGTGCAGGGGGTCCCATCTTCCTACTCTTGAAAAAAGTATTAAAAATAGCTGAGGCAGTCAGCACACTGGTAAACACGAATAGCTGTGTGCCAAGGAGGAAAGAATGACCAAGCTCACACTCTGCTCCAGCACACTCAGAAACCTTCAGCTTAAATAATAATTGGAAATTAGTACAAAGAGAAGAAAAAGTACAGAAAACACATTCATTCACACAGTCATCAAGTATTGACTGAGTACCTATTAAATGTGTGCTTTTTGATTTAATTTTTGGAGTTAGTTCTCTCTGATGCAGTTCCAGATGCACATGAATTACGCTCTCCCTCTACCACATCCTCCCCCAGTGTTTCCCTCTATTTTGTTACAACAGTATAGCTCCTCAACAATTGTCATAAGCTCCAAATTCTGTGCTTTAGTGTATCATGGCATTGTAGGTGTAAAGTTATAGTCCAATATCACAGTCCTCCTTTTAGATAGCGGTAAAGATGATAGTGCAATATATCTTTACTGCCCAGTATGCTAGTGTCCCTAAAACAGTTCATCTGTGAGACTATAATACAGTTGGACTGTGAGAGTGTATGTATATACAGCTTTAATTAGATGTGTGTTGATTCTGTATATTGCATGGAGGTTGTATTGTATCAGAGGACATAAAACATTTATCCTTTGGGGATTGGCTTATTTCACTGCACACAATGGTCTCTAGGTGGGACAATTTTGCTGCAAATGGTAGACTTTCATTCCTTTTAACAGCAGACTGGTATTACATAGGGTAGATGCACCACTATTTCTTTATCCACTCCTCTTCTGATGAGCATACAGGTTGTTTCCATTTCTTTTCTATTGTAGATTATGCTGTTAACAATATGAATGCTGCTTATGATTTTCCTCATATTTCCTTATTTTTATTTGTTGATTTATTATTTAAAAGGCAAGGGGACAGACATAAAGGTTTTCCTTCTGATGGCTTATTTGCCAAATACTGCAATATCCAGGGTTTGGCAGACAGATGCTAGTATCAGGAAATTCAATGTAATATTTCCCTAGTTCCAACCACTTAAAACATCATCTGTTGCCTTCAAAAGTGTGATTGAAAGCTGTGTCGGAATTCAAATTCAAGCACTCTTAAAAATGTGTGCCTGTAAAACTCATCAGATAATATTACAGAAATTTTGGTTTGTATCTTAATTATGATAAGAGGAAGTACTCTGGGTTAGATAATATTTTTTTTAGCAATAACTTATTTTTTTTTCTTTTTGTATTGGACAGACGGATTTACAGAGAGAAGGAGAGACAGGAGAGACAAAGAGCAAGGCCTATCGTCAGCTGGTTCACTCAGCGCTGAGCTAATCCAAAGCCAGGAGCCAGGAAATTCTTCCTGATCTCACATGCAGATGCAGGGTCTCAGGGCTTTGGGCCATACTCTACTGCTTTCCCAAGCCACAAACTGGGAGCTGAAAGGAAAGTAGAACACCCAGCCATGAACTGGTACCCATATAGGATCCCAGCATGTACAATCTGAAGACTTAGCTACTGAACCATAGTTCTGGGCACAACAGCTGAAATTTGTAAATACTAATTTTAAATATGTTCTTAAAATTCCACATCATCTTTGAGATATTTTCTCAGCATATAATTACCATGTTCCACTCTTTTTGGTGTTTTGTAAATATTTACTCCCACAATGACAATCATGCAATATTCTAGATGGATACTTCTATTGCTATTAAAGATTTTCCCTACTAGTTTGAGGAAAATTAAATTAAATTAACCAACTATCACAGAGATGGGATTTGATTTTGGTTCTTATTTGCTATTACAAAATGTTTAGCAATTGCTTCATCCAGTAAAAATTTTTAGTTAAGTTGAAATAAACGATTATACAAAGTGATAGGACAGAAATCAACACTGAAACTTATCCTGGGCTATAGGAAAAAATTTATGAAGGCTATAGGAAAAAAAAGTGCATCATTGCAGTATTTGCAAACTAAAAGAAAGTTTGTAGTAAATTATTTCCTACAGAGTTCTTCCTTGGAACATAATTGATTATAGTTTTAGAGAACAGCCAGACAACTGAGTGCCAAACACGTGGTTAAGTTAAAATAGAAAAAAAAAAACAAAAAAATCAAACAGAAAAGAAAATAAAAAACTGTCATTTACATACATAAAAAACCTGATTATTTGGAGGAGGTAGGCAACCATATGGCATATTTTTAATAAATTCTTAATCACAGTAAGAATTACAACAATAGAGGCAACACATAACAGTAATTACAGCAATCTACCACTGACTGATTTGTCTACACTAAAATTAAATTTAGTCAGATCCTACTACAAGGCAGTACTGCTACTGAAATAGCTTAGTAAATTAAATTACTTTTATAGCATTACAATTACATGTATGTTCACATATATATTATATTCAGTTATGAACTGAGTTTCATAAGCACTTAGAGTATTTTCTTATAAATCTCAACTCCTTAAAAATTACAAATATCTACACCACATTGTTTATTTGGATCCCATAAATACTTTTACAGTTAGAGTTAACACTGGCTACACAGTTTCCATGAGTATTCACGCTAAAACCAGTGTTGGAGAAGGTGTTTAGTTTAATGCAGCAATCTGACAGTAGGAAAATGACATTTCCATGCTGTTAGGGCAAAGACTCTGAAAGATCATAGAAGACATGAAGCACATGCCAGTCTTTATAACCTTTGCAATATAATCTTTATAATATCTTCATAATATACTATAATACTATAATAATCTTTATAATAATATGATCTTTCTAATAATATAATCTTTACAATTACATCCATGCAACTGTAAGGTAATAATCACCAGGAATATATAATTTATGTGTGTACTTTTGTTAGCTGAAAAGAAGTGAACTCATTCTTAAAGAGCCAACATAAGAAGTAGATATAAGTACATACACTTTTATTTAAAGGTAGACCATTGATGAATAACAAATGCCTCGCAATTAAAATACATTGAAGAAGTAGATTAAAGCTATTTGGAGATTCTAGAGTTTAAAAATTCTAACTGAGATAACTAATATTCTAAAAACTAATCTATGAATATAGGGGTGAACTGCTATCCCAGTAACCTGGGACCAGATTGTATAAATAAGGGGAAACCCAGCCTCACTGTAAATACTCTTATTCCTGCTAATCTCCCCTATAAGCTTTTCGCAATTTCTTATTTTAAGGAATATTTCAACTCATAAATGCTTAAATGACATCTTCCTAGTGAGTCATTTTTCAGTTGTCCTCATCATTCTAAGAAGAAATTATTTTAATAATTTGCTATTTCAATGTTGGATTCTGGTCCACATAGCCCATAAAAAATCTAGTTAATCTTCAATATTCCAGAATAAAATGCCTATCAAAATAATGTTAATTTAATATATACATATATTTTCTTTTTTGCAAGTAATAGAAAATAATATATATCATGGAATATTATAAATAAGGTAATCTCTGTTCATTCTATATAGAGGATTTTTCACATTGTATGTGAAGTTCCTTAATTTATTCACTCCTTTAGGTAGAGTTTTTAAATATTTGGGTCTTAGTATTTTATGGTGATAATTAACACATCATGATAAAAATGCTATCAGTAGATAAACTATTCCAAGTAGCAAGTAACAATATTCATACTGCTGAAACACTTTATGCATGTCATCATTTGTCTTATGATTTATGAAAAAGTATTTGTGAATATGTATGCACATTTTATTAACTAAATCAAAACACAGTAATGAGAGTCTGGATTGATCATTTTAGAATATTCTGTGTCTAATACTTTGCCTCGGACACAGAGCGACCTGAATCAAAAAGAGATGAAATGAACAGAGTACAAAACAAAAAAACTCATCCCTTGCTTAGATGGTGGAGCCAAATAACAACCTCAGTAGAGTACCGAAAATAGTATATTGTGTTGCTGTAAATATAGGATCATAGATCACTTTCTCATATGCACATCTCATTTCCTTTGGATACATTCCCAGAAGTGGGATAGCTCAGTCATACAATGGATCAAGTTTCAATTCTCTTAACACTCTCAAACTTGACATCAACAGTGGATGTACCAGCCTACACTCCCATCAACAGTTAAGAAAAGTACCTTTCTCACCACATCTGCACCAGCAGGTGTTGTAGAGTTCTAAAAGTAGGCCAATTTCACTGGAATAAGGTGGAACCCACAATACTACATTAGTGAAGATATGGAACCAACCCAAATGCCCAAGCAAAGAGATTTGGATAAAGAAACTACTGTAGATTTACTCTATGGAATATTACTCAGCCATTATAAAGAATGAAATTTTACCATTTGCATCAAAATGGTCCAAGATAGAGATCATCATACTCAGTGAAATAAGCCAATCCCAAAAGGATATACATCATGAATTCTGGCTGAAAAAAAACGCAACCTTCAAACAAAATATAAGATCAATAGATACAAAGGTAAGTGTGTATATATATAGATTTATCTAGAGGGTCTGTATAATAGAGGCAAATATACCATGAAGTGGAGATACATTGCAGTATGAATCTCTGCTTCTGAATACAAGATGACTCCCTATGAAATTGTTAAATATATCTTGACACTAAAATGCTGGACTTTACATCATTCTCTGTATCTATAATGACAGGATAAACTTAAATAGCATCATGGTGGACTAGTGACTATTGATGTACGAAACTATTGTTACAATATAGGGAAAAACAGCATTGAGAGTTTACAAAAGGGAATCCCTGAGCCTAAGGAACTGTATCATGAATAACAAAGAACTTAAATTTAAAAAAAGAAAGAAAACAGTATAGGCAATCCTGATGTAAGTTATGCAGCATTTGGGATTTAAAATAAGACAAAGTAGTTCTGAATTTTTCTTTGCTCTTAAATCTACATTGTTAGCAATATAATTTGTGAATAAAAAAAAGATGATTCATTCTGTCATTTTCTTGAATGTCACGGTATATTCAGTGAAAAAAAAAACTGTCAACTGCTTTAACAGTCTTGTAAACTCAAACAAGTCATTCAATACTTCTCAGTATCTTTCTTCTTGTTAGTAATAATCACCTCCAAGAAAAAGACTTTTGTGTTCAGAGCAGGCATTAGTTTTCAATGTGTTTGTTTCCATACAGTCACTGCGTGAACACAACCTGTTTTTAAAATGTCAAAAAACTACAGTGATTAACAGCATTGTGTGCATTGAAGCATTTGCTTTTCAGACCTTGAATAATACGTTGCTATTATTACACAGTGTTTCAGCTATAAAATTTCATCAGCATTTTCCCAACATATGGTTTAACAGGAAAACATTTTAACACTGATGTTACCATGTAATAAGTTCTTCTGTAGTTTAAGTGAAAAATATTCTTGTAGCAAGCAATTTGATATATTTTTTTAGTACCATTGTCTATGCAAGTGTAATCCAATTGCTGAACTTTTTTGTTTTGTGTCTTAGAATACTACACGCCTGTAAATATTTTAAAATATTAGTAAATTTATAATATCTTAAAACTGAATTGAAAAGATATGCTTCTGAGTAAAAATACTAGAGACAGGTTTCTATATTTCCTTTCAAATGATTTTGATATTTAATTATTATTTTCAATATACCTTTGTTATCAAAATAATTTGGAAATATTTGTTTTGTAAGATAGGAATGCTAGGGAGTAGCATTACAGAGAGCATAAAACTTCTGGCAATCTATAAATACCCTTTACTATTATCCCTTTATTAGTATAAGACAAATCAACTAGGTGAGAAATGACTGTACTAACATCATTGTAGGAAATAAGTGTATAACCTTCACTTATCAGAAAGAGGGACTTCATTTATCCTATAATAGTTCAGTCTACATTGCAGAATGCTCAATTGGATTATTATTACAAACCCAACCGTCTGCTGTTTATGTGCATAGTAGCATTGTAATATAGACAAGAGTAGAAAGCCTAGTACCCTATTGTCAAAGTATGTTTGTTTCATTGGGAGTCCTCCTTCTGTTTGATAGTAGAGATGCATACTGTAACATAAGTTCACTTCCCAGTGTGCTGGCCTCCATTATACAGTTCATCTACAAGAATAAAACTAGACACATGACATCACTTCAAACTACTGTGTACAGCATAAGAATATGGAATTATTGTTCTCTTAATCCAGGGTCCAGCAATCGTGCCCATTCGCCTCAGTGATTGACATTATGGCAACCTATTACATAAGAAGAAGCTATTTAAAAATATATGATCAGGAATATGAAGTTTGTACCATCATATCTTTTAGAGAGGTTAATAATTAACGGGTGTCAAAAGTTTAACATCATGAAGTCATGTTTTGAAGTTAAGCTATTTGTTATATGATACACGGATCATATAAAAATGGAGAAATCAAAATGTTTAAAGAAACAAAGCAAGGTCTGTTGTTGAGTCTATATGTCCCACAGTGCCTGGGTCTCCCCTTATTTATGCTTTTAAATTGTGAGAGGCAGATAATAAGATGGGAAGAGAGACATCTCCTCTGCTGGTTCATTGCTCAAAGCCATAGGAGTCAGGACTTCACTCTGGCTTCGCCATGTTTGCAGCAGGGGCCAAACTTGAGTCATCAACTTCTGCTTCCCAGGATTCTTATTTTCAAAAAGCTGGAATTCAGAGCAGGGCAGAAACTTGAACAAAAGCACTATGATATGGATGCCAGTGTTCCAGAGAGTGTTTTATTGCTATATCAAATACCTACCAGTGTGTCTTTCATATTTATTTTACTTAACAGATTATTTCAGCTTTTGAAGAAAAATATAGAATAACATAAAGGAAAACTGTACCCTCCAATAAGTTCAAATGTTTGTAATTTTCACTGCATATATTTATTTCAAGACTTTTTATAAATAGCATGAACTTATATATGTATATGCGTCTAATAATTGCCTCTATCAAATTTATGAGACCTTACATATTTATTAGGGTGTTTGCAAGAATTAAGCGATAGAAATTTATTTTCTTGTGGTTTTGAAAGGCATAAACACAAGCTCAATTGTGTTGGCCTATCCTTTTTCTTCTAGAGCTTCTTCTTGCAATGTGGAAGAGCTCCATCATTTTGTATCTTTGCTCGGTTGTTCCTTGCTCTGTGAGTTTATGTATTTGTTTTCTGTCCTATTTCCTTTCACATAAAGACACTTCTACATAAATATACATAGGTAATTTAGATTTACTAATTAAGGGACTTAACTCAAATACAGTCATTCTATTTGGGTGCTAGAATTTCCACTGACAAATTTGGGGATTAAAAAGGGTAGAGAATTCAGTTCCTAACATGGGTAGAGGGGAACAGTAATAGGAGATACACACAATGTATACAATGGACATGTGATAGCCTGCAGTCTGCAATTCTGGCATCCTATATGGGCTCTGATTCTAGTCCCTGCATCTCCTCTTCTGATGAAAAACCCTGCTAATCTCCCTAGAAAGGTGATGTAGAGTGGTCCAATTTCTTTGCGTATCACCCATGTGGGAGACCTAGATGGAGTTTCAGGTTCCTGGCTTCTGCCTGACCCAACTATTACAGGAATATGGGAAAATAAATATCTCTAATTCCTTCTCACTAAAAATAAATCTTAAAAATATCTCAATCGTATCACTAAAATAGCAATCCATTTTCTTTATCCCATTCTATTTTAGTAGTAACCCTGAGTTTGAAGCAAGAGCATAGCATTGTTATGAATTTTAATATATGCATCTATTAACCATGTAAACCTTCATTTTTCCTATTCAAAATTTATAGAGATTATATCAACTATTCTATTTTATTTTCATAACTCTTTAACCACTCTCAGCATTGAGTTGTTATTTATCTCTGTTGATCCATAACTTTTATTTATTCAGTGTAATTGCTGATGATATTTTTGACAGAGAAACTCAGCATATTTTTATCACCAGTATTATGGACAATGCCTTCAGCAACAAAGTGCCCTTGAGATATATTTGTGTTCAATTTTATGTACCTCTATTGAAATGATGTCTATAGGTAAGATTTCTGAGTTGAAAATAATAAATATTCTTTAACCTGACATTGTTGAAATCTTCAATTTCCCCGATATATACTCTTACCAGAAATGTGTATGAAAATTAGTTCATCTTGCCTCTAGAAATTGCCTCTGTTATAATTGTGAATTCCTGCATCTGTTTATTAAAGTGTTTGCATGGATTAAACAACAGAAATTTATTACCTTTAATGTCTCATGTTTCTGAAAGCTAGAAATATAAGACTGATGTGTTGGCTGGTCCTATTTCTTCTAGGGTTGCTTCTTGCTATGTGGATGAGCTACATCTTTTTGTATCTTCACATAGTTGCTCCTTGGCCTCGGAATGACTGTGTTTAGTGCCTGTCCTATTTCTTTTCAAATAAATTCACTTGTGATTTACATTTATTTAAGGGACATAATCCAAATGCAGTCATCCTGATACTTGGGATGCTAGAACTTAAATGTATTGATTTGATGGTGAAATGGGAAAAAGAATTCATTTCTTAATCTTGGAAAAAAATAGCAATCAAAGTCACATGAAATGAGAACGTGTCATAGTAACAATTGATGGAACCAAACCTATAATTTCCAATTAACTACATCATAGACAAAACTTACAAATTTGAAAACATACAAACAAGTCTCAGATGTCCCAGCTATTATATTGAACTTAGTTTTTGATACTGCTGTGGTACACAGTAAGTAAGATTTTAAACACCTGAGGGAGTCAAATGAGATTTCAAGTCTATTTAGTGTTGGTACACTTCTTCATATAACACTCCTACCAGGCAAAACTTGCATCTTTCACACACACAGGGAGCCATATTTTTCTATCAAGAAAAAAAATAAATTCTGAAATGCATAAACTTAAACTGAAGAAGACACTTTCAAGAAGTTATATGAATTATTGAAGTGCTTTGAATTTATACAGTAGAATTAAACTATTTGTAGATAATAAATTATTTTAGTTGTTAAATACGTAGTGTAGAAATAACAAGCATTTTAATAATACTCTTTCAAATTGTATCAGCTATGTTTTCTTCAGATCTTCTATCTTCAATAAATAAAGCTTTTCTAAAAATGTCTCAAGATCTGAAGTTGTCATTAGTGAATATGCAACTGTTGTTTCTAATTAAATCAAGTGATCTGAAATGACAAGACCCATCATTGTTCAAAGATTTAAAACTTCCAGAGAACTTTTACAATTGGCTTTTAGACTGCGCTCTTTAATGTGCATCCATCACTGGATCAAATATCTCCCACTGATATTGCCACAAGAAAGAGAATGAAAACAGGGCTAGCATGCGCATTTGCTTGATTCTCACTCCTTGACACAGTCTGTTGTTCTTCATCCATGTAGTAAAGCTCTGTTTGAACTGAATGAGTGCTCAATGCAATGCAGTGACAGAGGGGAGCACAGAAGTGATGAGAATTCAGAACATGGAGGGAAAACTAGGCGTCTTTAGCCATCAAAAGAACATAGTCTTCAAAGTGGTCTCTCGTTTCAATGACAGAAGTGAGACCAAAGGGCACATTACTTTTAAAATACCAAGGAGGTACTTGAGAAAATGAAATTTTCACATTAGAAATGAAAATAGAGGTAGGGGAAAAGGTTTCACATTTCAAGAGCAGACAGGAGGAAAGGTTTCACATTTGAAGAGCAGAAATCTCAGAATTTTTCTGTGTCAAGGCAACACAATTAGCATCAGTTTCAGAACGCATGAAACAGCTTTCAGATTGTCACAGGGTTAACAAACTCACAGACATTTTCACTTCAAGATCCATAATACAGACCTTGATATCAAAAGGCATTATGCAAATGATTCTGAAGGTAATGAGGTTCAATTCTTCTGGGACCTCTAGAATATATAAAGAATACCTCTAAGAATTGTCTGACTAAATAATGGGACATGGGAACACTTACCCATTAAGAATCATCTTCTGTTGGTTGAATCTTGGCACTTGGGATGTTAATACCTTGGCAAGTTTTATGTGCAAATTCTGACAGTGTCTGCAGTTTCTAAAGAGCCCCAAGGCAAGAAACAGATATGCAGTGAACCTAAATATGCACACACAATCCTTATACAGATTCCTATACCAATGAGTTTAAGGGGGTGAAATCTTTGCACAATAGTTTTAAACAAGCCATTTATTTATTTGAAAGGCAGTGTTACAAAAAAGGGATGCCCCCAACTGCCCCAGCCCTGCCACACAGATGTCTTTTCTCCACCAGTTCAAATGCCAAATGGCCACAAAAGCCAGGACTTGGTCAGGCCAACGCCAGGGGCCAGGATCCCCCACGTAGGTAGCATGGACCCAAGTACTTTGTCCAACATTCACTGCATTCTCGGGTGCATTAGAAGGGAGGTGGGTTAGTAGAAGAGTAACCATGACTCAAACTGGCACTTCCATGACTAACAGGTGATACAAGCCGTGGCTTCACATACTGCACTGCAATGCTGCAGCCTCTGTAGAGGATGCACTGCATAATAATTTGTGAGACATGCTGTAGACCCACTGATATAACTATTATTGATAGCTATCAACTCCTTTCTTTACTATGTCTTCTCAATTTCTATCTCTCTCACCAAGAACTGCAGCAGTTTGTGTGCTTACTTCTGGAGTGTAAAACTTCATGTCTGTGGGACCTTAGCCCCATCTTCAAATTCTTATTCAATATTTTCTACGATTATCAACAAATCATTTTCACTAATCCTGGTATTCTTCAAGTTTTCTTTCTCTCTCTTAGACACACACAAATACACATACACAGACATCCACAGCCTACCCTCAATCTTAGTGACTCTTGATAATGCAGTTTATTTTCCCTGCATGAGGGGAACATGCTTTTTTGAATTCTGATTCACTAGCCTGAAAAAAAAAACAAAGTAACTGGGTGATGATTTTATCCTGAGATTTATATATTTAAGGTGAGTGCTTTGCTTTACTGCTCAAATACTGCATCAGGACTAAATGATTTATGCATTCAACTCAATGTTCAATGGCTGACAGCCAACCCTGTTTGGTCATGTTGACTAAAATGAGAGCCAGGTTCTAATAGTTATTTCTAATCCTACAAAGCCCCACATACAAGACAAGTGAATGCAGACCTGGTCTCCTCATCCTAACTTTGACAATGTTGAGGACAATTCCTGTTTCACAGCTCTTCCTAGAATAGGTTCACAGAGACAATTCACATGCTATCTCAAGGTGGTAAAGAAATTCCAATATCCTTACTTGTGTTGAAATAGAACGTATGCTGTTAAAAATATCCTGCTGAGTCATAGAGATAGTAATTCCAGAATAATGTAGCTGATACAGTTAAGATGCCGACTCTTGATTAAATTGGTGGTTTAAAGAGTTACCAACTGCTAAGGGTTACTGTTTTTCAGAGGTAAAAGGCATCAAAACTTGACAGCAATATGCAGAAGTTTTTCCCTGCAGTTGTAGGACAAAGAAAGCTAAGGTTAGCCCCAGATCTAACAATTACAGCAGAGTTCTAGATTAATTCTCATCACTCACACACCTGATATGCCAAGCTGAGAATTCTAACTAGGAAAGAATAGAATTCTCAAAGAGTGAAGACATTTTTGATGCAAGTAAAGAATCTTGAAACCAACTCCTATTTTTTAAGGCTGAATTAATTAGTGTTCATGTAGCTGCTTTGTCAAGAACTAGCACTTGCTTCTAATTTTGATGTGCTTTAGAAACTTTTACTTGCAAAAAATGAAGAGCAAGAAAAACTGTGTGCACCAAGGCACAGCAACTGGCCCTTCCTGGCACACACCTTGAAAACCATAAGCAGGGTTTACTCAACATAACCCAAGTGTTCCATCCAGGTTCCAAAGAAACTAGAAAACAAACAAAAACAACACTTACTGTCAGGAGGCAAAAGAGAACACAAAAGACCATAAGGTGAGAATGAATATTCAATATATAGAGATGTATAATATGACAGTTCACGGATGCAGAAATTAAAATTCTGCCATGCATACAATACTAAACATGCTGAGGATCCCTTAATAGAGACAAAGGACATTTCCTAATCAGGGGATGAGTCATCTATCCTCTCCACCTGATTGTTGATAATTTCCTTGGCAAAGTATGACTTCTCATGATAAATTGAATGAATATTAAATATCTTCTCATGCCGCACATAGGTTCAAAGATTCATTAGCTTTCCTCTTCCCTATACTTCTGTGCTTTCAGTTTTCCTCTATTGATTAGAGTCAGGTAAGTCATTGAGTGCACAACACATGCACATTCCAAACTGAAATATATCTCTCTTCAACCACACAAAGACTCCAAGAATTACGTACAGCTCTACTATCATGGAACATTTACCTCAACTCCGTCCTTTAAGCTGACTAATAGGACTGTCCTTTTCATGGAACAGAGCTCAAGTCATATCAATATATTTAGACACTTATCATAATTGGGTTTTGTGTTTCACTGTACAGAAATCAGGCAAAGAGGTGCTCATACGAGGGAACATATTCACGGAAGGACAGATATTATTACCACAGAAATAAGCGACGTAAAAATCTAGGTCACTGTTTCATGAGAATTATGGGAAAATATCAGAGAAATTATTCCAATTGCTCCATTTCTGTTACAACAAGTACTGCAGCTATATCTGCATAATGTACAGCTTCTGATACTGAAAACACTATGGTTTTCTGGGCAACCCTATGTTCATTCTCTGTTGGCTATCAGTAGCCAGGCACTTAGTCTAATATTCTAACAGTTGTTTTTCAAATAATTATTTGGATTCCCAAACATGGATTTTAATCAGAATCTTACAGGGCCCTTGTTATAAATTCCCTGTATACTTCAGTCTTCAGCATACATGTATTGAAAGGTCACCCAGAGTATTTTCCAATTCATATTCACCATATTCAGTTTTCATTTCATCACTGCAGTGGATCAGTGTACTGCACATTTTTTTTTTAAATCAAGAGCCCTGTGGTCCCTGAAGCAAAAGACAGAATGTTCATCACTCTGCTTCCCATGTTATAGAGACCTGCTTTGATCTTTTCTATAGATGGGAATTGAAAAGATGGAATTTGTCACATAATAAAGATCAGAAGCTATATTGATCTGTTTCTGTAAAGACACCACATTAAGCGTAGTTTTCACAGTTCATGACCCATCTGGATATTAAAGGGACACAATAATATATTGAATGGCATTATTATGGGACCACACACTTCGTCCCCTTTTATTCTTGAAGTGTAGCTGTAATCTCTGAAGTCTCGCTGGGATGTAGTACTGCTTCTGATATATAGGCTTGGCTGGACTTTTTTGCTAATCATTTGAGTGTTCTTTTGTCTTTTCAAGTAATATCTTCACAAATCAGGCTACAAGAGCTATGTTTATGCATGTTCCTAAGTATTATAAACCCAATTTTTCCTGGACTATCTGAAAAATATTAATAATTACAGCACTTTTGAGCAAATTTTGTCCAGGACTCCAGTTACCATCTAAGTCTCCCAATTTTCACTATATAATATTAGGAAGGTATACTACTTCACTTTACATGATGTCAATGTTATTTTCAATAGTCTTTGAATGTTGCAGTAGAAATAAGATACATATTTATGTGTATGTGTCTGTCATCTTATGTAATCAATAACCAATTAATATTAGCTTTACTATATAGATCATGCAAATAATGTTGTGAGAAATCAATGAACATGCTTTATCATTGCCCAGTTTTCATAAACTCACATTTAATACTAATTTTAATTAATACATAATGATTTCACACATTTATGAGGTTTAATGCAATGTTTTGTTCCTATATACACATTGAATAATAATCAAGTCATATTATTTTATATTTGCATCTCCTTAAGTTTTTATCATCTCTTCATTGACTGTACATTCAAAATCTTCCATGTATTTTCAGATGCACAATATGCTACTGTTAGCAATATTCATTATGCCATGTCACAGGACACCAGAAATTATTCCTCTTAACTGTAACACTGCACATATTGATCAAAAACTTTGATCTTTCTTCCTTATTCTCCCATGTCTCTGACAACTGTTTTTCCAAACTCTTCTCTGCAAACAGTTTATTTTAAATTTCACATATAACTAAGGTCATGCAGTATTTGTCTTCCTATGCCTGACTTACTTCACTTCATAGAATGAAGTTCAGGTTCATTTGTGTTGTTACAAGTAACCGGCTTTCATCTTTTTTATTATTACACAGTATTGTGAAAGGCAATGTATCACATTTTCCTTATACCTTTACTTTTTCACGGATGTTTATGCTGAATCCATGTCCTGGCTATTGTAAGTTTTGCTGCAGTAAATGTAGGATTACAGGTGTTACTTTGACATGCTGAATGCCTTCCCTCATAAATACACCAAGAAGCTGGGTAACTGCATTCTATGTTTCACATATTTTTGTCTGCCTAATGAAATTCCATACTATCTTGCATCATGGATACGCTAATTCACAAATTCTATCAACAGAATACCATGTTGGTCACTATAAATAGCTATTATAATAATAGTTACTGCCATGTTTATTTAGCTGATTTTTTATGCCTTTTCTACTCATACATTAAGCCTTTTTTTTTACTTTAACCAGAAACAATAAACCCAGATGTATTTTTAAGCCTAATTAAATGAACTCAGGAATTTATAGGGAGTTCAAAACATTTAACAACAAAACAAATATTTATAGTTAAGAAATGGGCAAAGGATTTGCATTTTTCAAGAGAAGAAATCTTGGTGTGTTAACACAAGAAAAAATGTTCAGTGTCACTAGCCAATAACTAAATGAAAACCAAACCACATTGTGGTATTATCACACTCTAGTTAGAGTGGCTAGTACTATAAAGACAAAACAAATAACAAATACCAGTTTGGAGAAAAGAAAATCCAAGTATATTTTTGATGGGAACTAGAATTGTTGCAGTCATTATGAAAATAATATGGGGATTTCCCAAAATGCCAAAAGATAGAACTATCATATGTTCCATGTATCCCACTTCATAAGCAAAGAAATTCAAGTCAGCAAATGAGAGATAAGCCTACACTCATCTTTATATAGTATATTCACAATATCAAAGTAGTATATCAACTAGATGTCCACTCATAGTTCAGTGAATATTGAACTATGAGTTCAATATGTGTCAGATTTTTCTTTTTTTTTCTTTCATGGCTAAAGGCAAAAGCTTTCAGCTTCGTGATGTTTTCTGAAGACTGATAACTACTTCATATTTTATGCACTTGTTGAAAGGTACAAAATGTTAGTTAAAATGAGCTCAATGCAATGCTATCTGCAACTTGGTAACTTGATTTGTTGCTTTCCATGAGGCTATAGAAAATTACTTAAAAGCAAGTTTGTTTACTATTTAACATGGTTTAGATGTTAATTATGCTAGTACTGGATGAAAACAACAATTAAATAGCAAAAATAAAATATGTAAATTTAAAAATGTTCAAAAGTTTTCTTAAATCCCCAAAAATACATAAACTTTCTCTCCCTCTTATTTTCTCCATTCTTCTTTCTCTCTCTCCCTTTCTCACTCTCTCTCTCTCTCTCTCTCTCTATATATATATATATATATAATACATATACCTTTAAATATATATAAAGCAGAAAAGGCAATAAAAGACAACCTGGTGCTGGTAAATTTGATTTTGAAAGGAATATTTTAAATAACTAAGAAATAACCTATGATATGCCTTCTAAGAAAACATGTACTCTTTTGGTTGCTTCATTTAATATACTATGAAACAATCCAAAATTACATATATTTCCACATTTTATATTCAGATAGATGAATGAAAAATACAATAGAAAGAAGAGTTAGTGAATGAACAAAGATTTTAGAGATAATAGGAGATAAAATGGATCCATGCCAGAGAAAATGAGAGTGATACAAAGAAGAAAAATCCCAAAATATAAGAGCAGCTAAATGTTTTACACATAAAATATGACCTGGAAAATGATATCAAATATACATAAACACTTGATATCTATCCTGAGAATAAAAATATGAGTTTATGACGAGAAATAAAATTCACTGTTCAGTGATTGTAGACTCAATAAAAAAACTGCATATGTCTAGCTCCTTAAAGTCTCAATGAACTTATAGACCAATGGTTTTGTGTGACTCAAAAGTTCTTTTCTTTTGGCTACTGGGTGATTAATACTATAACATCTGTTTTCGCTTATCTGTGTCCCAAAAACTTACCAAGATTACATTTTTTAAAAAAACAATGGAATGACACTTTCATGATTACAAAATAATTTATTTTACTTATTCTTAATTCTTTAATTTTTAAAGATTTATTCATGTTTACTGGATAGGCAAATAAAATAGAAAGAGATAGAGAGACAACCAGAACTGAGCTGATCCAAACCCAAGAGACAGGAGCTTCTTCTGGGTCTGTCTTTGGAACCCTCTACTCAAGCCAGAAACTAAAGAAACTCTTGGCTCCTGGCTCCCGGCTTTAGATCAGTTCTACAACAGTATTCGCAATCATTTGGAGAGGGAGTCAGTAGACGGAAGATCCTTCTATCTGTTCCTCCTTCTCTCTGTGATTCTGCTGTTCCAGTAAAAATAAGTGAATCTTTTAAAAAAAAGAAGAAACCAGTTCTAGAAATCTATTTGCATAAGAGTTAATATTATCATATTATTTACTTTATGCATCATTTAAGAGATATATTTCCCTCTATGCAAGCTTATGCTTTCTTTTGCTTTAAAATTAATTTATTAGCACATTTTAATTTTCTTTATGACCCTTTGCTATACATATTTTTTACGGAGTTTGAATTCTTCATGGGTAACATTTGCAAGGCAACAGTAAAGGCATGATAATTACAATATAATTTTTATCATCATTTCTCATTCATGTTAATGTGATTTAATACAAAGAAAACAGATTCTATATAGCTCATCAGTACAATTCCAAGAATATAATACTTTATCACATGCGTTCTCCTTCCTATTTGTTTTATTTTTTAGTTGTTGATATGAAAATCTATAGTAACCATCGTTAAATCATTACAAGCTAAGTTCCCAGAATTTTTATATAATATAAAAGACATTCATAAATGTACTTCCATACCTGTGTTCCATCCTTTGTGCTTCTGTTTCCATATGTAGTACCACTACGTGTAATTCAAACCTCACAAAATATTGCTATCTTGGAAGATTGTAGCAGATGATTTGCTTTGGAATAGAATATCATCACTTTTTCTCTTTAGTACCTCTGCATGGTCTAATTGCCTGGATGGTTGTTTTTACCAATGACCTGTGATAAATGCCCACCTCAATGAGTCTACCTCATAATGAATTAAATGGTATAGCTTATTAACACACTCTTCTGGTTTGTACCCCTATTAAAAATTAGAATTAGTGCTCTGATCTATTCTGCATGGCAATGTGCTGAGAACAATAATTATCAGTAAGGGCTAAAAAATGAATACTGTGGCATTGCTAAAGCTAAAGAATTTATGAAAAGGACTTTTCTAGTTCTTGGGGGAAGGGGCTTTATTTTTCCATCATTTTAAAGATAGCCTCCTCTTCGAATTTGTTTTCAGAGCCATTTGCAAATTAAAAATAACTTATATCATTACTGGTCTTACAGTAAACAGAGAGATGTTCAGCTTTTGCCTTAACACGTCCAAGAGATAATCATTTCTTTTATTCAAAATGAGTCATTAGGTTGACAAATAAATTTGAATCAGAGGAAAAAAGATCATGCTGCTTTGGTATCTGCATCAAAGCGAATGTGAATATATGCAATAAAAATTAACTGTCCAGACTCCTATCATGCATTCTGACCTTCCAGAGAGGGAGTTACAGTCCACTATGTTATTTGAGTGTAGTCATAAGAATGGCACAGCAGTCTCCTGAGCAATCAAAGCGGTAGTGGCTATTCCCTGAATGATAAATGCTAAAGTGGCAGAACAGGACAGGAGACATGTGTATCTACAGACTATGAGCCTGTCCCCATGAGCATATAATTGTGATCACATCAATGATGGGGCTAACATTCTCCTGTCCAATTAAAGCTGTTAGGGTTGGATTAGTAATGTTATTCTACCACTGAATATCTCTACTCGCCTCAAAATATTATTGTACAAAGTGTTTTGTTTGTTTAATCACACCAATATATTCCCACCATGCTAGTTCCAGGAGTTTATTTATTTGTTCCTTATAAAGTATTCATCAAATTTCTATGTATATGATAGAAACTTTATTACAAGCAAGAAACAATACATGGCTATGTTACATGTAAGAAATTACACAGGACTTTACTGTATAATATTGAAAAGACACTATCCTTGATCTTAACAGAATCATAATTAAAGGCAGAGATATACATGAAAACACGCTGAATTCAAAACTTAAAAATTGAATAGCAAAGAAAGATGGCGGAATAGGGTAAGGACACGTTTAAATGAATGGAGAAACATTTAATCAGGATGAAGCAGAGAGGATACATTCCAGGAAATACGAGAGGACAGAAAAACAGCAGCAGAGGGGTACCTGGAGACTGACAGACACAGGAAAGCAGCAGACACAACGGTGTGGTGTTGCAGTGACTGATATTCCAGCGGCATTCAGCTAACAGCAATCTTAACTCCACCAGCAGCCAAAACTCCACCAGCAACCATGTGGGAAGGGACTTTCACTGGGAGCTTGGGAGGTGAACCCAGACAAAGAACTGTCCGTCCTAATGGTCCGTTTGATTTGACCAGGAGCAGAGACAGAGCAGCAGATCACAGACAGGCAGTGTGAGAACAGGGTGGATTCCACAGCCCAGTCAGCCCCCTAGAGCCGAACTGGGCACCATTTTGCTTAAGGAGGCAAAGGCAAGGGGAAAGGACTAAGAATAAATTGAGCTGGGAGTGAACTCATTTCTGACTCAGTGAACTGCAGCAACATGGCATTCTACAGGTTCCACCCAAGACAGGTCTGGGTAGCCCTCAGACATGAGAGCCAGCAATCAAGAACTGAAGTAGTGGTACATCAGCTGCCATTTTGTACATTGTGCCAAATGCTTTAGGACTGCAGGGGACAACAGTGAACTGCACATGTGCTGAGCTCAAGAGAACTCACTGAGTTCCATGGATTGCACTGGTCCCACAGGAAAATAATACCAACTGTGGCATCGTATGGGTCAAAATAGGTCCATGTGGCACCCAGACCTAACGTCCAACAGGTTCCGGCAAGATCAGCACCACCAACAACCTAGCTATATAGGACCTGCTCCAACCGGAAGTGGGAGAAAGGTTGCAGAGACAATAGGGCAGCCTCAGCACGGTATCACAGGAGGTGGAGAGTGATGAGCCAGGAGTTGGGGCTAAGGAATTCTTTGTGGAAATCTAACATAAGAATCCAGATCTGGAACTCACTAGAGGGAGTGGCACAAGTGGCTGCAAGCAAAGAGCTGTGTATCAACTGCAATAAGTAAAATCAAACTGTAGACCTGTGAGTGACACAGTTTAGAAACCTGCCCCAAGGAGAAGACTCTGCTAGCCTGAAGTACAATGACCAAGAGCAAAAGAAGAAACAAAGGCACAATGAATACTGCTGAAAACTCCCCTGCAAGGGAGCAAAACCCTATGCCAACCTCAGAGTTAACTGAGGAAGACATCAAGAAAATGGGGGATACAGAATTCAGAAAACTCATTTTAAAGCTTCTGATTAACAATGATAAGCACATACAAGAGTTCAAAGAATTTAAGAAATATTTTACACAAGCAATAGCAGCAACAAGGCAAATCAAAGCTGATATTCAGAAATGAAGAACATAGTAGAGCAAATTAAAAGTACAGTGGAGAGTCTCCAAAGCAGAATTATGCAAGTAGAAGAAAGAATCTCAAAATTAGAAGATAGTTTCTGTCATCAGGGGGAAGCAAACAAAAAGCTGGAAGCAGAGCTGGATCAGACCAAAAAAAAAATTCAAGAATTGAAAGACGCTATTAAGGGCCTAATGTAAGTGTTATGGGAGTCCCAGCAGGTGCAGGAAGAAAAACTGGTTTTACAAACATATTTAATGAAATAATAAAAGAAAAATTCCCTTCTCCCCCTCCTTTTTTTTTTTTTTTTTTTTTTTTTTTTTTTTTTTTTTTGCTGTGGTCCGTGCAGTAGGTGTGAATAACACAAATAACACGAAGGTGTGAAGAGAACAGCTCCCCTGCTTGGCAGGGCCTAGGGGAGCTTCCAGCTGTTTGGCAGGGCCCGACGGATTTCTCTGACCACCTTGACACAGTTTCACCCCCTTTCACATGGACACTCAACCACCCCACTAAGAATTTTGTAATCTATTGAGGCATTGTTTGCCCCTGTGAGCTGGCTTTTGCAACCAGCATGGGCTTGAGAGTTAATGTTATTAATAATGTCTTGGGCCTTTAACTGCACAGAGGAGTACAATTAAATCAATTCCATTTCTTGTCAACTTATTGTGTGCCTACCCATTGCCCTGAAATCTGAGCCAGACATATAGCATGCTTGCTGGGAAATGGCTTGGTAAGAATTTTACAAACTAATGGAAGTGATGGGAGTATGGGCTGAAACTGCTATGACCAAAAATATAGCTACTGTGACCATAAAGCCTATCCTGTTGCTGTGACCCTAAAGGCAGAGCTTGCAGGCCTAATGGCCAACTAATGTCAATGACCCCAATCCCCACAAACCAAGACCCCAGGCTTTTTAACCCATACATAATTCAAGATAGGGGCCTGGTTGTCACAGGCAGTGCCAAGGACAGAACCCTGACTTGAGGAGAGCAGGTGGGGACTAGCAAGCCGAGATAAACAAGGAATGTGGAATCCTCCCTTATTCATCTCTCAAGAAGTTGTAGATTATGCCGCCCACCCCCCAAAGCTATGTCAAACTGCCATTAAAGAAAACTTTGCAATTGTACTGCTAGGGGCCGTGCTCTGCAGTCCAGTGGATGCAACACCATGACCTAAAAGGTCTATGCCAGAGCTTGTGACTGCTTTTGTATAAATAAAGCGGACAGCTTTCTCGCATGATCCCACAATGATCTTGGAATTGTAGTGGTATGTTTCTCCTCTCTCTATGCCTACTTCACGCACCATTCTCGAGCTCCGAACTCAGCTGGAGCTGGACTCCAGCATTCCTTAATCTAGAGAAAGAATTGGGAAACAAGATCCAGTAGAGGCATAGAACTCCCAACAGGCCGGATCAAAAGTGATCTTCACCAAGACACATGATCATCAAGCTCTCTTCAATTGAACATAAGAAAAAGATCCTCAATTGTGTATGTGAAAAAAATCAACTGACATATAAAGCAATCCCAATTAAACTCACAGGAGCTCTCTCACAGGAAACTCTACAGGCAAGAAGAGAATGGAGTGACATGTTCCAGATTCTAAAAGCAAAAAATTATAGGCCCAGTATAATGTACCCAGCAAAACTTTCCTTTGTGTTTGAAAATGAAATAAAATTCTTCCACAGTAAATAAAATTTGAAAGAACGTGCCTCTTCCTATCCTGTCCTACAATTGACACTTAAAGGTGTTCTCTTGACAGAGAAAAGGAATAGCACCAAACATAACCAAAGGCAAATGTGTAGAACATCCCAGTAAAATGACAACAGAAGACTTAATCAATGAACAACCCATTCCTAAAATGACAGGACCAAAGTACTGCCCATACATATTAACCCTGAATGTAATTGGATTAAGCTCAAACGTCATAGATTAGTAGACTCGATTAAAAATACACAAAACCCATCTATTTGTTGTCTAGAAGAGACACATTTCACCAACAAAAATCAGCAGAGACTTTATCACATGAGTTTTGATGTTTTCTGTTAATTTCATCTCTTCAAAACACTTTTCTGATTCAATTCAGTGACTCATAGATCATACAGTAGCATCATTTTCTGCAAGAAGGTTCTTGATTTTCATTTCTACAGCTACACGTTAGTCATTTAGTAGCATGTTATTTAACTTCATGGCAGTGTTAATTTATTTTTTTCTTTCTGATGTTGATTTTGTTTTGTGGCTTTTCATTTAAGGGGATGTATAGTAGCTGTGTAATGGAGACTGTCATATCTAGTAACATGTTATTTAATTCCATGGCATTGTAAATTTCTATGTTTCTATTGTTGATTTTGTATTATGACTTTTCATTTGAGGGGATGTACAGTAGCTGTGAAATGGAGACTAACATATCCATATATGAGGGTACAAGGTAGTATGCATTTTTACTTCCAGAGAAAGATGGACTTACAATGAAATTGTTTACTATATCTTGACAATAAGATTCTGGACTCTCTGTCATTGTCCATGCCCACAATGATGGGCATATGACTGGGTATGAAGAACTATACTTTAGTAATGCTATAGAGGAACTAGGTGGGGAGGTGGAATTGGGTGGGGATAAAGGAAACACCAGGAGCCTATAGAACTGTATCATAAAATGATGATGATGATAATAGTAATAATAATAATAATAAAATGTAAAATGTAAAAAAAGAACATGTTTTTTAATTTCAGAGAAAAAAAATGCCTGTACAGTATATACCATGTTGTTATGTTAATGAGATTTTAAATAAAAATACTAATACTTTTCATCAAGTGTAGTGAAAACAATTATCTTCCTACAAAGTAACAAACCATAGCTATACTAACGACTTATTGAAAGGTGTAAAAAATGGCATAAAATGACAAAACTAAATACAAAGATCGAATTAAAGGCTAATCATGGACTCCTGTTTTCAGTTCTGGTGTTAGCATTTCATCTTCTGAGTTAAGTGAAAAATCAAATATTTCACCTTTGATGCTATAGAAAATAGAATTGCCTTCCTATTTTCTTTCTAGCAAAGTTCCTTGTTATTGTATCGAAATGTCTCCTGGCATGCAGCAATGTCAAGTAAATTTATACAGAAGCAATAAAAATGTTCAATATATTTCTATCTCCAAGAAATCTCATAGAAATATATAAAAAAGAAAAACCTTTTGTTAGTCCTTATTTTTTGCCTTAAGATCTTAGGTCTACTTCTTGCAATTTCTCTTTTCTGGCTGATTTCTTCTCCCTCTTGTGGTTTGAAAACTCACTCATAACAATATTTTAATAAAAATACAGCTTAAGTTTAGATTGATTTCATTTTATAAAACATAGCCAATCCCATAAAAATTAACATACTGAACCCATGTCATTCTAAATTTGACTTATTTTCAACCATTTATTTGAACCAAGACCAAAAGAAAATACTGGCCCTATGGTTTGACTTATGTTGTCCTATAATAATATGCTCTAACCAGAAAACACAGATCACAGAAATAAAAGCAGACATAAGTACATACACACCTCTTAAAGAATGAGGACTTTAAGGAACACTGAGACTAAACAGTGTTTAAATTCTTAATAAAGAAACGTCAGTTTGGAACAAACATGTGGTTCAATGACTAATACGCATCCATAGAAATAACATGTGATACACCTTAGCACTCAAGCCTCTGCAATTCACACAACAGACCACAGTTGGCTATCCCTGCTATTGCATCATTGGGGTGGATCATCAGATGAAAGATTAGGGGCAGTTGCTGTGGCTTAGTATATAAAGCCACTGCAGCACTGGCATCGTTTATGGGCACTGGCTCAAGTTCTTGTTGCTCCACTTCTTACCCAGATCATGGATAACTTGCCTGAGATACACAGGGAGACCCCAGTGAAGCTCCAGGTTCCTGGCTTCAGACTGGCCCAGTCATGGTCATTGAGATCATCTGGGAAGTGAAACATAAGATGGAAGACCTCTTTCTCTGTGTGCGTTTGTGTGTGGGTTTGTGCGTCCACTTGCTCCTCTCTAAAACGTTGCTTCCTTTCAAAGAAACAAATACATCTTTATATAAAAAGATTTATCTATGCCTTTGTCTTTCTTTCAAATAACATATTTTTAAAAGATCCTTTATAATTTTGGCAGCATCTACAGATAATCCAGAACTATGGAATATTTCACCTTTTTTCCTGTCCCTGCACCATGCTATCCCTAAAGTGAGATATTACATATTGCAGTAATTTTGGTTTAATGTTTTTTTTTTTTTTTTTAAAGATTTATTTTATTTTTATTACAAAGTCAGATATATTGAGAGGAGGATAGATAGAGAGGAAGTGGAGCTGCCGGGATTAGAACCAGCGGCCATATGGGATCAAGGCGCGGACCTTAGCCACTAGGCCACGCTGCCGAGCCCCTTGGTTTAATGTTTTTCAGTAGAGGTTAGCATATATAGAGGACTGGTTCTATTTTATTTAGTTATTTTGTGTGTTATTTCTCTTATACTTATTAACTTTGTTTAACATAGTTCTCCCAAGTATACAACTATCATTCAAAATTATTTATAGATGTTTAAAATTAATTCAACCATATAAACTTTGGGATGGGTTGTTTTTAATATTCTTTGGCCTTTGAAATAAAAAAAAAAATGATGAACTAATCAGATAACCTCATTGCTCATGAGCCAAATGAGTATTTTGACAGCTATAGATAGGAGACAAAATAGAGTGTATTTATGTCTGATTTTAAAGTGAGCTTCAATCACTTTTTGCCAAAATGATGAGAAAATTGAATGTCACAGTCTTAGCACTTTGGTTTAAATATCTCTATTCTAAGTTTAGTCAATTGTGACCACTCATTCTTTTCCTACACACTCAAGACTTGATAATAAGTATATTCATAGATTAAAAAATGAAAGGGTTTCATATACAGCTGTTCTTATCACAGACTTCTCTCTGATACATCAACATATATGTCAGGCAGTCTTTTAGGCCTCATTAACTCATTCCCCCTGTGTTACTCATCCCCCAAGGTAGAATTTATGCCATAATTTCTACCAAGTGCTTTTAGTTCTTGAATCCAGATTCTGGTCTGAATCCCTAGTAACATGGTAGAAGACTGTTCTTTGCTACATTTTATTTTCAATGAAATTTCAACTCTTATTTTCCCTATTTTTCTAAGTGCACATTTTTAAAAAGATTTATTTATTGCTTGTAAACACTTGAGATTGTAAATGTTCATTTCAACATTGTTTTGTTATGTATCATGAGTAATGAAGGTCTAGTTATTAATTCTAATTCCTTCAGCATCACAATTTTGGTCACATACTAACATCTATTCCTACAAGAAGGTTTTCAATTCCTGTTTTCACCACTCTTATGATGCGTTTTTATTTTTGTAGCATGTCTGTTAACTTCAAGTGATGAAAATTTATTATTTTCATCCTGTTGTGGACTGTGCTCACTGGTTCTGTAATTTAGGGGATATATAATGGAAGTGTAGCAGGGACTGATATATTCAGACATGAGACAAAGTGCTGTGTGTCTCTGTGCAAACAGACCAAAGATGGATTCCCAGCGAAAGAATTGAATATATCTTAACAGTATGATGATGGAATCCCAGTGAAAGAATTCAAGCTATCCTAACAGTAAGATGATGGACTCTGACGATGTCCATGCCCACATTGTCAGGGAACACTTCAATAACAGCATAATGGACTTGTGACTGTTCATGAAGGACATTTGTTGTAAAACTAGAGAGGAAATCAATGGGGGTGGTCGCGGGGAGAGACCTTGAGGAAGGGCATGGGAAACCCCATGTAAAAAGCCAGATTTCACAAACACACACACACAGAGAGAGAAAGAGAGAGAGAGAGAGAGAGAGAGAGAGAGAGAGAGAGAGAGAGAGAAAGATGTGTTTTCCATCAGCTGGTTGACCCCCAAATGGCTGCAATGGCCAGAGCCGAGATGATACAAAGATGGAAATCAGGGGTTTCTTCCCCATCTCCTATGTGGCTGCAGGGACCTAAGAACTTGGACCATCCTCTGATGCTTTCCCAGGCCATAAAGAGAGAGTTAGAACAGAAGTGGAGCACCTGAGACATGAACACATGGGATGTTGCCACCGCAGGTGGAGGACTGGCTTTATATGCCACTGCATCAACCTTAGGTTTTATTCTTTTGACCTTTTATTGACTGAGATGGTTTCACAAATGTAACTATGAATTATGACAGGTAAGGATTCTATATGATTTTATATATAACATTTAATTAGACGTATTACAAAAAAGAGTTTCAGGATGCAGATGCAAACCACAGCTGCCTCACTCAAGACTCATCTTTCACCCCAATGGTATGTGCTTGTCACAAGTGTAATACACAGAATGTCATTTTTTCAAGTTCTGAAGGCAAAACAATGTCGATATAAGCTGCCATCTAGATAATTAAAAATGTTAAATTGTAGAATATGAGAATACCAAGAAAGGAAATAGAATAAAATACTTATTTGAATGTAATACTTTTAATGTTTGTTGAAACCTTTGAATAAAACAATGAAATCGATGAGTAAAGTCAAGGAAAAAACTCCAGAGGGCTAGCATAATATGGGAGGCTAATCCTCTGTGGTGCCCCAATCTATGTGGGAATTGGTTTGTATCACAGCTGCTCCTATTTTGATCCAGCTTCCTGTTTATGGCCTGTGAAGGCAACTAAGAATGGCTCGTGTTACTGGGCTTTTGCACAAATGGGGAAACTGGGAAGAAGCTCCTGAACCCTGGCTTTGTATTTGCCCAACTCTGCCCACTGCAGCCATTTGAGGAAAGAAACAGCAGATGGAAGAACTCCTTGTCTCTCCTTATCTTTGTAACTCTGCCATTTGGCATATCTATCTATCTAGCTATATATTCCATTAAAGCAGTTTCTCTAATACAAACTGATATGCAAAAGCATAAATAATACATCAAAATAGGTAAGAGTATAAAAGAAGATAGTAAAGGAATAAAAACCAGGAAATGGGTAACCAACCATCTTAGTGCAAAGAATAAAAAATGTGAGCAAGTTTGCAAATACTGTGAGAAGAGGAAGATCAGGGTTGGGTCTCAGGGAACAGTCGCTCTACTCATAATGATACATGCAAGCTAATCCATGCCCAGGGACTTTCTCAGAAACTAGTAAAGTTAAAAGTAACTTCTATCTACACACCATTTTCAGTCACAGAGTACACTGTGGTTTCTGGTATTATGTTTAGAAGTCCAATGTGCTATCTATTGCACCACAGAGCCAAGCACGGTTTCTGGTATTATGTTAAAAACATTAAATTAGTACATCTTCCAAATGCATCCAGCCAATAATTCCAGACAATATTCCTTCAAGAAAAATCTAAAGAATAAAAAAGTTTAAGAGCTTCTTAAAAATGATGGTTATCCTTTAACAAAATAACTTATATTAGTAAATATCATAAAAATAATAAATTTATATAATTGAAGACATTATAATTGTCCTGTTCCTTTTATTAGAATTTTAGATAACTAATGCTAATAGAATGAGGCTTTGGTAATTAGAATTTTAGATAATTAATGCTATATAATGAGTCTTTTGTAATTTATCTTTTCATTTCCCATGTATTTACTGATTACAGAAATAATGAGCCAAGGAATGATAACCATGCTCTCCAAATGTCTGTAATTGTTGAAACTCGCCTAGGACAATAGCTGGAATCTGCCACTTCACCCAGCTCTCGCATTTGGGTGGCATGGACCTTAGTACTTAAAAGGCCGTTTTCTGAAGGATTTTCCAGGTATTACAGCAGGTAACTGGATTGAAAGCTGAACAGCCAGGACTTGAACCAGAACTCTGATTTGGAATGCTAGTATTGTACAGGCAGGTTAACCTACCGTGCCACTATTCCGACCCCTAACTTTTTCTAGATTTCATTAGGAATGTTCATCTATGTTGAAATAAAAATGAAAAATAAAAAAATGACTAACATGTATTGTGATAAATTAACACACACAAAATCAGCATATACTTTAAAATGAGTTTCCAGTGCTATGAAGCTAACTGACATGAAAAATATTTTAAAATACAAGGATAGAGAAGGAACCATATAATTTCAAAAAGTGTGATCATTTAAAAAAATTATTAGTTTACTAATTATTGATTAATTTAAAAGAGCTACAGAAAGAGGTAGGAAGAGACACAAAAAAAGAGAGATCTTTTCTTTTTTCTTTTCCCAAATGTCAATAACAGCTAGGCAGGGACCCAGGAATATTAGCAGGAAGCTGGGTTGGAAGAGGAGCTACATTTGAACCTCGATGGGCATATCTCAAGCACTATTTGGCAATCGTCCCAATCTTCCACCAGAATGCCATTTTCATTACTGCTGTTTTGTTAATTGTGTTTTTCCTTCCTAGCCTCCCCTTCACTATTCTTTGCCGCATATTACAAAAACTCCACAGTGAAGGATGCATAATTTTTCTCTATTTGCAGGTTCTAAATCATATCACTAATCATATCAAAATATAAAAATTTCCACGTGATGAGTGCCAATACAAACTATAAATTCTTCCAGTTAGGAAAAAAATTGATTGACAATTAATCAAGTTTATAATTAGTCAAGTAATTAAGATATGGTAAAAACAGAAATGATTATGTAAGGATTAGTTCATTTATTTCCAATGTCAATTTTTATAATTTCTTAAGTTTTAGAACATTCAGTGTTTTAGGTAACTTGATTTTTTTTTAATTTCTCATAATTTGGGCTTATAAAAATTAAAGTATTTTCATGCACATATGGTACTTTTTTTTCTTTAGTTTTTCTGCTAATTTTCTAAGAAGGTTTGTATCTGAGACTTATTTTGCTAGCTGTTCACTTCACAACATTTTATTCACTGGAGATACCATAAAGCAAAAGTGTTCACAGAAAAACTATGAAACTGAATATACTCCCCTGTGCCCCAGAAGATGTTACCTACATTGATGGATTTTGAAAGAACCAAATAGTAATTCAACTTAAAAATACATTAAATTAGTCATGCCCTCAATAATCTCAAGAATTAGCAGAACAAATTTTATCAGTAAAGGACAGATATTTGGAAAAGGTTAACTATTTCAATTAAGATCTCGAAGTATTTTCAAGTAAATCATCACAAATAAAAGGGAAAGTCATTTGAAGGAGAAAAACTAAGTATTTTTAACTCTAACAATTGTTGACTTTTAATTATAAAAAAAGTCAATTGAAACAACAGATGAAGACAAAGATGAGGAAAAAGACGGGAAGAAGGGAGAGAGACCAAGTGAGGCTGGACTAGTACTGAGAATTCTCTTTCTAAATATACTATTATTTCTTAGAGAATTTTTCTTCCATTGCATCTTAAACCATTCAAACCACCTTTACTTCATTGGTGAAACCCTGGATTTCATGCTTCCCAGATTCGTTAGCGACAAACCTGCACTCAACACAATGTTCTCAAATTGAAATAGTCTGTCACCTTGTTGCATATAGTCATTGGTGATCAGTCAAATTTTGGGACAGACCTGGAACAAAATTTGTAGAGTGCAGTGAAAAAAATTAACTTTCAAGGCATCTATACAAAATGAGTATGACTTTCAAGATAGCATTAAACCAACGTGGAGGGTCCTGTGGGACTATACATTCGTGAAACAGGCTCTGTCCAGGAAACTTCTCCTTCCTCTCCAAAGCGCAATTTTAAAAATCCAAGAGGGTGCTTTGTGATGTGAAATGTACTAGCCGCATGTAGACAAACCAGAGTATCTTAAAGTAATCCAGTGCAACTGAAATTTCATTTTTTTTTTAATTTATAAAGCAAAACAAAATAAATGATACGATTCCTTTAAAATGTGACATTTTTGGCATGGTTATATTTCATTTCAATCAATAAAAATTTAATGTTGGAATTTTATACAAGAGGGTTTCAAAATTTCTAAATACATTATATGTTTTCCATTAAGTTTTAAAACCTTTTCATGTGCTGTTGGTGTAAAGACACAGTTGGGAGGGAGAGAATGACGTTATGGTATAGTGGGCAAAGCTGTTGCTGGTGGCATCTCCCACAAGGGCTCAGGCTGGCATTCCAGCTGCTCCACTTTCTACACAAACTTTTAATAATGCTACTGGGAAGACAATGAAAAACAGTCTAGGAACTTGGGTTCCTGCCACCCATGTGTGAAAGCAAAATGCAGACCCTGGACCACACCTGGCTTTTGCAGTCATTGAGAAAATAACCAACAAATGGAAAATCACTCTTTTCATCTGTCTCTATTCCTCCCTCTTCCATCCATTGACTCGCTGTTGTCTGCCTTTCAAACAAATAAATTCATTTTTAAAAATCAAATAAAATCTAGAACTGGATTTGATGTGACATGAGTGAAGAACCTAACTCAATTGTATGTTAATGATTTAGCATTATCTATGGAAATCCTAAATGATGAAGAAGAGCCCTCCATGTATCTTGTGCTACTTGACAAAAGACTTCCACTAAGAGCACAAAGAAGTATTTTCAACATACTTTTTTGGTTTTGTTATCTTGAAGCTTTGGGGAAAGAATCTTGTCTAGCCATGTTCCATACATTGGGGCCTAAAATAACTATGAATTATATGTATAACATATACGTATGTATATAAGCATGTACATTGCATGTGTAATATATCTAGTGAATAAAAGAAAATGTTAAGAATCATTAGATCTTAAAATTGAAAGAAATTTCATATTTTATCATTAAAACATAACAGATATCCAATGATTGGTGATTAGCTAAATATGCAATACATATACACTATGAAATATTACTATGGTATGAAAAGGATGAAATGTTGTCTTTTGCAACTAAACGGATGCAAAATGATACCATTATGCTTGGTGAAATAAGCTAGTCCCAAAATGACAATTATCAAATATTTTCCCTGATATGTGATAACCAATTCCCAGAGTACAAAAAATTGTAATCTATATGAGTGAGTTTGACATTCTGGGATTTGATTTTTATTTACCACTTTTGTCTATAATCTTTGAGGATAATAGAGTTAATTTTCTTCTACTTGCTGTGTGTTGGTATTTTTACCTAATGGAGTGTTAACCCTGTGATTATGAAAAAAATAAGTTTCTTTTCCATTTATTGTACTGGCTACACAAGAGATAGATAAAACTAATTATGCATATAGAATCCTACTCAACTTTAGAGAATTCACAGAGAAATTCCACGCAAAGGAAAACTATATATAAACTAACATTTGAATGACTAAAAAAAGCCATGTGAGTTATTATGAGGTTCTATTGGGAGCCTCCAGAAGTGAGGGGAATAGCAGTTAATTGATCCACATACAAATCTGACAGGTTAACAACACAAATCTTCTCTTAAAAGGCTTCTAGTAAGAGAAAATATGCACTGGCCAGCATAAAAATACAACCAAAATAGTAGCCATGAAGTTGGTATTGATTCAGCAAAAAAATTCTGGATGAAGATCACACAGATGCACAAAAGACAACAAGCTATTTTTCTTTTTTTATGGTTTTCTTTCCACCATTACTTCTGTGAAAGAGGTATTCAAAACTTCTGATATTGGCTGTGGACAACACAGCAACATCTTAACTGCTACAGCAGATCCCACTGAGGCAAAAGTTTTGATCTTGACTATTGAGTCACACAGTAAACTTAAAACCTCATTACTGTCAACCGTTGGATTTTTTTAAATTAATTTTTTTAAATGATCTTACTTAGTTGATTAGGGTACAAATGGTCAAGGGCTATAGAAAAATGGGTAATACCATTGTTTTCACACTAATATCATTTTTTTCCCTGTATCTGGGGTCGGGGAGAAATAAAGGGAAAAACCCCACCCAGACTCTCACACATCCTGGGTCCCCGATGTGAGGCACGCTCCGAGGGTCCTACTCAAGCAGTTTTGATAGTTCAACAGATCTGAATTGCTGACAATCTCGCCATTCCAATCGCGATGAAACCTATTCAGAATCCACTGGCTGATATAGTCTCTTCATGGTTGGGGTTCTGAGATCAGCAGTTCAGTTGGAGAGATCTCCAAAGAAACTTCATCTGAGATGATCCCAAACCTTATTCTTGTATGAATTTGCCAGTACAGGGTCTGGCACAGTTCGTTAACCCAATAAGCTTATGCACATGCTGGTTGTTGAAATTGCTGGATCAATTCTGTTTCCAGCTCTTGAACCAATGGGTTTCCACCTGAACCAATTGGTTTTGCAGTCCAGCTCGATCCTACCCACTCCATACTCAGCCCTCATGCAAACCACTAGGAGCTGCAGCCTAGTTAGGGTGACTCCCCATAACCCCTACCAGGCCTGCTCCCTACCCTGGTTCCATGCATGCCAGTATGTACCACAGGCTTGTTCAGTCTGTCCCACATCCCATTTAGCTCTGCTACTTGTGAATGGGCATTGAAGCCTAGTTCAACCCAACCTGCCCTATTATGCAGCCCACACAGTTACTAGCAGGTGCCTTTCTGTCTAGTCACCTCTGCCCCTGTCCTGGTTTTCATGCTCTCCAGTAGGAGTGGATACTCACGAGGGAGGTGCCCACTATCTCCCCACTAGGCCACTCCAACTTCTGGTTGTGCACTCTCTAGGTGGTTCTGGCATTTAACTTAACAGAATTGGCCCCCAGTGCCAGCCTCTGCCAGCTGATAATGTGGCAAAGCTGTTGGATCTTTCTAATCGTATCATTTATTTTTATGCATGGTGGAATAGAAGTATCTATTAATGTTATGATGTATACATGGATAGAAACAGTTGGAACGTATATTACAATTTCTAATAGGTATTCATGTAGTGCATTTAAATATGAGAACCATGTACGTGATAGAACTCTACATTTTATTAATGTATATATTATACATGCAACATTATATATAATGTTGTATGTATATTCTTATACAATGACTTATGTGCATGTAAATAAATATTACATATATCAGAGCATATTTGTACAATCACACAAAAATGTAAAATGACTTATCAGAATCATGAGGTGTACGGACAATAATGGGAATGAAACCTGTATATTATAATCATAATCTTGCCTAAAGATAGTACTGGGAGACATTCACAGATAATTCTACTCATGAAAAAAATGTGATGTTTGAGCATGCATTTCAAAATCTCATTTGCATTTATTTAATTAACATACAATATATTTTAATCTTCATTATATCAAAGTACAATCATGTTTTGGCAAGCTCTAAGGAAAGCTACAGCTCAGTTGCTTTTCTAAATGGATGTTCCATCTTTCTAAAAGTTTTAGAAATAGTACTTTTTCAAAAAGGTCAGAATGAAGATACTTCTTACTTCCTCTAATCTGAGGTGAATTCCAAGTAAACAATCTTCAACAGGAGGGTTTTTTTTTTTTTTTTTGCTTCTTATCTTCTGTTATATTCAGTAGCTTTGTATTTCAAACTCTAATTATAAATTTTGCTATAACCCAACTGTGTTGTTTTAATTTTTAACCATTTATTTATTTATTCGAAAGAGCTGGGGAAGAAAAGGAAGAGAGAGGAGGAATGAAAAAAGGAGAGAGATGAGATAAGAATGAAAAAGAGATTGTCTGTCTATTGGTTCACTCCCCATATGTCCTCAACAGTCATCGCTTAACCAGGTCAAAGACCACAGCCAAGAACTTCACCAAGGTCTCTAATGTGGGTGTCAGGGGCCTCAACACCAGGGCCATCTTCCACCACTTTCCCAGATAAATTTTGATGAACCTGGCTTGGAGGCAACATGGCTGAGACTCAACCCTGCAAGTAGGTATGGAATACAGGCATCACAACAGCAGCTTAACATGCTACGTGACAATGCCAGCAACCAAAACTATTTTTAAAGTTCTTATTAAATTCCTCATTATAAATATATGATATTATTCATTATATGCATTGGAATAAGGTTATTAAACTTGAGGATATTTATTTAAATACAATAAAGCAGAATCAGATGGCGAATCTAACAATTGTCTTAAAATACAACTATCTATTCAGGGGATGGCATTGTGGCAATACAGCTGAAATCTCCACTTGCGATGCCATTGCAGCCATTGTTGGTAAGGGAACAGTGGATGGAAGATCTCCCTTTGTGTGTGTGTGTGTGTGTTTCTACAACTATATCAAATGAATAAACAAATGTCTTAAACTGCATTTAATGTCTTATTTTTCCTTTAGAAATGTCTGTTTTTATCTTTGCTTCGATAGATAATATTGATGTGAGTGAAAAAGAGCATTGCTGTAGTTTGATTTATTATTTGGATAATCCTTTGAATTCACTCTTGCATGGCCTAGTAAAATCCTGTGGTTACATATCATATTGGTATATCCAAACATAAGCATCTTATAAGCTTAGTTATTTTTAACTTCACTGTATCCCATTAATACCCTCCTTTTTCAGTGTGGCATACCAACTCATGTAAATTCTGTAATATCTCTAATGGCTCTGCCTCAGCATAGAGGTTACTTTTCTGCCCCTTCAAACATTGAAATCTGTTCATATTTCAAAACTTGATACAATGTCACATACAACATAGAGACTATTAAATGCAACTAGCATGGATTTGATCCATCCTGGACCACACGGTCAGAGCATTTTACACTTGCTTATACACTGGCTATAGTGCTCTTTACATTTGGGGTTATTAAAATGTGACTCATGGGTTGGCCTTAATGATAAAATTATTTAAAAATTACTGTAAGTTAGAATGCACACAGATTCATACAGCAGTTTTTCTCATGTTATCTTTTTGTTACATCATTACTATAAATGAGCAGAGGAGATTTTTGTTGCTTATTTCTTGTTTTTATAAATTTAGATAAAAGTATCAAATCCTAACCTAAGAAAAAAGAATAAATTTTGGTTTGAAATATATTGATTAAATCCAGATTCATCATTGTTTAGGTATTTCAGTATTACAGTCTGTTGTGTCTAGCTATTACATCATTCATTGTCGAATTGAAATTGATTTCTTTGGTATTGACTTTTCATCAGATTTATGTGTTGCTAAAGAAAAAAATATGACTTTTAATCCTTATACAGTTTTAAATAAAGTTAGATAGTCCAAAACTGCTAAGAAATTGTATTTATACCTTGACACCTGATTTTCTTATAAGGTATTAATTTTCCCTATGCATTTTATGATGATATTTAAATATTTGCACACTGCTATCAAAGTTTTTCAAATCATAAAAACATTTTAAACATACACATGCAAGGCCCAGTGTTGTAGCCTCATGGCTAAATTCCTCACCTTGCATTCACTTGGATCCCATATGGCTGCCTGCTTTAGTCCCAGATGTTCCACTTCCCTTCTGGCTCCCTGCCTGTGGCCTATCGGGGTGGTGGAGGACTGTCCAAGGTTTTAGGGCCTTGAATTTGGGTGGTAGACCTGGAGGAAGCTCCTGGCTCCTGATTTCAGATTGGTTCTGCTCAGGCTGTAGTGACCACTCGGGGAGTGAGCCAGTGGACAGGAGATCTTTCTCTCTGTATCTCCTCTTTGTATGTATATCTGCCTTTCCAATAAATACATAAATAAATATTTGAAAAAATATACATGCAGTCTGTGCTTATTGTTCAAATAGAAATCATTCTATTGTTTTACTGTGAGATTGCCTTTAAATATCTCTACAAAGAGAAATTATTATAAATATCTAATCACTTTAAATGAATTAAAACATAATTCAAAATAACTTAATTTTGTGCAACTATGTAATTACCACTTTCTTGGTTGATAATAAATTACTTTTTATCATTTCCAATGCTATTTTGTCACACCCAAAAAGCTAATTATGTTTACTTGCACCTTTGCAATTCAGATAGACTTGAAATAAAGACTGAATAGCTTGAATTACTTATAAATCATATGGTCATTTCTATATTATCATATAATAAATATACAGTAAAATCTATGAGTACCTAATCTTCCCGTGAGTTAATGTGATATGATTTTCTCTGCAGCAGGAATTTCTGAATCCAGAGGCACAGAAGTTAGTTCATGTAATGGGATGATTGTTTCTTTCAGTCCCAATAAGGAAACTATAAGGAAACTGCCATTGTTTTTTAAACATGCCTTTTTTAAAGCTTTTTAAAACATGCCTTCAAAAACAAGCTACACTTTTAAAAATAGTCTCAAAAATGACAATTTAAGCAAATCTAATATAAAATTTTAGTTTCATGAAAGAATTAACTTTTCACAAATCTTTCCATTATGGAGAAAATTATTGGTTGATGTGACAAAATAGGAAAAAAAAAAACTAGGAATTTAAAAAGTTCAACTGCCACTCTAAACAGAAAAGTTTGGAATCAGAAAAAAAAATTTCTTTGGAGAATTACACATTTCAGATTCATAAGTTTCCCTTAAAATCTGGAAAGAAATCACAGGATTGGATGTGTTTCACAGAAGCCAGAAAACACTCATTTCTAAACATCTCTTCAGATGCACTGCTTCAGGGTCTACGTAACTGAGGCAGGTAATGTATGCAGTGTGTCCAACTAGGCCAGAAGCCATTCCACTCAATGCAAATGTATGTTTCATGCTTAGATCTCAGGCATTTAATTTTCCGAGATTACTATAAATAAAATAATTACTATAAATAAAATAATTACTATAAATAAAATAATTTTCCTATTTAATTCAAGAATAATAATCCAATGAGCTTTTCTTCTTACCAATTTCTAGGTATCATTTCACTTATTTTGTTACTCTTTAACCTCTCTTGCTTTTACATCGATTTTCACAACAAAAGTTAGCATAAGTTATCCAAAGATATCCACCAAGATAAGCTTGTGGGGAAAGGGGACACAACAGATGCAAGGCAGGAAACCTGTTGAGAAGAGGCTCCAGCAAGAGGATGCAAATGCCCTTGTCAAGAGTGCATGCAGAACTGCTGGACTCAGAATTCTAACCAAGAAAAGACAGAAGACAGAATAGGACAATCATTCATCTCAGCTACATGTTGGCAGCGAAATATGGGACAAATGGAGACTTCATGATGGACCATATCAATCAGTGGACCACCTCATCGAGCGAAACTGGCAGTGACTCATAACTGGAGAACTATTAACTCGACTTGAGCACATATCTCAGAGCATGCCCCACATCCGGGACTTGAGGTGGGCGGGAAACCGGGTGGAGCTTCTCCCTCAATATCCCCTTTTACCTCAGATACATGATGGAAACAATATGGACATAATAGCATTGCCCACCTCCCTATCCCCCTGAACCTTTTTTTTTGTTTGTTTGTTTTTGTTTTTTTTTGTTTTTTTTCTTCTCTTTCTTGATTTTCCTTCAACTATAGTTAACTATGTAAAGATTGTCAACAACAATACAATAAAATGGATTATAAAAAAAAAAAAAAAAAAAAAAAAGAGTGCATGCAGCCCCCAGTGAGTCCTTGGAATCCTTGATAGAAGGCAAGCATCTGTGCTCTGTCTAGTTACCAACCAAGGTCAGACAGTGCTCCACATCGATTCCCCATTTCAATAGTGCATTGACCAATGTGCTTTGTTAGCTTTCCTTGAACTTCCTGCTTACAGATATCACCTAAGACTGAGTTGTGTTTGAACTATTGTGTTGAGTGTATAAAACCTGGAACCCTGGAAATAAACTTTTGTCAGTTACCCACAAGAGCACTATCTTTCACACCTCCCATTTCTTTCCAGTTACTTTCATCCCCAGGAACTGCAAAGTAACTTGCAAAAGGTATCATCTTGTCTTTGTGCGGTAAAGTTCAAAAGAGGATTTGTCAAAACATAATGGCTTAATCTGTTTCCATTTTTCAGCTACACCAAACAGGGCTTCAAAAATGTAACTCCTATTGCTCAATGCCACCCAATTTCAGAGGATTTCTAAACATTTGGCACCTGACATGAAATTCATTACTGGACCTCAGAGATTTAAAATAAAAGAAGCAAATTATATGTGAAAGCAAAGAGAAAAGCATTTATATTTCCATATTTTGGTAAGAAAAGAGCAGATGGCATGTTGAACACCCAGGATTTGTGAAAATGTTGTGTGCTATTAAATAGTTTAACAAAATAGAAATCCCAGAAAGTAACAATGTGAGAAACTTAAGAAGTTCATCAAATCAACAGCATTGCTTACTTCTTTATAGCAGTGATATCCAGAGGATCCAAGACAATATGCATTTCTGCAGCAGGATCCACTTTCAAATTGGCCATGGTAAAAACCTGATTCAGGTGTTGCTATGAATTTGCCTTCCTATTGTCTGCATCATTCTTAATGTATATTTATTATACACCAAAGCCAAACTCCACATTATCACTCAAGTTGGCACCTTTTTGGTATAAAAGGGCTCACTGATAGCAGGGAATTTTGACCAAAAAAAATTAAGAAATGATCTGAGAAATTTTCCTAATATAGTTCCTCTCCACAGTGAACTATATTTGTGTTGTTAGTTAATACTCATTTTGCACTGAATAATCTGATTAATGCCTAATGCTTAACAAATATTGCTCATTATTCCACAACAGCCTACAATTTTTACTTTTCCCCTGGAGGAAAATTGGAAATAAAGATTGGTACTTAAAGGACAACAGAAATCTTTCAAGCATACTTGATATGCAATTTTATAGTAAATTTCCCTTTTTCAATCTGTAATGCATCTGATGATTTTGTGATGGAAAATTGTTAATTTTCTTATACGTTTAATTAAAATTGATCATAATCATAAGAGTGGAAAGTAGTATAACTCATTTGTTACATTCACAGAATTTTTAATCCAAATGACACTGTACAAAACAAAATTGTTTAGATAATGAATTCCCTTGTTTCCAAAAGCAATTTTACAAAGCACATTGGCTTCTCAGGTAATTTTCATCCTAATTTCAGTTAAGTAATCATCACTTGCATTTTAAAGCAAAATCTTAAGACAATGCCAGCTGAAAGCACAAGTTAATGTCATGTTCTCATTGCCCATCTTGACTTTTATTGAGTTAAATAAGGTAAGAGAACACATACAAGTAAGTGGTATTGTGAAATGAGAAAATGGTCCTACCTGGGAGGTCGGTGGCAGAACTGTCCACAGTGAGTTAGAGCGAGATTTCCTGGATATGAATCCCAGCTCTGCTATTTTCTTACCAAGGAGCCTTGAGCAAGCTACTCAAAATCTCCATGCCTCATTTCCTCCGCTGTAAATTGGAAAAACTATTTGTATTTATCTTGCAGTGTTAATATAAGCAGTAAATAAGTTAGTATCTGTGTAAAATGATTGCAACAGAGCTGAGGGCATGTTATACACAATATGAGTGCAGTTAAATAAATAAATACATTTGTTAAATATGGATTTTTCCCCAAACAATAGCAAAACAAAGTGTGTGTGCATGTGTGTGTGAAATTAAATTTACATTACTGTTTCATTGAACACAGTATTTATCCTGGGATATTTGAGGTGCTGCTAATCCCCATATTTTGAATTATCCTTTAGGTATAAGTACAAAACAATGTTGTTATTCAATTATAACATATTTGTTTATAATTACTTTTTAAAAATTTTAGTACATTTACAGAAAATTGCCAGAAAAAAAATGGTGCAAATATAATGGAAAGTTCAGATGTAACGTACATCCAGATTCTCCTATTATTGACATCTTACATTACAGCATATTTGATACAATGTTAAGGGATTACTTAGTGAAATAATCTGTTGGGTGTCTATTTCCCCAGTTTTTACCTAACAACTCTTGTGTACCAACATCCCATTCAAGAAACCATAGAACATTTAGTTATGTTTCCTTGGGTTCCTCTTATCTCTGCTAATTTATCAGACTTGTCTTTAAAGACGTTCATCTTCTGTGAAGTCCTGATCAAGTATTCTGCAAAATGTCCATCAGTGGAGATTTAAAAATAATAATAATAATTAATTTTACAGAAGGCAGAGAGATAGGGAGAGAGAAGTAAAAGCAATGAAATGCCCCACATGTTGGTTCACTCTCCAAACACTTGGAATTTTATCTGGGCCAGGATAAATTCAGTATTCAAGAATACAACCCAGGTATTTCATGTGAGTGACAGGAATCCAAGTGCTTGAGTTGTGTTCTGCTGCTTCCCAGGCTGTGCATTAGCAGGAAGTTGGAATCAGGAGCAAAAGTCAGGACTCAAACCCAGAGAGCCTTCTATGGAACGTGAACATCTTGAGCAGGTTCTTATACACGTTTCATGAACTTTTTCAAGTGTGTGTGTATGTCTGTGTGTGTGCATGCGCGTGTGCAGTGGGGGTACTAGCTTTCAAGAACTGTCTTAACAGAGTCATTACTTCTTCTTCTGGGAGCTGTCTAAAAGATGTGGTGCCACCTGCTGGTGCATATTTCCCTCTGCTTCTGTCCCCACACTGCGTCCTACACTGTGTGCCCCGTGTCCTAATCAGCCCTAAAGCACTCTAACTGGATGCGTGCTTATCCTAAACCAGTATGACTTTATCTTAACCAGATTATAACTTCAAAGATTCTATTTCAAATAAATTCATATTCACTGAAACTGGGGCTTACATATTAAACATCATTACAGGGAACAAAGTTTAACTTACCAATGAACAAACTTTATGGAGATCAGTTTTGAAATAAAATATGCAAATTATGGAGGCTAAAGCAAGTGAGGAAGTATCTTTGAAAATAAAGCCTTCAGATCTTGTGAGTCCTCTAATACGCAAAGAAGATGACTTTTTCAAGTCATCCAGTAATTATGTTTTTGCGCTGAGATAGTAATTTCTTACTACTTAGTTCCTCTTAGCAGCATGGAATATATTCAAGTCATCCATTGTAACAATAATAGAACCATAACACACCCCACCTTCTACAGACCTCAGTGCTGTAGCAAGCTTGGAAAAAAATAGCATATTTTATCATGAACTATAGTGTAGTATAATGCTATATAGTATAGTGTAACACAATAAATGCCATGTAAGCACTATGCAAAATATTATGCTACATTTGAAATATACTTTCACAATAATCCTCTGCCTGAGCGCTGTATTTGTATTTCTTCACATGCACCATAATGAGTTGCTAAATAGAACCATTTCGCATAGGCCTTACTGTACATATCATTTTTGTGCTGAAACACATTAAATCTCCTCTTAGCAATTTTCAAAACATATCATTAGATAAAAAGGAAAGCTGGCATTATATTACAGTAAGTTAAGCTCCCATCTACAAACTCAGCACCATTTGTAGACAACAGTCTCAAACCTGTCTGCTCCACTTCTCTTTGAGATTCTTGCTAATGTATCTGAAAAACCAGCAGAAGATGGCTCTTGGAACATGTTAAAACATCAGAGCCCAACATGGAGATTCTGGCTCCTGGCTTTCGCTTGTTGCAGACCAGCTGTCATGGCCATTTAAGGAGTGAACCAATGGAGAGAAGATCTCTCCCAGTCTAACCCTTTCTCTCTCATTAACTCTTCAAATAAGAAAAATATTTTAAAAATATGAAAGAACTTTTAGTGCTGATTTCCATGAAGTGTTTGAAGCTTCTTCATGTAATAATCATATCATACAGTAAATCTTTTGTATTTATTCCTTCCATCCTTCCAAGTTGTGTGTGCTTTAATAAATATCTCATCAACTCCAGGCCCTGAAAATCACGATTCTCTCTACTTCCCCAAGTTCCACATCTTCCAATTTTACATATGAGTGAGATCAATCAATCTTTCTAAGCTTGATTTATTTTATTTAGCATAAAGTATCCAGGGTTTGTCAATGCTGCCACAAATGACACGGTCTCATTTTCTTTTTCAAAACTCCATTTTCTTTACCAGGGAACCTGTTGCTGGACACTAAAGCTGACTCCATATCTTAGCTATCGGTGAGTAACATTGCTATGAAGATGTGACTGCAGTTATCTTCAATATATTAATTTCAATTTCTTTAGAATGTGGAAAGAGAAGATGATTTTTTATTATAGGTAAGTTTCAGATGTTTTCTAGAAATCTTTTCTATGGTGACTGTACTAATTTGTTTTCTTATCAACAATATAAAATATTACCCTCTCTGTACAAACTGCCCAACAATTATCTCTCATGTTTTTTACAGTAACAATTCTAAAATGTTGTGGGTTCATGTGTCATTGTGGTTTTAACTATGAATTTGCGACTTTGATTATTTACATGTGGTTGTATTTCTTTTGGGGGGGGGGATGTCTATTCAAATCTATTGCCATTTAGTTTTCATTTTTATATAAGAGAGAAAGAGAGAGAGATTTCTATCCAATCTTTCACTTCCCAAATGGGCATATACGGAAGGGCTGGACCAGATCAAAGCTGGAAGTCTGGGACTCCATCCAGGTTTTCCACTTGGGGGACAGGAACCATCAGCAGCGATCTGGGTTACAAGTGCAGTATTCAAGGGTTAAGCTGGCACTGATCTAGAATGCTAACATCACAAATAGTGGTTTAAAAAAATGAGCCACAACACTAGTCTGAGACAGAGAAAAAAGTTTTTCTACTAGTTCAATTCACACCGTGCATTACAAGGAATAGGTTGAGCCAAATATACAAACTCAATGTTTTTTTTTTTCATGTGAGTAATAACAACCAAGTCATTTGACTCAACCAATACTACGTCTAAGGGTCTGTATTAGCTGGAAGCTAAAGTCAGGATTTGGAACAAGATATCAAGTCCAGGCACCCCTATATAAGACTAAATTGTCTTAATCAGCATCCTGTTTGACTTCTTTGACCTGCAGAAAGAGATCTTCCATCCATGGCTTCATTTCCCAGATGACCACATAGTCGAGCATGCCAAGGCTGAAGCCAGAAGACATAAGTTTTATCTATTTCTCGCATATGAACAAAAGGGTCCAAAACACTTGGGCTATCTTTTGCTGCTTTTCCCAAGCATTTAGTAGAGAGCAGAATCAGAAGTGAAGCAGCCAGGGCATGAACCATGGGATGTAGGCACAGCAGATGGTGGCCATCACAGCAATCCCACAGTACTGGTCCTCTTAATCAGGTTAACACTTGTCCATGCCCATTTTTTTCAGGTGGACTGTTTTTTTCCCATTAGGTTAAGCTCCTTAAATATATTGGATACAAAGCCTCTATTATTTCTAGAGTGTTCAAATATTTTATCCAGTTATTTAGCTCATCGCTTCAATCTGCTGATTGTTTTCTTGGCTGTGCTTTTGGTGTAACCACTTGGTTTTTATTACTTTTTTGTGCTACTGATTGTGCATTCATATTTGAAATCTTGGTGACATAAAAATTGAAGCTTCTTTTCTATGCTTACCACCTGAATTATTTTACAGTTTCATGTTGCATTTGGTTTTTAATCCACTTTGAGTTATATATGATGTGAAAAAGAGTCTAGATTCATTTTACTACTGTAGGTAGCAAATCGTCTTCAGCATCACTCATTGAAACACAGGGAACTGGATCAGAAGTACAGCAACTTGGACTTAAACCTGCACCTGTATGGGATGCTGGTGCTGTAGCTGGAGGATTAGCTGAATACACTATGATGCTGATTCCTTTAATTTTCTGTCCTCTGCTTCGAGAGAAGTTTCGCTAGAATTCTCAGAGGAACTACATTGATTCTGTCAATGGCTTTGTGTCTGACAGACATTGTAATACTATTAATTCTTCAATCCATGAACACAGAATATCTTTCCATTTCTCAGTTATATTTTCATTTTAGAAATTCTTAGTAAGGCCTAACATTTAAATTACTGTCATGGGCCTGGTATGGTACCTGATTGCCAAAGTCCTCACTTCATATGCGCCAGGATCCTATATGGACGCTGGTCCTTATCCTGGTGACCCTACTTCCCATCCAGCTCCCTGCTTGTGACCAGAGAAAGAAGTCAATAATACCCAAATCCTTGGGACCCTGCACCTATGTGGGAGACCCAGAAGAGGCTCCTGTCTCTTGGCTTCAGATTGGCTCAGTTCCAGCTGTTGTGGCTGATTGGGGAGTAAACCAGAGGATAGGATATCTTTCTGTGTCTCCTCTCTGTATATCTGACTTTCCAATAAAAATAAATAAATCTTAAAAAAAATTCCTGTCATGGCCTAGTTAGGACTTTTTTTTTTTAGATGATGTTTTACATAGTTAATCAGGTAAGAAGGATCCAGGGTTAGGAAAAAATGGGTGTGATCATTGTTTCCGCATTTTCTATTTCTTCTTCCTTTTTCTGGCAGATGGGGGGATATAATGAAGAAGCCATACCCAGCCTCTCAACTTACCCACTTCCTGAGGATGGGGAACAGTCATCAGATATGAACCCAGCAACGTGGCACCAGCTCTGAGTGTTGTACGCAGGTGGTTTAATTAGTTTTGAAATGGATCCCACTGATCCATGGATGAGGAATCCCTCCCAATACATTGACTGACACAGTGGACTTTAGATTCTCTATTCATACAGATACTTGCTATCATCCTTTGGCTGGGGTAGTTGTCCAATTTGTTCTGTTCTTCTTTTGCTATAGTACCAGATGTCTTATGCAGTCCTCAGTGAGCTGCCATTCTGTGTGTATCAGGGCCTGCTGTCCACTATACTGTCTCTTCCACTGAGGATCAGTTTTCACAGGTGGGTGCAAGGACCCAGGCCAGGCAACCTGGGTTTTGCCAGAACCCCTGTCCCCAAGGCTCACAGACATGGCACTCACCATGAAGGCAGGCTCAAGAACCTAGACCGGACAACCCGGGCCTCACTAAAGCCCTCCTCCTCCCTCTCCAGGGTCACAGACCTGGCACAGATGAGCATGGTTTGCCTCACCTCAGTGCTTCAGCCTGGCTTGGTCCAGTATGGCCCTCATTCCAGCTCCTGCTGGTAGGTGATGCAACCTAGCCTGGCATACCAGTCCCCAGCACTGACCCAGTGTGAACTGACTGGTGTTGTGGCCCAGCCCAGCCCCTCCTGCATCCCATCCTGCTTCTCAGATCTGACTATAGTTGTTACGAAATGGTCCAGGCTGACCATCCCCCAGACCTGACCAACACACATGCTAGTGGGAAGTGTAACCTGCCCTGGTTTAGGCTGCTCCTTGCCTTGGTTCTTGTGTTCACCTGCACAGACTGCTTTCTGACAAAGGAGTTCCCCAAGCTCCTCTTTCAGGTCTCCTCCCAGTGACAATCTTGTACAAACTAGTGGATCCTTAGCTTGACTTTTTCACCTCTTGTTTTGGCAGGAACAGTGTCATTGCCCAACCAGCCCACACCCAATCTGGTTCTTACCATTGATTGTTGCAGCCCAGCCACACATGGTCCATGTCAAGACACAGCTCACATGCTTCAGTGGGACTCAAAACCTACAATCACCCTGGCTCTCATGAGTACTAGTGGGTGCTGAGTCTAGCCCAGACTGGTGCTCCCCAGTCCCAGACCGCAACCATGTTAAGGAAGACTGTAGCCATGTCCAGTGCAGCCTGCTACCTGCATTTTGGCTCTCACGCCCACCAGTGGGATCGCAACCCAGCTGTGGTATTTCCTTAGCTTCCCAACCAGGCATGTTCCAAGCAACAGATCTTGGACATCTCAAATCAGACTGCTATTTCATTTGAGTGAGCCTACATACTACCCTACAGATTCTGTTCCCAGACCTGATTCACTTATATGTTGGTTAGTGTCATATGAGGTTAATCGCACATTATCCATTCCCTGTTCTAACTCTCAATAGTGGGTTCCATGATCTATCCCTGCAAGTACAGTGACCTTGTCCATTGAAGTCCCTGAGAACTCATTCCTCACCTGGATAAGAACCCTTATGTCCCTGCTCGCCCCCACTGGTGCCATCGTTCAGACCCCCTGTAAGCCCATACCCCATGTCCCCAGAATTTGCCACCAACCAGCCCAAGGGCTTTGGGCAAAATCCCAGGACCCTAGCCTACAGTGACCCAACTTCTGCTGGCTGCAGCCACATGGCTGGCATGCAGAAATCCCCCTCCCTGTCTCGCCCTAGCCTAGACTGCCTAGTTAGGATTTTAAATTTTGTAGGTGGTATTGCTTTGTGACAATAAATTCAAAGGATATGTACTTTGGTTAGTCAGACCCTATATGTGATGAATGGTATAGCAAATGGCTAAGTGTCTTGGTTCTGATTTCATAGCTTATATTAGCAGGTACAGAAATAAGTACAGAGAATGCTTCCAGAAAAGATTTTCCTAGGCAATGCATACATGACAGCTTTCACCAGCATTAGGGAAGCATCAGCACATGGAAAGTTTTGAATCCATTCTTTGCTTCCAGATTAAGTTATTTGACTTCTCAATCACTAAAAGCCATTTTCTAACAGGGAGTGAATCATGTTTGCTTATCTTTGTTACTTCCAATCTATCTCTTTTATTTAGCTCTGTGTCTTCCAAAAAAGTATCAATTCATCACTTGGATGTTGAAAAAAATTAACTGGTTGTTTTTATTCTAATCTTGAGTAGGCATCTCTTTAGATACAACATCATTTTGAGGAAGACTGCATTTAAACAAAAATAAAACCAAGACTCATTTAGATTTTATAAATCTGTTAGTCTCATGATATAACAAAACTAAGGACGTGTGTGTGTGTGTGTGTGTGTAGCACTGATTTATCTTCAGATCCTGTTGGGCATATCTAGGGACTCTTCATTTTGTAATTCGTACTCTTATATGTCTGTAAAGATTTATCTTCCTGTGTGCTATGTAGTAATGACAGATAACCTCTTTGACATTTTATGTGTTCTGTTTACTTATTGATACCATGCCATGGTGTTTCCCCCATTTTTCATTTAAACTTTCCCCAGTACCAATGTAGAACTGGTAATGAATTAGTATGAATTAACATGAGACTTCTGCAATGTAAAAGTATACATTTTGCTAAGATTCAGAAAGCACTATAAAAGAGGTAGCTAATAATTTTAGCTAATTTTAGTTACTCTTTTGTATAAACACTCTCACATCAACTCTTCACTTCATGATTCCATGAACTGTACAGTTATTCAAGGCACACTGAAAGCTAATCTTTGTGGCCTTTTGGGGAGGGACTCAGAAGATGGAAGATTCTTTATTACTCTCGCCTCCACTTTCTGTAACTCTGTATTTCAAGTTAAAGAAATTTAAAAGATATTTGAGACTTCACTGCTTCATGTGACACCCCCACTAATGAATTACACACAAATGACAAATGCCCACCACAAATACACACACATACACAAACCTACACATCCACAAATATCGAGGATCACACTTGCAGCTAAGATCCAGACACACATTCATATATATTTAAGGAGTTTAATATAGTCAAGAAAAGTAGTTGCAATGTACTACAATTTGTAAGTCTGATAAGTCTGATTTTTTTAGATCACAATCTTTACTTCTCCTGGCTTTTAAAACATCCACATGATCATCAATCCCTAGCTAAAAGTTTCTCAAAAAGTGGTTGAAAATGCTGATGAAGTTCATTTAAACATGAATATCTCTGGTACTTATACTTCCTTTTGACTGAACTTTCCATGAGACTATAAATACTATCATCATAGAAAATTTTTAATTGGAAAATGAAAGAAAGGGACAACTCTTTTGCCATCAGCAGTGCTATTCAGAGATTCTTCACTCACAGCCACACATCTTAGGATTATAAAACTCAATTGCCTTAAAAGCTTTTTTCACTAGAATCTTAAGTGAAATTACAGTAAATGTGCCTAGATTGAATTTACAGCTGCCACACAGTGCAAATTTTACTGGTGCCTAGATTTTTACCTCTTGCTAAAATTTCTAGTTACCAAGTCTGTCTCATTCACCTTCAGTCAGTTCATTAAATTTCCCAGCTTGCTTTTTCTTGTTTTGTCAGAGACTTGAACAGGTTTTCCAGTTCTTAAAGAGACAGGAGATATAATTCAGCACCTTGCAACATTCAGCAGAGAAATGAACCAAACTTCAGCAGAAAGTGTATGTGATTTACAGTTCCATAAAAAGGTATCAGAAAGGAGAGTCAAGGAATAGTAAAAAAAAAAAAAAAAAAAGTGTGCCTATGGCAACAAGCTGCCAAACACCAAATCAAAAATAAAAAGTGAGAAAAGGAGAGTGTCTCTTGGCAATATTCATGAAGTGAAGCCTCCACACACTCACTGTGAAAAAGGACGTGCTAACCTAGCCCTTGCACACAATGAAAAATTTCAGTGACAACCTCACTGCATGTTGTTCCCTTTCCAAATTTAATAGGCATATTGAAATGCTTGGTTCTTATTCCATTTAATATTTTGTTAAATGTGTTTTTATAAAATAACCTCTGGCTACAATACAACTCTAATGGCATAGGTGTTATTTCATTGAATTTTTAACAGGACTAACTTCCTTATGCAATTTTACCTTTTCCATAAAAGGGAATCAACAAGCTGTTGTTTGTGTCCTTCATGGAAAAAAGGCTGTACTCAGAAACAATTTCTTTTCAAGCAGGTGCTTCATCATATAAAAAGGAAAATGACTTTTAATAGTCACAGCCTGAACTACCTTACTTTGCTGCAGTAGAGCTCTCTAAGGAAGATAATGCCATGCTGCTAAGTTCTGTTTATCTGATCATTTAAAAAAAATAGTATGCCGTTTTAGGTTTACATCATAATGACTGAATCCTTTGTGACTGATACAGATGTTTTTGAATGAAGGTAGATGATTTTTACCACTGGATTCTCAAATGCGTATACATTAAGAATGGTAACTCCTCTGGCGTGCATTTTTACATCTCATTAACCCCTTAACTCTCTGTGCAGATTTTTTAAAGAATTGTATATTTCATAAAAGACAACATTAATTTGATGGCTTGCTTTTACTCTTGTCTTCTACAAGATATTTTTTACCTCTGGAAAAGGTACCGTATTTTTATCTTATTAATCTAAATATTTCTTGTATTTTCTAAGGGCCAGATGCACACTAGGTTTTAAAATGACATATTTTGTTTTAATAATGTGCTGGGTAAATTCTTCATCTTGAGTATTTACAATGATTACATTATCTCCATGACTTATTCAATTCAATTTGTATTTATATAGAACCTATGTCAAAAAACAGGAACTTGGGTTCTAACATAAAGTAGCCAGATTTTTCTCACTCGATAATTGGTACATTGTAGCTGGCATCATGGCATTGTGGCATAATGGGTAAAGACATAGCCTGCATCCTATTTAAGTGCTGTTTCATGATGCTCCACTTCCAATCCATTTTGTTGACAATGATCTTAGAAAAGCAGCAGGAGATGACTCAAGTCCTTGGGGCTACTAATACCCACATACGAGATCTGGAAAAAGCTACTGGCACATGATGTTGGCCTGGCCAAGTCCTTGCAATTGTGGCCATTTGGGAAGTGAAACAGCTGATGGAAGAGTGTGCCCTCTCTCTCCCTCTCCCTCTCTCTCTCCTTTCTTCCCTCTATTCCACTTTTCCTCCTTCTCTCTCTCTCGTTCTATAACTCTGGCTTTCAAAAAATAATAAAAAATACTGGTATACTAGGGCAGATACTGGACTTAGTCATTGGATCACATATCAGGCATCCAGATGCCTGCCCAGAATTTCTGGTTCTGTTCTTGGCCCCAGTTAGCAGATTCCTTCTTTCACAAACCCTGAAGGACAGTGCCAATAATTCTAGTAGTTGTAGTCTTCTCGTTCATGTGGGAGACTTGGATTGAGTTCCTAATCCCTGGCTTCCCATGCTCTCCTTTTCACAATCTGTCATTCTAGGCATTTGGCGAGGGAACCACTAGATGGGAGCCTACTATGTTTCTGTTCTTATCTCTCTCTGTACTTCTGAAAAAAATTAAAAATAAGAAGACAGAGTGAAAGAAAAAATAAAGAAAAGGGAAAGCAAAGAAAGAAGAGGAAGAAGGAATGAAGAGAAGGAAGGAAGAAAATAAGGAAGGAGGCAAAGGAGGAGCGAGGAAGGCAGAGAGGAAGGGAAGAGGAAGGGAAAGAAAAAAAAGATGGGAGAGATGAAAACAAAGGGAAGGAAAGTGAAGGGACGAGAAGGGAATGAAGGGAAGAGAAAAACAAAGGGAAAGGAAGGAAAGGGAAGGGAAGAGAATGGAAAGATAGGGAAGAAAAATTATATTTTTATCATGATATTAAATTCAAAGAAAAACTGGGGAGAAAGTAAAGAAATACCATTATATATGCTATGAGATTCCATAAAATTTGTCACAGTTGATGAACCTTTACTTTTCAATAATTAGCACTAAAAGAACAGAATTCTCATTAGATTTTATTTCCAGTCTTGTATATTCTATGGTTTTGTTCAAATGTATAGAGAGAAATAGTCACCATTATAGTCTCAAACAAATGTTTCATTGGTTAAAAAATCCTCTCTATTTGTTTTTTCATCTTTCCTCTATCCTTAGGTTGAAATAGTCGCTGATGTTTTTACTGACTCTATTTTTTTTCCTTTTTAAGATTATTTTTATTGGAAAGGCAGATTGAAGGAGCAAAGGATAGAGAAAGTCTTCTATCCACTGGTTCACTGGTTCACTCCCTAAGTGGCCACAATGGCTGTAGCTGAGACAATCCAAAGCCAGGATCCAGGAGTCTATTTCAGGTCTCTCACATGGGTACAGGGTCCCAAAGCTTTGGGCCATCCTTTACTGCTTTTCCAATCGCCAGCAGGGAGCTGGTTGGGACATGGAGCAGCCAAGATACAAACTGGTGCCCATATAGAATCCTACTGGTAACAGGCAGGGATTTAGCTACTAGACCGCTGTGCTGGTCCAGCTCTCATTCTTTTTTAAGATAAACAGTACAAACCTGGGAACTCAAGAATCAGTGATGAATTAGGACATGCTATTGAAAAGATAACATAAACAATGGAAATAGCGTTTTCTTATAAAAATTAACCCTAAGTAAGATATTTACTACAAATGGTATATAGGAATTGTGTCTTTAAACATAGAACAACAACAACAAAAATGTATATGTGCAAAGCAGAGCAACAGAGGGAGAGATGTTCATCCACAAGTTCACTCCGTAAATGGCCATGGCAGTCAGGGCTAAACAAGGCTAAAGCCGACCACTTACAACCCTACCCAGGCCTCCCTCAGGAGTGGCAAAGGTCCCAGCCCTTATACCACCCACAACCTCCCAAGCACTGGGAGTTGGACAGGAAACTGGTGCTCATATGGATGCTAGCAACCCACGCAGTGGCCATAACATCACCCTTTGCCCCCCCCATTTTTATATACTCTAAATAGAACACAGTGGCAACAATGTAAAAGTCATTTATAATGTATATGAACATAAGATATGTGGTTTTTAATCTTACTGTAAGTTTTACCCATTTTTCACTTGATTTAAAGATTTATGTATGTATTTATTTTTGAAAGGCGTATTTACAGAGAGAAGGAAAAAAGAGAGATCTTCTACCCACTGGTTCCCTCCTTAAATAGCTGCAACTACAGCTATATTCACATAGTCATACCGTTCTTATAATTGAATTACAAAGTCTCGTTAAATTTTCCACGTTGTTTTCAGTTAGGTGCCATCTTTTCTGTATTCTTCTGTTTCAAACTTCTATTTTTAATATTTTGGCAGATATTTTAATGGGGCAGAAGATTCAATGTTAATGAATTCAAGTTTATCAATTCCTTTCATTGATCATATGTTTTAATGGTTTATATTATGTGTTTCTGTAACTCTTTTGTTTGTCTCACATGGAAGAAAAAATATGATCCTTGTAAATCTCTCTTTGGTATAAGTACAAGCTCTAAATCAATTTTAGTAATTTTTAAATTACAAACATTTTTATATATTTATTTGAATTAAGAAAAAGAGTGATGATATCTTTGTCAAATAATGGCATTTGTATCTCTTCTTTTTCAGGCATTTTGATTTTGCTTTTTCCTCTTCTTGTCTCATTACAGGTGCTGAATTATCCAAAATAGTATTAAATCCTTTAGACTATTGTCTGCCATTCAAGAAAAAAATCATTGTCTCATCAGAATTTCAGGTAGTTTTTTTAAATGTTTATGATTCATTCTCATATTATTTGAAATATTGCTGAACAGAGGGGAGAGAGAAACAGACACAGATAAATCGTCTAACTTCTTGTACACTCTTCAGATGTCATAAGAGCCAGGGCTGTGCCAGGACTTAACAGAAGACCAGAACTCAGTCCGAGTCTGCCATGTGGGTAGCAGGCATGTAAGTACACGACTCATTCCCTGCTGTTTCTGGGGTACATATTGGTAAGAGACCAGTTGGGAGGCTGAGTTTGTACTTCAGTATAGGATATAGGTATCTCAGGTGGAGTGGACCTTAATGCCAACTGGCCTGTGCTTAGTCAAGTGAAATTTAAATGTGAAACCAACAAAGTAAAGATTTTGTATATGTATACTATTAACATATTATGTGAATGTCTCGTTTTGGTCTGATAAGAATTTCAAGAGCAAAATTTCATCCAGTTGCTTCTGTTCTATTTTGTTTCTTCTTTTGCATCTTTTATTTGTTATTTCCATTGGTTAAATCCGAACTTACATGTTTTTGTAACTTCTCTTGATAAAGAGGCCTTATTTATGTTCATATGCACTAATGTAGCATATGAACAGCCAGTTAGGATCATGGAAAATTCTTTGGATGTGGGACACATACATACAGTCGTTAAAAATTATTCTAAATTTAAAAATAAAATGTGATTGGAGGGCTTGGCGGCGTGGCCTAGTGGCTAAGGTCCTCGCCTTGATCCCATATGGCCGCTGGTTCTAATCCCGGCAGCTCCACTTCCTCTCTGTCTCTCCTCCTCTCAGTGTATCTGACTTTGTAATAAAAATAAAATAAAATCTTTAAAAAAAAATGTGATTGGAGAAAGTGAGCAATTCAAGGCAAAACAAACAAATACAAGCTTAAAATACTCAGTTAAAAGCTGGATACATGCACACATCAGGCTAATGATGTAATCAAAATATATGCAAAAACCATTGAAAAATCACCTTCAGATATTGTGGAAGTGTGTAGAGATCTCAAGGAAAATAAAAGACCATCTTAAGACCAACCAGAGTTGTAGGTCAATTATTCCTTGGGAAAGAAGTGACCACTACCCAAGAATGAATTTGTGGACATTTATAGCTGGGAATCATTAAGGACACTTGAGTAACAGGACCACGAGGGAAGGTGGACCTTGGACATCTGCATTTAAGTTTTGTAAACATGATTGTCATTTTGGTATTTGCTCATTACAATGAATTTAGGGTACATAATGAGTACCTACTGAAATTTTATCACAATGTCACACTTTTATTTTTAAAATAAATACTTTTCTGACTGAAACTACTTTTTTGTTACCCAGCATCTTCAAAACATTAAGATTAGAAGTGGGTATTTAATGCAGTTGTTACTATGAGGCACTGACTGCTGCTTCTCAGGTCAATGTGCTTGGGTTCAAACCATAGTTCTCACACACTTCTGCTTCCAGTTATTCTGAATCCTGAGATACAGCAGTGATTGTTCAAGGAACTCAGGTGGGACCCTTAGATGGCATCCTTGTACCTGCGTGGGGCCCACTCCAGCCCCAGTCATGCATTTGGAAAGTCAACCAGTACAAGTGCTCTCTCTTGTTTGCTCTCATTCTTAATCTCTATCTAATTTTCAAACAAATATACAAATTAAAGATTTAAATTAAATGAGACATAAAAGTTATTTTAAAACATTTTTAAAGTATACTGAAAATGCTAAAAGTATTTCACCATAATTTATGAATATTTTGAGATTCCTCATTAAGAAGTACCTGAACTTGTACATTTATTAATTTTTTAAATAAAATTTGCTTGTTTTATCAAAGTTCCCTTCTTGCTAACAGTCCAGCAAAGGCTGGTGAAAGTTTTTGGTAACTTTTCCATAATTCAGCAGCTAAGGGTAAACTTCTTACAGGCTAGTATAGTAAGAAGCCCCTTTCTGTCTACATCAAAATCTCTGTTGACAACTTGCCAATGGCCTGAGGCTAAACCCAATTAGCAGAACTTCATTTCCCAAAATAAATTAATTTAAGCTAAACTTACTTTAAAAATGACTGAACTCTTACAGGATATTTGTTAAAGAAAATTTGTGTGACTTTGATTATGTAGCCTGTCAGGTTTCCTTGTACTCAGAATATATGAGAAGAAGCAATTTGTTGAGATACATTTTCCTTTATATGTCATAAAATATACCTCATACTAACCCCTACCTCACTGTCTATGTTAATCTCCAATTTTTCATATGCTACAAAAATAAACTATATAAATACATACATACATATTTACATACTGCGTCTTCTGTATTAATTATTCTCCTCCCCCCTCCCTGACATCGTTGTTCAGTGAGCTAAGCTGCCACCTGTAATACTGGCATGCCACATAAGAGTGCCTTTCTAAGCCCTGGCTGTATCACTTCTGATCTAGCTCTCTGCTAATTGCATGGCAACACAGAAGATGGCTTGAGTAAGAGTCCTATCATCTATGTAAGCATCCAGCTGGAGCTCTGGGCTTCTCATATCAGACTGTTCCAGTTAACATCCTTTGTGGCCAAAAGAGTAATTGGAAAAGTGAATGAAAGAGCTCTATTGGCACACTCATCTCTCATTGTGCCTTTCAAATAAATAAATACACCTTAAAATAAACTATTCTTTTCTCATTAATATTTTGGGATACCTAAAAGTTTTCTGATTATCAATTAAATTATTACTTTGGGTAAATTTCTTCCAAAACTTCAAACTTGCTTGATAGCTCAAAGTTTCTGTTCTCATATAGAAGCTTCTACCAAAGCAACGCTCTTAGATCCAAGCTAGTTCATGGTTGCATGTCAACTGGAATTTAAGCTCCTACATACCTAGAATATTATGATTTTCTATTCAGGTTCAAAGATTTTATTTAATAAATAGGCATTCAGTGTATATTTGCAGATATAATGAAAGAAATGAGGTCAGAATTTTTCCATAATATTGTAGTCAGGTGGGACCCTTACTAGGTCAAGCATGAAGTGAACAGCACCCTGAGGAGGGCACAGATCCAATCTAGCTGTTAACACTGAATTAAATCCCAATTAAACTTAGCAATATTTCTACTAATATAAATTTATTAAATTAGCTAATTTCCACATTACTCAGATTCTCTTCCAAAAACAGAATGAACACTGTTTCGTTATATGTAATATCTATATCTATATCTATATATATATATATATGATTTTTTCATGCTCCAAGGTTATTTCTCTTAAAATATGTACTATAGTCACAATGTTTAGTGGTGAAAATGAAAGACTTCGTCAAAATGTGAAACTCTCAATATTGCCACTCAGGGAATAAAATCAAACTGTGTTATTGTAAATGAAATAGAATGTGAGGCTTTTCAAGTGTTTACACTATGTATTTACACTGGAACTCTCCTGTAGCCTCTATATCAGACAATTCCATCTTTATTAAGCAGTTTTTTTACCACAGAGTACATACTCAATAATTGTTACTTAGTAAAACCTTAAGCAAATCATGACAGACCTTATTATCACTGAAGAAATACTTTATTGTTGCTACCTTTGTCATAACATATTTTATGATATTTTTGAAAAAAAGTTGCAGACTTCTAAACTTAAAATGTAATAAACGTGAAGCAACAGCCCCATTCCACACATTTTATCCAAAACACAAATTCCAAACTCATGTCTTGGGCTCCTCATGAGCCAGATGCTACCCCTATGGTGCTTCAAGAAGGAATACCTACGGGATCACTTTTCTGAAAGAAGTCATGCTTTACCAGGGGCAGAATGAATGGAAAGCTTGACATGTTAGTAAGTTACATAACACATAAAGTGGCAGTATAACTATGGAACATATGGAAATAAAGAGCAGTGTAGCTGGCCTAAAACCCAATGTATGAGAACTGGGTCCGGGAGTGGGTCAAGTGGAGGAACTGGGGAAACTCCCCTGGCGGGTCATAGCTCTCGCTGGTGAACACATGGTCCAGGCTGGCTAATGTGTCAATTAGTAATGGAACAGGGTGGGCCGGGCAGGACTGAGCTAACCTTAGCCCACAAGCAAAATTAGAAATCAGGATGAAGCACAGGTCATACCGAGATAGGCTCTTGCACCTACTTGTGTGCGTGAGCCAGGGATGCTAAGCCACAGTGTGTAAGGCAAGGACCGGGACAGGTGAGGGGTTGTGTCAAGCTGAGTCAGAGCAACCACTGGCATGCACGTGTTCTCTGGCTAGGAACAGGCCCAGTTAGGGTGCTAAGGGACACCCTAACTGGGTGGAGGCTCCCATCAAGGAGAGCGTGTGCTGGAATGGGGGCTGCGTTCTGATCAGGATACGGTTATAGTCTCACTTAGCACTAGTGTAGACTAGGACTGGACGCACAGCTGGGCTAGATTCTAACACCATATGGTGCTCTGGAGGACCAGGGTAGATGTGGGATGGACTAGGCTAGGTCTCAGCCCCTACTGAGCCATGTGAGAGCTGTATGTGGGTATGGATGAGCCGTAGCTGGGCTGAAACATCCAACAGTAAGCACCAGATTGGGTTGAAGGCCAGTCAGGGAAAGCCACTGTTCCTGCTAGGACAGTAGGTAAACTGAGTAGGACTGGTTCATGGACCCCCTGGTATACGTGAAATCTGACATTGGGAAAGGTTCTGATGGCGGAGCCTGGGCAACTCCTCTGGCAGGACACAGACCCAGCAGGTAAGTGAAAGAAGCATGATAGGAAACAGCCTAGAACAGGCCATGGAAAGTTTCCCACTGGAATACATTTTGCATGGGTCGGGGGCAGACCAGACTGATTCAGTTCACATCATCCACTGGCGAATCCGAGCACCAGAACAGAGTGTGGGTCTGGCCAGGTTCAATCGCGACAAAAACCAGTGTACATTATGGAATGCCAAGGTGAGGTTACCTGTACCGGATGTGACTGCAGCACCCAACCAGCACATGTGAGAACCAGGGAGCGAGGGGACAGAGCCAGCAGGGGGAATGTGTGTGGGGGGATCCCCTGCTAGATGGCTACTCCCACTGGAGAGCGTGAGCTGGGATGAGAGCAGAGCAGACTAGGCAGGACTACAACACCTGTGTGCCTCAAGTGAGCTAGACCAGGGAAAAGCCAGGCTGAGCTAACTGTTCCTACTGGTGCAAGCATAAACCAGAGTGGGTGAGGGATGGTTGAGCTTTGCCGCAGTATCAACTGGCAGATGCTGGCACAGGGGGCTAATTCTGTCAAGTACAATTGCAGAACCACCTGGACAGTGCATGATCCATGAGTGGGAGTGGCCTATAAGGGAAATAGTGGGCTCCTCCCTCTTGGGTTACTACCCCCATTGGAGGGCAAGAAAACTAGGACAGGGGCTGGGGTGGCTAGACAGAAAGGCACCGAACAGCATGTGTGTGGGCTGGATAGTCGGGCTCGTTGGCTTCAATGTCCAATGACATGTATGAGAGCTGAATGGGATGTGGGAGAGACTGGACTAGTCTGCTGGATGGGGGCGGGTATGGTGGGAGTTATTGTGGGTCCCTCCGATGAGGCTGCGGCCCCCACTGGTTTGTGTGAGGGCTGAGTGTGTGCTAGGCAGAACTAGGATGGACTGCAACACCCACTGGTTCGCGTGGAAGACAATGCTGGAAACAAAACCGACTCATCAATTGCAACCACCAGCTGATTAGGGCTATGGACTGTGCTGGGTCCTGTACTTGCTAGTACACACAAGAATCTGGTCTGGGAAGACCTCAGACAAAGTCTCATTGGGGTACTCCCCAGTTGAACTGTTGGATTCAGGACCCTAACCATGAAAAGACAGAGGACAGAACAAGTCAATCAACCACCTCAGCCATATGTTGGCAGTGAAAAACTGGGCAAAAGGAGACTCTATGATGGACTATGTCAATCAGTGGATTCTTCAACGACCTCATCATGCTTAGAATGGTGAGACTGGCAGCAATTCATAACTGTTGAACTATCAAAAACACTTGAGCAAGACCCTTGGAGCATGCCCCACATCTGGGACCTGGGGTGAGTGGAAGACTGGGTGGGGCTTCTCCCTTAAAATCTCCCTTTACCTCAGATACATGAAGGAAACAATGTGGAAATAATAGTCTTTCCCACTTTCCTGTAGCCCTGAAACCTTTTTACCCTAATCAACTATGTAAAGATTGTCAAAAATATAATAAAAAATGGAAAAAGGGGAAAAAAAGAGCAATGTAGGAGACTCTCTAAGTGGTATAGTGGAGGGGGTGGGAAGAGGCGACAATGTCAAAATTGTTCATGTTTTGACACCACAAAATAATTGTCCAAGATATGGTCACTACTGTGTTTATTTCTTAATTAAAATTAATATTCTATGTGATTATTCAATATTACTGTAACCCTGTAATTCTGTAAGTTTATAGAGAAAAACAGTGACTTTCACTGAATTATCTTTTTGATTTGATTAAATCAAAGAATTCTTTTGAGGTTTTAGTGGGTAATCCACAATCAGGTTTGTGAAGGGATGCATAGCTAGGTGTAGGTTGGATTATACATAATCAAATGATCAATTTGCTATCAAATTAACAATTAGCAACTAAAAGTTGAAAAAAAAAGTTACCATTTGCTGAACACTAATTCCAAGGGAGGTTACTATGCAGTTTAAATAGTTTATCCCTTTGAATTATTCATGATCACAATGTGGCAGCTATTTTATAATCCTTTTATAATCGAGAGAATCAGAGTTCTAGAAGGTTAAGGAACTATGTAATATTACACTTGGATTAAATAAGAGAGCAGAAACAAGAATCCAGCCTATGTGACTGCAATATTAATGACCTTTTTACTGTAATTTCCAACAGTTATCTTTTCCCCCTACATTTTTATAATGCTAATAGCAGCTGAAATAGGTCTAAACAGAAAGGTAGTACAATCGATATATCCATACTATTCTGACTTTCGCACTTCAGGATTCTATGTAGGACAAAGGTAAAAATTCAATACTTCTTGAATTCTTGCAACTATTGAGTCATTTTAATATGTGAAGATACTCTTCCTAAAATAAGAAACAAGTGCTCATTTCTTTCCTTACTCTTTTGTGGTGTCACAGACTTGCTAATTACCCTTGCCAACTTTTGTGACATTTTCTTCCGGGCACAGTGACTCATTCACACATGAAAGTTAATGATTGAAACGGTGATGAGCAGAAAAGACAGGTAGTGATGAAATATGATGATAGTCTCTCTTTTTTCAAATAGTGGAATATAATCCTATCTGCACTCCTTTTCTAAGGCTATTATCTTCAGAATGAATCACCTGTCATGGCCCATATGTTTAAATTGGTTCCTACTAGGGAAGCTACTCTATTCATCAACAATTGATTTCATTAAATGTGGGGCAAAATGATCAGAATATCCAGTACCATTAATCATATGCCATGTTCACAACAATAAAAAAGATAGAAATTGTTATCATCAAATATTTGCTATTTACTGGGCTTTGGGTATCTGTGTATGCATTTGTGGGTATACTTATTTTATTCTTCTGCATTCTTTAAACATTGTTTTAGTGGTGAGGAGAAAGGGACAAACGAGACTTAAGATTTATCAAAGCCCTTTAAGTATTGATTTACCTGGACTGGAATTCTAACCCACATTTTACAGACCTTATGTACAATGATCTTAGCTCCTTTCTAGAAGAAAGTTTTGGTTATAATGCACAGCTCACTCATGGGATCAATATTTTTCAAAGTATGGTCTGCAGACTGTGACCTTGGAGAAATTTTCAGAGCTCTGCACTGTCAGAACAATTTCTTAATAGTACCGATAAATTATTTACCTTTCTCATTATTTACATATTACTACTGAAGGTAAAAATAGAATGATGATAAAAGTATTAGCGTCTTAGCCTCAACCAAGATAGTGGCAAATAGGCAATGAACTTATTGCCCACACCTCCACATACTCACAGCTAATGTACATGTTAAATAATAAATTAATAAGTAAGCAAGTGATATCATAACTAAATAGATGCAGGTGTAAACAAATATTGTGGGGCCAGCACCATTTGATAGCAGGCAAACCTTCCTTCTGCAGTGCTAGCATTTCATATGCATGCCAGTTATAGTCCTGGCTGCTCCAATGCTGATCTAGCCTCCTGCTTACGACTTAGGAAAGCAATACAAGATAGCCCAAGTCCTTGGACTCCTGCACCCATTTGGGAGGCCTTGAAAGAAGCTTATGGCTCCTGGCTTTTTATTGTCTCAACCCCGCCCTTATGGCCACCTAGTGAGTAAAATCAACGGATGAAAGATGCTTTACTCTGTCTCCCTCTGTAAAACTATGTCTGTAAAAGAAAAATGAATAAAATTTAGAAAAAAGAAAACCACATAATTTTGCTTAAGCATTCCCTGACAAAACAGGAAAAAATGTATGATTGGTATCAAACACTACTGACCAGTGAACACATGACTTTTCTAACATTCTTTGTGAAAAGTAGGAAGTACATAAATAGCATATCCATTGCCTACAAAAATGCGATATTCTGCTCAGGCAAAGCACGTCCAGTACAAGTGCCCTAATATTTAGGACTGCATCTTTACATTGGAAGATGTTAAGGTACAGCTTCTAGAATATGGTGGGTGCTAAATAACTATCATATATTTGTGGGTAGTTGAATACAATTTCCTAGAGCTGCACAACTGAAATTAAGCTTTTCCAATTTATACTCCAGTTACATGCAATTTGTCTTTACCACATGTTTCAGTCTGTTTTATCTCTGGGTTATTTGTTATGTTTGAGTAAAAAGTAAAGATTCTATTGCACTAAAACTTTTTGAGGTATTCACTGGCAGCATAGACAACACCATTTGATTTTCAATCTAATATGGTACTATGGATGGGAATGTATTGTCCCACTTTGTAACACATCATGCTTCGAGCTTGGCATCTTGAAAATCTCAATGTGTCAAAGAATCTTAAGCTAAAAACAGGGTGTCATGTAGATCAAATAACACACAGAAATAGTAATTTCCAGCATGCTCTATACCTGGTTAAATTGGAAGGGACTCATAATAAATGCAGTAAGCAAGAAAAAGAGGATGTAAGTGGCAGGTACTACATGAAATTTAATAAGGATTGTTCATGATACAAAACCAATGACTGTTAGAGCATCTCAGGAGGGTCTTTGCAGTGAGAAAGTTCCTATAAATGGAACAGAAACAGGTAAAAGTATCTTTGTAGCTTTTCTGTTCTGTGCCTGTTAATAATTTTTCTCCTTTGTAATGCCTTTGATTTTTTAAAAAAGAGAAATATAGGGCTTAGTGCTGTAGCCTGGTGGTTTAAGTCCTTGCCTTGCATGTATAGGGATCCCATACGGGCACTGGTGCATATTCTGGCTACTCCACTTCTATTCCAGTTTCATGCCTGTGGCCTGTGAAAGCAGTCAAAGACAGCACAACGCTTGGGACCTCGCACCCACATGGGATACCCAAACAAGGCTCCTAGCTCCTGGCTTCGGACTGGCTCAACACTGGTCATTGTGGCCACTTGGACTGTCAACAAGCAGACAGAGGACCTTTCTCTTTGTCTCTCCTTCTCTCTGTAAATCTGACTTTCCAATAAAAATAAATCCTAAAAACAAAACAAACAAAAAACAAGATAAACATAGAGGTCTGTGCCAGGTAGTGAGTTAAGCTGATCTCTGCAGTGTCAACCTCCCACATGAGCACTGTTTGAGTCTTGGATGCTAAACTCCCAATTCAGCTCCCTACTGATTTGCCTGGTAAAGTAGTGAAGGATGATCCACATCCCTGGCTGCTGAACTCATGTGGGAGATCTGCAAGAAGGTCCTGGTTCCTAGCTCTTGATGCTGTAGACATTCAGGGCGAGAAACAGCAGATGAAAGGCCTTTCTCTCCCATTGTTTCGGGAACTCCTTTTTTCAAATAAACAAAATTGATCTTTTAATAAATAAAGTAAATATATAGTTTCAATGTTTTTTAGATTTCTTCATCTATGACCCTCACTAATTAATTCATAAATTTTTGATCAGCTTGTAATGTATTATAAAGCCTCACATTACTGAAATCCTATTTTTGGGGCTGACCTTTGGCCTAGCAATTAGGATATGCAAATTAAAACACCCACATTCCATATTTTAGTGCATAGACTCAACATCTTTCTCTAGTCCCTGGGTTCTTCCATCTCTGGTTCCATTCCCAAATAAACACAGTGGTCAAATCTGGGCCAGGCTGAAGCCAGGAGCCAAGCACTGCATCTGGATAAAACCCCAAAGATGGCAGAGGTCAAAGTACTTGGCCATTTCCCACAATCTTCCCCGACATATGAGCAGAAATCAAGATCAGAAGCAAAGGACAAGAACTTGATCCGGTACTCTGAAGTGGGATGCTGCCATCATGACCTGTAGTGTCACAATGCTGGCTCTGATAGTAAAAATTAATATAGTGTATTTCACCAATACTTTCTAGGTATTATATAAGAAATGCTTTCTTATTTAAAAGACAAACTATTTTGTAAACTAAAACATCATGTTTTATATATTAGAAACTTAGTTTAGCATTTTTCACTTTTATATCTGTGAATTAATTTTTGTGCATGACACACTTTAGATATATATCTCTTTTTCAATGTGGATAACTAATTGTCCTAGTGAAATGTTTCAAGTAATCTCTCATCTTTTAGTGGTATGAAATTATACCTCTAAGTGTGTTTGTGTGTGTATGTGCCTGAGTGAGTGTGTGTGTGCCTTTGACTAAGTTAGCCTATCAACTTTATCATTGCATACAGTTGTAGTTCATTATTTTTCTTATACTTAATATTCTAGCCTGACAAATATGCATGCACTGAAATAATTAGTACAGTATGTGGCATCATCTGTTAATAAATTTATTTTATGATCACAAAGATTACCTGATATTTCTAGTATATTAACTGAGAGCATTTTCATTAGAAGATCCATACACTACAACCACAGCTCAGAAACAGTCACAGAGTTTGAAAACAGGACACAACTGGGAAACTCCGTTGTAACTGGGAATGAAGCCTTAAGTTTTAGACTCAAATTTAAACCTTAAGTTTTATAGTGAAGTGCTAAGTTTTAGAACTCCAATTTAATCGCAAAGATGAGATATGAACCAAAGTCATGTTTTTATCATGGGGTAGACATAAGTATTTTAGTGGCTGTGAAAACCTAGGGTCAGAATCGCACATCAGACAGCAATAGAGTAGCTATTGCTATTGGATATCATTCAAAGCCAGAAATAAAGCATTTGTGTCTTCATAAAACTAAAGACATAATCTTTCTATTTCATAGGTAAATTGTATTTTCTTTGTAGACAACCTCTCATTTTTCTCGGTTAACCTTAAAAAACTATCAGAATTGAAAAAAATCAAAAACCTTTTCATTCTGGTTTTGCTTTTATTGATTTTCTTCTTAGAAATGACTACTTGAGGATTTTGATGTGTGGGAATCATATGTTATTCAAAATGTTTAACAAACATAACACTTCCAGAAGAACAACTAGTGAGTGAAATCCACAGAGAACATGGGCATGCCCCTCTACTGAATTTTAAGTTCAAAGATAACACAGATTCCTTTGTGCTCACTGCATTTACAGCCTCACTCCAGCATCTACAACCGATCAGTAGCAGATGATCACTACACACTTTTTAACAAATATTTCTGCCTAATAAAACTAATTTCATATTTAGTCAAAATACTATCTTAAATTAATATAGAATAATATGCTAAAATGTATTCTATTTCTAATTTTTCAAATATTCCATACAATTTTCTTAATTACAGTTTATATATAAAATAAAACATGCAAAATAAAATAAAAAATGACTACTTTTTCAGGATGAGAAATCCATGCCCAATTGTTTGCTGAGCAATTACTGAAGAAATAGTTATCAAAGAAGAGAGTTATCAAATTGACAATGCTAGATGAATATAATTGGCACTATAAAGATTTGATAATTATTATAAATCTGAGAACACCTTGAAAGTAGTTAGACTATCAGCCTTTCACCTCTCACTGAACAAGACAAACATGCATCATCATGTTTTAAACTTTATGTCAATTAACTTCATATGCAGTTAAATTTAGAAAATTTACTTGCATTTGAGAATGCTGGATTAGTCATACTGAAAAAATTAAAGTCTAATAAGGATGTAAATGTATATTAACAAAGCCTATAGAATTATTTTCTTATACCTGTATTACCAACAGATCCTGCATCGAAGCCCCATTATTTAGTGGGTCTGTGTTGTTGTTCCTACAGGGGTAGGAAAACTCCTACCAGGACCATATAGGTATGTATAGTATCTTTTGCAGGCTATGCAAAACTGTCACTTAAAAATTAACCTGCTACAAGTTCACTGAATTCAGAATTCTGTTTGTGTTTCTTTGACAGGGCCAGAACAAATGATTTTGTTGGGCTTACACAGGTATGGGCTGAACATTCTTCACCCCTGCTTGTCTGCTATCAAATACTGTCAAAGAAAAAAAAGAAAGAAAGAAAAAAAGAAAAAGAGAGAGAGAAAGGAAGGAAGGAAGGAAGGAAGGAAGGAAGGAAGGAAGGAAGGAAGGAAGAAAGAAAGAAAGAAAGAAAGAAAGAAAGAAAAAATAAAGATGCCATTTTAAAATGGGAGCACTCATCTTCAGCGGAAGTCTCCCAATACTTGATTGTAAATCAGAAAATAGATCCATAATTTTTTAAAAATTAATTTCATAAAATAGTGGTATTTCCTCAAGAATGGTAAAAAATGAAACACAAAATTGGAGAAATATTATAATGACACAGGAGATGAAGTGTTCATTGGTTGAATTAAAGACCATTGAAAGTAGAAAGAAAGATATCAAAGAAATTAACCTCATTGAAAACGCTGATTCTATTGGGATTACCTCAGCAATCTACAGGCGTGTATACAGTGTGCCAAGCTCAACCTGCCTCATTCCAACCACACCACTGAAATAAGCCTTTTGAAAAGCAAGAATGATTATCCAGTGTTCTGGATATGTTCCTTTTTGGGGTTGTAATTACATGTTGGCAACTTTTATTTCCCTTTCCTGTCGCTGCTTCTCTTCCCAAGGAACCCCACCAGGCCTGTATCTTGCTGCTCTCTGTGTTCTCTGATAATTTAGGGATCATGAAATGCTGAGATTTACAGCACTCTGCTGTACAGAAGACACACTGTGAAAATGTCTTTGCAGGCTCCCAGCTGTCCTCACACTTGTCAGAGCAGGAACTTTAATGAAAACACCTTGGCAGACACAATAAAAGGAAACTAGGAAACAACACTCTTGAGAGAAGGACTGTGAGGAAATGCCAGGACACCATATGGTTTTTTCTTTTTCTTTTTCTTTCTTTCTTCCTTTCTTTTTTTTTTTTATGAGAGAGCCTTCTTAAATCATTTGTATATCTGATATAGCATAACTTTACAGGGACATATACTCAAAAGACATTCATGAAAGACATGGGACAAATACTTGCCAAGAAAGACATAAATCATAAAATTGCTACAGCAATTTTAATGTCTTCTCATTTCATATCAGTTAGAACTGAGGTGACAGAACAGACATCAAGTAGTCCAATGGTCCTTCTATTTTTCTTTTTTTTTCTGACACAAGTGGCAGTACCTCAAGAATTATTATATTCCATTTTATGTCAAGCATTTAGGAAACTGTGGGGTCTTTCCACACTGGTATGAGATCTCAAGTGTTAGCAGTCCATAAAAGTAGAACATTAATTGGTTTGTCATAAGTGGCTTCAGTGGCCACAAAAGCTAATGTGAGTTATTTAACAACAGTGTTTCTGAACTTTTTCACTTGTAAAATGAGTTACCAACATTTGTCATGGGGATTTCATGAGAATCTAAGATGACTCTTGTACTACCACACCTGTGTGTTTGCCAAGACAGAGTTCTCTTTTCCATTAACACCCAGCCTACTCTTGCTTCTCATGTTTATCTTTTCTAAATTATTATACTCGTTTTATGCACAATTCCTTTCATTTCCTGAAATACTTGTTTTCTATCCCTTATTCTATAGGTCAGTAGGTTAACTAAATATTCTCCTTTCTAACTCTCAGCTATTATGAGAACTATGATCTATGATGTCATGATCTGAGCCTGGTGAAGTTCATGAATATGTAATTTTTAACAAGGTCACAGAAAATTCTCATGCCAAAAAAAATTGTAATTGAATTTAAGAAACTTTCTGATCATAGTTTTTCACATTTTTTCTATCACTGATAAAATGCTATTTCAACATACCACGTGAAACAGATGTGCTGTTTATGTATTATCCCAGTGCCAACAACATATTAAAGAAACAAATAAATCAGTATTAATGAATGGAGCAAACAACATGCTACAGGTGATGTGTTGAGCTAATATATTATCACTCACTCATTACGTATCTTTTCCATATCAAAATGATGCAGAAGATAATCAAATATTTGTTGTTAATACATATAAAATGATCATTAATATCCCATATCCATAATTAATACAACCAGTAAAGAAATATTCAAGAATAATGTCTTAAACTTGATAAGGAGATATGCAAAATAATAATTGGAGGGCCAGCAGTGTGGTGTAGGAGGCTAAATTTCTGCCTGTGACACCAGCATCCCTTATAGGCACTAGTTTATATCCTGGCTGCCTCACTTCTGATTCAGCTCCCTGTTGATGGCCTGGGACAGCAGAAGATGGTTGAAGTCCTTGGACCCCCTTACCCACATGGGAAACCCAGAAATAGCTATTGAGCTCTGGCTTTGGATGGACTCAGCACTAACCATGGTAGCCATTTAGAGACTGAATCAACAGGTGAAAGATTTCTCTCTATGTCTCTCCTTCGTACTCCCGAGTTTCACATTAAAAAATAATAATAATGGTAAAGCATCAAATAATCCATAAGATGAAGAACATCACAAGATTTTCCACTGTCAATATTACTTACAGAACAAATACAGGAAATCCTAACTGGTGAAACAAAGGAAGAAAAGAAAAGAATTCCTAATTGGAAAGCAAAAAAAAAAAAAAAAGTTTTTATTTCCATATGCTATAATAGTCTTTGTATAAAAATCTAATAAATCTGCAACAGGGGATAAAAGCAAAAGAAAAAAAGGAATGCATGCATGTGATGTCAGCCAGGTATTAGGAAACAAGGGCTCACAAGTTACTTAAATTTCTTTGTATAAAAGCTAAAGTTAAATCCACAATTGCATTTAAAAATCACTCAGAAATTCTGAAACTAACATTTTAAAGGTGAAGTCTAAAGATTTTTAAAGCACCCTAAACTGAAAATATTAATGTCAACAGGATGTTCTTTAGGTGGAAAAATGTGGTAAGATAAAGCATCACACTGCATACCATAAATTACAGCTGTATGGTTAAATACATAGAAATGTTTTAGTTCAGTTACATGTATTTCAAATTGTATTGATTACTTGAATACAAATACTGATAAAATATTGTGGAATTTATAACATTCATGAATAACAATTTCTTAGACATCAAGAAAAGATGTGTGCCACATAAGGCTTTTATGCTTAATAAAAGAGTATATCAATTTAAGGTGAACTATTGTTGTAGGGTTTTCTACCCAGAATATAGCAACAACCTCAATTCTTGTCTCACAGGAAAGAAGAATTTTCATGCAGACACAGTTTAGTTTTAAAGCAGATTAATTAGAAAAGCTGAGAAGAGAGACTCCTGTCCTAGTGACAGGAGGGGGCTTCAAGAGAGAAAAGAACCTGTACCTCCTGTCATAGTGGCAGGAGGTAGAGAGAAAAAGACTCAAGACCTCTGTCATAGTGGCAGGGGAAAGAGAGAGAAACCCAGACCTCCTGCCACATTGGCAGGAAGAAAAGAGAAAATCCTGTGGCAGGAGGTGGAAAGAAAAATGAACCCCCAGCGTCCTGCCATAGTGGCAGGAGGAGGAAAGAAGAAAGCACCCATACTAACAGTGCAGATAGTGTCTTATAAAATTTCATTTCAAAGAAGTTTTTCCATAAACAAAGGAGAATTTTTGTTTTCCATGGTACCTGGCCTTGGGACAAAAGGCTCCAAAGGTATTACTGGCCAATTTCCTCTGTCACTTTCTAATGGTCAAGACCAGTCTAAAACTTCCTCCCTGACAAAGACCAGAGACCATTAGAAAGTGAAGAGGAAAGCAAGCAACAGATATTTTAGACGTTAACTGAGTTTCAAAGGTGTACTTTCTCACACATACTATCAGGACAAAGACAGTAGTTACATTTTTTATGATCTAAGAAAATCACTTGAATAAATAAACATTGGATGATCATTCTATTTTTCTAATGAAGAAATGAAAATCATGAAACCAGACTTAAAAATAAGATTTTACAATAATAATTGTCAAAGCACTGTTAACTGCAAAATTTAGAGAAGAAGCCAGTCACTTTGCTAAACATACAAGGTCATCAGAACCCAACAGAAAGAGAAATTTCTAACAAAAAATTTCAGATTTTTTTTTTAACCAATTAAACTACCATATTTTCTTTTTTTTTTAAAGATTTATTTATTTCATTACAGAGTCAGATATACAGAGAGGAGGAGAAGAGACAGAGAGGAAGATCTTCCATCCGATGACTCACTCCCCAAGTGAGCCGCAACGGCCGGTGCTGCGCCTATCCAATGCCGGGAACCTGGAACCTCTTCCGGGTCTCCCACCCGGGTGCAGGGTCCCAAAGCTTTGGGCCGTCCTCAACTGCTTTCCCAGGCCACAAGCAGGGAGCTGGATGGAAGTGGAGCTGCCGGGATTAGAACCGGCGCCCATATGGGTTCCCGCTGCCTTCAAGGCGAGGACTTTAGCCTCTAGGCCATACCGCCAGGCCCTAAACTACCATATTTTCAAACAAAAGAACATTCAAAGAAAAAAAATTTGTATAATACAAGAAAAAGAGGAAAAGATGGAAAGAATGAAGGGAGAAAGGAATTAAAAACAAAGATAAGGCAAGGCATGGCAGAATAAAACACTGAGTCAGAAAAAAACCACAAATCAGTTATCATAAATATGATCATCAAATAGAAATTCTATTTATATATTTATTAACTTTTTTTGTTTTCTGATAGTTTAGTTGGCACTGGTGTCCCCCCTCCCCCAAGTTCCTTCCCCTCTCCTCTGTTCTTCCCTCCAGTCTTACAATGATGTCTCTCGCAAATTTTCACAAGTCCATCATGCTGCCACTGCAGTGCCACTCAACAATGTAGGGGATAAAAACAGAAATTATATTAAAACAAAGCACCCTTAATACAATCTTAAGAGAATGCAATAGATAGATTAGAACTGAAAAATATGGTTTGAAATTAAAAAATCAGAATCTAATAAATTTGAGCTGACTGAAGTGAGAATCAGTGAACTTGAAGATACATCAGTGAGAGTACGTACTTGGAGAATCAGAAACAAAAATGGGCACAGCAACAGATCCGTGGAGGACAAGTAAACATCAAATAAACATTTTTAAGAGCCTCAAGGAAAGAAACAGAAAAAGAAAACAGGACAGTATTCCGAGAAATGATAGTTGAAATTTTCTCAAAGTTGGAAATGGGTATCTTCACATCAAGAAGCTCAATGAACTCCAAGTGGAGGGATTCTGAGACAAGTGAAGGTGAGAGAAGTGTAACTATTGACTTTATAAAAACAGCAGAGTTTGCTCTGGTATTGTAGCTAATAAGTAAGGCTGTGGCCTGCTATGCTGACATCCCATATGGGTATCCATTTCAGTCTTGACTATTTCCCTTCTGATCCAGCTCCCTCCTAATGTCCCACAACAGCTGTGTAAGATGGCTCAAGTGCTTGGTCCAGGGACATGCATGTGGGAAACCTGGTTGAAGGTCTGGCTCCTGACTATAACCTTATTCAACCTAGTCATTGCAGGCTATAGGGGAGTGAAGACAGGTGAAAAATCTCTCTCATTCTCTCTTCGCACTTCTCTCTCTAGAACTGTGACAATCAAATAAGTAAATATTTTAATAAAAGAAAAAACTTAAGAGTCTAGAAGAAAAATGTGTATCTTCAAAATAATAAAGAAAAAGACTTTCAATGAACAATTGTAGTAGATATAAATTAGTAGCTGCATATTTAACTTAAAGAAGGACAGAGATTGTGGAGTTAAATAATCAGGATACAAATACCAAAATGGCAAATATGAATTATTTTTTATTAGTAATTACATTCAATACAAAAAGGCTTACAAATCAAAAGGCAGATATTTGAACAACAGTTTTTAAAAAGTCTCATTTTATGTTGTCTTTAAAACACATTTTAGGTTCAAAAATACAAACAGGTTCAAACTAAAGGACAGACAAAATACATTTGTAAACAATCACAAAACGCATTATGTTCTATACTAACGCACAAAATACACTTTTTGAGAAAATATTTACTAGAGAAAAAGAAAATGTTTAAGCAAAAAGCATATCAATCCTTTGGGAAGATTAATACCTTTCATATAAAAATTATAAATTTTAGGAATATACAACTATGAACAGAGACCTAAATTGTATTAAGCAAAAACCAGTGAAATATAGAGCAAGAAATAAACATGTAAACAATAATGATTTAGAGTCCAAACTCTACTTTTAAAATCAATAGAATACAACCTTCATGTAAAATAAAAATACATACATACATAGATATACATATACATGGATATACATGTATAAATGCATACATACATATATAGATATACATATACGTGCATATACATAGATATACACACATATATAGATAGATAAACAGCATATACATATATCCTCATAGATAAACAATTATGGAGGCTAGTATACCAGGAAATGAAGATATACTGCAGTACATGTCTCTACTCCGGAATAAAAGGAAGGCTCCCAATGAAAGAGATATAACTTAACAGTACTTATTAGATACTTATGCCTTTTCCTCTATCTACAATGCCAGATACATTAAAATAGCAAAAATATCAATCTTCTTATTGTTACTAAAGGAATACACTACCGTGATAATATGAGGGAAAATGTCAGGAGGTGAAAGAAGAGGTGAGAGAACAATTCCCTATACCTACAAAACTATATCATATAAAAATAACAGTAATAAAAGAAATTTTTTTAAAAGCAATAGAACAACTAAGCAGAGATCAATAAAGACATGGAATAACTGAACAACCCTTAGCCAGTTAGACTTAACAGACATCTATAGGATGCTACATTAATCAAGACAGAGTAAACACTTATGACAAGTGCCATGAAACTTTCTCCAGAAATTTTGGTGAAGTTACAAACCATGTCAAACAGTTAAAATTCAAACATCTTCCCTGACCTCAGTGAAATTAAATCAGAAATGAAAAGTAAAGAAATTTGAAATTTGCAATTTGCAAAGTTGAAGATAAAAGTAGAAAAAAACAACTTCATCATTTTTAACATTGAACAAGATGTTCCTGCCAAAGAAACTAGTCAAGAAAAATACGCAAAATGGAAACATAACAGAAAGGAAGAAGAAAAATTATGTCCATTTGTAGATAATTATATATATATATATAAAATCTTAAACTTGTAGAAATGTTACTTGAATTAATTATTGAGACAGAATTTTATACTATAATAAAATTCATTCCTATACTAGCAATATATAAAATTAAGAAAATGAAAGTAAGGGAATAATTCCATGAGAAATTGCATCAATAAAGCATCACTGGGTAAATTTAAGACTACATCGCCAGGCCCGGCGGCATGGCCTAGCGGCTAAAGTCCTCGCCTTGAAGGCAGCGGGAACCCATATGGGCGCCGGTTCTAATCCCGGCAGCTCCACTTCCATCCAGCTCCCTGCTTGTGGCCTGGGAAAGCAGTCGAGGATGGCCCAAAGCTTTGGGACCCTGCACCCGCGTGGGAGACCCGGAAGAGGTTCCAGGTTCCCGGCATCGGATCGGCACACACCGGCCGTTGTGGCTCACATGGGGAGTGAATCATCGGATGGAAGATCTTCCTCTCTGTCTCTCCTCCTCTCTGTATATCCGGCTTTCTAATCATAATAAAATCTTTAAAAAAAAAAAGACTGTATCTCAATGACTCATAAAATATTGTGAAAGAATTTAGTCAATTCTAAATTTACCAAAATTCTGAAAACTTCATCTACAAACTGAGATATTCAACACAATAATTATCAAGTTTCCAGATGCTTTCTTAAAGAAAGTTGAAGAGCTGACCCTAAATTTTATTTGGAAATATAAAGTATCCAGAATACCTGGAAATAAGTCTAAGAAAAAATTTCAAGAATTCAACCAGGTAAAGATTTTTTTGTAATAAATGTTCAAATAGTAGATTGTACTGTTTAAACATCTTCATGACTATAATTGCACCTTTAGAATGGTTGCATTTAATCGTGTATTAATTATTGCAATGAAATTTTGGGGGAACAAAACATGAATACATTATAAACTAACCATTATCAAGTGGAGCAGGAATGGTTGGTGCTATGGTATAGTGGTAAAGCCATTGCCTACAAGCTAGCATCCCTGAGGGATGCAGTTTTATGTTCTGGTTGCTCTACTTCCCATCCAGCTGCCTGCCAATGGCCTGGGGAAAGCAACAGAGGCATTGAATGTTTGGAATCCCTGCCCTTCAACTGGGAGATCTTGATGAAGCTCTTGACTCCCTTCTTTTGCCTGGCTCAGCCCTTGTCACTGTGGTTATCTGGGGAGTGAACCAGCAGATAGAACAGCTCTCTCTCGCTTCCTCTCTCTCCTATCTTCCCCTATGTAACTCAGACTTTCCAATAAATAAAATAAATAATTTTTACAATAATAGATAAAGTGTATTTCAGGGTTAAGAATATTATGAAAGAAGGCAAAAGAAATTAATAAAGATGAGAGGAAAAAAATAAAATGGAGGAAATCTAATCATTTTTACACCCCCCAAAAGAACTTCTAATTATATGAAACAAAAACTGATCAAACGTCAAAGAAGCAAAGAAAATGCACACCTGTATATCATTATTTTGATAACACTTTCAAAACACATGTTTAATCATAAAGAAAAATATACAAAAAGCACAATCCACAAAACAAACAAAAAATTAGTTCTGTTTCAATTAGAAAGTGCACTTTGGGAGACACTGGAAAAGGAAAAGGGGATATTACAGAAATCTGGAAGAAAGAATGGCCTTTTGAATTTTCTTCAAATGATTTGTGTTCGGAATATTGACCAAACATTCAAAACTAAATAGAAAAGAACAATTAGAACAACAAAATCACTTTTTTAAACACAGATTTGTACAAACAATTCACCAAGGATAGTAACACATACATCATGGGTATAAGTTGATAAGAAGATGCCTGACATCTTCATTCATTAGTAAATGCAATTTAAAGTCTCAAAGAAATATCAAATTCATATATTAAAATAATATTTAAATTAAGAGATTAACAATTGTAAATCTGGGGATGATGTGAACAAACCAGCATGTTCATACATCACTGATGGGGACTTCAAATGTTGTAAACTCCTAGGTTCATCCACTAGAAAATAATACAAAAGAGAAAAAAAGCAAATGCCCACTCAAAGATATGTACGTATATATATGAATATTCACTGCAACTTTATATGTGGTTGCTAAAAATGGAATTAATTTAAACTCATCAGAAGGAATATACAGATTTTGGATTATCTGAACAACAGAATGCTAATCAGGAACTAAAAGGAATGACCTATTTATATGCACAGTAAGGCAAATGTCAAAACAATTATCCTCATTGAGAGACAGAGAGAGCAGAGAATTTTATATTAGGCCATTCACAGAAAACAATAGAAAATGAAGACTACAATGACAGAAAAGTCATATCAGTGTTTGAGAAAAAGGGAGAAAAACAAAAGGGAGAGATTACTCTGAGAAAAGACATCTGAGAATTCTGGATATAATATCTATTTTTATTGTGATGATATTCTAATGGTGTATACATATGTCAATGACTTACCAAAGTGCACATGCAGACTGCATGTGAATTATACCTCCACAATTATGTTATTTTAGTAAATTAAAAAAATGGAAAAAAATAAGTCAAACAAAAATCCTAAACACTTCATATTATGTAGTTAAGTGCATTAGCCCTATTACTTGAACATCATTTAGCGTATATGATTTAGCTTCAACATCTTCTTGCATATGTGATGAAAAACATATGTCTCATTGCCTTAACTTTTTGTGTGATTTTACAGAAATGCTTTTTCTTCCTACAAGTGCTTTTAAAAAAGAAATCATTATATAGTGCATGACTGCATTCATGAAGTCATTTACACAATTTAGTAAAACTATATTTTGACATATTCTACTGGCAAGGTAAACTGTATTCATATTTACACAGTACAAATAAGTAATTCTTAAGTTATACTTGAACCTGCTGTGGTTTCTTTCACCGGGGACATGCAAACACACACACACACACACACTGTAGCTTATGACATATTTTTCTACTCCATTGTTACTTATCATTTTCTATATTCTGAGATGGAATTGCATGAGGATGGGATCTAAATATTATATAAGACTGTGTATCTTACAAACTTTATAATACAAATTATGCTGTTCAAGCATGAGAAAGAAGGAAGATTGTTTCCAGAAATACTCAGTGTCAGGAAAACAATATTCTTAAGGGGAGAAAGAGAAGTATATTTGGTGGCTGAGAACATTTGGTTAGTGATTTGGCATGTCTTAACTGTAATCTCACTGTTGATATCTGATTTTTTATTATTATTATTAATCACATTGTATTATGTGACACAGTTTCATAGGTACTGGGATTCTCCCCACCCCTCCCCAAACCCTCCCCCCATAGTGGATTCCTCCACCTTGTTGCATTACCACAGTTCAAGTTCCGTTGAGATTCTTTCATTGCAAGCATATACCAAGCATAAAGTCCAGCATCTTATTGTCCAGATAAGTTCAACGGCTTGTTGGGGAGACCATCTCTGGTCTGAAGGTAGAGCCGGCAGAGTATTATTCCAATCAATTAAAAGCCCCAACATAACATCAGCAACAATTTATAACGTTATGGAATTAATTGACATAGTATTGAGTAACCAATATGTTAAAAAAAATGCAAGTTCTTAACCACATCCTGTGATTTCTTCATTGACATTTCAATTTTAGTTTATATACAACGGGGTTCTAGACACCTTAAACTGGCTATGGATTACTATTCAGCTGTCTCGTGTCTATTTTCATTATAGTATTTAGCACTGAATAGTGTTGAAGCATAATTTTGCTGAACCTGGCTGTTTTTATCGGGTAGTCTAGACTGACTTATAACTCTAACAAGACGTATATCAACAGTTCAGGTGCAGAACAGTTTTAGGAGGGGTATGCAGAGAAATCTTCACTACCCTAGTGAGGAGTAACTAATCTTTGTGTCCCACCTAGTAAGGTATAAGTGAATCCACACTGACCGTTTCCTGTCTGATTGTAAGTTTTCCTTGTTGTTCTGTCTATCTATTCTATATTTTTTCATTTGTTTGTTTGTTTGTTTGTTTTGAGGGGTTTCCGGAGCGATCCTGATTGTCATTGCCAGAGAGGGTGTGGACCCAAAGCTGGAACCAAGCAAGGACCAGAGAGAGCTCCCCTCCCTAGTCCAGAAGGAAGTTAACTGTTCTGTTTCTGCAGACTGCTCAGGGCTCCTGGGTGTTGTTCTGATGCCCTTGGATCCTGCGAGCAAGGATTTGGACTTCTTCCATCCCATGTGGTAGATATCTGATTTCTTAACCTTAAAGTGTTCATAGACTTTACAGCCACACTAAAAACTCATTCTAAAATACATGGTTGTATTAGATCTAGACACTCTGAAAGGACTTTGAGGCACAAGCATTCTATCAGTAATCAATACCAGTGGAAAAAGCAGGCTGTGATGGTGAAAAGCCTAGGGGAAACACTGTCAGGGAAAAGCCAAAGTCACAAAGTACAAGACCCACAAAGGCATGAGGAAATCAAGAGCAAACAAAACACTTTAGATTGACTACTACATGGCCAGAGTGGCTGTACATCCGTCCTCTTCCCTCGGTCAACCATCACATGTAACACCTCTCTCCTATGCCTTCAGAGGAAGCATTTAAAGGAGAGAGTGCACTGGAGCTGATGCATGGGGTTGCCTGCTGACTGCAGTCCCTCCAGGTGGGCAAGAAGTTCTCCTTGCATTTGGACCTTAGCAGAGTACCTTTGTTTTTATTGTAGCTGTGCCTTTTATTAACTAGATTCCTGGAACATTTCCTTCAGATCATGTAACTTCCCATAAAATTTAGAGAGCATGTTTCAAAATCAAAAGTGCAGGGCTTCTTATTGAAAAAAAAAACTTACTGAATTTTTCAAGGCAGACAGCTGAATATTAAACACACTGGAAATGGATGCAGATACCTAAGTATATCCTACTGCCTACAAGATTAGGTTTGGCCTCTCTTCCTAGAGATCAACACTTGGCGAAACAAAGGTGGACAAGGCGAGAAGGTGCAGAGGGCACCGGAATTACAACGATGGCAGAACAAAGCCAAGAGCTCTGGAGCCGTGGAGAAAACATTTCCCTCTGGGGTACAGGTCTAACTTCCTGGGAAACAATATTCCCTGATTTTTTCGTTCAGGGATGTGTGATAAAACAGGAAAGGATTTTGGTTCATGCAGACCCTGAAGAAACTAACAGCTGGAGACCCTGCTGACTACAGGCCCCTGAGATGAGCAGTAAAGATTTCTTGCAAGGATGTCAGGATAACATAGCTTTGTGTCAATCGTACTGACAATTTTTAGTCATTTTTCAATGATATTCAAAATTAACAAGAAAATGGGTAAATTTTCTCATTCTTCATTTTATCTTTTCTTTTTCACTTTTATCTCTGCGCTGTACATTTCTAGGTACAAACCCACACAGGTTCTGTCTATTACAATTGATAAAATAATTTGACATTTCTCTCTGTTTGAGCTTTATGCTGCATTTTAATTAACTTTAGCAAGAAAATAACCGTTTCAAGAGCCACCTACTAGGCCAGGCACCACATTTATTGGCTAAACTCTTGCCTTGCATGTGACAGGATCCCATATAGGCACTGGTTAGTCTCCCGGCTGCTCTACTTCCCACCCAGCTCTTTGCTTGTGACCTGGGAAAGCAGTAAAGGATGGCCCAAAGCCTTGGGACCTTGCACCCAGGATTCAAAACGTGGAGGACCTGAAAGAGGCTCCAGGCTCCTGGTTTGAGATCTGCTTAGCTCAGGCCACTGTGGTCACTTGGTGAATGCCAGTAGATGGATCTCCTTCTCTCTGTATATTTGGCTTTCCATAAATAAATAAATAAGTAAATAAATAAATAAATAAATATTTAAAGAAAATTGTGCACACACTTCATCAGGAAAATAGATCCCTACACATTCTTATTTTCTGCCCCTGAAATCCATAATGTCAGAAATCTGGAATCTATATCACATCAGAGTGGAATGATAATGTAATCAACCTTTTATTGTGGACTATGTAATGAGCATGACAGTAAATACATACAACTATGCAATGAAAAGTTTTAACTACTGAAAAGAAATATCTTAGTTAAAATCACGAATATTTACCAAATAATGACAACACAATATCAAAGCTAAAATTTAAATGTGAAAAAAAAAATACATTTGGAAATGTGACTCAATATCTACACATTCAGCCAAGAAAGCTGGTGAGAGACCCATAGCAAAACTAATTTTAGGGCCTGGCAGCATGGCCTAGCGGCTAAAGTCCTCGCCTTGAAAGCCCCGGGATCCCATATGGGCGCCGGTTCTAATCCCGGCAGCTCCACTTCCCATCCAGCTCCCTGCTTGTGGCCTGGGAAAGCAGTTGAGGACTGCCCAAAGCTTTGGGACCCTGCACCCATGTGGGAGACCCGGAGGAGGTTCCAGGTTCCCGGCATCAGATCGGCGCAGCACCGGCCGTTGTGGCTCACTTGGGGAGTGAATCATCGGACGGAAGATCTTCCTCTCTGTCTCTCCTCTCTGTATATCTCACTTTGTAATAGAAATAAATATATCTTTAAAAAAAAGCTAATTTTAGGTTTGTTCAGATACTTCCATAGAATCCAGAGGTGCAGAAAAAGAAAACATTACTTTAGGCATAGAATACTGATCAAAGGAAGCAGAGGAGTTGTCAAGAATGCATTTGAGTCAGCTACAGGCTTGTCAAATGCAGTACAGAATCTGGTTAACCAAAATTTATTTTCAACATGTCAGAAAGAATTGCAGAAGTTATTTTTAGTTATATAAAATAGAAGATGATTCTTGCATATAATAGCTAGTCTTGTCATGATGTACATCAGAAAAAAAGATGTGCTAATGAGCAATGAAAATGTATATCTCGTCACAGACTATATTATCTAAGAAATAAAGAAATCATGCAGCACAGTAAACAAAGAAATGCACATGGTTCCATTTAAACTATACTAGATGGGGTAGGCAAGTAGTTACAAAGCCAATGGATAATAAAAGAAATTACTTGAAAGACGGAATATTATGGGTCTTGGGAAGAAATCTTTCATCCACTGCTTTACTTTTCAAATGACTACAGTAGCAGAAATTCAGAAGCCAGGAATTTCATCTGGGTCTCCTTTGGGTCACCCACAGCCCTATCATTAGGGCTGCTAGCCTAGGCTCAAAAACAGGAAGTTGGATGAGAAGCAGAGCAGCAGATAATCAAACCAGCAGTATGATATGGGATGCCGAAGTTGCAAGCAGCACTATAGGTCTTAGACCAAAATGACAGCCCCACACCTGATGGAGCTAAAATAATTAAATTAAAATCTATGACGAATAATTTTGTTAATGGAATATGGCTCCTTTCTGAATTAACTCCACTTTGTTTCAAATTTTGGTTAATTTCTACAACTAATAATTCCAGGAAAATACTTTCACACTCAATAAAGATATAAAAAAATAAACATGGTATACTGATTAATTCTAAAAGATTTTCCTCAAGTCAAAGTCAACAGGAAAATATGAGTTATTCTATAAGTCTACTACTTAATTCATTCAAGATGTATAGCCAATCGTAACATAAGTCTTTCAACAGTCAAATATTTTGTACACCATTGCCCGCTTTCTCAGATCAAACCTGCTTGTGAAAATACCTCTGTATTTCTGAGCATCTTTGGAAGTTCTGCCTTTTAAATTCTACAGTGTCCACATTAACTGCGAATAACTGAGAATGCACCAAGACAGTCATCGAACAATGTGGTAATGCTGCATAGTTTCAAAGCATCAACAGCTTTGAGAGAACTTTAAAAAATACAAGAAAAGGGAAGGCCATAATCATAACATTTTGCATGTTGTTCTTATTGGTCTTCGCATCGGCATAAAGATTTTCAGTGATTGCTTATTCTAATTATGAAAAATAAATGATGATATAGTGTAAGAATATTGAATTCATATGAACATGGTCAAGTAATAAAGTAAAGGGCATGCAATTCTGTAGCACATAGATTCATAAAATCTAAGGTTTGGGAAAAAAATTGAAGGTCCATCATGTGTAAATTTTCTACGTTTGTCTATTTTCTTTATTATAACAAACCCACTTTGGTATTTATACATAATAAGCAACACGGGGTATGTATGCCACTTAAATATATCAGATGACAGCCATTCTATGAATGAAAGGCGATATAAACAATCAGAGCTATAATTATATTCATTAAGGAAATGATGACATTCACATGCTTTTATTAATGTTATAGCCTAGTATTTACTCACTAAATTGATCAGCATTATTGGTTAATCAACCTACTTTAGAAATTTGAAAACCTTTGATACATAAAATGTTAGAATAATAGATATTGAAGAATGAAATAATTTAAGTTGCATAGGAGTTAATCCTGTACCAATTAAACATTGTCTCAGCTCTATTTTATGTCATATAACATTAAATTTCATAGCTTTAAAGTTGATCAAAAGTACCAGACATTTTTATTATTATTGAGCTCGCCCTATGGTCTATTTTGGGAACTAATAAATAATTCCACACAAATATGTCAAATTTCACATTGAAAAAAGGACTAGAAAGGAATGGAGAGTTTAACAAAATTAACAAGACTGTGGCAAGAGAGGAAATTCACTGAGCATGAAACATACAAACAGTTCTGAGCCTAAGCATGAATGGGTGACGCAGATGGCAGAGGGAACAAGGCCATGAGGTCTTGTCCTGCAGGGTTGGTTTCTGTCCTTCCCATATCTCAGTTACATTTCAAATCACTCTCTCATTTGAGAAAGAAACCATGTCTGACTGACTTCTACAAAAGAGACAGAAATAGTAGTGTTCACGTGACACTAAGTACACAAGCAAGGATTACAATGAGCATGGCAGCACAGGTTAAGAATTATGAAAGCCACTGAAAAACTTATTAATAGTGTTAAGTATGAAGTGAATGTATGATAACCTTTCCTTTCTTGACAACATCACTATTTCTTCCCCCAAAATGTTGGAAGGTCTCAACACACAGTTGTGTGAGCAAACTTTGTAAAATCTATTGAAGGAAGAGCATAAATAGGGACTGGGCATTGTAGACAGATAAAGCATTGCGTTCCACACCAGATTCCTGTATGAGTGCTGGTATGTGCCTTGGCGTCTATTCTTTGTTGTTTATTAAAGTTTAGTTTTAATATTGTTTATATAATTGAGAGGGATGTATGCCTACATGGAGCTCTGATTAAGGTGGGGACATGCAGGTATGGAGGAAGATGAGTGGGACAAGTATTTCAGGTTTTTTTCTCATGTGTCCACAGGGAGGTGATGAAAGGGGTGGTGCTGCTTGCTGTCAAACCACATTAGTAAAGGGATTCACCAGCAGGAGCTGCAGCCCAGCAAGGGAGTCCCCAAAGTTTCCCTTTCAAGGCTGTTTCTGGCCCTGAGTGTTGTGTGTGCTGGCAGGTGCCTTGGCCCAGCCTGGGCTAGCACACTCACAATCTCAGCTTTCACTGGCAGGGGTTGCAGCCTAACTCCGCTAAGCATGTCCTGCACACTGTCCTGACTCTCCTTCATGCCAGCGGGTGCTGAGGCCGGGCCTAACCAGGCTTGTCCAAAGACCCAGCCCACAAAAGCACCGATGACAGCTGCAGATTTCCCTGGACTAGCCTTCCCCGAGATCTGACTCCAGTGTTTCCCTACCTGGCCTGCTCCCAGCCTAGTATCTTACATGTGCCAGCTCTGGACCCTGTGTGTGTCAGTGCGTGCTACAGCCTGCCTCCCCGCAATCTCCTCCCAGCCCCAGTTCCTATAAGTGTTAGGTGGGTTTCTGTCATTTGGGTTCTGTGGTCCAGCCTCATTTGACCAACCACTCCCAGAAATCTGTCACAACCTGGCTGATGCTATAGTCCTACAAAGATGAGTTCACAAGTGCCCTACAGAATTTTTCAACAGCTATGGTTCTCTCATGTTCAGGCAGCTGCTATGGCCCTGGCTGACATAGACCACACCCTATTCCTACACTTGTATGTGGGCACTGTGGCCTAGCCCAGCCAGGAATGTCTTCTAGCCCCAGGTTTTACATGCTGTAGTGAGTAGCACAAAATGCTATTTAGCTCAGCTCAGGTCTCCCACATGGGTGGGTGCCCTGGCCTGATCCAGACATGCCCTCCCATTTCCCCTCTAAACCACTCCATCTCACCTTTATCACCTGAAGGTTCAGTGATCTTGTCTGTGGAAAATCTCCTCTTTCAAACATTCCCTCAGGTGCTCTCACTCCAATATATCCCAGGTCCCCTTCCCCCGGCAACTTTGGGAGCTGCAGTGGCGACTCCGGACAAGTTCTCTGTCTTCCCCACTTATAAAAAAAATGCTTGGATATTGGTATAGGTCATACAAAAATTGGCATTAACCAGGCCCAGAATGCCTCTCAGCTATTGGCTGCTTTTATCCCACAGTGTACCACTTGCCTGCTTACGATGCAACATAACGAGTTGCCTAGGGGTCAGAGCTGCTCTGCTTCTCATATAGCTTCCTGCTATGACCTGGGAAAGGCTGAAATGGACACAAGTGTTTGGGCCCCTGCCACCAATTTTGGAGATGAGGATAAAGTTTCTGGCTCCTAAACTGGGCCTGACTCAACCCTGGTAATTGCAGACATTTGGGAATTGAACCAGCACATCAAAGACATTTTTTGCTGTCTCTCCACATCTTTCTGTATGCAAGCTTTCAAATAAGTAAATAATTTTAAATGCTAATAACTATATGATCACCACACACACGCACACACATAGCATTATGGTGCATAAGCATGTACAGCCATTCACGTGGTGGCCAATATATAAAAACACAGCTATATTTTCAAATTTAGGGTAGATGAAAGGATTAAAACCTAGGAATGTCTGAGAAATTTTGTTACTGCCAGTTTTATGGACTTTTGAATTAAAATACTGAATAAGAAAATGTATAGGGACTATCATTATTACATAGCAGAAGATAAACAGCTATTTGCAATCATGACATCCCACACTGGAGTGCTAGTTTGAGTCCTAAGTGTTTCACTTCCAATCCAACATGTCACTAATGAACCTAAATGGTGAGGGAGATGATTCAAATATTTGGGCTGCTGCTACCAAATTAGAGAACAGAATGGAGCTTCTGATTCTTGGCTTTAACCTTACACAGACCTAGATGTTGTACTCATTTGGGGAACAAATCCAAGAAGGAGAGATTGTCTTTCTCTCACTTCCTCTCTCCTCCCCTCCCTCTGAGTCTTTACCCTTCTCTCTCTCTTTCTTCCCACCTATCAAATTAATGAGCCAAATCTGTTTTTTTCCAAAAGTGAGAATACCCGAGAAAGATATGAATAGGTACATGAATTATTTTATCACTCTAAAATTCACAAATCTACCTCTCAAAAATTATAAACAAATCATTTATCATATTTGACTCAATATTTTAAACTCCATTATTCCTTTCCATTTAATTCCCTTGCTAATTGCTGGGAACCAGGGTAGGGAGCAGAGCTGGTGGGGGTTATTGGGGAATCGCCCCAACCAGGCTACAGCTCCCACTGTTTTGCATGAGGACCAAGTATGAAGTGGGTAGGATCGAGCTGGACTACAACACCCATTGGTTCACTTGAAAGGGGGCTGGAAACAGAACTGACTCAACAATTGCAACAACCAGCATGTGCATAAGCTGATTGGGGCGATGGACTGCGCCGGACCCTGTACTGGCAAACTCACGCAAGAATCAGGTTTGGGATCATCTCAGATGAAATTTCTTTGGAGATCCCTGCAACTGAAATGCTGATCTCAGAACTCCAACCATGAAGAGACTATGACAGCCAGTGGATTCTGAACAGCTTTCACTGCGACTGGAACGGCGAGATTGACAGTAATTCAGACCTGTTGAACTATCAAAACTGCTTGAGCAGGACCCTCAGAGAGCACCTCACTTTGGGAATCTGGGATGGGTTGGAGGCTGGGTGGGGCTTTTCCCTTTGTTTCTCCCCTGACCCCAGATACAGGGAAACAAATGATGATATTAGTGTGGAAACAATGGTAATACCCACTTTCATCCTGTAGCCCTTGACCCGTTGTACCCTAATCAACTAAGTAAGATTATTAAAAAATAATAATAATAAAAATAATTCCCTTGCTAATTGCTTCTCCTGAGATGACCATTAGGCAAATATGTAAATTTCAAATATGAAAGGATTAACTATAATAAATGCCCTTTCCTCTCATATATTCATTTATTATGTTACATATACTAGGAAACCTATTTAGCCCTTACTATGTGCTACATAGAAAAAGACAATTAACTTTGATATTTTAGCATTGACAGAAAAAAAGTATGAAATTCATTTTGTAAATAAGACAAAACAGATTCAGGGACCTTAAAATACCCAGAAAACCCTTGTAGCTGGATATCACTGGCTTCAGATTCACAGGGGTTGTTCTGAAGCCAATATTCCTTCTTCTAATTTAAACTAATGAGAAACAAGAATTGAAACAAATTATTTCCAAGAACAGCTATTCCTTAGTAAGATTTCCAGCACTCCGGGTATAAATAATTCATCTGAATGCCACGTTGAAAACAACAAAATCAACAATCACAACTGGGCACTGTAATGGGATATCCAGGACCTTCAATGTCATTCAAGCCCAAACACAGTTATAATTAACCGTGGTCCTGTTAACATGCAGACATCAATTTGCCTTTGAATACAGCTAGATGGTTTTCTTCCAACTGTGCTGGAGCAATGACATCCCATGAGGCTTTATTCGGGTCCTGTAAAAAGAGCTGTTGGTGGTGTCTGAAAACGCCATAAGTGAGACACAAAATCCATGAGCTATCATGTACCTTGTACAGGAAGATACACATCTGTCTTTGGACTGCTGTCATTCTAAAGCTGTTAGCATTGCAAAAAAATAAATTATTGCAAATCATAACATTTATTTATTTATTAAGATTTGTTTATTTTTATTGGAAAGTCAGATATACAAAGAGGAGGAGAGACAGAGAGGAAGATCCTCCCTCTGCTGATTCACTCCCCAAGCGGACGTATCAGCCAGTGCTCAGAACATTTGAAGCCATGAGCCAGAAACTCTTCCTGGTCCCCACACAACTGCAGGATCCCAAGAACTTGGGCTGTCCTCAACTGTTTTCCCTCACCACAAGCAGGGAGCTGGATGGGAAGTAGAGCAGCTGGCATTAGAACCGGCACCCATATGGGATCTTGGCATGTGCAAAGCGAGAACTTTAGTCACTAGGCTACCATGTTGGGCTCTTTTTATTTTTTCTGTTTTGCTCAATGGTGTGTTAGCAGCACTTTATTTTTCGTATTAATTTTAACAGTCTCATTGTGGTTTGTAGCTAGAATGCCAAGAACATAATGGTATTCTCTTATTCCTCTCTCTCTCTTTCTTCCCTTCTCTTTCTCTCTCCCTCCCTCCATTTTTTCCTTTTCTATCTTTTTTTAGTTTTTGAGGTAACATTAAAACAAACTTATTTAACAGAGTAAGAGATGTCTCCTGTCATAGTAACAGAAGGGAGCTGCAAGAGAGGAAAGACCCAAGAAATGGTGAAGTAGTGTCTTTAATGCACCCTCTCATGGGGGGGGGGGGGTGGAACAAATGAGTCAGAGGGGAGCAAGGGGAACTCATCACAAAGGCAGCAATGTCTGGCACTTTGTTCAGAACAAAAAGGACAGCAGAAGGGTGTGACTGGTGGCTTCCTCCTCCCATTCTGATGATAAACTCAGCCACCAAATCTGTGACAGTAAATCAGAATCATGGCTTGATATAGGCTGTGTCTCCTTGCTTTTGTCATGACCACAACTCTAAGTGATGGTAATTGATATTCTGTTTTTCTCCCTTTGCTCTTTCTCAAGGGGACCAGGTGACTAAGCTAAGGAGAATGTGCTGTTGAAAGGATAAAAGTTGGGAAAAGTAAGATTTTATATTTTAGAAAATTAACTTCAGTAGGAACCAGAGACTCTATCTATTAGCGCATCTGACACCTTACACTATAACAGGGCTGAACAGGATGTAAACATACCAACTTGAACTGCTCAGGCATATGCAAAGAACAAAGGACTGAGATACCAGGTACACCATTAATGGAAGTTTTTAGTGAAGTGACAAAAAAAAAAAAAACCAGAAAAAACTGATTCAAGATGAAAGATGACAGACATTGTTGCAGCCTGTCTTTTGACGTAGCCAGATGCTGTATGTGAGCTACCATCTTCCATACCAAGGTAGAAAGAAACTTGCATGCCATGCTGCTTGCAATTTTAGCTGAGAAGGGATTCTACTCATTGACTTCAGCCTGGAGAGCTGACTGTGGTTTGAGCAACTATCAGGTTTATAGTACATACACTGCATTGCTTTCCTTATATCTAACCCAAATAGAATGCCATACCTGGCAACAAATAGCGGGACAGTTTGCCCTGGTTCCACCCCTAACAGCATCATAGTTGGAGTCAAGGTATCCTGTGGGGCAAAAAGATAACCTGCCATATCCTGCAACTATGACAGTTTGGTGGCATTAGTCCCAAAGCTACACTCACACACTCTGTGCGAGTTAGGGGGATTCACCTGAGCTTCTAGGAGCAAAACATCAGAGGCAACCCATAAAATAGAAAAAAAATAGAAAAAAAATCTACTACCATTCTGGGAGACCAAGATAGTGACTCCAATACATCTTGCAAAACTAAGAGCCCTGTCCCAGGACTCGGGCTGTTGGACTCTCCTGCAGTACTTGAGGAAGGGTCCATCCATATGACACTTTCCTGTTGCAACAGCAACTGGTACTACAAGGCCTGCTGCTATGAAGGCTTGTCAGTAGAACAGGGCAACAACCACCTTTGCTTTCTTTAGCACCAAGATGTGGGCCCTAACTATCACAATCGCCAGGGAGACTTTCACTGAGCTCTCTGTCAACCAAACATATATTGCCAAGGAGACACTCATTCATCTGAAATCTAAACTTCTATCCATATGAACAGCAGCAGACCAGACCACTGTGTCACTTACAGTCACAGCTGACATTAAGACAAAAGGAATCACACACCCCCTACACTGTTGGGCCCACCTATAACCAAGGCCAAGGTACAATCCAAGTAATACTCAGCATTGTAGTAAACTCTTTTACAGTAAGACCTCTCTAAAGAACAAATGAGTTCACCACATAATGGGGATGCCAACACAGGGACAGGGACATGAAGAAAGAAATCAGCACTATTCCCCATGAAGAATCCTATATTCCCACAGAATTAAATCCTGAACTGAGGAAACCCTATGACATGCTTAAAATAGAATTCAAAATAACGATTGTAAAGAAACTATGCATGTAAGAGAAAACATGTAGACAGATAAAGGAGATGAAGAAATGAGTGTCAGTATGGTGGCATGGTATGCTAAGCCCTGCCGGTGGTACCAGCATTCCAGATGGGTGCCAGTTCCTGTCCCAGCTGATCCACTTCTGATCTAGTGTTCTGTTTATAGCCTGGGAAAGCAAAGTCTTGGCCTCTGTACTCACATTGGAGACCCTGAAAAAACTCCTAACGCCCAGCTTTTGATTGACTCAGTTCTGACATTTGTAGCCATTTGGGGAGTGAACCAGCAGATGAAAGATCTCTCTGTCATCCTGTCTCTCTGTGTGTAACTCAAATTTTCAAGCATTTCAGAGCATGTTAAGAGGGAACATTTCAAGAAGAGCTTTTTGGTGATTATTTGGTAAGCCTCATTTAAGTAACCAGTGCCTCATAAGAACAGCAAGAACAGTGAGTATAACTGATCATTCAGGAAATGCATCTCTATTCCCAAATAAAAGGAGGATTCCCAATGAAACTTAAATATAACTTGACAATATGATGCTAGACTTTCTACCATTTCCTATACCTACAATGCCATGATACACTTAAACTGCAGAATGTTGAACTTGTGACAGTTGCTGAAGGACTGTACTATTGTAATAATATGGTGGGGGGGCATGGTGTGAGAGAGAGAATGTGGAGGAAAGGGAGGTGAAGGAAGAAATCTCTATACCTACAAAATAATATTATGGAAAATGAAAATAAAATCCAAAAACATATTTTATGTATTTGAAACAAGAATTACAAAAAGGAGAGAAAGAGAGAAAGAGTATCTCTTTCAGCATGCCTCACTCCCCAAATGACCACAATAGCCAAAGTGGGCCAGGTGAAAACCTGGTGCCAGGAGCTTCTTACAAGTCTCCCATGTAGGAGTTGGGGTTGAATAGCTGGGCTGTCCTCCACAGTTTTCTTGAGCACATTAACAGAAAAATAATTGGGAAGTGCAGCAGCTAAGATTCAAAAGGGCAATTGTTTGCATCCCAGCTACTTCACTTCCCATCCAGCTTATGGTCTGAGAAAGCAACAGAGGCTAACATGGGTACCCAGGCCCATACACGAGATACAGATGAAGCTCTTGGCTCCAGGCATTTGCAACAGTCCAGTTGTGGTCCTTGCAGCTATTTGGTATATCAACCAGCAGATCAAAGAGTTCTCTCTCTCTCTCTCTCCCTTCACCCCGTGTGTGTCTGTGTGTGTGTTTATGTGTGTGTGTGTGTAAAAGTCTGCTATTTATTTTCTAGCAAAAATAAAATCTTTTTTAAAATTGTTGATATGAATGGACAATCACACATAATATACCAAAGCCTATGAGATCCAGCCAAAATGACAACATATTTAATAATCTAGAACAAATAGAAAAACACCTGGATCAATCATATACCTTCCCAATATTGAATAAGGGGGCTAGCATTATGGAACAGTTGGTTAATCTGCCACTTGTCACATGAGAATACCATATCTGACTGTCCACTTAAGTCCCAGATAAACCAACCATCTACAATGCATCTTTCTACTAACATACGTAGGAAGTCACTATAAGACAGGTAAAATAATTGAGCCCCTGCCACCCATTTGGTAATCCAGATGGAGTTTCTTGTTCATGGTTTTGCCTTAAACCAAATTTAAATATTGTGGCCAATTACAGAGTAAGACAAAAATACCTATAAATAGATATACCCAACAGTTAAATATGCCTGATAATGTTACTAGATTTTCTCTTTGTCTATACCTACAGTGCCATGATGAGCTTAAGTAACAGAGTGTTAAACTTGGAACTGATACTAAAAGACTATACTATCATAATAACATGGAAGAAAATGTTGGGAGGGGAATTGGGCAGGGATAAACCAGGATGACAAGTGAGGAATCCCTATACCTACAAAAATGCATCATGAAAAATATTTTTAAACAGCTAAAGAAAAAAGAATACATTTTTAAAACTAAAAAGAGAGGTAAAATTTCTTCATAATGAAAACTGTGAAACTATAATAAAAGAAATTGAAGAACTCACAACAAAATGAAAGAGACTCTCTGTTTATGTATTGGATGAATCAATGTGATTTACATGAGTATATCGTTGAAAGTAACTTACAGATTCAAACCAATCGCTGTTACAGCATAAATACAGAACTACCAAAAATCAGTTACAATATCGGTGGAATCACAAACCACCATATACATATTAAGATGTATTACAAAGTACCCCATAAATACGTATATTTTAAAACACAATAATGAATAATAACACAGCAAAAACAAACAGCAACAATAGCAAGCAAAGCAAAACGAGCACCCATATGGGATCTCAGCACATGCAAGACAAGGATTAGCAATGGAGCCATCGCACCAATTCAGAAATTCAATTTTTTAATATTTATTTATTTATATTGGAAAGGCATATATACAGAGAGGAAAAGAGACAGAGAGGAAGATCTTCTGTCCAATGGTTCACTCCCCAAGTGGCCGCAATGACCAGAGCTGAGCCAATTCGAAGCCAGGAGCCAGGAGCTCTTCCAGGTCTCCAACGTGGGTGCAGGGTCCCAAAGCTTTGGGTTGTCCTTGACTGCTTTCCCAGGCCACAGCAGGGAGCTGGATGAGAAGCGGGGCTGCCAGAATTAGACCCGGTGCCCATATGGGATCCTGGTGTGTATACAAAGCGAGGACTTTAACCACTATGCTATCACGCCGGGCCCCAGAAATTCAATGTTTATCTAACCCAGCTGTGTATGAACTTCCCTCTCTTTCATATCTTCCAGGCATTCTGATTATTAATTTTTAGCAATTGTTTGAATTTAATACTTCTTTATAATTTTACTTTGCTTTTTTGCTTAATGTTGAATTTGATCATTTAATCTGTTTATTATTAATTTACTTTTATTTTAAAGCACATTTGTTTTGACTGTTTTACCATTAATTTGTGTATGTCATCAACCCATGAGTTTTCTTTATGAATTATGGATAACTCTTTATTAGTCTCACCTTTTACAAATATTTTTTCCAGCTTGAATAGTCATTATTCTCTTAATAGTATGGTGCAATAGAATTATTTTTAAATGCAATGCATGCAAATTTACTTTTAAATCCATATTATGTTTATTTATGTTTGTTTTTTAATAATGTTTCCCTGGGAGTGGCACAGTGGCTCAACAGCCTCCACCAGCAGAGACAGCATGCCCTATGGGCATTAGTTCCAGTTTTGGCTTTTCCACTTCCCATATAGCTCCCTCTCTATAGACTGGGAAAGCAGTGGAAGATGGCTCAAGTTCTTATGCCCCTGAAAGCACCTGGGAAATCCAAAGAAGCTCCCAGCTCCTGGCTTCACATCATCTCTGGCCATTGAAGCCATTTGGAGAGCAAAGCAGCAAACAGATTTTTTCTCACTTGCTCTTTCTGTATATCTCTTCCCATCCTTCTCTCTATGAATTTACCTTTCCATTAAAAATAAATCTTTTTAAAAATATATCCCTTAAGATTACAAAATATGCATTAGAAATTTCTCGATATGAGAAACTAATGTTGCCACTCACATGTTCTTACAACTCATGTTTCATGAAGTTATTTCAGTTATCTTTTGTGCTTCTTTTTTTTTTTAAAGAAAGATTTATTATTATTGGAAAGCCGGATATACAGAGAGGAGGAGAGACAGAGAGGAAGATCTTCCATCCAATGATTCACTCCCCAAGTGAGCCGCAATGGGCCAATGCTGTGCCGATCTGATGCCGGGAACCAGGAACCTCTTCTGGGTCTCCCACGTGAGTGCAGGGTCCCAAAGCTTTGGGCAGTCCTCAACTGCTTTCCCAGGCCACAAGCAGGGAGCTGGATGGGAAGTGGAGCTGCTGGGATTAGAACCGGCGCCCATATGGGATCCCGGGGCATTCAAGGCGAGGACTCCAGCCGCTAGGCCACGCCGCCGGGCCCTTTTGTGCTTCTTTAGATGATGATGGCAATGATCATTTTGTGTTTCTCCGTATAAGTAAAAATAAATGTTCTATCATGATTTATTTAAAAATGCTTCTTCTTGTACTAATTTGCTACTGCTTCCTCTGATTTAATTTCATCAAAATAACCCCTGCCCAACACACATACACATACACTATTATTTGTCATTAAGATCTATTCTACTATTCTACCTGTTTATTGTTTAATAGCATCTTATCCTAATTAAGATGATTCCATAATATACACTTGTGTCTATTTCATCTGAAACACTCCCACTTGATTCATTTTTACAATTACCTTGACATTTCATCAGCTTTCAGTATCTCAAATAAATTCTAAAATCAAATTATCTGATTTTATGAAAGCATAATAGCATTTTTTAAAATGCATTGTATCTATTTTATTTTGATGCCTAATCAAATATTAACTCTATTTTTATGACGCTGTGTTTTATCTTACACGAATATTTGATTTTTGAAAAAATTGTTCATTATTTTATATGCACTAACTAGACTTCTTAGAAAAATATTCACAGATCATTGATTGTATTTTACTTTGGTATCTTTGAAATATACTAGGACCAGCCCAAAGTTCTGGTAGATTAAACTTTTGCATTTGGCATAGGCATATGGTCTCTGATTCACGTCCCTGCTGTTTCATTCACGATCTAGTTCCCTGGTTATAGCCTGGGAAAGTAGCACAGGATAACCAAGTTTTTGGGCCCTGGCATCCATGTGGGAGACCTGGAAAGAAGCTCCTGGCTCCTGGTTTTGGATTGATTCATTACTGGCCATGGCAGTCAGTGAAGAGTGAAACAATGAATGGATCCCTCTCTGTCTCTTCTTCTCTTTATAACTTTGTCTTTCAAGTAAAAATAAAGTAAATCTTAGAAAAATACATACAAACACATTTTACACGTAGAAAATGCATCCATCTATTCTTTTTTTCTGTATTTCTGTGTTCATTTTTCTTTGCAAGATACAGAAATACAAAAATTTTGTAAAACGGGTAAATAGTATTTTATTGTACATATTGATCAGCTATGGCATTTATTATCATAACTTGATCTTATATTACTTTTTATTTGCTAAATTTAAACAGTCATGTCATAATTAACTAATGCCCACTTGCTTGTTTTTCATATATTTGACAAGGTAGTTCACACTGATTTTCTAGAGTCTTGGCTTTAGGTCTTACAGCTGTCTTCAAATCTCAGGCATTGGCTTGTAGCATGCTAAAGAAACAAGCTCATTCAAGGCTCTTTTCCAACAAGGACTGGCAAGCACTCCAAAGACAAATGTGTGAAACAACTGGCTTTAACATACAATATTATCCCATGAAAATTTCTGCTTTCTTGTTACTTCTGGGTTCTAATGAATTCTTTTTCTTGAAAACAAAAAAAGCATCTTAAATATTTTATATTTATATGCTGTGTTTTAGCTATACATGTCATATTGTGATTCTGAGAAACACAGATTTATCTGAGCCTTGCTGTGCTTTCTTGACTGTATGCAAGTCACAAGTAAAATGTTTTTCAACCCTTGGGTATGGAGATTGCACCTATAGAAATAGAGGAATGGTGTACAGCAACTCTAACACTGTACATAGAGATGAACAGTATGCACAATCTAGTTGGCAAGATCACTAAGGCTCTTTTCCTAAATTTTCTGAAAGACTATGGACAATATATTTGGTAGCCAATACTATTAAAGTATTTCTACTTTATGTTTATACTTTTAGAGCTCCCTTGTAAAGCAAATCTGGGACTTCAGTTTTTGACGTGTATGAGTGTAAATTGTTAAGTTAAATGCATTCCCTGTCATGCTAAGCATAGGCTAATTTTAGTGTCTTTGGAACTTCAGACAATGGAGTCCACATCTTCCCATCTTGGTTTTTCCATCTGTAATACATAGAGTTGTAATTTGATGATCTTTAAAGTCCTTACCAGACTTTACATGCACAAAGGCAAGTAATTCTGGAGCTGGAAATTAAAGCCAGATTTATTTGATTATGAGCCTATTCCATGCTATTCTGCTGTTCATTCCTTATGGAATTTGGTAAGTAAACCAACTGCAATCAAATGAAATTTGTAATGAATCTCTTAAGCTAGGTTTTGAGCCAGCAGTCCAAAGATTATAATTTGAACTACATTGTTAATTGGTCAAAAATACTTTAGTTTACAATTACCCCAAATTAGACCATCTGTTTAATGAATAAAAAAGTGAAAATATAAAACATTCATAATCTCTCTCATTATTTCTGAAACGTTTGGGAAGATGATTAAACTTTATAACATACAAAACCTCTGTTATTCTTATAGTGGTTTCCTTTTTCACATATTTATCTTCTGGGTTGTTCTGCCTCCCAGGAACAAAATAACCAATTCAGATTCCAAATGTTTTAACTATTATACACTAAAGGAGTACAAATATAAATGCATTTATTCACAGTTAAAAATTTGCAATACTTTTAAAGGACTGGAAAGCATACATTAACCTATAGTTTTAGAATTAGAGTAAGTCATCCATTTTGGTTACGAAATAGTGTTTTAATGTCTTATTAATAAATACTGATTCATTTCACTTTTAAAGTTTTTTTTAAATATATTTATTTTCATTGGAAAGTCAGATTTACAGAGAGGAGACATAGAGAAAGATCTTCCATCCACTGATTCACTTCCCAAGTGTCTGCAATGGCTGGCGCTGCAAGCCAATCCAATCTAAAGCCAGGAGCCAGAGCTTCTTTCGGATCTCCAGTGCAGGTACAGGATCCCAAGGCCACAAGCAGGAAGCTGAAAGGGAAGTGAAGCAGCCGGGATATGAACCGGCACCCATACAGGATCTTGGTGTATGCAAGGTGATGAATTTAATTACTGGACTACTGCATAAGGCCCAATTCTGAATTTTTAATAATTGCTTACTCATCATTTATTTTAGGATATAATATAAATGAGAGAATGAGGTATCTTTTAGATGTCATCTAAGTACAGAGTCATGAGCAGAAGACTGCAATATAAGCTCTTCCCTATGATAACTAAGAATAACCTCTGAAGTGCCCAGTGCAATGGCTCGGTGGCTAAATCCTCATCATGCACATGTCAGGATCCCATATGGCTGCTGGTTCATGGTTGCTCCATTTCCCATCCAGCTCCCTGCTTGTGGACTAGGAAAGCAATAGAAGATGGCCCAAAGCCCTGGAACTTTGCATTATTGTGGGAAACCAGGAAGAAGTTCCTGGCTCCTGGCTTTGTGTTGATGCACTTTTGGCTCCTTTGGCCACTTGGGGAGTGAATGAGCAGATGGAAGATCTTTACCTCTGTTATCTTCAGCTCTGTGTAAATCATTCTTTCCAATAAAAATAACAAATAAAGCTTAGAAAAGAGAATAACCTCAGAAACCATTGTGGAAAAGGGAATATCTGAGTACATGCAATCATTAGATAGAGGTTCATGACCTGGTTACTGAGAAACAGTCTAACCACAGCAGCTTCATCATGGTTCTTATCCTTTCTTCAGCTTTTGTAAATTTGATGGGTAAATGTTTATTTATCCAGGGACATGTTAAATTTCACAACCAAGGTTTTCTGTAATATATAGATAGGACCATTTACTATAGAAATGCATTTCCTAGAAACCTACCTCAACTCATTTTCTTTTTTACTATGAAATAGCTTTCATTATACTCAAAATTATCTTTCAGTTTTTACCTAATGAAAATGCTTTAAGAATACACTATATCACAGTTCTTCATTTCTTAAGAATAAGAGTGCTGATAATTTCCTCCCCATTGCCTTGCATGAATCTCTCTTCTTAAACCGAGAAGTACAGAGGTGTTTGGTCAGGCAAGCAGGGCAACATTCATTCCAATTTATCTTTAGCCTTAAAGTCAGAATTTATATTATGTGGTTACAAGTAGTGACACTGACTGATCTCCTTTTCTAATGTCCAAGGCAGACACACAGGAAAGAGGCAGAGTCACTATTAGTGGGTATTTTCTGGTCACAACTACATGATTATGAGTGAGCATGGTGCTTGCTTGCATCATTCAGTCTAGGATTTTAGCATTAGGGAAACTTACCCTATCTTTGAAGAAATGAAAACTTGTTCCCAATATTTCATTTCTCCTCTAATTTTTAACTATCTTCTGCTTTTAATGATGAATGGTATTTCTGACAATATATATAAATATATAAATAAGTAAATAAGTAAAATTCTAAGTAAATTTTATTATTCAATTACACTATATGATTTATAGCTTGTAAAAGATATATTTTACAGGCAAGTTACAAAAAGAGAACCAGGGAGTGGAAGAATGTGGGATTGGATAATTATGATAATTGTAGTTCCTACTTCAGCAATTTGCTGTAATAAACAAATTCATTCAGAAACTACACTGAGCAAAACACTTATGAGGGCTTAATAATTCACAATAATATTAGCACTTCTCCTATCTATTTCTTCAACAAACTGACAGCTATCACAAGCAAGCCCTAATCATTCCAGATATAAAGAAATATTTATCAATTTATTGACAAAGAATATGAATAATTTAACGTAGTTTGCATAATATATAATACAAAATTTGAGCTATCCCAGTTTTTCTAAAGTATCACATTTTACTAGTAAGGCACTAAAATCTCATCATTATCATCAAGCAAAATGATATACAGATAATTTTGCAAATCAAGAGAAGAGATTTGCATCTCTGGTAATTTGCACTGGGAAACTGTTAAATGTTTAATTCTACCATAGTCTTTTGAGATGCACCTTATACAATGCAAAACTTGAAGAAAACATGTGTTGTCAACTTTTATACAATTAGCATTTATAATAATGTTGTGTTATACTTGCATTTGTGATCACAGAATCAATAATACAGAACTTCACAGTTTCATTGTTTAAGAAAGGATGACTTCAGTATCAGGTGATAATTTATTAAGTTCTGTATTTTATTAAGAAAATGGTGAAAAATTGTGCTGGTGGTGGAGGGTGTTTGGAGCTGTGCGTAAGGAATCACAGGGGATGCTGCATCTTTGCGAGAGTGCCTGGGTTCATCTTCTCACTCTGGTCTGGGTTCTTTTCCACTGATACTGTGCACCTGAGAGGCAGAAGGTGATGCTTAAGTACTTTGGTTCCTGGAATCATGATTCTGATTTCCTCCAATGTGCATCTGGTTACCTCTCAGTCTGGAGCAGCCATAGCTGCTGCAGGCATTTGAGGAGGGAACCAGCAGATTCAGTACATCCCTTTATCTGTCTATGTCTTGCTATCTCTCTGTCTCTCAGCTAAATTTTAAAACTTAAAAATTAAAATTAGGAAAGAATGCATTTGTTAGCCTTCTATCGTGACAAATGAGTTTTGATTTTGTCATTTCACATAAGTGGCTTAAAAATAACTGGAGGCAAATCTGAAATATTTCTTTTAAAATAATCTGTTAAAAAATCCAATGACCTTATATCTGTGTGCAATGTAACACAGTGTTGTGCAGTGAATTACGGACTTCCCTCCATCTGTCACCCTAAGAGTCCGTGGAATTATTTCAGATCCAACTTCCGTTGATGTCCCTTTAGGGCCCTGAGTCAAAGGCAAGCAATGTGAACAATGGTGTCAGGTGTACATGATACTTTTCTTCTGCTATTGCCCTAAAAAATTCTCCATTTTGCATCAAGTGGGTTTTTAAAATACATATTCTTTTCATTGTCATCAAAGTTCACTTGAGGGACAGAAAATATGGAAAATTCAATTGTTCCAATCCTTTGCAGCACCACACTGGAGAGTGCTTTCTTATTCAAACAACTATCCCAATAACTCGTATCTAAGTGTGGGTGAAGTGGTGCTGATGATTCTCAGAAGGAGAGCTGTGTTTTCTATCTCCTGCTATGGCCCTGACCTGTCCAATGAATATAAAAGGTAAGATTTACTGGCGGAGAAGAACAGCTATGAAATTCATGGGCTAAGAGAATTTGACTTATTTATTTAGCTGGGTTTGAAGTGAAATATAGAGTATAGTGCAAGTGAGGGTCAGAGGAAAATTAAATAAAAGATCAGGGAATGGAAATTCGTTCTGAGTTTGACTGAATATCAAATAAAGGCAATGTATTTCTAACTAGTTATCTTGAGATTATTTTACAAAAAAACCCTTTTATCCTTTTACTTTAAAAACACATTTTATTATTTTTCATTGGGAGGAAAATATTGGAAGGTTATTTTTAATAGAGTTTGAAGACATACTGAATTTATACCAGCAAATAGGAACTTCATTGATCTTCCTAATCAATATGTTTTCCTAATTGATGTCATTGCCAAGTAGATTAGGTTTAGATAGGAGTTCTCTCTTCTTATAATTTATTAGCAGTAAAATTCCTGCACAGACATGGAGTGCTATTCAAAAGGCAAAAATTCATGGAATATTTCTGTAACAGCAGACAAAATGAATCATACAAACTATTCTCTACTTTAAAACATGACAAACTACACACAAAGTCATCTTTGGGATAAAAATCCTAATGAGACTTCTAACTTTCCTTCTAAGTAAATAATCATAGATCAAGGATAAATTTACAAAAACAAGTCATCCTCTCGGTGACCATCTTTTGTGTTTGGACTCTTGTAGTCCTTTTGGCCTTATGTGAAAGAGAGGCTAAAAATGATTTTACCTAAAACTATTTCTTTTCATGGAGAGCTAATCTAATACTATTTTTAATTGAGGATGTTTACACTTTATTCAAATATTTTGAAAGTAAACGAATGTTCTAGGCTCAAACTATCATTTAATTATTTTACCCATCTACGAATTTACTGAAAAAATAAAAGGTCATTGTGCGTTATTTAAATTTCTGTAGATTGTCAGAAAATTTCACATATCAAAATGTACCTATAAATCTAGATCATTTTATTTAACTGTATAATGTTAATGCTTTGGAGTAAAAATTTATTAGCATAGAATATTTGTACATTGGAAATTCTTGTGCCTTCAAATTGTCAGCATATTTTAAGGAGCAAGCAGATTAATAGAAGTTTCACAGAGTTTTTTTAAGTGTCACAGGCACTTTTGTCACAGCAATTAGAATGATACTTGGAATGTTGCATTCCTTATCAGGAATAAGGTTCAATTCTCCTACTTGCTATGTCCATGAGAGAGCTTCCTGATCAAGTTCACCCTAGGAAGCTCTTGAGACTTGTCAGAGACCCAGATCAGATCCTAGGTTGCTGGCTTCAGAGTAACCCAGTCCTGGCTGCTGCAGATGTTTGGCATGTGAAACAACAAATGGAATCTCAATCTTTTGCCCCTCCTCTCCCTCTCTTTCTCTCTCTATCCCCGCACACACAGCCTTTGAAGTCGGATAAATAAATAGGAGCTTTTCTTATAAAACTATTGTAATAAAAACTATGTCTCATTAGACTATTCTAACAAAATGCTGCTTGGAAAAGCTTGTTATTGGATTCATCCATATACCAGGAAAACAGGTAGTTCATATGTTCCTAGTATTCAGATGAACATAATATAGATAAGATCCTTTGTAAGTGCAGTGTGTAAAATGTTTAAAAGTTTTATTTTACCATCATATATATTCATTTTAATAGGAAAATAACATATATATATATATGTTATATATATATAATATATATAAATAAAATAAAGTGACCAAATTCTAATTGTGAATTCAGATACTGCTTGGTAAAATAACTATTTGTTTCTGAAATATAGTTTCCTACAAAGTTTAAATACTGGCATATATTTAACTTTGAAATAATTTATAGAAGCATACATAAAGGATTCAGATCATACAAATATTGATCATTAATACTTTTCACAAAAGTGGAATAATTTAAAACAATATTCAAACTAGAATAGTGGAATGTCTTCAGAAAAAAATATCTAACCAAGAAGTTCAAAGCTCTTATTCCCACGAGAGACTTCAAAATTAAAAACAAAACAAAATCACATACATATACACACACAAAACCACCTGTCTCAAACGACCATATAAAAACTCTAGAAAACATTCAGCGTCTACAATTAATTGAAAGTAAAATGTACTAAAGACACATTCCAAGAGGTAGGAAAGTGTACAGTGATTATGGTATCCTCTTCTCATCCCAGTCATACAAAAGGGGGTCCTGTAATGGATGAGGCAGCCACCAAACTCTCCTGAGCCTTCTTTGAAAGACTCGTATTTCTGGAGGCTTCCAGAAAGATGATCACTGCTGTTTTTCTTTTTCTTTTTTTTTTCCCCTTTTCTTTTTAAAGCAGGTCTTGGGTACGGAAATATGAGAGAAATTGCTTTAGAAAGCTACAACTTGTGGTAGACTCAGGAATTTAGTCATTTGAAAGCACGCTAGCAAACTGGATAGTTTGAAATATTACAAACAGGGTTGGCAATAACAGGAAAAAAAAACTGTGATGAGAGTTAGGTTTATAGTCAGGCAGACCTCAGGCTGAGAATATGCAGAGAAAAGTTGAAGACTATAGTTTAGGGGCTGCCAGAAGCCAATCCCAGGGTCTGCCATATCCTTGGCAGGGCCTGCCCCAAATGGCCCACACCACTGGGCTGCCTTGGCAAGGGTCTGCAGATTGCCTCTTGAAGGGTATTTGGAGATGTGTGACAGTTGGGGTTGAGGAGGGAGTTTTTGACGGGTATAGAATGACTTTTGGGGGATTCCAAGGACTGGGCCACTGAAAACAGGTAAGGAATGACTTTGGGGTCCTTCTACTGACCAGTCCATTACACCTGCAATGAAACAAATGAGTTGAGATGGGGTGGTTCAGAAAAGAGAAACGAGGACATGCCTGGATAAGACCAATATTCCTGCCCAGGTGGAAGACAGGGCTGCGCTAAGTGGCATCACACACTGCCCACAGGCACATGTAAAAGCTACGGCTGCTGAGGTGGTGGGGCAGGGGAGTGGGGGTTCCAGGCAAGGCTAGGCCACAGGGCAGTGGTGGGTTTTGCAAAAGAACCAGGTCTGGAGACAGATTCTGTAGCGGATTTGCGGGCTCCCCCTTGCGGAACTGAGTACCCACTGGCTTGCATTAGAGATGGGGTGGTGACAGTCTTCAGCTAGGCATGACCATGGAACTCACCAGCACATCACAAGAGCTGGAGTTGGGAGCAAACCTAACTGGGCCAAGCCTGTAGCACCCACTGGAACACCCAAGAACCAGGTTTGGGAGAGGACCTGACCAGGCTGCATCAAGTACCAGCACATGTTTAACAAAGTATCAGTTTCATATTCAAGAGGCTCAGCCAATTCCAAGTAAGATAAATCCAGAAAGACAGACACATTATAATAAAATATCAAATGGAAATGAATATTGTCATGTATAAAAATGGTCAGTAACATCATCAGCTGATAGCAGAAATCCTGGAGATTAGAAATATATGGGCTTGGGCCCGGCGGTGTGGCCTAGCGCTTAAAGTCCTCGCCTTGAACGCCCCGGGATCCCATATGGGCACAGGTGCTAATCACGGCAGCTCTGCTTCCCACCCAGCTCCCTGCTTGTGGCCTGGGAAAGCAGTTGAGGACGGCCCAATGCTTTGGGACCCTGCACTCACACGGGAGACCTGGAAGAGGTTCCAGATTCCCGGCTTCGGATCGGCGCAGCACCGGCCCATTGCGCTCACTTGGGGAGTGAATCATCGGACGGAGGATGGTCCTCTCTATCTCTCCTCCTCTCTGTATATTTGACTTTGTAATAACAATAAATAAATCTTTAAAAAAAAAAACAGAATCATATGGGCTCGGCGTAGTAGCCTATAGTGGCTAAAGGCCTCGCGTTGCATGCACTGGGATCCTATATGGGTTCTAATTCTAATCCTGGTAGCCCTGCTTCCCATCCAGTTCCCTGCTTGCGGCCTGGGAACGCAGTCGAGGACAGCTCAAAGCCTTGAGACCCTGCACCTGTGTGGTAGACCCAGAAGAGACTCCAGGCTCCTGGCTTTGGATTGACTCAGCTCCAGCTGTTGCAGCCACTTGGGGAGTGAATCAACAGATGGAAGGTCTTTCTGTCTCTCCTCCTCTCTGTATATCTGACTTTCCAATAAAAATAAATAAGTCTTTAATAAAAAAGTATATGAAAAAAACTGACATACATAAAACAAAATGATTGAAAACCTCTAAGCTGAAAACTCTGCACCAGCAAACTCATCTTTTAAAAATAAAAGAAAAATTAGGCATTCCCAGATAAGCAGAGGCAATAGGATTTCTAGAATTTTTGTATAAAAAATTGTTATTTAAGTTCTTTAGGTTGAAATGAAAGATTAGAAAACATCTTGAAGCTGTGTAAAGATGTCTCCTATAAATCTAAATGCATGAGCAAATAAAAAGCATTGATTTACTTTCAGTTTGTAATATCCTTTTTTTCTAGGAGAAATGAAGGACATGTATAAAGTAATTATAAAACTGTGTTATTTCAGGTATATGTACAATATAAAGTAGCATGGGAAGGAGCTCTACAGGAATAGAGTATGTACAACTGAAGTTAAGCTGGTTTGAACTAAAAATAGACTGTTATAACTTTAAAGATAATGTAATATACATGATAACTAGGGAGAAAATGTAAATGCAAAAAAAAAAAGGAAAACAGAAGGAAATCAACCATGTCCCATTTTTGCTATAGCTTAAAATATATATCCTCATTGGAATTTTGTGTTTTTTATATATGTTAGTTAACCTTATATCAAATCTGCAGTAAATCAATGACACTGATGTCTGCTGCTGACTTTTTTGAACCTCATCCAGCTACTGTCCTTTGCTGCATCTCCCTTCTACAGTTAGGTTTTTGAGAGTCCTACACTACTGACATCTCATTACTCTCTGATCCTTAAAGACCCTACACCCACGGATAATGATTTTCACCATTTAATCAATTTACAATCCCTTTTTAAAATCTCAGTCATGATTTTTATCTATTGCTGTCATTCCATTTTCCACTAAAAATTCCCTCTTATTTTGTGACTATTTCTTTTTAAATTGTCTGACTCTCGTTTAGATAATTCATGCTTTCTTCACGAATTATTTTCTTATCACTCATCCATTGAACATGTAAGTTTTCCAGGAATCAACCTTAGTTTTCTTTCCTGGAGATATAAGTCAATGTAATTTAAAAAGAACACTAAGACTGGAGGATTTGTAAATGTATTTGGAGATAGTTTCGATGCTTACAGTAATTTAGAGTGCTCTTACCATTTAAAAAGAAGTGAACTAAAGTGATAATTGTCCTGACATATTTGGGATAATGCTTTACACCAAGAAATGGTTTCCCAAAAATCCCATGTCTCTTTTTTTGGGAAACAGTGCCCTAAGAGATTTTCTTGGCTGTCCCATTATCTCAGAGATCCCATATTCACCTCTTTGTAATTATTGCGAAGTCTATATTTATTCTCTGAATTTATTTGATGAAGCTATCACCCATGTATTACGATGACATCCAAATCAAAATTCCACAAATCTAAATTTCTTAGTTGTTGTGTCATGATTGGAAGCTAGCCTGTATATAATGCCTTAAATGCAGGAAGAGTCTCCCAGTTTTGTTCTCTTAGCTTAAAAACATCTTGTACTGCTTTATGAATGCAAATTTATCAAGTGCTAAAGTTACCTTGCTCTCCTGTAAGAGTGGTGTTTCTGGCACTATAATTTCCCAAATCATCAGCTCAGCCCTATACTGCTCTAATTTCAGGTATATAAGTCATTTGTTTCTTCAATAGATAACAACTTCATGTTTGTGTCTTTATTCAAGAGGGTTTTTTTTTTAAAAAAATAACTTCATATACAGTACCAAAAATAACTACCAGTGTGAGTCAGTCCCAGTCTGACTATTTGGCCAATATCAAAATTCCATGAAGGAATTAAAAGAAGGTCATGAGTATTGCAGACCAACCAAAAACTTACACGCAATTGAACATCTGAGTCTTAGCTACAACTTCAATTTATAAGAATTTCCACCTTTAAGGTCTCTGAGAGCCTGGGTATAAAGGGATAGCTGCCCAATTCTCTGCTCTGTATTTCACAGTATATATCTTTCTTCTATGACCCAAATGTCAGTGATCTAATTTCTACACATCAAGTGAGTAGATACAGTTTATAGATTCCATAACAACTCTCTAAAACCTTCCTGAAGAAAATTCTATATAAGGGTGGTTTCTTGCTAGATTCTCTATTCCATTGAGTAGTGATATTATAAGCCTAATTATTTAACACAAAAAGCTGATCATTTTCTTTGACTGCATTTCTCCCCAGGAAAACCAATGTTCAACTCCCTTCAAAAGGGAGACAATAAATAAACACTGCACAATATTCAACATTTTCCAAACCACAGACAATTTCCACTCCTTAAACGATTTCACCTTAATTTTTACAATATTATTCCAGGAAGTGTATATGTCTTGACAGATAAGCATGTACATAGTTACATCTGCATGAATACATTTCAAAACAACAAATGGATTACTCTTTATATTTTAGCCAGAAGCTTGGTTTTGTCCCTTAATAATCTGTGATAGATATTTTATAGAATAGCACATACATAATATTTCATAAATCTCTAACAGTTAAATTCCATTCTATTTTATCCAGATGTCTAAAGCTATCTCATGTCTACGAAGAACTCACAATGCTCCTAATTAAACAAAATGGCATGGGTGGACTCATGGAGATTTGGGGTTATGGGTTTGCAGAGCGCCTGGTAGATGGTGCTGCTGGGACATGAGGGGACCTGGGCGCTCAGATCCAGCCAGGTAGAGTAAACCTGACTCCAGACAGGGTGAGGGGAAGAGAGGGGAGGGATAAGCTCTAGGTTAGCAGGCTGGCATGATGTACTGTTTAACCAGGCACAGGGAACGTTGAATGTGCTTAGATCTTGGGCGGGCAGAAGAGTAAGTTCACAGGCAAGCACATGTGCCAGGATCTTCGGACCCTAGTGGGTGGGCAGAGCTCCACGCCACCCACTGGAAGTCTAGGCTTCAGAAGACTGGGCAGGGGAACCCATGAGCTCCTGGGCACAGGGACTGTGCATTGGCCTGGGAAGACGGAAAGGGGATGTGTGGAAGAGAGGGTTACTGAGGGAGTATGATGCAGGTAAAGAATATCTTCTGAAGCTATCAACAAGGCCACAGTATGTGCAGGTAAGAAATGCAGCTGGGACTGAGTAGTTTGGAGTGGGAAAGCTGGAGACACTTTCTGGGTCAAACATATGCTCCCACATGGGAGACCTGAGATGAGCTAATTAGTATGGCCCACACCAACCACTACCCATCAGCACACACTAAATCAGTGCTGGGGATCTACCTGGCAGGGCTAGATCATAGTACTCACAAGTGAGTGTTGGAACAGGGATTGGATAATGTTAGACTGGGCCCCGGCACTAACCAGAACAGAATAGAATCAAGGGCTGATTGGTGGTGGATATGTGGACTCACACCTATAGTTTGCTCAAGAGCTGAGGATAGGGACAGGTGGGATTAGGCATGACAATGGAACCTTCTGACCTCATGGGTTATGGACTGGAAACAGGCCAGGCTGGTCCAAGCTAACACATCAAGAAGACACACCGAAGAAGGGGGTATGGCACAGGCCAGGCCAGGCACCAACATCTACCAGCTCACATAAAGGCTGAGACAGATGCTCAGATTATGCCAGGTAAATGCCTAGCAGCCCCTGGCACAGGTAAGATCTGAGTCTGAGAGTGACCCTGTGAGAGAACTTGGGAAACTCTCCTGGTGGCTGTAGTTCTTGCTGGTCTGCATCACTCAGGCCTGGGTATTGGGCTAACCAACTGTGTCCACTGATGCATCCATGAGCCAGAGTACATTCAGGCTGGTTAGGTTATGCCACAGCATCAGCTGGAAAGCCCTGAAAATGGAGACTAGCCCTGTCATGCTAGACTGCAGAACCACCTGGAGAGTGCAAGATCTGGGACTGAGTAGGGAAACTATAATCACCTCTCTGATGGGCTGCAACTCTGATGGTAAGTACGAGAACCATGGCTGGCAGTGGGCCTGGCCAGTCAGATACTAGCACCCACTGCCAAGTGGGGTTGTTAGGGTTAAGTTAGGCTGAACACCCATTGAGATGAATTAGAGCTGAATGGGATGTGGAACAAATTGGATCAGTCTGCTGCACATACCGGCATGCACAGCAACCAGTGCTGGGACAGGTGTGTTGGAGGTTTTGGGGGTTGCTCTGACTAGGCTGCAGTTCACATTTGGTATACCTGAGGGTCAAGGGTTGGTATACCTGAGGGCTGGGTTGGGATGGCCCACAGCATCCATTGGTATGTGTAACAGAACAGCAAGCACACACAAGTATCAGATCTGGGATCGCCTCAGCCAAGGTCTCTGTGGAGATCCCCCAACTGAACCGCTGGACTCAGAACTCCACCCATGGGGAGAATTACAGGATGTGTGGTCTGAACATAGAGTGCATGTGTCAGAATTGAGCCTCCTAAGTGACTAAGACAAAGCAGTGTATGGCAAGTCCAGATACACATGAGGATATGGCAATCCTTTGGGGACTGCGAAGGACATCTGATACCATAGCAGAGGACAGAGGACAGAACAAATTGGACAACTTCCCCATCCAAGCATTGATAGCAAATATCTGGGCAAATGGAGACTGTAACGTCTACTGTGTCAGCCAATGGCCCTTGAAAAGATTTCCTATACATCCCTGGAGCAATCAAATCAACAGCATTTCAGAACTATTGAAACCACTTGAGAAGAACCCTTGAAACTTGCCACACATCAGGAACTCTGCAATGACATCAAGTGGCTGTTCCACATCCCCAGGTACTAATGTGGTTGGGATGCTGAGTGAGGCTTCTCCTATTCTCTCCCCTCTTCCCCAGATGCAGCGGCACCTAGGCTGATGTTTCAGGAATTTGATGAGAATGATGACAGCAACTTCAGTTCTTGCCTCACACAGTAAAATAGTTTTCATGTGGACAAGTTAGGTGAGCAAAGCAAGATTTATGAAAGCAGAAATCTGCTGCAGAAAGAAGAGGGAGCTCCAAGAGAGGAAAACCAGAATATTTGTGAGGGTTGAACTTTTTAAATACAATTGTATAATTCCAAGGAATTTTTTAAAAAGCGACAAAAGTAAGAGATTGAAATCAGTGATGTGGTCTAGCTTGCTAAAACAGAAAGAAAGAAAGAAAGAAAGAAAGAAAGAAAGAAAGAAAGAAAGAAAGAAAGAAAGAAAGAAAGAAAGAAAGAAAGAGAGAAAGAAAGAAAGAAAGAAAGAGAGAAAGAAAGAAAGAGAGAAAGAGAGAGAGAGAAAGAAAGAAAGAAAGAGAGAAAGAGAGAAAGAAAGAGAGAGAGAGAGAGAGAAAGAGAGAAAGAGAGAAAGAAAGAAAGCCACCAGGAGAATGTGATTGGAACTTGTTTCTTTTCACCTAGGATAAGCTGAAATCTCTGAAATGTGGGTTACTGCTTCCTTGCATAGTCAGGGGGATGGGATTCACATTTCAAAAGGGTGTTCTACCTAACTGTACAAAAGTTTCTATTCTTATGATAAAACCAGAAACAAGGTGGGAAATGATATTTTGCCTTTCCAAGAAGTAAAACAGGGAAGGAGGAAAATGTCATAAATTTTTGAAGGAACTTACTTTTTCTCATATCACCTGGGAACTGGCTCTATTAGTCCGTCTAAATTCCTACAGTGATAGTAGCTCAATGACTGTTTAATTATAAGGTAAGAATCAAGCTATGTTTATGAGAGATGCTATACAACACAAACTGGCATTTTGTGAAACTGAAGGAGGAAAGAAATACAAAAGCAAACCTTGGGAACAGATCAGCATTTGCACACCAAAAGTCTTATTTTTACTCTATAATTTGCAAACTCTGCCCTCCCATGTAAGGCAATTTCAGGGAATCCCTCATGCTGTGCCAAGGGAAATATTAGTTCTAAAATCACCATTCTGCCATAATATTCCAGAGAGGTGGAGACAGGAGAAACAGTGCGCCCCCACCCATACCAATAAAAATCAGTTTTCCCCAGATCCTTAGATATTCTATAATATGTACTCTCTTGATTAAACACATAATCTCAAGTTAGCATGTTAAATAAATACCTGGCTAACTGTTCCTCTCTGTCTCACCTCCGAAAGTGTTTTCTTGTGTGAAGTTAAGAGCCTCAGATCCAGTTGTCCCCTCAAAAAATAGTATAGCTTATGCTAAGCTATTGACATGAGAACAGGCTTGACATGCTTGACAAATTTACAGAAACCTATTGTGATTGAGTTGAAAAAAAATAAACACAAAGGAAGATGACTACATCAACCTGATTGTGCACTGCAATAAATCATGGTTTAATGATTTTCTTCTAAGGATATTGGGGTGTTTTAAGATGGAGTAGAAACAGGGCCCAGCGGCGTGGCCTAGCGGCTAAAGTCCTCGCCTTGAAAGCCCCGGGGATCCCATATGGGCACAGGTGCTAATCCCGGCAGCTCCACTTCCCATCCAGCTCCCTGCTTGTGGCCTGGGAAAGCAGTTGAGGACGGCCCAATGCATTGGGACCCTGCACCCACGTGGGAGACCCGGAAGAGGTTCCAGGTTCCCGGTTTCGGATCGGCGCGCACCGGCCCGTTGCGGCTCACTTGGGGAGTGAATCATCGGACGGAAGATCTTCCTCTCTATCTCTCCTCCTCTCTGTATATCTGGCTGTAATAAAATAAATAAATCTTTAAAAAAAAAAAAGATGGAGTTGAAACAATATATATTGTATTTTTCAAATACAGTGCGTTACATTTAATGGTTTTACAGAAGTTAACAGATGTTACTGAAAATCTGGAACAATTTCATCATATCCATCCCAGTGAGGATAAGAATCGACAGCCATTAGAAAAAAGTATATGAAGATGAATACAATTTACATGAGATATGCATTTCACTGTAGCTGAATTTTCTGGTAATTGGTGTGTGACATAAGAGATGTTTCTAGATGAATGGATATGAATTCCAGCATATGAGGTAACTATGATGGAATATGTACAATGTCTTTTATGGAGCTGAAAAAATTAAAATATGTTACATTTAAAATCCTATGAGACAACCAAGTAAAGATGTCAAGTACATAGGTAACTGTAAGTTAGGACTTTGAAATCCAAAGGAATACATCTGGCTGGAAACACATGAAAATGATGACATTTAAAGGTGTAAAAAATAAATACCATCATTTAAGGAGAGTCATGGAGGATGCTGAGAATCATCTCTACATTAAAATTCAAACCATGTTACCTGTATGGGATTCTCAAAAACTCTACTAACATATCACAAATATGAGGAATGTGCTTTTATGGAGGCTAATTGAAATTAAAAAACCCTACTGTCTAAGGTAAGAAATGCTGAGCCACACAAAACTGAGATGTGAAGTTACCTATAACCAGTCGAATCTAAAACTGTTGACATACTTTGGACACCCTTCCAGCTCATTAACCTGTACTCTATGAGGACTAATGGTAGCTCTAAAGTGGAAAGAAGCATTCTAGCCTGAAAAGAGATCAGTAGAAGGGTCCAGGCAGCATTCAGCAATCTCAAATAAGCCCCTAAGACCACATGAAGCAAAAAAGACAATGAGGTGCCCAAATGAAAGTATACTTAAAGTATAGAATAGAGTAAAATAGGGTAGATCAGACATTGCTAAGAAACAGATTCTATTGTAAGATAGTTGGAGACAGAGAAAAATAAGTTTAACATTAAGTATAAAGTCTGGTTCTTAAGAATTAAACATATTGGCATTGCAAACAACAAATGAGATAAAGACAAGATGAGATAGATTGATTGAAGATAGATAAAGATGTTTTTTCTCCCAACACAATTAACACAAAATAGCAATAAAACACCTGTTCAGCAGGTAGTTTAAAGTATGATTCTTAAGGTTTTTGAAGCTGAGGGAAAGGAAGAGGCCACAATGGACAACATGAAAAGAATAAGAATTGAAAAGACTATATTTGCTTAAAAGTTTAGAAGAAAATAACAATAAATTACTAACATCACAGATAAATAATGACTAAAGAGTGAAAAATAGGGCCTGGCACAAGAGCTCAATTGCCTGATCCTCTGTAAGTGGATCCCTTACGGACACCAGTTCCTGTCTTATGTGCTCCACTCCCCATCCAGCTCCCTGCTTACAGCCTGGAAAAAGCAGCAAAAATCCTGCACCTACGCGGGAACTTAGCACCACAAGTGATGAGGCTAGATCAGATTTTACTGAAAAAAATGCAGCAAGTGATCAAAGTGATAGATAAGCTGTAAGAGTAACAACCCCTTGAGGAGTAAAGGAATATATCTACTGAATTTCGCGTACAACGCACACACATGCACACATGCAAATTCATGAAACATGCAAGAGAAAAGAAAACATGAACCTTAATCCAGAAAAAAAAATGCAGGCAATGGAGAGTCTCTCTGAAAGTGAACAGATTTCACATGTAATAAAAATTAAATTTCATAGCTAGTTCAAAGGATATAACAGAAACTATGATTGGGTCCAGTGTGATGGTGAAACATGCTAATCCTCTGTGTTCAGCACCAATATCCCATATGGGCATGGACTCATGTCCTGGCTGCTCCATTTCCAATCTATTTCTCTGTTTATGACCTGGTAAAGCTGTGAAGGACTGCCCAAGTCTTTGGATTCCTTCATTCACAGGGGAGACCCGAATAGATATTCCTGACTACTGGCTTCAAACCAGCCTAACCCTGACTACTGAAGCCTTTGGGCAATAAAACAATAAAGAGCAAAGCTTTCTCTGTCTCCTCTAATATATATCTTTAAAATAAAAAAAAATACCAAATTAGTTTTAAAGAAAAATATGATTAAAGATGTTGAATATAGTAGAGGGCCCAAAGCAATAGCGTAGGGCCTAAAAGTCCTCGCCTTGCAAATGCTGGGATCCCATATAGGTGCTGCTTCGTATCCTGGCAGCCCTGTTTCCCATCCAGATCCCTGCTTGTGGCCTGGGGAAGCAGTCGAAGAAGGCCTGAAACCTTGAGATCCTGTACTTGCATGAAAAACCCAGAAGAAGCTCCTGGTTCCTGGCTTCAGATCAGTGCAGCTCTGGCCATTGCAGTTGCTTGGGGAGTAAGTTAATGCACAAAAGATCTTCCTCTCTGTATATCTGAGTTTCCAATTACAAAAAATAAAAAATAAATCTTTAGATATAGTGCAATTTAAATGATTTCTAGTAGAGAAAACACATAAAGAAATAGAAATTAAATATTTAAAAAGAAGCAATGGAAATTTCAAAGTTGAAGATTAGAAATAAAATTAAAAATTTGCTATCAAATTTCAACAAATTTGATTAGCAAAGGAGCAATTAAGGAATTTGAAAATATATTGATAATTATGTGATCTGAATATAGAGAAAAGAAAAGACTCAGAAAAATGAAGTGTCTTGGATAAATGTAAAACCATTAATACCCATTAATAACAACAATAATATGCATAGTGAGAGAACCAGAGGAGAGGACACACAACACCAGAAGAAAAGGTTAAGAAATCAATGAGTGAATCTCCCCAAGTGTGTGGACAAACACATTCAGGAAACTCAATAAATTTCATGTGAGATGAACACAAAAAGACAATGTCATAGTCAAAACGTTAACAATCAAACACAAAGGGACAAATTTTAAATGTCACAAGGGAAAAACACTTGTCCTGTCCTAGGAAACACTGACCAAATCAGTAGCTGACTCTTCAGGAGAGTCCATGGAGGCCAGACTCTGGGACGCACATTCAGAATGCTCATAGGAAAAGACAACGGGAAACAACACAAAACAAAAAATCTAAAATAGGTAGAGAACAACAAGGAAAACTTAGAATCACACAGGAAACGGTCAGCATGGATTCACTCAAACCTCACTAGGTGGGACACAAAGATTAGTTACTCCTCACTAGGGTAGTGAAGATTTCTCTGCACACCCCTCCTAAAACTGTTCTGCACCTAAACTGTTGACAGATGCCTTGTTAGAGTTATAAGCCAGTCTAGACTACCCGAAAAAACAGCTGGGTTCAACAAAATTATGCTTCAACGCTATTCAGTGCTAAATACTATAATGAAAATAGACACAAGACAGCTGAATAGTAATCTATAGCCAGTTTAAGGTGTCTAGAACCCCGTTGTATATAAACTAAAATTGAAATGTCAATGAAGAAATCACAGGATGTGGTTAAGAACTTGCATTTTTTTTTAACATATTGGTTACTCAATACTATGTCAATTAATTCCATAACATTATAAATTGTTGCTGATATTATGTTGGGGCTTTTAATTGATTGGAATGATACTCTGCCGGCTCTACCTTCAGACCAGAGATGGTCTCCCCAACAAGCCGTTGAACTTATCTGGACAATAAGATGCTGGACTTTATGCTTGGTATATGCTTGCAATGAAAGAATCTCAACTGAACTTGAACTGTGGTAATGCAACCAGGTGGAGGAATCCACCATGGGGAGAGGGTTTGGGGAGGGGTGAAGGGAATCCCAGTACCTATAAAACTGTGTCATATAATGCAATGTAATTAATAAAAAAAAAATCCACCAAGACTCAATGTGCAGGAAACTTATCTTTCAAAAATGAAGACAAACCAAAGATACGCCTATATAAACAAAAACAGATAATTTGTTGCTGACTTAGAAGAAATTTAAATGTAAATTCCTTAAGCAGAGCACAAGTGGCCCTGCATAATAATACCACAAAAATCTGGGCAATTAATTATAAAACACAGTGTAGTGGATACTTTCATTTTTTCTTCTATTAACTTATTTAGAAAGAAATCAAATATAATAGGGCATATTGTTAAATGTGATACATCTTTTAACATATTTTTCAATAGAAATGAGATTTCTACCTCACACCTTATAAAAATTCAATTCCCAGTGCATGAAAGACCTCAATGTCAGAGCTAAATCTGTGAAATTCTTAGAAAAAATGTTTAGGTAAACCACCATGATAAAAGATCCTTAGTGGTGATATGAAAAATACAAGTGACAGAAGGAAACATAGGATTTGGATTTCATCACATTGCAGACTTCTGTATTCTAAAGGGCAGCATGAAGGGAAAAAGACAAGCCACATTTATAAATTCTGTGTTTGATAAATGACTTCCATGTGGTTTGTATAAAGAACTTCTACAAATGTATAACTAATATATAATTAATAGTGATAAGGAAATAATTTGTACAGATATGTCTCCATAAAGATATAGGCAGTATCATCATCATCAAATATTAGTGAAATGAAAATCAAAGCACAGAGAAATTCCACTTCACACCTGCTAGGATTGTTAACTTCAAAATCTTATATAAGATGTTGTGCTAATAATTAAGATACTAGTTAAACTGCCTATGTCATATTTCTCTTGGGCCTAGATTCGATAACCAATTCCTGGCCCTCCCTCCTGACTCAAGCAAGCTTCCTGTAGATGTAGAACCTTGTAGGTAGAGTGACCACACAAGTGGCTGGGTCCCAGCTGTTCATCTGGGTAAAACTGTTTCGAGATTCCAGCTTCAGGTTTAAGCCCAGCCCAGTTACAGCAGCTTCAGGCATTTGGGTAGTGAACTGAGAGGTCTCCATTATTTTTCTTCTGAATTAATGTTTTTTTCTTTCTCCTTTACTTTTTATTTTGGATTTTATATTTTTGTTGTTGTTGTTTTGGATTTTATTTATTATTATTATTAGAAAGTCAGATATACAAAGAGGAGGAGAGACAGAGAGGAAGATCATCAGTCCTCTGATTAACTCCCCAGGTTGCACAATGACCGGAGCTGAGCCAATCCGAATCCAGGAGCTAGGAGTCTCTTGCGGGTCTCCCACAAGTGTGCGGGGTCCCAAGGCTTTGGGCTGTCGTTGACTGATTTCCCAGGCCACAGGCAGGGAGGAAGCAGGATCCAGGACACGAACTGGTACCCACATGGAATTCCAGCACATAAAAGGCGAGGACTTTTAGCAACTAGATATCACATCAGGTCTTGGAGTAAATTTTTCAAAAAGATTCATAACGGGAAAATAGCAAGGATTAAGGAGGATATTCCAGAAGATAAATTCCTTACACACTTCTGATGGGATGCAAAATACTGCAATCACATTAAGAAGAGAGGACATTTCCAAAAACAACTAAACACAGCTACCATATCTCAAAAATGTAATTTTTAGGTACTTAGTCAAAGGAATGAAAACAAATGTATTGGGCTTGGCATAATGGCTCAGTGGCTAAATCCTCACCATGCATGTGCCAGGATCCCAGATGAGCGCCAGTTCTAATCCCAGCTACTCCACTTGCCATCCAGCTCCTTGCTTGTGGCCTGGGAAAATAGTAAAGGATGGACCAAAACCTTGGGACCCTTCAACCACGTGGGAGACCTGGAGGAAGCTTCTGACTCCTGGCTTCAGAGCAGAGAAGATCAGCTCCGGCCATTGCTGCCACTTGGGGAGTGAACCAGCAGATGAAAAATCTTTCTCCCTGTATCTCCTTCTCGCTGTAAATCTGCCTTTCCAATAAAAAATACATCTTTACAATAAAACAAATGTACAAACCCCAAATTGCACATGAATGCACATGACAGCATCTATCAACTGGTAATTGAATACACAAAATAAAACACCAATACACAGTGGATTTTTACCTAGTACCAACAAAACCAACAACAAAAATGTACTGAGTTAGATTGCCTTGAAAACAACATATTAACTGAAAGTGACAGTAAAATTGGATCAAATATTACATGATTACATGAACATAAAATGTATAAAACAGGAATTTAGCCCAGATTTCACAAATAATAAATAAAAATGTAAATATAAAAATTTCTTTTTAAAATTCAATTAGTGCAAACAAAAAAGAACAGATACTCTATCATGTCAGCTTTTTTTTTTTTTTTTTTTACATAAGACAGAGCTACAGAAAGAGGGAGCAGCTGGGACTCCAAGAGTCTTTCATATGGAGTGTCAGCTTTGCAAGCAGCTTCCTTCTTTGTTACCTCACAATGCCGGCCTTGATCTCAACTATTTTTAAGAATCCCAGTGCCTATGAAACTGTGTCACATAATGCAGTGTAACTGATGATTAAATTAAAAAAAAAGAATACAGGTCAATAGTTTTAAATGTATTCATACCGCTATATAACCAATCTCAAGACATTTTGCATTTGTGAATCTGAAACTCTACAATCAAAACAATTCCCCATATTTTTTTTCCCTAGACTTATTTTTTTAATAATAAATTTATTTTTGATGATGTTTACATAGTTAAGAAGAATGCATGCCCCTGCGGACCACTGATTAGAGTGAGGAGGCTTGAAAATGGGAAAAGTAAACGAGACAACTGCTTCCAATATCCTGTTTTCTTCCTGTATCTGGGGAAGTGGGGAGATGCAGAAAGACCTGCTCTCCCTCGAATTCTGACAACTACTATTGCATTTTTGTTTCTGAAAGTTTGACTAGATTCGATATTCATAAAAGTGGAATTATATTCCCTTTGGACAGCTAAAATTGCTCTAAAATGTCCTGTTGTGATAATTACACATTTCCATAAACATTCTAAAAGCCACCAAGTTCTATATTTCATGTTACAACACACTATAAAATCATCAAGAGCAGAATATAATTGAAACCATGGCACATAAAAAGTACTAAATATTCTTTTAATCAACTATAAAAGTGGTGCCAGTGCTATAGCATAACAGCACAAATTGAATCTGGCAAAGGTGCCAGACACAAAAATCAATACACATACACACAAATAGCATTGTTACACACCTACAAAGTTCTGGCAGAGAAAAAACTTTTAAAGACTGGCATTATGATATTGCATATAAACCTGCCTCCTGCAATGATATCATCTTATATGGCTGCCAAATAATCAACTGGCTGCTCCACTTACAATCTAGCCCATGCTAGAAGCTTGGGAAAAGCAGCAAAAGATTGTACATGAGCCTGGCCCCTTTCCACCTGTGTGGAAGATCTAGATGAAGTCTCTGGTTTCTGGCTTTGAAGGAGCCCAGTGCTGGCCACTGTAGTCTTCTGGAAGTAAACCAGCAGATGGAAGAATTCTGTCTTTCCCTCTCTGTGATTCTGACTTTTAAATAAACAAACACATATTTAAGTTTTAGAAAGCTAACTAAATAACTATTTGACAGGAGATTTGGGGAAATCAGTACTGTTATACATATTGAATATTCTAATGGCCAAATTAAAGAACACAAATCTGTTCAATGTTTCAAAGAAATCTTGCAGATTTTGAGTTTCTCATGAATTGAAAAATTATCATGATATATTCCTAAAGTAGCAAACTTAGTCCATGGTTGCCAGTTTTAATGCTATTGAAAATGAAACTTTCTGCTGTGTAATATTTCTGATTATTATGTTTTGCAGATAAACACTTCATGAATTCCTGAATATGACAATGGGGATGGTAATAAGGATGAGATTTTCTTTTTGATGCACTGTCTTGCAGAAACACTTTAAGACAAGAGAAAACAAGAAAACGTATTCTGTTAACATTTTTATAATTTTTTCCACTATGCTGACATCATTTTGATGAAATCCATCTTAGGTTATATTTGAAAAACTGACTCTAACATTTTACTTTTGATCTTTAAGATTCTGGTCACAGTGTATGCATCCATGTTTATGCAGTGATCTCTCCATAATGCCTAATATAAATCAGAAATAGATGAGAATAAAGGCAGAAAAAAAGGAGAAGCAAGAAATAAAGGTATTTGAGTGCCTGAAAAGGAAATATATTATCCCTTGCTATAAAAATCAAATTGCTTTGCAAAGTAAGTATTTAGAAAGCAGCCAAAGCTTGGTAAATAAATGCATATTAAGAAAGGCCATGATTATGCTAATTTACATAAAATGCAATTGTTTAAATACTTATTTATTTGAAAGGCAGATTATAGAGGGAGAGGGAGAGACAGAGATCTTCCATCCACTGGGTCACTTTCCAAATTCCTACAATGAATAGAGGTGGGCCAGGAGCCAGAAACTTCCTCTGAGACCCCACGTACGTGCTGGAGCCTAAGTATATGGGCTATCATTCATTTATTGCTTTCCCAGGCACATCAGCAGAGAATTGAAAGTAGAGTTGCTGAGATCCAAGCTATAGTTTTCCCATCACACAACAATGGAAGTCCTAAAAATATTTTTAAATCAAACACCTTACATTTGGTCTTATATGTTTATAATCAAACATTAAAGCAAAAGTATTTTTCATATGAAAGGCCCAAGTGATTCCCTTACAGAAAAATAAAAAAAAAAAGCAAGCAGACCTTTATTAACTTCTAATAACACTGCTTGCTGTTACTAATCATGGACTCCTTTCCCTGAGTCTTCAGTCTTTCATGGTCCATTTAGCTTCCTGGCACATGCCCTAAAGTTTTGTGAGAAACCCAATGTTTCTAATATTTAGGATAAATTGAGAAAATTGGGAAGTGAAAAAAGGAAGGAGACGTATTTTCTGTTGCACTTCTAAGATAAACGCTCAATTCTCCCCAGACAGCCATTTAGTGCTGTGTGCTCTCCCAAAGGTTGATTATGCCTCTTCTTGTTCCTGTGAGATAATCCTCTAATCTTCTCCCATCAGTCATTTCTACAAAGGCAACAAAGGATGCCTCAGAGGTTATTCATCCAGTTGTGCCTGATATCAGCCCCTAAGAACCCTCTTATCTTCTCCTTTTTCAAATCTGATACTGTTTAAGGAAAAACAGCATATTTATCTGTTTGTAAGTTTAAAAAAAAAAAAAAACAGCTCTACAGTTGCTTCTGTTGCTCTGAACATTACACCAGAAGTTCATGTGAAGTATATTTCTGTGGGATTTTACTTTTCTTCACCTTTTGGTGACCTCAGTTGCATAATTACAGCATATGGTCCCAGTGAGTGTGAAAAGTGAGTATGAAATTTAACTGTTTTAAAACATGCCAAAAGCAAGAACTCTTTCAGTGTTTTCTAATGAACAAAATGATAATTTACCAGATGTTTCCAAATTTACAATTAGAATCATAAAATCTTTCCAATAGAATTGAGAAGTGCATAAAAATTACATTTTATATACTTCAGCTGTGATTTCAAAACCCAAATTAATTTATTAGGCTATTAGTTAAACATGCGTAAAACTTTCAACTCTATCAAAGTAGTTATAATCTATAACAATTATTCTGTTACAGCAAGAAGGCTCTCAGAAGTCAAAAAGAATTTTCAAATAAATGTGTACTGTACTTTCAATGAATACTCATGTTAATAGTGGGACTATCCTTGCATTTGTCATCATCATATTAATGTTTTCAAATTATTTTTGTCCTTCTGTGTATGTGTGTGTGTCTGTCTATCTCTATCTCCCCCATTCTGGAACTCTGGATTTCAAAATAAACAAATCTTTAACCAAAAATGCACTAACTTAAATGCAACTTTTAACATAAACCTAAATGTAGTCACTACTAAACTGACTTTGAGGGCCCAGTGCTATGGCATAGTAGGTTGAGCCTTTGCCGGTGCTGCAGCATCCAATTTAGCCCCCTATTTTATCCCCAACTGCTCCACTTCTGAAGCAGTTCTGTACCAGCGTGTCTTTGCAGGCAGCAGAGGATGGCCCAGATCCTAGGACACCTGATCCCACATGGGAGACCAGGAAGATGCTCTAGCCTCTAACTTGGGGGGTGAATCAGCATATGGAGGATTTTTCTTTCTATTTCTCTTCTTATCTCTCTGTGAATCTGATTTTCAAATAAAAATCTATAAGTCTTTTGAAAATGGTTTTGAATCCATGTTTTCCTCTAAATTTAAAATTGGATATATTAAAATTGGGAACTAAAGATAAGCTTATTTTGATTCAATTTTAAAGAAATCCAGGCCCAGATTTTAATCATTCATATTTTGCATGAATTCTATGAGTACTCTTCTACAATTAAAACTAAAGAATAAGTGACTGTCCTCTGCAGTCTTCAGTGATATGGAGCGCATCAAGCCATCATGAGAAGTTGGTGACAACATCTGTGAGAAAGGAAGTGTGCACAGTAGACTGTATGACAGCTATTCGCTCTTTTTTCTATCAAGTGATTTTCATAGCAGTGATTCTGTAACATCACACTTCCAATTTCCAGTCCTTGTTTCTAAATAAATAAATAAATAAATACAAGTAAAATTTTAAAAAAAAGAAGATTCAAAGATTCCTTAATGTACTTGCTCATTTTCCAGGTGTGGTACATCAGATTTCCTACACCTCAGTAACAATATTTTCAGTAAGAGGGAACAGGGAAAAATCACATGAAGTGAATATCAAAGCTATGACTTAGGATGGCTTAGAATGTCTGCACAACATATTTAGCCTAGTTTCTGCCCTGGCTATTCTGTGCTTTCACTCCAGATTTTTGCTCATATACTGAGAAGTTACCAAATGATGGTTCAAGTGCTTGGGTTTTTGACACCCACCTTTGAGACCTGGATGGAGTTACTGACTCCTGGCTTTAGCATATGTCAACCCTGGCTGCTGCAGGCATTTAGGGGATGAACCCACACATAAATTCCTTTCTCTGTCTAACATTTTCCCTTTCAAATAAAGTAATCGATTTATTATTATTTTTTAAAAAAGCATACAATAAGAGATAGACCTTTAGCCTAGTGGTTAAGAAACATGTTAAGATTTCTTTGTCCCATGTCATAATTTCTATATTCAATTTCCAGCCAATATAGACTCTAGGAAACAACACGTGATGGTTCAGGTGGTTGATTTCCTGCCACATATGTGAGTGGCTTGAACTGATTTTCTAACACCTAGAGTTGGGCCTGGCTAATCCCCTAATATTGTGGGCACTGGAGAAGTAAAGCAGCAGGCACGAGTTCTCTTTGCTTGTTCATTGTCTCTCTTTCTCTCTACCTTTAAATAATATTTTTAAACAATCAGACAATTCAAATTAGACAATTAGAAGACAGTTAATCTTATTAGACAATTAGACAATTAGAAGGCATGTTCCTCAGAGAATAAAGATCTTAGTTCACAAAACTCAATTCAGATGAAGTTCAAACTCAATCAGGAATAGTTTTCTTAGAAAATAAAGTTTATAAAATTTTTTAAAATATTTATATAATTTTCTTATTGCAAAGTCAGATACACAGAGAGAAGACAGAGGAAGATCTTCCGTCTGCTGATTTACTCCCCAAATGACTGTAATGACCAGAGCTGAGCTGATCTGAAGCCAGGAGCCAGAAACTTCTTTCCAGGTTTCCCGCGGGTACAGGGTCCCAAGGCCTTGGGCCATCCTTGACTGCTTTTCCAGGCAACAAAAAGGGAGCTGGGCGGGAAGCATACCACCAGGATTAAAACTGGTGCCCAAACGGGATCCCAGCGTGTCGAAGTTGAGGACTTTGGCCATTAGGCCACTGTGCTGGGCCCAACATTTATAAAATTTGATCATAGCATAGCAATAAGAGATTTCTGGAGATGAGAAACTAGATGCACAAACATGTACATAGATTATCACTGAGATAATGAAATAATGCAAAAATAATTTCCACTTCCATGAAAGACAGAAGTTTCCAAAAGGAAAAGACCCCTTGTGTTAGCAAAGTGGATTTTAATGTAGTCGCTGCTTTTGGCCATACAGGAGATGATATAATTTCTGGTAAATATGTGAAGGTATCTAGGTAAACCAACAGATGAACAAACAGATGGATAAGTGTGCATATATATGTGCGTGTATAAGATATTGTGCCAATTTATATATAAAAGTATATGCCAATTATAGCTGGATAAGCCAATTATAGCTGCTACGTGTCTATTATCATATATAATAGGTAATAACAATGTAAACATAATTATTACGCATGAATATTAATAGTATGTATCATAAAATGATATTACTGAATGTAATATATAAATAATAGTTAAAATATGTCATATGTAGAATAACATGAATTGAGTGAAATAGAAAATGAATATTTTCCATGAAATATACATTAAATCAAATGAGGAATCCCTACATTTTAACTGAATTCAGAACATGTTAGTGAGTGCTTGGGCACAAAATCTGTTTTCCTGTGACCAATTATGAAAATGAATTGAGGGAGAATTATAAGCAAATATTTTTACTGATTATAACGAATAATTGGAAAGGAAGTACTTTTGGAGTTTTGAAGCTAGCTTACAAAACTTGTTAGGAAGGTCTGTTGTTAGTATTTTTTTCCAACTCCCATGTTCAGGGGCATTATTTTGGTGCTTGGTATTTGCCTTGGTGGGGCCCATGTTGTGCTGTAGTGGGCTAAGTTGCCAGACCAGTATCATATATGGGTGAATATCCCACTTGCTCACTTATGATCCATCTCCATTCTGTGTCTCCTATGCGGATGCAGGGTCCCAAGGCTTTGAACCAACCTCTACTGCTTTCCCAGGCCACAAGCAGGGAGCTGGATGGAAAGTGGAGGAACCAGAACAGGAACTGATGCCCATGTGGGATCATATCGCATGCAAAGCAAGGACTTTAGCCAGTAGAATACTACACCAGACCCAGAAAGCAATAAGAGCTTACACATTATCCTCCAGTACTTATTAAGAGCATTTTCCTGACCACTGGCTGTGTTGACTAGTATTGGTTTCTATAGTGGCAGCTATGTGAACGCCTCACTGACAGCTGCTGAAGGAGTGTGCTATTGTAATAACATGAGGCGAAATAGAGAGTGTGGAGAATGGGGATGGAGTAAATAAGAGGAGGTAGAGGGAGGAATCCATATCATGGGGAAAAAATAGACAATAGAAACTAGCTTATACAATGTTATGAATAAATAAATAAATTAATTCTTTATCTCTCTTGACACTTGGTATACTTGATGCCTTCAATATTTGTATATTTTCCTCTTGTTCCCTTCCTTAATCGCTCAAGTGAATGATCAACTGACATTCTTTTGACCATCTGAAAAATTATCTAGAATTTTAATTCTCCAACTTCACTCATATTTAAGGTCTCAATGGCTATAACTAGGTTGACAGTCATGATACATTAAAAACTATGCATCCAAAGCTGAAGTCAGTGCAATTTTTTGATTAAAAAAATCACTCAATTCCTCAAACAAGTGGAATATGATAATAAGAACAAGTTTCCAGTAATTATTGCTGTGGGCAGACACTTAAAAACTGATTTGAAATTTTGATAATTTATAACTATGTAAAAGGTAATGGTTTCTTTTTAAAGTGACATCATTCCAATTCTTTACTCAGAAAAAGGACAACTTTCTAGAATTCTCGCTCCCCTGATATCACTAAGACATGGCCAGCCAACAGAACATAGGCTCCTTTAGTTGTTTTGGAATAGTATGTAGTGAAACTAAGAGCTTTGCACACTTATGACATACTCAAGTGAATCAGGTTATTAGGATGATTTCCATACATTCTACATGTTACATGATATAATAGGTTGCATGTCATCTGCCTCGATACAGATTACAATAGTACTGAAACAGGCCTAAAAGTGGAAATCATTAGGGGAACCAATTAATACACTTATATATGTCACTATGGTTCTTTTTCATAAATATTTATTTTTATTGGAAAGTCAGACATACAGAAGAGGAGGAGAGACAGAGAGAAAGATCTTCCATCTGATGGTTCACTCCCCGAGTGGCTGCAATGGCTGGAGCTGAGCCAATCCAAAGCCAGTAGCCAGGAGCTTCCTGCATGTCTCCCATGTGGTGCAGGCAGAAATTACATAACAGTAGGAATATACATGAGCTGTAAAGATTCTAGAGGTTGCAGTCTGTTTCTGCATTATTTTTTAAAATTTTATTCACATAAAGACAACAGATTTCATTTATTTCACAGGTATGATTATACGAAATATCAGTACTTCACCCCCTGCTTCTTTCCTCCTTTGATCCCTTAATCATTTCCTTTTTTTTTTTTTACCAAAATATCGTTTCATCACATTCTACAATCACAGACTTAAAACACCACTAATCACAATAGTCAGCAAGTAAAAAAAATTAGAAAGACCTCAATTCAACAGAACTATAAATAAGCACTAAAATATCAATAAAATCCTGAGTCAATTTTGCTCCCATACAGCTTTATAGTCTAAATTAACTACCACATAGTTGGAAAAAAACATGTAATTATTCTATTATAGGTATATTTAATTAATTATTTGAATAGAGGGATGGTAGCTATATGTACATATATCAATAGTGAAAATAGAACATAAATAAAAAGAAAACCAACAAGAAACAGTGATGGAGGTGAAACCATTTATCACAGTTTCAAAGTCATCTGTATAAAAAACAATAATCATCTTTGAGCAGTTCCCTGGTAAGATATAACAGTAAGTTCAGGACATATCTGAATATTTTTTTTATATTCTTAGATAGTAATTAGTAAATGTTGGTCAGTTGTGAACTTGGATTAACATATTCTTCATCTACAAATGTCTAGACACTTGAATGTCATAAACTGCAACTTTCAGAAAGATACTCCTTTTTAAATTTCTTGCATACATTTCAGTTGGTATTGAGGTCTCCCATTCCCCTCTCCCACGTTCCTGGCCCTCCCTTCTGTGCTCCCCTCCAATCTCACAACGTGTGCCTTTCATGAATTTTCTCAAGTCCATCATGCTGCTGCTGGAGTGTCTCCCAACCATGTAGGTAACCGTCAGTCATTATGTTGTTAATTCATTCTTGTATTCCAGGGTCTAATGAAGGTACAATGAGGACTAGGTCTTTGTTATTTATGGGCAGTACTAAGAACAGTGATAAAAGGGATATTGACCATCTCAGGTAATTATAAACAACCAGTCTCTTATGGATGGTTGATCAATGAATTACATTACAAGATCTTATTACACTAGGTGCAGTTAAGTATGAACGGAATAAGATCTTTGCACACTATACAGGAGACAAAGGGCTAATTTCCAGAATATACAAAGAACTCCAGAACAACAATATCATCAAAACAAATAAAACAGTCAAGCAATGGGCGGACACTTGACAAAAAAAAAAAAAAAAATTCAAATGGCTAAAAGACACATGAAAAAAATGCTCATGCTTTCTGGCAATAAGGGAAATTCATATAAAAACAACACTGAGAGGGCCCGGCCGCGTGGCCTAGCGGCTAGGGTCCTCGCCTTGAGCGCCCCGGGATCCCATATGGGCGCCAGTTCTAATCCCGGCAGCTCCACTTCCCATCCAGCTCCCTGCTTGTGACCTGGGAAAGCAGTGGAGGACGGCCCAATGCCTTGGGACACTGCACCCGCGTGGGAGACCCGGAAGAGGTTCCAGGTTCCCGGCATCGGATTGGCGCGCATCGGCCCGTTGCGGCTCACTTGGGGAGTGAGACATCGGATGGAAGATCTTCCTCTCTGTCTCTCCTCCTCTCTGTATATCTGACTTTGTAATAAAAATAAATCTTTAAAAAAAAAAAACACTGAGATTCCACTAAACGCCAGAAAGAATTGCCCATATACAGAAAGCTACCAACAACACATGCTGGAGAGGTTGTGGAGAAAAACGAACCCTATTCCACTGCTGGTGGGACTGCAGGCTGGTGCAGCCACTATGGAAGTCAGTATGGAGAACCCTTAGACAATTAAAAATCCATGTACCATATGACCCAGCAATACCACTACTAGGAATATATCCAAAAGACTTGTTACACCAGAAAGCAACATGCATCCCAATGTTCATAGCAGCATAAACAAAAATCTCAAGAACATGGAAACAACCTCAATGCCCACCAAAAGAGGATTGGATAAGAAAACAACTGTGGTTCATCTATACTATGGAATACTATTCAGCTATTAAACAAACAAACAAAGTCAAAATACAATACTTTGTGGCCAAATGTGCCAAACTACAGACCATTATGCTAAGGGAAATGAGCCAAGCCCAAAGGTCAAATATCACATATTTGCTCTAGTATAAGATAATATGATGTCAAAACTAGGGATATTACATGTGAAATATACTCCTTTTGAAAGTGCATTCTGAGTTTATCAATTCAGCCCATTGCCATCATGTGAAACACAAATAGGCCACCGTCAAGTATGCCTTTTTGGCAAAGGATTGGTTTGAGAGGAAAGTAGTCAAGGCTAGAATTCAGTAAGTTCTTTGCCCTCCATATTTTTGCTTGAAAACAGGACTTATATATAGTCATGCACCCTACGACCTCTACCTCTAGCTGTGAAGACAAAGGTTACTGACTAAAAGCATCTTTAAACCCCTATTCCTCCGAGGATGACACCAGAGCCATTCACAAAAAGTATGCTGTACTAACTGGCTTTTATCTTTTTTTTTTTTTTTTTTTTGCCAGTTTGTTCCTTCTACAGGTTGTCAGTTATTTCTCCTTATCAGTTCTCTAAAGATTTATTCTTCTTTGTTGAAGATGTTTTATAAGCTGGAATTCATAGCCACCTCTGTGAATTACTCATTTTATGACTACATCCTGTGTATATTATGGAACAAAATATGTTAATAAGCTTCTGCATATCTTTTTCATATTAATCCTTTCTTATTGCAGGAGTCTGTTAGAATTAATAACTGATGAAAATTTTGTTTTACCTTCCTTATACTTTTATAAAAGACTTGTTTATTTTTGATTGGAAAATCAAATATTCAAAGAAGAGGAGAGACAGTGAGGAAGATATTCCATCCGATGATTCACTCCCATGTAGCCACAATGGCCAGAGCTCAGCTGATCCAAAGCCAGAAACCTGATGCCTCATCCAGGTCTCCCACACAGATACAGGACCCAAGGCATTGGACTGTAATCCAGTGCTTTCCCAGGCTACACGCAGGGAGCTGAATGCGAAGAGGGGCCACTGGGATTAGAATCGGCGCCCACCTGGGATCCCGGCATATGCAAGACAAGGCCTTTAGCTGCTAGGCTACCACATCAGGCCCAAGTTTGTTATACTTTTACCATGAAACAAAAAACAAGTAAGGATTATGCTAATTAAGCATTTGAGTTCTAATAAAATAATACCAAGCCATCATATATAAAAAAGGTGTAATTATTCAAACTTTTAGAAATATTCATTCTTTATAAACACTATTTTTTTGTTGTTTTTGCAAATATATTGTAAAGCCAACTAAAAGGAGACTGAAAGCCTGGCTCAGCAACTTTTCTCTAATTCGACGAATTATTCAATTCATTAAAAGAATGTAAGCAAGGCAGAAAGACGCCTTAGGTGTTCTTGGAACTCTGTGTGGCAACCATATAAAAAATAAAATCAGGTAAAAAGTGAATGAGAGCATGGCCATAAATCAGGAAATCACCATCATATGTTAGATGATAACGAGAAGGCTTAAATAAGAATGATAACATTCAGAGAAAACAAAAGGTAGTTACTATTTCAAAGAGACTTAAGATATAAAATATTTGGAATTGACTAATGGAATAATGCTACACACAAGTATGAAGTAGGAGTGAGACTATAAATAGAAATGTAACCGTTAATATAAAGCAATTGGTTTTAATGCATCCTTCATATAGTTCCATATGGATTAACCATGAAGTTATCAAAATTTAAGCTTTGGTGGAGGTGGAAGGGGCAGTCACACCTTCTTCGGAAGTATCAATGGGTCCACAAGGTCACATGATTTTGTATCAATTGCAAAAGTTAGATTTCTTAAATGTATTAGATTAAGATTGCTGCCAATTTACACTCTAACTTGTGTTTTATAAACCACCTGTTCACTGTTTTGTTGGGTGACATTAAATGACTGTAGGTACTTTTATGATAAAGCTAAATAATTTCATTTGTAACATGTTTGGTTTACATTTTTTGTGGAATACATTCCTTTTATTTACAGGTTGTTGTGTAAATTATTCCTAGTCATCCTGCTGTCAGAATGATTTTCAAAAATATATGTCTGTACTACCCATTCTGTCAATTTAGTTGCTGTCAAAATGGGAAGATACAAGCCAGATGTGCTACTTAAGTGCTGGATTTGTAGTATGTGTGGGAAAGATAAGAGGATGTTTGATAAGAGGAGATTTGAAGCAGATGCTTCCCTATGTTAATCCATGTACAATTTTCCTAATAATGCCTGTGATCCTAAACAGTAGATTTGGTATTCATTGATGACAGAACAAATGAAAATCGCTCTTTTGCAAAACATACTTGATCATACAGACTCCCCAATCATAAGAAGTACTTTATTTTCCCCATTGTTGATAGATATGAACCATTAATTGAATGTGCTGGTAAGCCCTTTTAACTGTAGTTTTAAAGCTGTTTCAAGGGATTGACTTATTTCACTGAGCATAATGACCTCTAGTTGGGACCATCTAGTGCAAATGGTGTAATTTCATTCTTTTTAATGGCTGAGTAATATTACATGGAGTAGATGTACTACAGTCTTTAACCACTTCTCTTTGGATGGGTCCCTGGATTTCTGAAGTGCTTTATAAATCCTGGATACTAATCCCCTATTGGTTGTGTAGTGTGCAAAGATTTTTTCCAGCATTTTGTTGGCTGCTTCTTCACTTTGTTGATCATCTCTTGCTGTACAGAAGCTTTTTAGTTGATGTAGTTCCATTTGTTTACTTTGACTGTCTGTACTTTTGATGACTTTTCCAAGAATTCTTTCCCCATTCCTGTATCTTGTAGAGTGCTTGCTATGCTTTCCTTTACTACGATGCAAGACATGCCATGTTGGGCTACAGCACCAACCAATTCACATCAGGGATTGGACTGGGGGCTGGCTGAGTCAGGTTAGGCTGCAATACCCACCAGCACGACCTGGAATAGGGGGCAAACTGAACATGGCCCAGCTACAACCCCTACTGGCAAAAGCCAAGGTGATGCAGAACAGGTCACCTTGGGCCCCAGCACCCATCAATACATGTAAGACCCTGGGAATGTAAGCTCAGGCTCGGTAGGACTATAACATCTATTGGCCTGCATGTCAACTGAGATAACAGAGAGCCAGGCTGGGCTAACTGACTATAACCACTGGTACATGCATGAACGAGAATAAGTTCAGGCTGCTCGGGCTTTGCCACAGCATCAGCCGGAAAGCCCTGAAAATGGGTGCAACTCCTGTCATGCTAGGCTGCAGAACCAACCGGAGAGTGCAAGATCTCAGAATAGCAGTGGACTGAGTAGGGAAACTGCAAGCACCTCTCTGATGGGCTGCAACTCTGAAGGCAAATAAGAGAACTGTGGCTGGCAGTGGGCCTGGCTGTACAGGTGGCACCTGCCATCATGAATATGGGTTGAATATTGCAATTGGTTGGGTTAGGCTACGCTGAACACCCATTGAGGTGAATGAGAGCTGAATGGGATGTGGGACAAATTGGATCAGTCTGCTGCACATACCGGCATGCACAGCAACCAGTACTGGGGGGTGGGTGTGTTGGAGGTATTGGGGGTTGCTCTAACTAGGCTGCAGTTCACATTTGGTATACCTGAGGGTCAAGTGTGTAGTGGGCTGGGTTGGGATGGCTCACAGCATCCAGTGGTATGTGTAACAGATGGGGCTGAAGACAGAACTGACCCAGCAATTGCTACCACCAGTGTGCATGTAGGCTCTTATAGTTCACAGACTGAATTGGATCCTGTACTGGCAAGCACACATAAGAATGAGGTCTGGGATCACTTCAAGCAAGGTTTATTTGGGTATCTCCCCAACTGAACCACTGGACTCGGAACTCCACCTATGGGGAGAATTATAGGATGTGTGGTCTGACCATGGAGTGCATGTGTCAGAAATGGGCCTCCTTACTGGCTAAGATGGAGCAGTGTATGACATGTCCAGATGTACATGGAGGATATGGCAGTCCTTTAGGGCCTGCAAAGGACATCTGATACCATAGCAGAGGAAGGAAAGCATAACAAATTGGTCAACTCCCCCATCCAAGTGTTGGTAGTAAATATCTGGACAAATGGAGACTGAGGTGGACGATGTCAGCCAATGAATGTGAGAAAAAATCCATATTGTTGGTTCAGCAAGACTGACAGCATTTCATTGCCATCAAAACCACATAAGCAGATCCCTAGGAACACACTCAACATCAGGGACCCTGAACTGATAACTAATGAACTGATATCTAATGGACATTCCCCATCCGGGTACTGGGCTGGTTGGGCAACTGGGTATGTGTTCTCTACCTGTCTCCACCCTTCCCTCAGATCCAGGAGGAAGAAAAAGATATTTGCAAACTATGGTCTCACCTACTTACCCCTAAACCTTGATCTTTCCCACACTGATCAACTATGTAAACAACATTAAAAATAATAATAATGATAAAGAGAGGGAAAAAAAGAGAATGTGGAAACAATGGTCTCACCCACTTTCCTCTAGTCCTTGACCCTTCGCACCCTAATCAACTATATAAAAATAAAATAAAATTTAAAAAGAGAGAGAATTGTTAGGAGAACATAGTAAAAATTTGAGAATTGTTAAAAAAAGAAAACATTTTAATGTAATTTTGTCAAAGCATTTAAATGTTTATAAATTTTGTATCACTAAATTTAATTAAAAAGGATAATGAAAGAATAGCAGTCTAAAAACTCAGCAAACATTTTGACATTTGCAACTATACTTCAACCATAATAATAAATAGCAAATTAACAAACTTGCTGGGGAAAAAAGTTATATTTGAATGAAATGCAAATTCTTGTAATTCTTGATAATACAATCAAGGAAAAGGTCCCAGGAATCCTTTGAAATGTTTTAAATGCCTTGCTTAAAGAAAACAAAATGCTAGCATCAATGAAAATAAATAAAATCAACTTTGTCAATACAATGAGCACGCTGACAATAACCTTGCTAACATAGAAATTTAAAATATTATCACTTGTATTCAATGAATATTTTTTTAATATTTTCCATTTTGACAATCCTTTGTATCTGAGGTTGCCAATAAACTGCAAAGGTAACAGGAAAATAGGTAAACCAGAAGAAATGTAATCCACAATTCAGAAAATAACACAGAAGACAAAAATTACTTCTTTCCCTCCAAAATAAATATAATAATTTTGTCAACACTTACGTTGACAAAATCTAGATGTTTATTGTTATATTTATATCAAAGAATTAAAGCTTTATTTTCAGATTTGTGATATTAACTAATTTTTTAAAATATTTCCAATTATAAATTTTCAGTAGAAAATTTTATTCATAATTAAGATTGCTTATCAGCGATGTTGTTCACACCTGTGAGAATTCTAAGTCTTAACCTGAGATTTATCTTTGTTTGCAGTATATTTAAACGGCAGGTTGAATACAGTTTGAACTATCAAATTTCATGGTTAAAAATACACTGCTGTCCCCTTGCCTGCTTCCAACTTTGGGTCCCCACCCTCTTTTGTAAGGACCATCAGGATTGCTCCAGAAACCCCTCATAACAAACAAACATATGAACAAACAAACTACAATAGATAGACAGAGAACAACTAGGAATGCTTAGAAACAGTCAGGAAGCGGCCAGCCAGGATGCACTTATAACTCACTGGGTGGGACACAAAGATCAGTTACTCCTCTCTGGGGTGTTGAGGATTTCTCTGCACACCCCTCCCAAAAAACGTTCACCGAAACTGTTGACATTGGTCCTGTTAAAGTTATAGAGTTAGACTACCCGAAAAACAACCAGGTTTAGCAGGATCATGCTTCAATGCTATAAAATGCTAAATACTAACATTGAAATAGACAAGAGACAGCTGAATAGCAATCTATATCCATTTTAGGGTATATGGAACATGGTTGAATATAAACCAAAACTGAAATGTCTATGAGGAAGTCACAGGTTTCGGTCGAGAACCTGCATTTCCCTAGTAACATATTGGTTAATCAATACCACGTCAATTAATGCCATAATGTTGTAAATGGTTGTAACTATTATGTTGGGTTTTTTACTTGATTGGGATGATACTCTGCTGGTTCCACCTTCAGACCAGAGATGGTCTCACCAAGAAGCCATTGAACTTGCCAGGACAATAAGATGCTGGACTTTATGATTGGTCAAAACCTCCAATGAAAGAATCTCAACTGAATTTGAACTATGGAAATGCAACAAGGTGGAGCAATCCACCGTGGGGGGGGGGAGGGTTTGGGGAGGGGCGGGGGGAATTCCAGTGCATAAAAAAAAAAATGTGTCACATAATGCAATGAAATTAATAAATAAATAAAAAAATAAAATAAAAAGCTCATCCAGCACAAAAAAAAAAAAAATACACTGCTGTCAGTTTACAGCTTAGAGAAAACTGTTGGAAGACAATATAATAAATGTAATTTCTTTGTTAGGACCTATTTGTATTATTGATGAAAATGATTTAAGTTTTGAGATTGAAGCCAAATCCTTAGGATGTAAAAGCATGGAACAGACCCTTGCTCTTTCCCCTAGTTCCGGGTATCCTTGTCTGCCCTACAACAAAAGGAATTCACTAAACTGAGTGAGGGACATGATGGATTCCAGTTGTAGAGTTACCTGTTCCTTTGTAGAGAAGAACCTCAATGGTCAGTACTGTCTGGAGAGCATCATCTGGGGTGGGGAGGATCTCTGAAGAAAATATAACTACATTCATGTAAAGCCCAGATTGAAGCCATCTGATAAACAAACTCCCTGAAGATCACAGCATTGCTGACTAACCAGGAACCTAGTACACATGCAGCTTGCAGACACTCAGCCCCAATTTCTGTCCATGAGAATGCTCATCCCTAACTCGCAGGGAGTTGCGGGAATTATGCAACTGCCTGGCTTCCTGATTTGTGCTTTTTTTTGCAACATCTTTCACTATCCTGCTGTCAGAGATTTTTTTTTTCTTTTAGACCTCATTATTTTTACTGAAAAGGCAGAATTACACAGAGAGAAGGAGAGAGAAAGCTCTTCCATCCATTGGTTCATTCCTCAAATGGCTGCAATGGCCGGAGCTGAGTCTATCCGAAGCCAAGAGCCAGGAGTTTCTTTTTTTTTTTTTTAATTTATTAATTACATTGTATTATGTGACACAGTTTTATAGGTACTAGGATTCCCTCCACCCCTCCCTGAACCCTCCCCCCATGGTGGATTCCTCCACCTTGTTGCATAACCACAGTTCAAGTTCAGTTGAGATTCCTTCATTGCAAGCATATACCAAGCGTAGAGTCCAGCATCTTTTGTCCAGTTAAGTTCAACGGCTTCTTAGGGATACCTTCTCCGGTCTGAAGGTAGAGCCAGCAGAGTATCATCCCGATCAATTAAAAGCTCCAACATACCATCAGCAGTTTAGATGCAGAACATTTTTTTTTTTGGAGGGGTGTGCAGAGAAATCCCCAATATCCCAGTGAGGAGTAGCTAATCTTTGTGTCCCACCTAGTGAGCTATGAGTAAATCCACGCTGGCCATTTCCTGTCTGGTTCAAAGCTTTCCTTGTTGTTGTCTATCTATTCCAGGTTTTTATTTGTTTGTATGTTTGTTTGTTTGTTTTGAGGGGTTTCCGGAGCGATCCAGATGGTCATTGTGAGAGAGGGTGGGGATCCAGAGCCGGAACAAGGCAAGGACCAGAGAAAGTTCCCCTCCCTGGTCCCGAAGGAAGTTTATTACTCTTCTGTTTCTGCGGACCACTCAGGGCTCCTGGTTGTCGTTCCGATGATGCTGGTTCTGCACGGCAGAGTTTGGACTTTTTCCATCCCCTGTGGAAGCTCCACATGGGCGTGGTTGACCTCAGAGTTCTCGATCTCCGAAGGCACTCCAATGCCCCGTGATCTCTTTGGTATTTGGGATGTAGTCCTTGTTGCTCATATTGATAGTTCGTGGTGAGGATCTGGGAGTCTTCCGGGTTGGGATACGAACCTCCTCCAAGAGCCAGGAGTTTCTTTAGAGTCTGCCATATGGGTGCAGGGTCCCAAAGCTTTGGGGCATCCTCAAGTTCTTTCCCAGGCCACAAGCAGGGAGCTAGATGGAAAGTGGAAAAGCCAGTAGAGAAACCATTGTCCATATAGGTTCCCTGTTCTTGCCAAGTTAGGATTTAGCTATTTAGCCATCACGCTGGGCTCCAGATATTGGTTTTTCTGCTCATTATAATCTAGATTTTAGATTATAAATAGTTATATCTATGTCAATGCTATGAAATTACTTCAGGGCAATGCTCTCCTTTAAAATACAAGATAGATACTTAAAATCTAAAAGGTGCAGACTAGATAGATTGCCTGAAGATTACTACTTGATATCATACATAACTCATCCTTTCATTCTTGCTTTTTTACTGGGAAGCATTCCTTTAAGAACAGTTTATATTCAGTGATGTGCATGTACCTTAACTGCAGAAAGTTCACACCCACAACCATCGTGGTCAAGGTGTGGGAATAAAATAAGTTTTAACATTATCCACGCAACTCCAGGAAGAAATCACTATTTTAACTTAAATTACCTTTGTGTGTGTGATATTTCAAATTAGCCCTTTGCTACCTGATTTATAAAGGATGTATTTCCACGTATATCTCCATAAATGATTCTCAAAATCAAATATTTAATTAGCAACTCTCTCTGCTCTATTGTATTGTTGTTTGACTTCAGATCACTTTTGCTTTGGCAGTTAATATCAAACACTCTCCACACACTATCTTGTTTCAAAGCACAGAACACTGCTGTATCATCATTTTAGTTGATATTTCCCTGAAACATCCAATGCTTTGCTTTAGGATCCAACTTCTGACTGCTATCACCCACCATCTTCCAGAAAGAGCTATTTTTTCCTGTCTTCTCATTGACCCAATAGTCTTGCAACTATTTTAAAACTGAAAACACTAGTAATGTTACCAAGAAGTCAACACACTCTTCATAGATTGCTGTACTTGACTTTCCCTTTTTTAAATCAAAAAGACACCACAAAGTCCTATCTCACTGCCTGCATTCTGGACTGAGAATTCTTGCCATGTAGGGCATTTTTTGGAGTTAGGGGACCAGTCAGCCCTTGAGGAAATGACATGATGCTTTGCTTTAGTCCCTGCTTGTTTGAACTCAAGGATACTTGTCTCTGACTCTAACCTCAGGACTTGCTAATTTTGTCACTTGGGAGAGTCATTTTGCTTAAATAATATCATGTGTAAAAGTATATATTAGTAAACCCCTTTTCAAAGAGTCTAGTTATTATCAACTGAGGTAATCCCTGCAATAGTGCTGGTGATGTGGTTTTTCTCAGGTCACTTCTGAAAGTATCTTATCATCCACTTGGTATTATAATGTTTTCCCAGTTTAATCTCGCAAAAGTCTTCCTCTTTGTTTCATTTCTTTCTATGTGCCACAGATTCTTAGATTACCTAATAATCCATTACAAAAAGAAAGGAAACAGTCTTCTAAAAATGTAGATAAACCCACCCTATTTCATGCAAGTAAGGCTCATAAATTGCTGCTGTGCTGTTGGTTTTTGTATGCATGCTGGTTTCCTAGACAAATTTTTATCGTCTCTAACTTCGCTGGCACACAGAAAAGCATCGTAGTGTGTTTCAATTCAGAGATCTATGACTATCCTTAGTGTCAATTTGAATAAATTTTCACCCGATGCTGCCAGGACTACTGTTCAGATCATTCACAAAAATGGGTAGTTTATCATAGTTAACTTCGAGCAGCCTTAGAGCTATATGCATAATAGCAAATTTTAAGCTTAACTCTTCACATATTTAGACCTTGGGTAGACACATTATCCACAAAGTTTATGAAGTGTGCCTTGACGAAGTGAAACAATTGGTGTCATTGGCTAGACTCTTGGGAAGGTTCCAGCAGTGCATCAGAAAAGTAATAAATCAACACAGTTCTCCAAATTATGAAAATGTCCTTTCTTTTCTGTTTCGTGAGCCTTTATATTTTTGAATGATGATTTCTTGAGGACAAATATTATCTTATCTGATCAGTATTAAAAGTGTTCATACAAATGTTACTCAGACACTCTAAAGGAATAGTGCTACTTTTTCCAAAACCCATGGTTACTTTTTAAAAGTTACCTGTGTCTCATTTCTGTTTCATAGGAAATGGAAAATGAGGGCCCAGCACGATGGCTCAACGGCTGGATCCTCACCTTACAACCTCCGGAATCCCATCTGGGCAATGGTTGGTGTCCCGGCTGCTCCACTTCCCATCCAGCTTTCTGCTTATGGTCTCAGGGAGCAGCATACAGGGTCACAGCACCTGCGGGGGAGACCCTGAAGCAGCTCCTGGCTCCTGGCTTTGGATCAGCTCAACTCTGGCTGTTGCAGCCACTTGGAAAGTGAACCAGCATTTCTCTGTGTGAAATCTGATCTGCATCCCATAAAAACAAATCTAACATAAAAAAATAAAGATTTCACACGTCATTCATCTGAAATTTAAAGCCCTTAAATGGGTTCTGTTTTGGGGACAAAAAGCAACATCCTGAAATTACCCAGAAGTGCCTACAGAATTGAACATCATGTCTTGCTCTGGCCCTTCTTTCCAAAGCATACATTCCCTGGCTCTAGTCTCAGACGTTTGTTTTCATTTACTTTTTTTTTTTTTCTTTCCTCTATATGGTCTTCATTGTTCTGTCTCATGATACAGGATCAATCATTTCACTTCAATCTTTCTTAACCAATTTACCTCTATCCATTTATTTCCAAAAAAGGAATTCTTTAAAAACAGCAAAGAACTTGTCAGGTTGTATAAGATCTTCAAGCCCTCTCTGAATCCAATCAAGTTTTATTATTATTATTATTTTTAGAGGTTTATTTATTTATGTTTAACTGGAAAGTCAGATATACAGAGAGGAGAAAAGACAGAGAGGAAAATCTTCCATATGTTGATTTACTTTCCAAGTTGCTGCAACAGCTGGAGCCGAGCCAATCCAAAGCCAGGAGCCAAGAATTTCTTCCAGGGCTCCCATGCGGGTACAGGGTCCCAAGGCTGTGGGCCATCCTCGACTGTTTTCCCAGGCCACAAGCAGGGAACTGATGGGAAGCTGGGCACCAGGACATGAATTGGCATCCATATGGGATCCCAGTGTGTACAAGGCAATGACTTCAGCCACTAGGCTGCCATGACAGGCCTCTCAAGTTTTATTCTTTTTTTTTCTTTTAATTATTTATTATTTTACTTCATTAATTACATTGTATTATGTGACACAGTTACATAGGTACTTGGGTTCTCCCCACCCCTCCCCAAACCCTCCCCCCATGGTGGATTCCTCCACCTTGTTGCATAACCACAGCTCAAGTTCAGTTGAGATTCCCCCATTGCAAGCGTATACCAAAAATAGAGTCCAGCATTTTATTGTCCAGTCAAGTTCAACGGCTTCTTAGGTATACCCTCTCTGGTCTGAAGACAGAGCCAGCAGAGTATCATCCCAGTCAATTGAAAGCTCCAACATACCATCAGCAAAAATTTACATCATTACGGAATTAATTGACATAGTAATGAGTAACCAATACGTTAAAAGTAAATGCGAGTTCCCAGCCACCTTCTGTGACCACCTCACCTACACTTCAATTTTAGTTTATACACAACATATAACATTCATAACATAACATGTTATACGCAACATCATATCATCTTAAATTAAGGCAAACATGTGGTATTTAACCTTTTGGGATTGGCTCATTTCCCTTAGCATTATGGTTTCCAGTTTGGCCCATTTGGCCACAAAGAACTGCATTTTGTTTTTTTTAATAGCTGAGTAGTATTCCATGGAGTAGATGAACCATAGCTTTCTTATCCAATCCTCTGCTGATGGGCATTTTGGCTGCTTCCATGTTTTTGCAATTACTGATTGTGCTGCTATGAGCATAGGAGTGCATGTTGGTTTCTCATAAAACAAGTGTTCTGGATATATTCCTAGGAGTGCTATTGCTGGATCATACGGTATGTTGAATTTGAGTTGTTTGAATATTCTCCATACTGATTTCCATAGAGGCTGTACCAGCCTGCAGCCCCACCAGCAATGGAGTAGGGATCCCTTTTCCCCGCAACCTCGCCAACAAGTGTTGTTGGTGCTTTTATTCATGTGGGCCAGTCTTACTGGCGTTAGGTGGTACCTCATTGATGTTTTAATTTGGATTTCCCTTATTGCCAGGAAACTTGAGCATTTTTTCATATGTTTATTTGCCATTTGGGTTTGTTCCTTTGTGAAGTGTTTGCCCATTTCCCGTGCCCATTTCTTGAGTGGCTTGTTTGTTTTGACATTTTGGTTGTTTTGTAGCTCTTTGTATATTCTAGAGATCAGCCCTCTATCTCCTATGTCGTGTGCGAAGATCTTCTCCCATTCTGTGGGTTGCCTTTTTACTTTGTTGATTGTTTCTCTAGCTGTACAGAAGCTTCTTAGTTTGATGAGGTCCCAATTGTTTATTTTGGTCTTGATTTCTACTGCATTTGGAGTCTTTTTTAGGAAGTGAGGGCCTACCCCTAAATGTTCCAGTGTGTTTCCAACATTTTCTTCCAAAAGTTTGAAGGTTTCTGGATGTAGGTTTAGATCTGTTATCCATTTAGATCTGATCTTAGTGTATGGTGAGAGATGTGGATCTATTTTTTTGTTTCTGCAGGCTATTAACCAGTTGTCCCAACAGCATTTATTGAACAGACCTTCCCATTTGCCTGGGTTGTCGTTTGTCTTTTTGTCAATGATTATTTGGCTGTATCTGTGTGGGTTCCCTTCTGGTGTTTCTATTCTGCTCCATTGATCTTCCTCTCTATCTTTGTGCCAGTACCACGCTGTTTTGATAACCACTGCCCTATAGTATGTCCAGAGGTCCGGAACTGTGATTCCCCCTGCTAACTTCCTGTTCTTCAGGAAGGTTCTAGCTATCCGTGGTTTTTTGTGTTTCCAGATGAACCTTTGGATCATTGTTTCCACTTCCATGAAGAATGTTTTGGGCAATTTGATTGGGATTGCGTTGAATGTATATATTGCTTTTGGCAGTATAGACATTTTAATGATATTGATTTTACCTATCCAGGAGCATGGGATGTTACTCCATCTTTTGAGGTCTTGTTCAATTTCTTTTTTAAGTAGTTTGTAGTTTTCTTCAAATAAGTCTCCTACATTTTTGGTTAGATTTATTCCCAGATATTTCATACTTTTCTCTGTTATTTTGAATGGTATCTTGCTGGTTAAGTCTTTTTCCATCTTGGGGCTGTTCGCATACACTATGGCTGTTGATTTTTGTTCATTAATTTTGTACCCTGCCACTCTACCAAACTCTAGTACAAGTTCTAGCAGTCTCTGTATTGAGTCTCTTGGCTCTTCTACATAAAGAATCATATCATCTGCATATAGTGAGAGCTTGACTTCTTCATTTCCAATTTGGATTCCTCTGATTTCTTCTTCTTGTCTTATGGCCTCAGCGAGTACCTCTAGGACTATGTTGAATAGTAGTGGAGAAAGTGGACATCCCTGTCTTGTTCCAGATCTCAGTGGGAAGGGTTCCAGCTTTTCTCCATTCAGTATGATGCTGGCGTTGGGTTTTTCATATATGGCTTTAATTATGTTGTGGATTTTTCCATCTATGCCTACCTTGGTTAGGGTTTTTAGTAGGATGTGGTGTTGGATTTTGTCGAAAGCTTTTTCTGCATCTATTGATACTATCATGTGATTCTTGTTTTTCAGTTTTTGGATGTGGTGTATCACATTTATGGATTTCCGAATGTTGAACCATCCCTGCATTCCAGGGATGAATCCTACTTGATCTGGATGAATGATCTGTCTGATGTGTTTTTGAATTCTGTTGGCTAGGATTTTGTTGAGAATCTTAGCATCAATGTTCAAAGAGATAGGTCTGTAGTTTTCCTTCTCTGTTAGTTCTCTGTCTGGTTTTGTTGGCTTCATAGAATGAGTTTGGAAGGGTTGCCTCTTTTTCTATTGTTTTGAAGAGTTTGTAGAGGATTGGGGTCAGTTCTGTTCATAATGTTTTCTAGAATTCTGTAGTGAAGCCGTCTGGGCCTGGGCTTTTCTTTGTTGGGAGGTCTTTCATCACTGATTCAATCTCTACTTCAGTTATGGGTTTGTTCAGGTCGTTTGTTGCCTCTGGGCTAAGTTTTGGCAGGTGGTAAAAGTCTAAGAACTTTTCCATTTCTTGGTGATCTTCTGATTTGTTGGAGTACAGTGCTTTGTAGTAATTTCTAATTATGGCCTTAATGGATGCAGTGTCTGTTGTTATGTTGCCTTTTTCATCTTTGATGCTGTTAATTCTTGCCTTCTCTTGTTTTTTCTTTGTCAGTCGGGCCAGTGGGGTGTCTATCTTGTTTATCTTCTCAAAAAACCAGCTTTTTGATTCATTGATTTTGTGTATGGTTTTTTTTATTTCTATCTGGTTGATTTCCTCCCTTGTTTTGATGATTTCTTGTTTCCTATTGTATGTGGGGCTCTTCTGCTGTTGTTTTTCCAATTCCTGGAGGTGTGTGTTTAGTTCCTGTATTTGGCACCTCTCTTGGGCCTTGACATGAGCTCCAATTGCGATGAGTTTACCCCGTAGCACTGCTTTGGCAGTGTCCCACAAATTTTGGAATGTTGTGTCAGAGTTTTCATTGGTTTCCATAAATTTTTTGATCTCATCTTTAATTTCTTCTCTGATCCATTGTTCGTTTAATAGCATATTGTTCAGCCTCCAAGAGTTTCTGTATTTCCTGGGGCATTTTGAATTGCTGATTTCCAGTTTCATTCCGTGGTGGTCTGAGAGGGTACATGGTATGATTCCTATCTTTTTGAAGTTATTTAGGTTTGCTTTGTGTCCTATCATGTGGTCGATCCTGGAGAAGGTGCCATGCACTGCTGAAAAAAATGTATAGTCTGTGGCCTTAGGGTAAAAAATTCTATAAATATCTATCATGTCCAGTTGTTCTATTGTTTGTATGAGCTCTGTTGTTTCTTTGTTGAGTTTTTGTTTTGTTGATCTGTCTATTGTTGTTAGTGGGGTGTTAAGATCACCCACTATTATTGTGTGTATATCTATGTCTCCCCTTAAGTCCGTGAGTAATTGCTTCACGTAGCTAGGTGCGTTTGAATTTGGTGCATATATGTTCATAATGGTAATTACTTACTGATGGATCAGTCCCTTCACCAATATATAATGTCCTTCCTTGTCCTTTTTGATGTGTGTCAGATTGAAGTCCACATCATCTGAAATTAAGACAGCTACCCCAGCCTTTTTTTCTCGTCCATTGGCATGAAATATCTGTTTCCAACCTTTCACTTTCAGCTTCTTAGAATCTCTTCTGGTTAGATGTGTCTCTTGTAGGCAACAGATAGTTGGGTGATGTTTGATAATCCATTCTGTTAATCTATGCCTTTTGATTGGTGAGTTCAGGCCATTTGTGTTAAGAGTTAAAATTGAGAGGTTGTGATTTTGCCCTGCCATACTTGTTTTTGTGGATGTTGATATCTGTGTAATTGCCCTTCCTTGTGTGGACTTTAGTGGGGAGACCTTCCTGTTTGCCATCTTTGCTTATGATTCACCTCCTTTTTTTCTGGATTTAGTGCATTTCTAAGGAGATTTTGTAGAGCTGGTTTTGTGCTGGCATATTCTTCTAATTTCTCTTTGCTGTGAAAGTATTTGATTTCGTTGACAAAAGTCAACTTGTCAGCTTTTAAAATGGCTTGTAGATGTGATCCCCTTTTTTGATGGAAATGTGAAAAGTGTGAGTTCCTCCCTTTCACAAAGAATCTTGTCAAGGGTCTTGACTTCAACCAAACTGTTCCTCCCAGGAAAAAAAAAATACCTTCAGGAAAAGGGCCAAGCAGTGATTGTTCCATCCTAATTATGTCTCAGAGAAACAGAAATGGTGAAGCCAGGATACAAGCCCCACCCCAGAAGGAGTTAAAAGGGAAGGGTGCCACTTGGCAACAGCCGAGAGGGCTTGAGTGCTGGCAGCATGGGATCCTCAGCATCTTGCCAGGATAGAGTATTTTACTGAAATAGACAGAAGAACTTCGAATGGGCAATACGACACCAGCCACTATGTTCCCTTTGTGGAAATCATAGCAGATGAACAAAGAACAAGCTCCACCTGAGAAATAACGAGAGCACGATTAATAGCCAAAATGTGCTCCAAAGAATTTTCTCTGAAGAGCCCTACTTTAAGATCCCACCAGCCACACCTACCCACACCTCCTCCTGCTCAACTGAGCAAGTTCACATCTTTCTTGGGCCAGTCATTCTAAAGTATGCTAATTCCTCCTCAACAATGAGTTCACTGTATTGTTGCAAACTTCCGCGTTTCCTTTTGGAGTCCATTAGAGCGTGTAAATCAGCTCATCCATCTTCTGAGCTGTCGCTGCCCTGGACACAGAAGGCCTGGAGGATGTGCTTACACAACACGCCGGTCACTGTCAAAGTCACTCAGAGACCGAAGGAAAATAAAACACGCTGGTAGGTCCTCTGCGCCTCTCATTTGGGTAATGGCTAACTGGTTACACCAAAACATACAACAAAGGGGGGGGGGGGGAATTCACTAGTATTTTAAATGCAAAGATGAGCTATATATCTTTAACATGCATACAGTTACACACACACATGCTCATATAAACACATGAGGATTTTTTTTTTGGCTGAAGGAATTGTATGTAGCCAAAATAAAAAGTGACAAATGAGTGATGATTAGAATTTTTAGGCTTTAGGATACAGGATCTAAAATGAAAGGTCTGAATGTAAAGATTGTTTTTTAAAAAGAAGTGTGTCATTAATAAATTGTCAACCTTGGAGACTGCCACATGTAGAACTTTCAAGAAAGTAGTCAAGTACCTGTACTTGTATGTCTCAGAACGGATATATTCAAAAACATGGGAGACCCTGAGCTGGAACTGGTCGGCAATTGGAGTAACCCAGGGATTGTTCTCTGCCTTAAACACTTGCTTCTGACCAGTTAGATCCAAGTTTCCTAATTCTGGGGGCAGAACGGTCAGGCGGTTTCCCTGAATGTGGAGTTCCTTAAGCTGGGTAAGTTCCCCAATTTCTTTGGGCAGAGAGATCAGGTCATTATCTCTAAGGCTGAGTATCTGCAACTTTGTGAGCTTCCCAATATCTGGCGGCAGGATTTCAAAATCGTTGTCACTGAGATAGAGTGCACGCAGGGTGGTAAGGCAGAAGAAGTTTCCAGGAAGAGAATTTTCATTCAAGTTGTTGTAAGTCAAGTCCAGGACTTCAAGAGCTGGTAAGGAGCCAAACCCTCGAGGCAGAGTGTTCAGCCTATTCATGCCCAGGTTCAGGTGCTTGAGTTTTTGAAGGCTGCTGATCTGTGTGGGCAGGTCCTCAATCTGGTTATTAAAGAAGTTGAGCACTTCCAAGTTCTTCAGTTCCGCTATGTTTGGTGGCACAGTTCTTAGCTTGTTATGGCTCAGGACCAACTGTGTGATATGGGACAAAGTGAACAAGCCGTTGACATCCAGCATGTTGTAGACACCGCGGTCACTCATGTCCACTTCCGGCTGGTTCTTCTCTCGGCTCTCCTCCACCAACTTTTTCAGGGACTTGGACATGGTCAGTACCAAAGGACAACCAAGCACGTGGGCGACTGTTAGAAGCGCGGGGGACAGCTCCTAGGAGTGCGGGCATGGAACGACAGGCTCCCACAGGACACACTCCGGCAGCCAGCGATGCACCCACCCCGGGGACCGAACAAGGAACACGCCATGTTCCCGGCGCGCAGGGCACGCGCACACCGGCGCGCCCCTCAAGTTTTATTCTTACATTCTATTTAAGAGGGATCCTTTGCTTAGGAACACATGTTTCAATTTTTAACTACCTATTTGCTGCATCAGTTATTGATATTGTCTGCTGACTTCCCCCATTGGTCAGACCATAAACTCTGTGAAAATGTGCACAGTGTTGTTGCCCCCTCTCCTTTTTTCATCCTTTAAGGCTAGCTCCATGTTAGGCATGATTCACAATTACACTTAGTGTTTCTCTGAAATCAGAGGCCATGTTCTGATGACTGCTTACCTGAAACCATAGACAAGACTGGATAATAAGGAATTCCCATATCTGCCCCCATACTTTTTGAAATAAGCTACAAGGAACTGGATAGAATGTCATTACTCTTGACTGCCATATTGATAAATTGTTAATAAGGCTCCCAACAGTAAAATTAAGATCTGAATTTAATTCTGTGGCATCTTGAAAGAATTAATAGACAAATTCAGAATCCTCCACCATCAATAAAGCTATAGTGAAGTTTAAAAATACTGGAAGAAATAAGAATTTAATTGACAATTAAGGCAAATTCCTAGGCACACAATTAACACCTACTATTTCATGAGTCTTCTTATGCAATCACTTGTGTTTAATCTTCGAGATCCATTGTGATACTATATAGAATGTCACAGCTATAACCATATGGTATAATCATGGACTTAGTTTGGCCTATTGGTTATTTTTACATGTTAACTGTTCACAAATATATGAGTAAAGTGATTCATTTAAATTTCAAATTATCAAGATATTATTTAACCATTTGGATCTATAATCACATTTTTAATTACCTTGGTGTATTATAAAATATGTAGGAAATCTAAATCTATACCTATGGCTGACTTATCAGTTCCTAAAATAAATGATAAAAAATATAACATGTTCTATATATTGAACATTTTTATTTTGTTGTAGGCTCTACTAGGAAAATTGTAGGGTTAATTCATTTTATTTAGTCCTTTGAGATAATCTCATATTATTACACATTAGATCTCACAAACTCTACAAACTTATTTTTATTATAATGAGTAACTGTGAAAACTAACACTTTTATTCTCACCACACCACAGCTTGCATGATCAGCCTTTTTCACAGCTATAGCCATTTTGAATTTCATATAAACATCAAGAAATTTTTTCTCATCTTCAAAATGAAAAACATACAGCTTTCCTTTGCAATCTATATACATAATCGATTAGTACCTATTCCAGAACCTCTAAAAGGGTTAAAAAAAACATATAATCGCATATTACTTTCTGTATATATACACCTTAACCTTGATTATAAAACCCTTTCAGATAAATTAATATATTTCTATTCCTATTTTTTAAAGGATTTATTTATTTTTATTGGAAAGGTGGATATACAGAGAAGCCAGGAGCCAGTAGCTCTTCTGGGTCTCCCACGTGGGTGCTGGGTCCCAAAAGCTTTGTGCTGTCCTTGACTGCTTTCCCAGGCCACAGGCAGGGAGCTGGATGGGAAGCAGAGTCACCGGGATTAGAACCAGTGTCCATATGGGATCCTGGCGCATGCAAAACGAGGACTTTAACCACTACACTATCGTGCTGGGTCCTATTCCTATTTTTGAACTTGAAAATAGGCAGACTACTTAGTAATTATTTTCTCCGTTTTTTCCACATTCAGTTACTTGAAAATATTCATAATCATTCCACCAATGAATCAATATTCAAACTATTAGGATTTTTTAATGTAGTCCCAAACATCTCATATCATCATTCACACAACCTCTAGTCCCCGTGAGTCATATTGAGGGGAACAAAAATACAACATGGGTCTTATGTCCTTGAGACAGTCAATAGAGAATTTTCCACTAGGGGCTCTTAAAACTACATTTTTTAAAATAATAATCTTACTTAGTTGATTAGGGTACAAAGGGTCAAGGGCTACACGAAAGTGGGTAATACTATTGTTTCCACACTAATATCATCATTTTTCCCCCTGTATCTGGGGTCAGGGGAGAAGCAAATGGAAAAGCCCCACCCAGCCTCCCTCCCATCCCAGGTCCCCGATGTGAGGCACGCTCCGAGGGTCCTGCTCAAACAGTTTAAAACTGCATTTCAGAAGACCAGTCTAACTTGCCACCACACCAGTCTCTGCATTGCCTTACCCACAGGGAGCAAGACGTACCAATGTTGAAATGCTCTCAAAAAACTGGTCAGACACCAATCTGCTCCTCCATATCCTTGGAATTCCCCCACATGTAGAAACACCTGGGGATCCCAAACTGTGACCTCTTTCACATGGTCGCTCCATTTATTCGCCAAGGCAGATGGCCATCTCTTTAACTGTCTCTAATAAATTCAATTTGGCTGTGAGTGTGCTCCCCATTCCTTCTGTTTATGTGCCTCCTTCATAACATTTCATGCTCAGCTTTCTGTGCTATTTCCTAGCAAAATATCTCTCCTCTACACTAAGTATATCTATTTCTTTAAATCATCATTGCAGATATAACACAATTTAACAGAAAACACATTAGAATTTTGTTTTGGTTTAACTAGACACAGTAAGTAAAATCCAGCGTAATTTATCATTAAACATTTCCAAAAATCTTGGAAATATTTTCAAACAGTAAAGACTATAAAATGTGTCACTATTCTTTATTCTTTTGCTATTGTCTTCCTCCATGTGGACTACTATAAGAAAGTGCCTCAGATCATGTTGTTTATATACAACATAAATGTGTTTTTCAATGTTCTGGAGGCTGGAGTACCGAGATCACATTACAGATCTATTCCCTGGTGAGAGTCCTTTCCTAGCATAAATGGTGTGTTCTCGCAGGATCCTCACATTATGCAAGAGGCCAATGAACTTCCTTGAGTCTTTCCATAATGATACTAATCCCATTTGGAGAGGTTCATTGCATTCATTCCCAAAGATGAATTTCAGCATGAATTTTGGGCACAAATAACTGCATATTATATTTTACATCTGGCTGTGACAGCCCCGACAATAATAGAAAATGACATCTGTAAAACTAGGTCTCCTGAAATTTTCTGGAATGTGTTCATAATCTGAACTTTGACATAACCTTGGGTTCTTGGAAAGTCCCAAAAGGGGAGTGAAAGTGCTTATCGCAAGGAAATATCTCATTCTAGGATGAGATCCCGCTTTTGCTTCTATACATGAAAGGACTTGTCTGTCTGGTTCTGTTGCTAGCTAATATGTGGAATAGGGTCATTACTGTTTGGGTAAAGTGCATAATGCTTAAACAGATTGGGTATTTCTGTTCCATGCCTCTACAGCTGATTGGATAATTTGCATTGTGCGCTGATGTTAAGCTTAATTGACTGAGCGGTTCCTATCCTGTGCCAGTGCTCTCGTCACTGACTGGAAAGCCTGTACATGGCTGGTCAGGACGGCACCCTCTCCACACGTGGTAGTTCAGGACAGTCCACTGGCCAGTGTAAAGACTCCTGAACATTCAAGAATCGCCTCCCACTCTAAGACAGATTTGTTCAACTCACAGCATGGTGACAAATTTACTTTTTCATTTGACAATAAACCTATCCATTGTGTACTGTTATTGGAAGATTTTTTTTGGTACTAACATGCTAAGTCCATTATCCCAATGTACATTTCACTCCATTTGTTACCTTGAAAAATAGGTGTTCAAACAGGATCTAATAGCATAGGGATCTAATAGCTTAGTACATAGTAGAATATTGTAAATTTTTCAGAAGGTAACTTCTATTAATGATGGCAAAGAATCTGTTAAAATAATGATAAAAAATTGAAAACATCTTGGCATAACATATATTTTAACTAAATAAAAGCATTAACTGTACTTCATAAACATTGGCAATCAGATAATTTTGACTTTAAATATTGTGTTATACATCAAAATCAAGCTTAATAACCTTTAATTATTATTGTCATATATATCTAATTTAAAAACTTGAAGACTTTTTTATGTGATGCCATTTTTTTGGAAAATTTACATTTACCAGAATTCTATTATTGGCTGAGTAGACAACACTTTGGCCTGAAAATGGCATTAATATAACACAGAAAAATCACTTTTTACTATTTTGGAATTTAGTCATCTGATTGTATGACTCTCATATTCTTACTGCTCTCGTATTTCTGAGTTGTTAGACAATAAAATTAGTAATTATTGGTGATTCAATTTGAAGGATTTAACACTACTATAGAGTCATGTAACTACCGACACAATTATTATCTATTTGACTCACTCACATTTCTCTGGCATACACTTACTGTTTTCCATCATTATCATCCTGTCTTTTCAAGATTGCTTTATCAATAAAATCATATGACATTTAATCTTGAAAGAATGGCTACTCTCATCTAACATACAGGCCTGGGAATTCATGCAAATTATATATATCAATGGTTATTCACTTCTACCACTAAATAAAATCTCACTGTACTAAGGTTTAATCATTAGTTCAGTTGTTCATCTGTGGTGGATATTTTGGAAATAACTGGCTGTGACAATGATAAATAAAGCTATAACTATTATTGGTACTCAGATTTTGTGTGAATGCAAATTTCTATTTTATTAGATTAAATACTTATTAGCAATACTCTTGGAACACATGGCAATGAATAGTTAACTTGAATAGATGTTATAGAAACATTTACTACTAGTAAAATACCATTTTATATTTACTCAAGACATTTTTAACAATTTCAATTGTTTTATACACTTATCTGTGTTTCATATTTTCAGTGTTTATATAATTTTAATAAGTATAGTCTCTGAATGTTTAATGATTAATTATATTTAATGTATTTTCAAGTATATGTTACTCTTGCATATGCATTGATAGCATGTCCATATCTTGTGCCTATTTTTGATTAAATTGTTTGCCTCTGAGTATTAAAAGTTCATTGCAGGTTCCAGCACAGTGCTCCAGTGGCTAAATCTTTGCCTTGAACATGATAGGATCCATATGGGCAATAGTTTGTGTCCTGACTGCTCCACTTCCCAAGAAGCCAGGAGCCAGGATCCTCCTCCAGGTCTCCAATGCGGGTATGGGGTCCCCAGGCCTTGAACCATCCTCCACCATCTTCCCAATGCACAAGCAGGAAGCTAGATATTAAGTGGAGCAGCCAGAACACAAACCAGCACCCACATGAGATCCCTGCACTTTTAAGGTAAGTGCTCAGCCACTGAGCCATTGCACGGGCCCCTCCTTCATAATACATTAAAAAAACACAGCAGAAATGCATTTTTGCATAATTTAGTAAAAACCTATTGTGCATATAAATATATTCAAATATCCATGTATTCATTGATGAGCATCAAGGCTGATTTCATATATTTGCTATCACAAAATGAATATGGGAGTACAGGTCTATTCCATGCTGATTTCATTTCCTGAGTATGTATTCCCAGAAGTAGATAGATCAATTTTTTAAGTAATCAGCATGCCATCTTTCATCATGGCTCTACTAATTTAAATTTCCACCAACAATGTTTAGGTGTTATTTTTTCCCTGACCTCACCAACATTTGTTAACTTCTTCATTTATCGGTAATAGTTATTCTAAAAAAACTGACATGATACATGATTTTGCTTTTGCTTTCCATTTGCCTGAACTTAGTGATACCCTTTTCCATTTGTTAACGTGATTATAGTAATACTATTGGTGATTTTCATGCTTTCCTTATATGTTATTCACATTAATTATTTGTAAGATATACGTTTTATAAATATTTTTCTGTTCTATTGATTGTCTCAAGTATATTCATTGGTTCCTGTATTGGCAGAATGTTTTTGCTTGAATATAAACCTTCTTGATTCTTTTTCCTTTGATGCTGTGTGATTTAGACATCTTATTTACTGTTTGGCATGTTTCCCCCATTTTTTTATCTAGTAGTTTCATAATTGGAAGTTTTAGTTTAGATCATCGACCCATTTTATTTGAGTATGGGTTATGAAGAAGTTGTCTAGTTTCAAACGTTTGCTTGTAGAAACCTAATTTTCCCAAAGTCATTTACTGAAGAAACTGTCCTTTCTTTAAAGAGTGTTTTTAGTGTCTTTGACAAAGATATGTTGGTTGCAGATGCATGAATTAATTTTTTCTTTGGTTCTGTTCTTCAAGTTTTTTTGACTTTTAAAGGCTACTCTGTTTCCATCTGGATTTTGGAAGTTAATTTTTTTCCAGATTTAGTGAAGAATAACATCTGTATTTTGATGAAGACTGCATTGAATCTGTTTGTCACTTTGTTAATATGGATATTTCACTAATAATCCATAACTATGGAATGTTATCTCAATCCTCATGTTTTTTGTTCAAATATTTTCTCTAGTGTCTTGTAATTATCATTATGTAGGTCTTCACATTCTGTATCAAATTTATCCCAAGGTCTAAATTTTTGGTAACTACTGTGAATACCATTGCTTTTGTCATTTTTTTTTTCTCAGCTATATCAGTGTTCTCTAACAACACACTAAATTCTGTGTGTTGATGTTGTACCCTACAATTTTCTAACTGTACTTATCAATTCTAATAGTCTCTTGGCAGAGTCTTGTTCTCTGTATGAAGAATCATATCACCTGCAAATGGATAATTTGACTTCCACCTTTTCTAATGTTTGACCTAATTTCTTTTGAGTATTTCCTATTGTTAATTTCCTTGAAATTTTGTTCCATTATTTTATACATTTAAAAGACAGGGAGGGCCTGGCGGCGTGGCCTAGAGGCTAAAGTCCTCGCCTTGAACGCCCCGGGATCCCATATGGGCACCGGTTCTAGTCCCGGCAGCTCCACTTCCCATCCAGCTCCCTGCTTGTGGCCTGGGAAAGCAGGAGAGGACGGCCCAAAGCTTTGGGACCCTGCACCTGTGTGGGAGACCCGGAAGAGGTTCCTGGTTCCCGGCTTTGGATCGGCGTGTACCAGCCCATTGCGGCTCACTTGGGGAGTGAATTATCGGATGGAAGATCTTCCTCTCTGTCTCTCCTCCTCTCTGTATATGCGGCTTTCCAATAATAATAAATCTTAAAAAAAAAAAAAAAAAGACAGGGAGATTTCATCCTTATTTTACTTGCCAATTCTGTTTTACTTGCCAAACTCTCACAACTCTAGGAACCAAGAAATCAAGATAGGTCTTCAGGGTTGATGACAGATTCCCAATCGGTTGGGACACCACCTGTTGCTTCCCAGTGTGTGTACTAGCAGCAAGCCGGAATTGACAGTAGAATCAGGATTTGAAACTTGAAATGTCATTGTGAGATACTCAGTGCCCCACTCAATGGGCTAAGTGTTTGATCACATCTGTGTCTTCCTTTTTCCATGCTTCTGTTCTATTTTCTGATTTAAGCATTGGGATCATTGTAATACAGTTCGCTTTAATTAGCAAGTGGTCATTCCATTTTCATTTTCCCACAAGAAATTGTACTGAAACATCAGTGTTTCTTCTTCAACTTTTCCATACAAGTCATCACAGAAATCATCTGGCTCTGGAGACTTAATTATTCAGAATAATTTTAATTATACATTTAATTTCCTTTTAAGGTACAGACTGTTCATGTTATATATCTGTCTTCCACTAAATATGTCAAGATTGGAAAGTCAAGATTACTATAGCATGGTCTATTTTCCAATAAATTCATTCAGTTGGGCCCTAACACAGAGTACCTTAGGACGGACAAAGTTGTGTTAGGATATAAGGCTTTAAAAGAGATGGAGTAAGTTAGAGAAGTAGTTAAGTCTAAGATTGTTAGAATGGGAATCCTTATAAAAAGGAAATTTGAGCCTAGAGAAATCAGCGCCATTGCTCTCTTTCCCACAGATTTGCTTCAAAGCCAGTCTAAGCAAAATCAACAACGAAAAAAGAGGGAAACATGAGCCTGCATTTTCTCCAGGAATTACAACTTGCCTCTCCTGCTCTGAAAACCAAAATCCAACATATGTGTGTGTGTGTGTGTGTGTGTGTGTGTGTGTGTGTATGTAAGCTCTCACTCTGCCTAGCGCCTGTTTCTAGATATTGCTTTTCCCTAGGGTATACTGGACAGTTTGGGGTAATGGTGATAGGGTAGGAGGCTCACTGTCAGACTCTTTGAATTCTAAACTTCATCCTTCATCCTCCTATTAACTGTTCCTTTCAGTCCTTAAATATTGCTTCACTGGTAGCCACAAATCTTTAATTTTGAATTACTTCAGAAAAAAAATATAAAATGTATTATGTATATAGAAATAAAAGATAGTTACTTTTCCTGAGAGTACATTTTGCAAAACAGCAAGAAGAAAGTCATTCACAGGGCTGGCATTGTGGCACAGTGAGTTAAGTTAGTTCACTGAGAAGTCAGCACCCTATTTGAGCATTAGCTCAGGTCCCAAATGCTCTGCTTCTTATTCAACTTCCTGCTAATGCCCTAGGGAGAGCAATGAAAAGGTCCAAAAGAGTGGGGTCTCTCATTCAAGTAGCAGTCAAGCATGGAGTTTCATGCTCATGGTTTCTGCTTGGTCAAGAGCTGGTTGTTGCAGCAATTTGAGGAGTGAATTAGTGGCACAGTTTCTGTCATTCTTTTTTCAAAACCATGAAAATATCTTTTTTAAAGGGCATTAATGTTTGAGGTGGATGAAATGGAAAACAGGGTGGGTACAAAGTCAATTAGAAACCAAAAAAAGCATAAAATTTTGCTTATATACTAATAAGACAAAATAAGTGCGATCTAGAAAATAAGAAATTCATATTAATGTTCTAAACATGGAAAGATCTAACTGTTCTTCATTTTGAGAAAAAACAGATTGATTTTTTTTTAGTGGAAAGCAGAGTGACTTTGATAGAGGAAATGGAAAAAGTGAAGGAGGAAGGGAAGGGAGAGAATTCTTCCATTTTCTGGTACACTAGCCAGGTTAGGCTTCAATGAAAAGTTGGAAACTCCACGTGGATCTCCAATGTGGGAGTCAGGAACCCAATTATCAGGCCAACACCCTGGTCATATTATGTAAAAGCTGGAACAGAATTGTCAAGTAACCAGGAGTCACCCAGAAATCCAGTATTCCATGTAGGTATCTCAAGCAGTATCGCAGTCTATCCCAACTGAATGATCCTTTATCTTCCAGGTGACAGTGCTATCAGTTCTAACTAAGCTTGACTCTAAGTTTTATTTTCAAAATCCAATTTACAGAATTGTCTTTGTTTTCAGGAACATATGGCCAAAAGCAATTGCTTTAATGAAATATAGCAGGCATCAGAATTTAAAGCTGTTGCATGAAATGAGCTTAAGCTAGGCTACGAGAACAGGTAAAATATCAACTAAGTTTATTCATAGATTGAATTTTAAAAATACTGTTAAAGCCATAAAATTTCATGATAATCAGGTATGGAAACAGATTCTGTGGGGTATCTGTGAGCTCACCCTGTAGGACTGCCATGCCAGCCGGTTTGCTGAAAAGCTGGGAGTGGTGACAGGTTCAGCTAGGTATGACCATTGAACTCACCAATACTCATGGGTACATGGGTTGAGAACAGGCTGGGCTGGTCCAAGCTATGGCACCCAAAGGTACACAAGACATGTAGAGCAAGCCAGGCTGCAACATCAAGGCTGAGACTTGGAGGCAGATTTTGCTAGGTAAAGGCCTAACAACCCATTGGGATGTGTCGGATCTGGGTATTGGAGTAGGTCTGCTGGGGTGGATTGGGAAGAGATAGGATAAATAACAGTACATTCACATGTGAAGAAGGCAGGATGGAGTGTGGGCCATACTGGGCTAGGCTAGCCTATTACATCTACCAGTTTACATGAAAGTCTGAAATGGAGGAAGGATGGGCAGGACTAGGTTACAGCACCCACCAGCAAGAGTTGGGATTGGCAGTGAACCTGGGGAGTCCAGGATGCAACATCCGATGGCAAAGGCCAAGCCAGGTTTGGCTTATCCCAGGCTGGTCAGAGCAACCACCAGAATCAGCACGATGTGTGACTTGAAGCAGGACTGGTCGGAGAGCTAAAGGGGAAACACTTGCTGGGCTGCAGTTCCCACTATTGAGCATGAGAAGTGGAATGGGGGCAGCAAACTGGGCTAGATACCTTGGCATTGGTATGGATTGAGTTTTGGGTGTGTCAGACTGACTAGACTCCAGTACCTGCTAATTTTCACAGGAACCAGTAAAGTGGTAGGATGGTTTTGGCTAGGTCTCATCACAAACTGAACCACAGGAGAGCTGGGTCTGAGGGTGGGCCAGGCAGGGATGGGCTGTAGAACCCAATGGCAAGAGCCAAAATAGGTCTAGGCTGATTGGGCAAGAACGCCTTACCTGGCAGTGCAGGGGCAGGCCAACTTATGCTAGGCAAAGATCCCACTGGTATGAGTGAGATCTGCCACTGGCAGGCAGCCTGATAGAGAAGCTTGGGGAATTCTTTTGTCAGGATGTAGTCCCGGCAGGTGAACACAAAAACGAAGGTTTGGAGCAACCCAGACCAGGCCAGGTTTACATTTCCTGCTGCCATATGTGTGGATCAGATCTGGGGACAGACCAAACTGGACCAGTGCGTAACACACCCTTGCAGATCTGAGAACCAGGACAGGATTCAGGACAGGCTGAATTGGGTCACAACACCAACTATTTCACATTAGGGCCAGGACTAGGGCAGTCCAGGCTGAGCCAGGAGGCAGCATCTGCAGGTGAATGATGAGGTGAGGCAAGATAAGTCAGACAGGGCCATGGTATCCACCAGTACACAGAAGACCTAGGAAGCGGGGGACAGCAAGCGTGATAGGGGTGCTATGAGAACTCCACTGTTAGGCCACTGCTTCAGTTGGTGAGCATAAGAGCTGGGACTGGGGGCAAAACAGGCTGGGCAGGGCTGCAAAGCCCATTGGCCAGCACATGAGTAGGGTTAGGGGGAGAGCCGGACTGGGTGAAGTGACCGTAGCCATTGGTGCATGCATTTGCCAGAGTAAGTGCAGGCTGGTCAGACTTTGTTACAGAGTCATCTAGCAGGTTCTGGGACTTGGGGCAAATCCTGTCAGGCTGGACTGCAGAACCACTTGGAAACTGCAATATCTGGGGCTGGGAATGGACCTAGTAGGGCAGTGGTGGGTACCCTTTGATGGCCAGCAGCTCTTACCAGTGACCATGGGAACCAGTGCTAGGTTTGAGTCTGGCTGGACAGGCAGTGAAACCTGATAGCATGAGTGTGGGCTGGAAAGTGGCCTTGGTCAGGCTGAGGTAGGCTTCAATGTTCATTGTTGTATATGAGATTCAAACAGGATGCAGGATGGATGGGATCTGTCTGCTGCACACATTGGCAAGCGCAGGAACCGGGACAGAGTGCAAGTCTAGTGAGGGGGGGGGTATTGGGACTTACTCTTATTAGACTGAAGTTTCCACTGTTGTACAAGAAGGCCATGTCAGTGGTGGGAAGGGCAGCTCTGGGCTGCAGAATCCATTGGTTTGCATATGAGATGGGACTGGGGACAGAACTGACCGGACAACTGCAATGATCAGTGTGTGTGTAGGCTGATGTAGGTGACAGACTGTGCCAGACCCCACACTGGCTGGCACACACAGGAGTCAGGTCAGGGGTCACTTATTGTGAAGTTTCTTGGGAACCGCTCTCCACTTGACTCAGAACTCCAACCACAGGGAAAACCGTATGATTTGACATCTGACCATGTAGTACATGTGTCAGAACCGGGGCTACTCAGTTGTTGAAGCCAGTACAACAGATGACATGCCTAGATGCCCATGGGGGGCATGACAACCAGTTCATTGAAGCCTGGAGAGGACATCTAGTACCATGGAGGTCAGAACAAATTTGATAGCTTTCTCAGTCAAGCTTTGACAGTGAGTATCAGGCTTAGTGGGCACTCAGGTGGACTATGTTAGCAAATGGACCTTAGAATGATTTCCTCAACCTTGGCACAATGAAATCAATAGCATTTCAGATCTATCAAAACCACTTAAGCAGTATCCTTGGAGCACACTCCACACTGGGGACCCTGGGATGATATCAGGTGGCCATCTCCCATTCGTGCTAATACAGTTGGACTGCTATCAGTGCCCCTAGCCCCTTCTTCTCCCAATTTGCCCTAATACAGGAAGAAATATGAGATTGGAGGAAATTGTTTCATCCACTTTCCCCCATTTCCTCCCCACTCTAATCGACTGTCCACATGGGCATGCATCCTTTGTAACTATATAAACATCACCAAAAATAAAATAAATTATAAAAAATCCATAAAGTTTCCATACTTTGTGGATTACTGAAAGTATATAATTTATATAATTATTTTTCTTGAAATACATTTATTTATATATTTCTACATATTTGTATAAATTTATGAAACCTCTCTTCACTGTACTGAGTATTATATCTGAAGTCTACTCAAATGTAATAATGAAGCACAACGTGGGTCTAAGAGTCAAAAAGAATATTGTTTTGTCTTTGGGAACCAGATGTATACAAAAGTCAACTGAAAAAGTCTGAGAATTTTTACATAACTTTTTCTCATCCCATAGCATCAAGAAGGCTTCATGTTTTCCAAATTTTCAACAGTAAAGGTGGAAACATCTTATTCTAGAAAGGCAAATCATGGTAACACCAAAACTACTTAAATTGGGTTGATAGTATTTCAATTTAAACAAAGCTTTTAGCCTGTAGTTATCTGTGCTCTTACCAATTTAAATGTATTAACTCTGAGTGATTTTAAATTGAACACTTAAATTAATGTACATCAATTCGTCATTTTGGTAAAGGAAAAACAAGTTAAAACATGGATGCGGAGCAATAATGACACATTTTCAATTTGCTTTTTCAATCTAAATACACATGGCTATTTTCCATGTTTCCATTACTCATCTATACCTAATGACATCTGAAAGTGGTGCTGGCAAAGCCCATTAACAATATGCTATTTTTTAAAGTTAGAGTAAATTGTTTTTCACAAACAAGCAGTGTTACAGTGTATGAACGACTAAGTATGTACGTAGTAACTTGTACCTCTGATTACTTAGGCAAAAGAAAGCAAGGAAACTTAATGATGTTAATTAGCATGAGGCTCATACCGAAGCATTTTTTTTCCGTTAGATATTCGACTTCATCTCACATGAAATTTGTGTTAAATTGTTGACAGAGTATTTAAACATAAATGAAATTGTTTCCTAGAAATCCACAGAATTTAACTGGTGTCTAAACAACACAGCACGAGCCAGATTTCTTCCTTCCACGAGCTTAGATGTCCTTAGGTGAGGAAGTGAAATTCTTTCTTCTTCTGTTCTCAATTCTTACACACTAACCCACATGCCTTGAGGTAAAGGAAGACATAATCTCTGGATGACCTGACTCATTCAACTGTAAGGTTAGCTCATTTACTTGGTGCTTTTCTAATTTCTTATCATAAGCACTGATTGAGATGAGCTTTCCCCTCAACGATGTATTCATTATATCCTATAAGTTTTGGTATGTTTTGTTGATACCTTCATTTGTTTCAAGCAATTTTTTTTTTATTTCTCCTGTGTTTTCCTCTATAACCCATTGCTCATTCAGTAGCTTATCATGCAGTCTCCAGGGATTTGTATGTCTTCCGAGGTATTTTGATGTTATTTGTCTCCAGTTTCATTCCATAATGCTCTAAGAAAGTGCATGATATAATTTGATTTTTTAAAATTTCTAAGGCTTTTTTTGTGGTCTATGACATGGTCAATCCTGGAGAAAATTCCACAAGCTGATAAAAGACAAAAAGTGTATTTTGTGTCTGTTGGATGAAAGGTTCTGTAGATATCAGTTTTGTCCATTTGCTCTACTGATTCCTTGCTCTGTTGATTCCATGATGAATTTCTGCCCCTTCAATCTATCCATTGATGTCAATGGAGTACTAAGGTCTCTTGTTATGATTGCACTGGAGTCTATTTCTCCCCTTTAATCCATTAGTATTTGTTTCACATAGCTAGGTGCCCTTTCATTGGATGAGTACATATGTATTATGGTGATCTCTTCTTCCTAGATGGATCCTTTTAACATGTCCTATCCTTCAGCTCTTAATATTTTTCACATCAAAGTCTATATTTTCTCATACAAAAATGGCTACACTCACTTATGTAAAAAGTTTTAAGATTGTAAAGCTCAAAGCTAAGCTATTAACTCTTTGGTGACTAGAGTAATCTATTTCCCAAACATTAGATGGCATTTTTAAAAGCTTACTTCTATTAGTAATACTTATTTAACCTTACAATACACATAACTTTAATATTATTATATACATGGAAGACCCAACAAAATGTAAAACAGATATAATAAAGGTATGAATTCCATCTATGAAGAAGCAACTATTAAATATTACCTATTTGGCCTCAGGGAATAGGAAATAATCACACACAAAACAAATAGCTGAATATCACTTCAGTTGATTTTCTGTTTCAACCTACATGTGCTACTAAAAAGTGGAAATCCCTAATTGAACTTCATTTGTAATTCCTTTTTCCTGACTTACAATAGTATTTAAATTTTAAGGACTATAAATATAACTTGATGATCTTAAGCACTAATGATTTTATGTGGGATTCTGCATCAATAACACACTTAATAAGCCTAGCATCCATAAAGAAGGTCTCATTTGGGGTGGACAAGATTTAAGAAAGTGTGAAATCAATAGCATCTCAGATCTATCAAAACCACTTAAGCAATATCCTTGGAGCACACTCCACATTGGGGACCCTGGGATGATATCAGGTACAGCCTCTATGGAAATCAGTATGAAGAACATTCAAACAACTCAAACTCAACATACCGTATGATCCAGCAATAGCACTCCTAGGAATATATACAGAACACTTGTTTTATGAGAAACCAACATGCACTCCTATGCTCATAGCAGCACAATCAGTAATTGCAAAAACATGGAAGCAGCCAAAATGCCCATCAGCAGAGGATTGGATAAGAAAGCTATGGTTCATCTACTCCATGGAATACTACTCAGCTATTAAAAAAAACAAAATGCAGTTCTTTGCGGCCAAATGGGCCAAACTGGAAACCATAATGTTAAGGGAAATGAGCCAATCCCAAAAGGTTAAATAACACATGTTTGCCTTAATTTAAGATGATATGATGTCATGTATAACATGTTATGGTTTTTTTTTTTTTTTTTAGATTTTATTATTATTGGAAAGCCGGATATACAGAGAGGAGGAGAGACAGAGAGGAAGATCTTCCATCCGATGTTTCACTCCCCAAGTGAGCCACAACGGGCCGGTACGCGCCAATCCGATGCCGGGACCAGGAACCTCTTCCAGGTCTACCACGCGGGTGCAGGGTCCCAATGCATTGGGCCGTCCTCTCCTGCTTTCCCAGGCCACAAGCAGGGAGCTGGATGGGAAGTAGAGCTGCCGGGATTAGAACCGGCGCCCATATGGGATCCCGGGGCTTTCAAGGCGAGGACTTTAGCCGCTAGGCCACGCCGCCGGGCCCCCATGTTATGTTATGTATGTTATATGTTGTGTATAAACTAAAATTGAAATGTCAATGAGGTGGTCACAGAAGGTGGTTAAGAACTCGCATTTATTTTTAACATATTGGTTACTCATTAATATGTCAATTAATTCCATAATGATGTAAATTTTTGCTGATGGTATGTTGGAGCTTTTAATTGATCGGGATGATACACTGCTGGCTCTGTCTTCAGACCAGAGAGGCTATACCTAAGAAGCCGTTGAACTTGACTGGACAATAAGAATGCTGGACTCTATGTTTGGTATATGCTTGCAATGGGGGAATCTCAACTGAATTTGAACTGTGGTTATGCAACAAGGTGGAGGAATCCACCATGGTGGGAGGGTTTGGGGAGGGGTGGGGAGAACCCAAGTACCTATGAAACTGTGTCACATAATACAATGTAATTAATGAATAAAAATAAATAAATAAATAATTAAAAAAAAGTTTCCCAGCGGCCCGGTGCGATAGCGTAGTGGTTAAAGTCCTTGCCTTGCACATCCGGGATCCCATGTGGTTGCCGGTTCTAATCCTGAAAGCCCCGCTTCCCAACCAGTTCCCTGCTTGTGGCCTGGGAAAGCAGTTGAGGACGGCCCAAAGCTTTGGGACCCTGTACCAGTGTGGGAGACCGGAAGAGCTCCTGGCTCCTGGCTTCTGATAGGTTCAGCTTTGGCCACTGCGGTCACTTGGAGAGTGAATTACTGGAAGGAAGATCTTCCTCTCTGTTTCTCCTCCTCTCTGTATATCTGCCTTTCCAATAAAAGTGAATGAATCTTTTTTAAAAAATGATGCCTAATTGTTACATGAAAATTTTTAATCTTCTATTTGTTATTTGGCTCTACTTCACACACACACACACACACACACACACACAATGTCACCTGTTTTAGCAACTTAAAGCAGTAGCAATTATTATCTCACTGCTTCGGTAAATGACAAATTTTGAAGTGGCATAGGTAAGCATTTCTGGATTGAAGAGTATCATGAATTTTCAGTCAGAATGCCAAGGGTTGCTATCATCTGAAAGTTTAGCTGGGACTTTTACATTTGTACCACATGTGCAACATTCACAAAACTTACAAGAGACCTCATTTCCACATCCTGTAAATGTGACTGTATGACTCAGTTGTGGCTTTACTTCTCTAACCACAGATGACACAAATCATTACAAGGTAGAACCCAAACTATCTTCTGATTTAAGTTTGGAATATTTCCACTATTTCCTATATGTTAGCCAACTTAGTTTTATTTACAATTAAAAGGAAATACAGGAGCACTTGAGCACTGTTCGTGTTTCAATTCAGAAAATTCTTTGTTGTGGGAGACTGTTCATCTTAATGTAGAATGCATTAATCCTCACTTTACACACAACTTCTCCCCCTCTAAGGTGAAACTTGAAATTTGTCTCCAAACAATTTCAAGCATTCATGAATATCACCACTCATGTGAAGTATGCTGGCCTACCCAGAGGTGGAAATTCTTGACAGCCACTGAAAGAAGGGAAGTGACTCATTCATTTAATTTTTATTTTATTTTTCAAAATCTATTTATTTACTTAAATGCCAAGAATTATAGAGAAACAGAGTGCTATAGAACACTAACACCCTTACTTCGGGTGACTTGGATAAAAGAGATGTACAACTTGCCAAAGTTCAGGATCAAGCTGCTGGCCAACTTGGATCCCAGTGAGGACCTTCTTCCTGGTCTGTGGAGCAATGCCCTCTTGCTGTCTCCTCACGTGTAGATGGATAGGTCCATTCTCCTTGGGGCAGGATCCCTATTTACAAAGTTCTACCCTCATGCACGAATCACCTCCCAGGGATCCCACAGGGCTACACCATGTGGGAGGCGGATGTGGATGCAAACACCTGATCTATAGCAAGTAGGATAACTAAATCACTTGGCGGTTAAACAAGTCATTTAGTTTTTGAGGAATGATTATACTGCCTTCTGCCATGGCAAGAGCATTTGACACTCCTACAAATGGTGCCCAAGGGTGCCACTCTATCCACATCCTCACCAACACTTGTAACTTTTGTTGTTTTAATCGTAACTGTCTTAATGGTTGTGAAATCATAAAAAAAAAAAAAAATCTGATCTGCCCTTGTAGGCCTCTTAACCAGGGGAAGGCATTGGACATTTCTGAGATGGCTATTAATCATGTGTGCCCCTTTTTTCTTTGCTAAATTCTTTTGGAAGTCATATAGTCATGCAGGTAACATCATCTTCTAAGCTTACTCTTTTACTCTTACTTGGACAGGCTATTACTTTTCCAAATACTTTTTCTCTATTCTCCACCTTGCCACCAAATCTGGACTGAAGGAATTCAAAGTAAACCGTAACAGCTTGATTGATTCGTTGTGTAGCACTTTATTTTACCACTTTTTCATCATTTTAAATTCTGAATTCCATAAAGTTTTAGCACACACGGTTCAGTCAGACTTCTGTTTCTTTGTTGCAATGGTGTGTTTAGGTTATCCTTTGTTTCAATTTCCTACACAACATTCTGTATCTCCATTTGAACCACCTTTTCAACATTCTGGTCACAAATACTTCTTCACTCACTATGAGAATCTATCTCTTGCCTTCTCATCTCTTGAGTTCTCATCATTATCACCTGTACTTTTCTATTTTTTTTTAAGTTAGCTCCTACAAACTGTTCTAAACTCAAAGCAACTTCCATATTTTCAGATTTTACACAAACACTAATCTTTGGTATCAATTTCCAGTGAGAGCTCATTCTGTGTTATAACACTATTAGAGACAGAGTAACTTACAAGGTAAAGCATTTCTATGACTCACAATTCTGCTAGTTGACAGCATTGTGATGGCCTTAACTCACCTCTCACTGCATGGATTAAAGGGAACTGGCCTCACTCTTTGAAAACTCATTCCTGAAGAGCGTTATTAATTCATTCCAAGAGTGAAGGTGTATTCATTTATTGAAAGGTAAAGTTATGGGCCTGGCATGGTAACCTAGTGGCTAAAATCCTCGCCTTGTATGTGCTGGTATCCGATATGGACACTGGTTTGTGTCCTGGTGATCCTGCTTTCCATCAGCTCCCTACTTGTGGCCTGAAAAACCAGTTGAGCACAGCCCAAAGCCTTGGGACCCTGTTTCCTCATGGGAGACCCAGAAGAAGCTCCTAGCTCCTGCCTTTGGATCAGCTCAGTTCCAGATCAGCAACCTGGGGGAGTGAATCAGCAGACAGAAAATCTTCATGTCTATCTCTTCCCCTCTCTGCATATCTGACTTTCCAATAAAAATAAATTGATCTTTAAAAAAAGTAAAGTTTTAGAGAGAGAAAGAGAAACAGAGAAAAATCCTTTGCTGGTTCATTCCCTAGATGGCTGTAACGGCCAGAGCTAGGTCAGTTCAAAACCAGGAATGATGAACTTTTTACTGGTTTCCCATATGTGTACAGAGACCCAAGCACTTGGGCCAACCTAGGAAACAACCTAAGCACCATGTTGATTTATGGGCGCTGGTTCTAATCCTGTTGGCCCCGCTTCCCATCCAGCTCCCTGCCTATCAAGGACAGCCCAAAGCTTTGGGACCCTGCACCCACATGGCAGACCTGGAAGAGGCTCCTGGCTTCAGATTGGCTCAGCTCCAGCCACTGCAGCCACTCAGGGAGTGAACCATTGGACAGAAGATCTTTCTGTCTCTCCTCCTCTCTGTATATCTGCTTTTCTAATAGAAATAAATAAATCTTAAAAATAAAGTAAAATAAATTTCCTAAAATTTACTCCAAATTTTCTAAAAACAACATTTTTAATTGTCTGGAATGATCATGAATCTACATGTGTATAATAGGTAAGATTATGAGTTAAGTATAAATGGGATTAAAAGTTTATCTCACTTCATTTTCTTTAAAAATTTAAAGTTTTATAAAGCATTTATTAACTGATTTTTCATATTGCTTTAGTATAAATAGCTATTACCCCCTATAAAAGAACATTTTGAAATCCTTGCCTCCAAAATTAGTTGCATTTGGAGATGGGGGTCTGAAAAAGTTGGACATGGGACCAGTGTTCTCATGAATGGGACTTGTCTGCTCTATCAGGAGAAGATGTACCAAGAAGGCATCATCCATGAACAGGAAGTACAATGCAACAGACGCTAAATTTTCAGCTGCCAAATGTGTGCAAACACACAAGTGTGCTTCAAAGTGTCAATACAATTTAAACATGTTTGCTTTGGTGTAAAATGTTTGAAATATATACAGACTTTTTCTCTAATATCCAATGCACAAACTGAAATCCTCCATATTTGTCTGAATAAATAAATTTGGATTTGTTGAATTTCACCTATATTTTCATCTAAATGACTATTGTGAAAGAACATGTAATGTTCCAAGGAAAATATGAATAAATAGACATAAAATAGTCACAAAACACATAAATTGTTATACTGCAGTGCATATTAGTTATTGATAACTTTAGAAGCTAAGAAAACACAGAAGCATTGGAAAGAATGTGTAGCTTACTCTCAAAATGAAACGCAGTTTTTATGTTCTAGAATTACGATAATGAAGTGAAAGAAAATTATATTCAAACTACATTTCTGTACAGGATTCCATACTGAAATGCATTCATTTACCCTGGTTTTGAACTTGGCAAAAACTTGAATGCAATCTCCTACCAATAAAAGCTTCATAGAGTGATACAGATCCTCTCATCTTGCAAGTCCCCAAAGTACCCCGCAGTTCCTTCCACAGAGGGATCATTTCACCATTGAAATGAGGTCATTTTCAGGGCTGACAGCAGAGGCCAAGCAGGCAATCTGCACAGAACATATGGTTTAACAGTGGGGAGAGAAATGATTTTGGCAAAGAAGATCAGAACAATTCTTAACACTTGTGGAAATATGGCTTGGACATCTTTAAGAATCATTCATAGCTAAAATAATATGAGTTATCAAGGCCATGCCCAGCAAGGCCAATAAATGCCAAAGTTTGATGTGCTTTGTGGCATTCATGAGAAAATGGGTCTTACGTTGAAATAATATGTTCAGCAAGCCTTGTCATTTCAAGATAGATTATTCAAACAGGTATCCCTTATATCTACTTCTGAAAGTCCCAGCTTTCTACAAAGCAAGGTGAATTCCTACCCATAAATGTGGAAAACATATACTTGTTGTTAGTAAATCTACAGTATATCAGGAAATTCCATGCCAGTATGTTTGCATTTCTTCAGAACAAAATGATGAAGCAAATAATATAACTTTCCAGTTCTGTCAAGGCATCCGTGTGGTAATGGGAAAACTTGGAGGTGATCTCCTTCATATTGAAGGATATTGTGCAGTGTATAATAGTGCAGTACATCCTAACAGGAGAATTCATTTATTTTGAAGTGAATCATGGTATTATTTTTTTCCCTCCCCACAAATTTATGTTCAGATGTGAATCAGTAATCTTGCTGGCAGCCTCACTATGCATTTGTTATGGGGATTTTCAATGTCATGCATTATGTGATCTGTGTCCTCAAACTGTTTCAAATAAAAGTTGTATTCTTCTTTCTGGTACGATGCCAAGTGAATGAATACTCATTTGATTTGCTATCTGTATATACAGTTTTACATCCTCTATAATTATCCTGTCAATCTAGCATCTCCTGGAAAAAAAAAATCTGCCAGGTATTGTGGAACATATTAAAAGCTAAAAATTCAGGTGGCAATATTTCCACTTTTTTCATGCCTGCACTCTAGTTTTCCTTAAAAGAGTAAGATCAATTTAATTTT